>NC_069691.1:640000-1280000 GCF_023699985.2 Odocoileus virginianus
GCCAAACCTCAAATTCATATGATTGTAAGGGACTCCAATTGGTCAAAATATCTTGATAAAAACAAAGTTGGAGGATTCAGACTTCCTGATTTCAAAACTTACTATAAGATTAAGCAATGTGGCACAAACATAAGGATAGACATAGAACACAATGGGGTAGAATTGAGAGTCCAGCAATAAACCCATCCATCTTAGGCAGATTGATTTTTGATGAACTTGTCAAATCCATTGAATGGGGAACAATAGTTTCTTCAAGAAATGGTGCTGGGACAACTGGATATCGATAGGCAAAAAGATAAAGCTGGATCTCTATCTCACACCATACACAGAAAACCAACTGGAAACAGATCAATGACTTAAATATACTAGTTAAAACTATAAAATTCTTAGAAGAACACATAAACAGAAATCTTCACGACCTTAGATCTGGCAAAGTATTCCTAGATATGACAAAAAATAATAAGCACCTAGAGAAAAACTGACCAATTGAATTTAAAATTTACAACCTTTGAGCATCAAAGGACACCATCAAGAAAGTAGAAAGACAACATAGAGAAGAAGAAAAAATATTCAAAAGTCATATATTTTTATAGGGTCTAGTATTCGGAATATATAAAGAACTTTAACAACTCAACTACCAAAAGAAAAACAACCTATTTAAAAATGAGCAAAGGGCTTATAGACATTTCTCCAAAGAGGATATACAATTGCCTTGGTATCTGAGGGGGATTGGGTGCTCAAGTCACTTATATAAAATGGCATAATATTTGCATATAACCTACACACATCCTCCTGTATACTTTAAATCATCTGTAGATTATTTATACCTAGTACAATGTAAATACTATGTAAATAGTTGCCAGTGTGAGACAAATTCAAGTTTTGTTTTTTTTTAATTTGTGGAATTTTTAAAAATATTTCTGATTCATGGTTGGTTAAATACAGAACCTACAGATATGGAGGGTCAGTTGTACAGATGGGCAATGAGCATGTGGCAAGGTGCTCAACAACGTTGGTTATTAGGGAAATGCAAATCAGAATCCCAACGAGATACCTCTTCACAATCGTGATAATGACTATAACAAAAATCAAAAGTTAAAATGGAAAGTAACACGTGTTGGCAAGGGTGTGGAGAGACTGACCCTCATATATTTGCTGGTGGGAATGTGAAACGGGGCAGTTGCTTTGGAAAACAGTTCGGTAGTTCTTTAGAAAGTTAAACGTAGAATTACATATGATCTAGCAACTCCACTCCTAGGTATATACCCCAAAGAACTGAAAACAATTACCCAAGCAAATGCTTATACAGGAATGTTCATAGCAGCACTGATCACAACAGCCCAAAAACTACCAAAATGTGTATCAATGGATAAACGGACAGACTGTGGAATATCATTCAGTAATGGGAATGAATGAGTCTTGAAAACTATATTCTAAGTGAAAGAAGCCAGACACACAAAGTCACATATGATATAATTTAGAGGAGATATCCAGAATAGGTAAATCTATCGGAATAGATTGGTGATTGCCAGAGGTGGGGGACAGGGGGGCATGGAGACTAACTGCTTATTGGGCACAGGGTTTTATTTTGGATGAAAATGTTTTAGAACTGGATAGAGAGGGACGGGGGAGCCTGGTGGGCTGCCGTCTATGGGGTTGCAGCAAGTCGGACACAACTGAAGCGACTTAGCAGTAGCAAAGATGGTAGTCGCACAACATTGTGTATATACTAAGTGCTACTGAACCGTTCACTTTAAAATAGTTACGTTATGCGAATTTAATTAAAAAAAAAAAAACACAACTGCTCACTTTGGCTATTGGTGGAGAATAACCTGAAATGGGGCCGGGATGGAAGCCAAGAGATGGTTAATGGTTAGGAGGCTTCTGCAAAAGTCTAGATGAGAGATGACAGTGACTTGGACCACAGATGCAGAGGGATGGGAAGTGCAAAGGCAAATGTCCACAAGGATATTCATTCAAATAGGACCAGGGGGCCATCTCTCAGTGGAAAGAATTACTTTGTTCTATTACTTAAAAATATTTACAGCAAAGATCAGTTACCTATATAAGCAGAACAGGCAAAAAATCATCTGGGAGAAAATGTATAATAACTCACCAGAGGCGGACCTGGAAAAGGGCAAAAATGGTGAAAAAGAAAGCAAACTGTGAGAACGGCTGATGCAGTGATTAGGACGAACATTCAGTAAATATTTAAGACTTATGGTTTATTATACTACTGTAGCAGGTGCCTCCATAGAGGTGGTAATTCAGATATTACAAGACTCAGACTTCTTCCCTTCCTTCATCTTATTAGTTGGGATATGGCTATGATGACTGGAGCTTCAGCAGCCAAAAGAACCATGAGGACAAAGATGTATTGCAAGGATGGCAGAATGAAAAACTGGAAAAGCTCTTGATTCCTAACCCCAAGAAAGATGTCTTACCAGCCTTGGAATGTCTAACCCTGCAGCTCTACTAAGTAAAAGAAAACTAAAGTTTCATCTTAAGTCTCTTTTATTTTACTTGTTTCAACTAGCACATGCAGCCAAATCTGCATAATGAAAATACCCTTCTTGGAACTTTGTTCTGATTCCCCCACTTGAATGAAAGTGAAGGAAAATCCAAATTCCTCAGGACTTTGCACCAGTTTACGGCCCCTACTACATCCTGCCAGATCTTGTAGTGACTGTTGAAACCCGCACTTATTCAATATACATGGACTCCAACAATCATCATGTAAATCTTTTATGATGGTGATGATGATGATGCTGGTGGTGATGATGTTAGTGATGATAAAACTTTTAGGCTTGTCATTATTGTGAAAATAGAATAGACTATATTTATTCTACCCTGCTTGGGTCAGCCTGGTCTTTGATGAAGGCACTCAGGCTCTGGGAGTCTGGAGAGCTGTTCCAGGCTCAGGGCCAGGTCAGCATTCTGAGAAGGGGCAGCAGGACTGGTTGGTGTGCGGCCCAGATTCCCTGCCCATCCCCCATCTCATCTCCAGCTCCTCCCCTGGGCGGGGGAGGGCTACACCAGGGAGCAGATGGCAGTGATGACTCACCAACTGTCCCAGGTCTGCTCTTGACTGTCACAGCCCTGCTTTCCCCAGTTTTCAGATGTGTAGGTGGGCTAGTGGGAGTTTTAAGACCCCCTTGAAATCCATAGATTTTTTTTTATCTTTACCTGCTGCACCTGAAATCACTCCTCAAGGCACAAGTACCTTGCTTAAAACCAGCTTGCACCTATACTCTCAGCCAGGCACACCCAGGCTTTAAGGTCCAGGCTCCCTTCCCCTGCCTCCCACTCCAGGATGCCTCAGAGCACACAGTTTTTCCAAAGCTCTGTGATCCAGATGTCTCCTGGTCTTACCTGACCTTCCAAGTTTTTGGTAAAATCTGGGCTGAGCGCCAACGGCAAGCGCTGGATGGCTCAACATCCTCCCTGCAATGTCCACCCCTGCCTGCTCTTTCATTTCATCGTTTATCAGGCAGTTACTCTGCGAACTGGATTGTGCTAACACAACAGGGCACGCCTGCTCAGTAGCTCAGCTGACACAGGGACGAAGCCACAGACAGGGACCCGTGGCTCACCATGCTGACATCCTTGCGGGGGTGACAACGGAAGAGGCAGAAAATAAACAATTACTCAATTAATTCATTAGAGCTAATGCTTCCATTCAACAACTATTTACTGGGTGCCTACGACGTGCTAGGGTTTATGAGGTCCAGGAATATAACAATGAACTAGACAGGTGTGGTACTAGTACCCACGGAGCTTATATTCTAAGGAAAAAGTCTGCAAGATCCATTATGCATGCAATCAGTTTGAACTCATTCATTCATTCAGCACCTCTGTCTTGAGCCCTGCCGGGTCCCGGGGGAACTGTGTGAGCAAACGTGTCTGAGTGCCTGCCTCACGGAGCTTACAGGCCAGTGTGAATAAACTGTTCTGAAGAACACACAAAGGCTTCTGAGAGGGAGACTAACCGAGGGGGAGATGAACGGATGGAATGTGCTAACCAGTGGAGACAGGAAAGGCTTTCCTGAAAGAGGAGACAGTACAGTTGAGACCAAGAGGGTAATAATAGCTGATACTGATACTGCATTCATGATGGGCCAGGTGCTCTGCTGAGTGCTTTATATATATATATATAATCTTCACTCAATCTTGAGAACACCCTCAGATGAATATTCTTTTCATCACCCCCATTTCACAAATGAGGAAATGGAGGCACAGCAGGTTTAGAAATGCACCTGAGGGAATTCCCTGGCAGTCCAGTGGTTAAGACACTGAGCTTCCACCGCAGGGGGTGCGGGCTGCATCCCTGGTCAGGGACTAATAAGATCCCACAAGCCTTGCAGTGCGGCCAACAAGCAAACACATGTACTCAAGTTCACACAGCCAGTGAGGGGGAGTGCCCAGGCTACAGCTGAGTAGACCCAGCTCTGTCTGTGCTTCTAACCATCACATCTCTTACAGAAGAGGGGAGCCCTAAAGACAGCATGGAGCCAGACAGAGGGCCTGCATTCCAGGCGGAAGGCATCTGTGCAAAGGTCCCAAGGTGGGAAAGAGCTGGGAGTGCCTGGGGAACAGAAAGAGGCCTGTGGGGGCAGCAGGGCAGTAAGTGACGATGAGCACGATCCCAGAGGACAGGAGGAGGGTTTGGAGGGTAGGGGAAGTTCTGGAAGGGTTGGGTAGTCGGGGAGCACCTTCTCGATGGTGTACCTTAGGCTGGGGCAGAGAGTCATAGGGGGACAGATGAAGGAGAGAGGAGCTGTGGGCAAAGAGCGGGGACAGTTAGGCTAGGGAGAAGGTAGCTCTTGTTTCTGGTTGGAGGGCACAGGCTTTGTCTGGGCCTCATGTCCTGATATCATTTTAATAGTCCCTTCTTTCCCTTTCAACCATATCAGGTTTGGATGAAGAGTAATCAGGACACCCCAGTTAGAGGGGGCTTAGGGGGAAGTGTTGCAGGCCTGGTTGAGCCCAAAACTTCACTAAATCCACCTCACGCATCGATGCTTTTGGAGCTGGGCTGTAACTCTGGGCCAAGCAGGGATGAAGGCAAGGTGGCCTGGTCACATCTGGCCCAACACGGGGCCTGGCTTACAGATGGCACTCAGGGATGGATGGAGGGCTGACATATTCAAAGGCGCAACATCGTCCAGTACCTCGCTTCTCCCCCGTGTAGGGGACCAGATCTTCTCGGTCCTTAAACTCCTTTGCTTGCTTTTCCAAGTGATCCAAGAGCTCCTCCCTTCTAAAGGGGCCTGTGGGCGCCTTGGTGGTCTGATCCTTCTGCCTCAGGCCCGCGGGCAGCAGTGCATTCTACAGTGGTGGTTGCGGGGCAGGTGCAGAGAGAGAGAGAGAGGGAGAGAAAGAGAGAGAGCGGTCAGCTGCCGAAGACTCGCATTTCTCCAGAAACTCCTCAAGGAACCACGGGAGCTCCATCTAAGTTGTTCGTTCACAGGTAAGGAAACTAACACCCTAGGAGGGGCAGGGACTGGCCGAGGTCACGGAGAGACACAGGAGGTCACGGCAGACAGGGGCCGAGCTCGGCTAGGACTCAGCTCTCGTAACCAAACCCGTTCCCAGTCTGGAACATTCTACAAAGGCATGAGGGTGAGGGTCAGCTGCCCAGGGGCCAGGCACAGCAGGGGGCTGCCAGAGCATCTGCTGAGGGGGAAATAGATGACACTGGGGTTTGGATGCAGGAGGGTATTTCCAGCCACTGCGTAGAAAGCAGCTGGGGACAGAAGCAGCCTGGAGGGGGAGGACGAGTTAGGGCCTCGGATGCAGAATCAGGCAGGAAGAGGCAGCCCCCCCAAAACAGGCAGAGAAAGCGGGGCAGGACGGCGGGAAGGGCCAGGCAGGCTGGCAGGCTGCAGGCCCTGGCTGGCCCTGCCCGCTGCTTCCTACCCTCCTGACCGCGTGCTCATGCACGCTGGCTGTTAAATATTTTGAACGTTGCCCTTGGAGATGGGTCTCTCAAGAAAGATATCATCAACCAATCCCCGTGACTTCTTCTTCAAACATGGGCAGACTTCTAGGTGTGGGCTCACTACGAAAGCAGGCTCCTAATCAGGGTGGATTTGAATCACACGGGCTTCACTTTAACTCAGTAATGCAGAGATTCAAAGACACTCATGGTTGGAAAAGATGCTCAGAGATCAGCCAGTGCACACACACTCCCTTCAGGAGGTAACTGAGGCCAAGGGCAGAGAAAGACTCGCGCAAATCTAGAACCCAAATCAGGCTCCTCCTTCAGACTTGAGGGAAAAGGGAAATCTTCTGCTCTCCCCGACCCTCTTTCATTCAGGGAGATCAGGAGGATCCCAGGAAGGGTGATGTGAGCAGAGTCTCACCTCACTTCTTGCTGTGCTCCCTAACTGGACAAATCAGAGAGCCATTCCATCGCCCATCTCTGTGCCATTCAGTAAGAACATGCATCTCATCAGCCACCCCCTCTCGCCCCAGATCCTTTCCTAAACGCCGCCTCTGAGAGGAGAATGCTGTCGGGCACACGAAGAGAGTTCTGGGCCCGGCGCACGGAGGGACAAAGCTTGGGAGGGAAATACTGCTGTTGGGCTGCAGTCTGTTTTTTACAGGACAGTTTACCACTGTGCCGTTTCCATAAGAGCAGTGGGCGCGAGATCAGGGCACTGGAGTGTGAGCCCAACTCTGGGAGAGTCGGGGTGAGCAGGGCCTGGCACAGACATCAGGGTCAGTGCATACCGGGGCTCAGAGAGTGGGGCTGGTGTCCATGCAGATGGACTTAGGCCACATCCAGGAAGGACATCTGGGAACTGGAGAGGACAGTATGAGAGAATGGCCAGTAGGTAGAAGACTGAGCCTTGACTGGTTCGTGAGTGACCGTCAGGAACGTAAGTGGTGCCACAGACACCCCAATTTTCCCCAAGCAGCAGTCCTTAGACACTTTCCATGTGATGAGGGTCCGTGGATGAGCCATGTCCCAGGTGAGATGAGACCTCCTGTGGCTACCTGTGTGCGTCCACTCCGAGTAAGTACATCTACTATAGCTCAGCTGAGTGAGGGGACAGCCTATCCGTCCTGCAAACATCCATCTGTGACTACCCGTGATGAGCAATCAAATTCTTTGTGACATGCTGGCAATTCACAGTTGACCTCCCCCCCCGCCCCAGGCTTACGCCCTCACTTGGAGTAACGGTATCTCCAGCACTGTGATCTTGGGCAAGTCAGCTAACCTCACTGTTCCTCCATCTCTACAGCTGTAAAATGTGAATAATGACAGTCACTCTCTCAGAACTGTTGAGAACACTCAATCAGATAACGCGGAAGAGGGCTGAGCCCGCAGCGCCTGGCAGAGTGAGCACACAAATCATTGCTGGTGATTGTTGCTGCTCTGTGAGCTGATAAGATACATTTTGCCAGGAGGTAGGCTACCAAAATATGTAGGCTGGACAGGGGATGTGTTATCCAAATATGTCTTAAAATTTTAAAAATGAACAAATACAAATATAAAATGAATTAAGCACGTAAAGCAAGTGGTTCCCAATGATCCCCACAAGGGAAGACCTGACAGATTCTTGTTACTATAAAGGATTTTGATGGTGGTGAGGTGCTGGGGTGCGTTCTAGCCTCCGAAAGGATCAGTATTGTGGTGGTGAAAACCCACAAGGCTGTAACTGAGGGGAAAGGGGTTTGCAAACTTACATCTCTTTTTGAATATATCTGATAGAGGCCAGAGATTTGAAGTAGAGTTTTTTCACAATTTTGTTTTTTGGTATCTACATGAGATAACGGATGTTCACTAATTGTGGTCATCATTTCATGATGTATTAAGTCATTACGCTGTACACCTTAACCTTCTACATTGCTATATGTCAGTTATATCTCAATAAAACTGGGATGAGGAAAGTAGGGTTTTGCAACCTCGGCACAAGAGAGATTTGGGGCTGGATGCTTCCTTGTCACGGGAGCTGTTCTAGGCATATTCTTGGCTGTTTAGCAGCATCTCGGTCCTCTGCCTGACAGATGCCACTGGCACTTCTCCAGGTTGTAACAACCAAAATATCCCCAAACACCCCCAGATGTCTCCTGGGGGGCAAAATCACCCCTGACTAAGAACCACTGTGTTAGAACTGAAACCCATATCATTATAATACGGGAATAAAGATGCTTTTCATGTGTTTTAAAAATATTACTTGTGTGGCATGTTAAAATGCAGTTCTATTTATCTTCATTGAAAGCAGTTCATTTTTAAAAAACAAAAACAATTTTTCTAACCATTCTCTGCTTATTGACTCTTTAAAGTAAACACTGAGAGTATTAGCCTTGTTAGGAGTTTATTTTCATTCCATTAAATGGTACGTTTAGTGAAATACAACATAATTTTCAATTAAAACTACAGCCAGTTGCATATTTTTAAACTCTTGATTATTTATCATTTTAACTTGTTTTCAAAAACAGCATATGATAGAAAAAACAGCATATGAACTCAACTGATATACAAAAATTAACTCAAAATAAATCAAAGACCTAAATGTAAGAGCTAAAACTATAAAATTTTTGAAAGAAAACAGGCATAAATCTCTGTGACCTGGATTAAGCAATGGTTTCTTAGATATGATCCTGAAACAATAAGCAACAAAAGAAAAAATAAATATGACTTCACCAAAATTGAACATGTTTGTGCTTCAAAGGAAACTAAGAAGTAAAAAGACAACCCACAGTTTGGTAGAAAGTTATTACAAATCATGTATCTGAGAATGATCTAGTATGCAGAATACATAAAGATCTCTTAACTTAAAATATAAGACAAATAACAGAACTTAAAAGTGGGCAACAGATTTGAATAGACATTTCTTCAAAGAAGATATAAAAAATAAGCACCTGAAAAGCTTCTCAACATCGTTAACAAGAAAACACAAATCTAACCCAGGATGAGATATTACACTTCACACCCTTTTACCCATAAAAAAGATGGGTAAAAACAAGTGTTGGTGAGACTGTGAAGACATTGAGACATCCATACACTGTGGAGGGAAATGTAAAAAAATGCATCCCCTTTGGAAAACAGTCTGAAAGTTTCTCAACAGATTAAAAACAGTTATCATATGAGATAGCAATTCCACTTCTAGGTAAACCCAAGAGAAATAAAAGAATATGCTCACACAAAAACTTACGCATGAATGTTCATAGTAACCTGAGTGATAATAGCCCCAAAGTAGAAACAACTCAAATCTCTATCAGTGATGAGTGGGTAAAGAAAATGTAGCATATCCCTACAACAGAATGCCATTTTGCAATAAAGAGAAATGAAGGGCTGGTGCATGCTACATCATAGGTGAAACCTTGAAAACATACTTAGTGAAAGAAGCCAATAGTAACAAAGGCCTACATAGTGTCTGATTCCACTGATATGCAATATTCAGAACATCAACTCTATAGAGACAGAAAGTAGATTAATGGTTGCCTAGAGATGAGGAAGTGAAGTGAAAGTTGTTCAGTCATGTCCAACTCTCTGCAACCCTATGAACTACAGAGCCCATAGTATTCTCCAGGCTAGAATACTAGAGTGGGTAGCCTTTCTCTCCTCCAGGGATGGAACCCCAGGTCTCCCGCATTGCAGGCGGATTCTTTACCAGCTGAGGCACAAGGGAAGCCTAAGAATACTGGAGTGGGTAGCTTGTCCCTTCTGCAGCAGATCTTCCCGACCCAGGAATCGAACATGCATTGCAAGGGTCTCCTGAATTGCAAGCGGATTCTTTACCACCCGAGCTATCAAGGAAGCCCCAGAGCTGAGGAGGATGGTGAGAAATGCAAAATGACAGCTATCAGGGACAGGTTTCTTTTTGAGGTGATGAGAATGTTCTAAAATTGACTATGGTGATTGTTGTATATCTCTGTGAATATACTAACAAACACTGAACTGTACACTTTAAATGAGTGAATTTTATGGCATGAGAATTGTATCTCCAAAAAAAGGGTGTTTTTTTTAATGTTATTGAGGGGAAAATTACAAAAATGGCCAATGCAATACATTAAGTGCCCACAGAATGCTAAGAACACAGGCTTTTGTGTGTCAGTGGCCAAAAATGATGCTGAGACTGGGCAGGCTAGAGCTGGCCAGATTTAATGTGGCATTTTGTTTTACAGAGTGAGGAGCCGTATTATGTAAACTAGGCATGGAGGTGTTACATGGGTTAGAAAATGTTGCCTTAGATCTCTCATAACTATAAGGACCTAAAACTGACTCTCAGTCCCAGCTATCCAATTGGTAAAGAAAGAGTTTCCACAACATTTTATCATCACCTTTGACCAGGAGAATATTTGCTGAAGATGTTTGTGTAGAAATGTATCTTTCCTTAAATTCCTTACTCATTTTACAAACATTTACAGGGTGAGTATTACAAAGCCAGGCAGTGTGCTAGGTCACAGGGCCAGGACCCCACCAAGGACTCCATAATCTGGAGTGACTGAGGAGACAGGAGGTGAACGGGGAAAGCAGGGTAAAAGGACAGAAAAGCCTCAGTTACAGCATGTATGCAAAACAATGGATTGTTTTAGCTTTTAAGGTTAATCAAGATGCTAAAGTGGGGTCCACTTTACTGAATAGCAAAGAATAGTTGATAACTAGCCTCTACATTGCTGTAAGTCATATGCATCCGTGGGGCCTGCAGGTAAGTGGAAGCATCTAACCTTCAAGGCACTTAAGTCTCGTTTTCCCAATCTTGACGTCTGCACAGTGTAAATTTGCCAGGCATGTGCTTTCTTTACAGTTAGTTCAAAGGGAGGCAGCGGTCTGCTTCTCCAGGACAGATGTCACTTCTGCAAGAGGGAATCCGTATCTACATGCACCCATCACACATACACACATCTTTACTCCAAAGACCAGTGGATTAGGGTGAGATTTGCTTTGGGAGATAGCTTTGGGGTATACGACCCTGAGCATGCCTTCAAGGTCCTTACTTACAGTTAGAAGTTTGCTCACGTGAGGAGGGCAGTGGCTCATGTACAGGTGATCTCTTTGTTATCTCCAAACAGGAAAGTCGGTGGTGCCGTTTTGTTTTTGGTTTTTTAATTTGGCCAAGCCATGTGGCACTGGGATCTTAGCTCCCCGACCAAGGGTCAGACCTGCATCCCTTGGACTGAAAGCAGAGTCTTAACCACTGGACTGCCAGGGCAGTCCCTAGTGTTGGTTTTAAGGAGGAAGAACTTCCAGGTACTCTTTGATCTTAGCCAAAATATAAAATTAGAGCTGGTATACACTTGGGAGTGAGGAGGACTGTGGCATCCTGGAGATTTCAATGCCTCCACACTACACAGCTCCAGCTAAGAACTGCCGTGGGTGGTGTTATTAGATCTGCTGATCTTTATGTGAAAGCTCTTGATTTTAAAATATTGACACATGATCCAAATATTTTAAAAACAATGTTCAGACCAAATAAAACACAGCTGCAGGCCAGTCTCAGCCCACAGGCTGCCATTTTGCCACCTCTGATCTGAGTTCCTATCAGACTAAAATTCCAGATAGAGAAAGTCAAGACACTCATTCATTTATCCCTCAAATGTTTACTGACTATCTTGCTCATTTCAGGCTCTGGGCTAGAGGAAGAAAGAGGTATATACATGTTTTTTTTTTTTTTTTTAATCCAGAGGTTTTAAAAATTGTTTTTAATAATCATAAGAGGTAAAATTAAGCAATCTCTTTCTGTAGTTTCCTAGCTGTAGTTTTTTTAATGGCGATTCTCTTTCAAATGTTGTAAAATTTTAAAGTTGGATGTACAGCTTGATAGGTTGGCATCTTTGTTTAGTTTTCTCACCCAGGCTCTGGAATCCAGCTGCCCAGAGGATGATGGAAACATTGACAAACCCTCATCTGTGCTGCTGGGAGCTCTAACACACTGGGAACAGGTGTGGTGAAGGCCAAATAGTAAGTATCCGCACAATTATCACTACTATAGATAGTTGGGGCTACATGAGGAGCCATCTCGGCCAGAACCACTGCAGGTTGGTTAGTCAGAGTACATGTGCCCAATGCATGCACCACAGGCCACGCACACACGTGCATGCACACGCACACACACACATGTGTTAAAAGGACCTCAGACGGGCAGCTCAGAGCTGCAAAGCCTGGGGAGAGCCCCTGAGCCAACTCTCTCATCTTCAGGTGGGGAAACTGAGGCTTGGGAAACTGAAGTCACTTGCCCAAAGTCACACACCTCGTTCGTCACACAGCCAGGAAGCCTGAGCTGATATACAGGTGACAGTGTCCATAACTAGCATCTCGAGGGTCAGTATGGCTATCTTCACACTAGTGGTTCAGCATATACACAATGTCTTTTAACCTGATTCTTCACAGCGGGTCTCATGACACAAGGCAGGGCTGACCCTGTCCCTCTGGGCATTCTCCTCATCCTCCTTTTCTGCCTCACGTTCAAGGAAGATGTCCCATCTCCCTGCTGTTGGTGGACACTGGGCATCCTGAGACAATGAATGAGTGACCACACTCCACAGAGCCTCTCAGGTCGGGAGACACACACGAGTGTGAGCAGCTTCCTTCCCCCGGGGCTTCCTGCAGGAGGGGCTCCTGAGCTGAATGGGTCCCAGGGCACAGGCAGGAAGCAGCCAGGTGAAGAGGAGAGAAGAGGGAGGTTACAGGGGGACAGAGAGCACAGCACGGAGGCTTGGCAGAAGGAGGGTGCCTGGCTCGTCAGAGGAAGCAGCCGGAGGCTACAGGGTTCAGAATCATCTCTGTCCCAGACACCAGCCCAGCTCAAGCCATGGTGTTTACTGCTGAAGCATCAGGGCAGCCTCAGGCTGGCGAGGGTACCGCACCGACTTGTGTGCCTGACCAGGTCACTCCCCAACACAGTCACAGATACTCAGCACCTCCACTAACCCATGGAATCATTATCAAACTCATCAGGCTGGCATGGAGAGCTTTTTCCTGATTTGACCTCAACTGACTCCAGCCTCCCCATCTTCTCGCTTTAAGTATTCCATGTTCCAGCCACTCCAGGCTGCTCCGCATTCCGCAGCCTCGCCCCACACCATCACCCTGCCAGGGCATCACTCAAGCTGTGCCCTCTGCCTGGAATTCCACCTCTCCTCCCCCACTGCATTCATCCTTCAAAGCTCTTCTCTTCGGCACCCTGTCCAGCCTTTGCAGTGCTCCCCACACCGATCTGGTGATTCTCTTTCCAAACACACGGAGGCACCTTGCCAGTTCTTATATAATGCTCCTTCTAATTTGTCTTAGAGCACATTTATGCCATATCCCTCTCCCCAAAGGGACTGAGTGCCCCTCAAAGGCCAGCTGAGATGTATCCTAGTCTTCTCTAAATCCCCAATCCCAAGTAATAGGTGCTAATGTGTTTTGAATTGTCCAGAATCACACAGCACTGACGCTCCAGCAGGGAAAAGATGGTATTTCTTAGATGCCCTTCAGGTCAGCATCACACCTGCTACCCTGAGATGTTTGCTGATCTAGCCAACTGCTGCCCCATGCAGGTCTGGGGAAGGGGAAACATTATGAAAGGTGCTAGAGTAGGGGTGCCCACCATGGGGCCAGAACTTACTGATGGAGATTTTGGGGAGTAAGACCTTTGTAATGTTTCCTTCAGGGATCTGGATTTGGTTCGGAAGTGAGTTCCTCTCACTTCCCCTCGGAACTTTCGGGGAGCAGAGCATCAGCCATCAAACTGGCAAACTCACAGCGACAGGCTTCAAATAGTCCCCAGTATCACGTCTCCCCTCTGCGGTAACAGAAGCACTCTGCGCCGAGCTGCGCAATGGCCACCTAGGTAAAAGACTACATTTCCCAGGCTCCCCTGTGGCTAGGTTGGGTCCCAGTATGAGAAATGTCCAGTGGCAATTTCCAGTGACTTTCCTTAAAAGATACTTGAAAAATGGCTTTCTTCCCTTTTCTCCCCACCTCCCACCCTTTCCCTCTATTCTAATGTCTGGATTGCAGTGATTATGGCCACCACTTGGGACCATGAGAATGGGGGCTACACCTTAGCGATGGAAGGAAGATGAGCTGAATGCTACCTGGGACTCTGGGAAGTCTGGGGACCTAAGCTCCGAACCTGCCCTAGACTTCCCATCTCTGGGCGTACTTGAGAGACGAATAAAACACCTCTTGGTGGTGGTTTAGTCTCTTAAGTTGTGTCCAACTCTTGCAAGCCGGTGGGTTGTATCCCACCAGGCTCCTCTGCCCATAGGATTCTCCAGGCAAGAACACTGGAGTGGGTTGCCATTTCCTTCTCCAGGGGACATTCCAGGCCTCCAGGGGATATTCCAGGCTTCCAGGGGATCTTCCAGGCCTCCAGGGGATATTCAGGTCTCCTTAAATGCAAGCGATTCTTTGCTGATTGAGCTACCACTGCTTACGCTATGCTATTTTGAATCTCTGTTACTTACAGACAAACTGCATTCTGACTGACAGCCTGGGCTCTCATCCCAGGGCTCTGAGGCCACACACAGGGCACTGGTGCTGCTGGACCTCGACTCCCCTTTCTGTAAAACGGTCAACATCATTTCTGAAACTTCAGAATCAAGGTTTGAACTCTATGAGAAGCAGATGACGGCGATCAGTTCTGTCACCACAGGGCATAACTGTTCACTTCCATTCAACTGAAAAGGCGCCGCATTACGGGGAAACCCTGTGAGGGCAGCAGCTTCTGACCGTGCAGACTATGCACTGCACAACTCCACGGGCGTTATACGTTCTCTGGTTTATATGAGCAGTGGTTCCTGGAGTTCTGCAGTGCGCAACCTGCACAGCTGTACCTGGCTGCCCTACGTCTGTGCTGGTACAATGTGGCTCTGAACTGCAAAAACCCTAGATTCCAGTGGGCAGGTCATATATTCACGCTCAATAAACATTTATCAAGCACCTATTATGTTCCAGACACTGGGCTAGGTACTTTTCCATCTGTCTGTTCATCTGTCTAAAAATCTGTCATGTGAGTCGTCAAAATTGGAAACGGGGAGGTCTAGAGTTCAATCAAATGGCAAAACTTGGTTGCTTTTGTCTGTATAATTGAATGAGCTGGCCAACATTTTCAGATAGGAAACTTGCACATAAACAATCAGATTTCCAGCATTTCTTGAAGACTTAGATGATGTAACAGTACCGGGGAGCAGCTGGTGGACTGGAATAGCAGGTGCCGTCTGGTCAAACACAAACCCTCCTGCCTGCCTCAGTCCCCACCACTCCCTACTGCCTCTGATACAGAGGCCAACAAGCAGTTAACAATCGTTGGCTCTGCTGTTGGTTCTATTCCTTGAGGGTGACGTGGTAAATGAGAACTGCCTTACGTCCACCACCTTTTCAAGAGCAGAACAGTAAGAAACGACCCAAGATGGCCATGTGCCTCAAGAAAACTGGCCCAGCTTCCTTCATTATATTACCTCCCTGATGTTGTGGGGGCTTTGTTTGCTGTCTCTTGAGCAGAAAGTGAGGGAATGAGAGAGACGGGGAAGAAACTGCAGGAGGTGGGAAAGCCGGGTTAAAACTTTACCATCACTTTTCTTTAAGGGTGATCGGAATCAAATAAAGCAACATGTTTACATTTGTGAAATTTGGATAATGGGAACACAGGTGTATTCTGTATACTACCATATGTTTAACATATTGCCTATTAAAAACATCACAATCAAAAGGGAAACAGCTCAGGGGGGCCCTCTTTAGTGGGGCAGGTGCTTCACTGGGAGCGTGGAGGGGCAGGGTCAGGAAGGGTTCCCAAGGGAGGAGAGGAGAGGCTGGGCCTTGAGAGATGGGAGGATTCTGACTTGAGAATAAAGGGCTCCAGATCCAAGAGGTCGCCCAGAAGCAGAGGCGGGGAGGAGGGGGTTTCGGGGAGGCTGGAGGCCTGCCTGGGGGAAGTAGCGGGGTGCAGAGGAGGGCGGGGAGGTGGTCAGGGTGCCAGCAGACCGAGGGTGGGCTGGGGACACAGGGACACCAGGCCTCACCCCGCCAGGCCCACCCTTGGCTCCGTGCGCAGCCGGCAGTGTTTCTAAGGATGTGTGCCTATTTTTAGAGCAGAGATTTATTTCTTTCCATTTCAACTGTTTACTTCTGTCCTGGGCTTGTGAATCTGCTGGTTTGTGTTACAAGGGAGAATCACAGCCCCGTGGACCAGACATGGCTGCTTCCTTCATGGCCAAGAGTGTCTTCTGGTGTATAGGATAGGATGTGGGCCACGAATAGGGAGGGCTTATGATTTTGTGGACTGTGGTTGGAAGCCATGCAGTGTGACCAGGAGTCCCAGGATTCTGTCCTGGTGCAGCGGCTGATTTGCAGTGCGGCCCTGAACAAGTCCCTTCCTTCCCCTGGGTTTCAGGCTGCTGTCGTTATATTGGTTTTTCATCTCCACAGTGGCGATAATACTCCTGACCTTAGGAGTAATGCTTCGATGAGCTACAGAAAGCACCAGGCGAGTGACACGTGTGCAGGAGAAACTCTGCAAACTAGGGTTTCTTTTACCTGCGCTGTGTTCGTACAGGCAGGGGTTGGGGTGGGGCTTAGATCATCTAATTTTGAGATCCTACAGTTCTAGAGGTTTTCTCCTCCATCCTTTCTCCGTGCAATTCATGGTCCCAGAATTCTGAACACCTTATGGGCTCGGGGAGGCAGGTCTGTCACCTACCAGCTGTGTGATTTCGGGCATCCATTTCCTTTTCTTAGAGTGGTTTTAACCCCAACCTGCAAGGATCAATCTCATAGAATCCTCGTGGAGATTTTATGAGACAAGTCCCATAAAACACAGGCCAGCACCTGGCACGTGAGATGATCTCAACAGAGAATAGTTGCAGTTTTTAAATTACTGTTGCTGGCAGGGGCCTGCTGTTTTCTACTGTTGTCTCTATAATGTGTCACAGGTTCCCAACTGCAGACTTCAGAATCCACTTGAAGGATCCAATTTCTTTATAAGTCTGGGATTATCTCTACCTTCTTTCATGCAAATATTTTGATCCTTTTACTGAGACACTAAAAAATATTACTCCTTTTCCTCAAAGCCTCATTAACAAGTAACATGTATAGTTAAATTCTTTAGGCTGGTAGTTTTTTTTCCCCTAAGATTTGTATTTATGTGAAAATAATGTAACAACTTCAAAAGAAACTGAATTAGAGAAAATAATTTGCTGGTAATTCCCAACTTTGCTCTCCAAGTTCCCTTCCAGGCTCATCCCACAGGCCCACACTGGAGGTGGGAGTTAACAGCACAGGCTACTGGGTCTGACTGTCTGGGCTGGAGTCCCAACTCCTGGGCAAGCTACTTCATCTCTCTAAGCCTCAGTTTCCCCACCTTTAAAATGCGTGTGTGTGTGTTAGTCGTTCAGTTGTGCCCAACTCTTTGCGACCCCATGGACTGTAGCCCATCAGGCTCCTCTGTCCATGGAATTTCCCAGCAAGAATACTGGAGTGAGTTGCCATTTCCTCCTCCAGGGGACCTTCCTGACCCAGGGACTGAACCTGGGTCTCCTACATTGCAGGCAGCTTCTTCACTGTGTGAGCCACCAGCAGAATGTGGCTGATAACCAAAGCTTTCGGAGGACTAAAGAAGATAAGCCATGCAGGGCTCTGTCGCAGTAAATGTCGACTATCTATTGATGCTCCAGGAACTCATACACTGTACCCTGCTCAAGTCGTGGTCTGACCTGTCATTCTCAAACATCACTATACATTGCTCATTTTCCCCTCCGTCTGGTACAAAGGCAGTCTGAACCGAGCAGCTGGCTCAGCTTCAGAGCAGCATCCACTTAACCCCAGAGAGACAAGAAAGGACAGGGCCCCTTGGGGAATCAGTCACAGCAGATACTTTTAGCACAGGGAGCATTCCTCTCCCGTGGGAGTCCAAGTGCAACAATCTCATGATAAGCTCGAGTTTTTCCAGGCTGCAGACTAAGAAAGTTTTGAGGACTTCTTTTTTTTTTCTTTTACTGTGCACAAGTTTGGAATCTTCTGCTGCAAATAAAGCAGCTTTCCAATTCTGCGTACTCTACTGTGTCACATGACACTGGGCCTTAACAATTGCATCACTGCAAACATACCTGTTAACTGAATTCAGGTCATAAGACTGCCAACAACTGATCATAAAATCAGAGATGCTTAGAGCTGGAGGGGGTGTCAGAGGGCATCTAGGCCAACTGTGTCCATTTTGCAGATGGGAAACCGAGATCCAGAGAGGGAAAAGCACTTGCCTAAGCTGGGAGCAGAGCCAGGACTGAATAAGGATCTCTGCATCTTAGGTTGTCTCTAGGAAGGAAAGGGGACAATTTTTCATACAGTACCCCCCCCAACTATAAAGCCGGAGCACATGCATGGCTCAAACCATCTTCCCGAGGACTCCAGTGAAGTCTTATAGCGTTGGGGCTAAGAGTGAACTCAGAGCTGTGTCATGGTTCCGCCACCACCTCACTGCAGTTTTGTGGACAAGTTGCTTCACCTCTCAGTTTTCTCGTCTGCAAAATGGGGATGACAACAATGCCTGCAGCACAGGATTAGGACGACAGTTGAATGAATTAATATTTTCAAAATGTAAGAACAGTGTCTGCACATAAAAAGTGCCATCTAAGCCCTTGGTAAACCAGAATTAAAACAGGAAGGGTAGAGAATATGAGAGAGAGGACAGCGGGCCCGGGACCTGGGCTGGTTCTCCTCAGACGTGCGACCAATGCAAGCTCCCTCCTCTCTCTGGGCTCTGGTTCTGCTCTGTGAGTTGGAGGGCTGGACACCTGCCGGCCTCAGCGTCCCCTCCAGGCCAGCGGCTGGAGGCCTCTTGTGGTCTGCATACCTTCAGCCTCTCCCTGAGCTGTGATTTCAGAACATGGGTGGAGGTCGGGTGAAACTCAAGCTGGAATGTTTGTGCTCTCAGCAAGAGTGGAGCCCCACTAGATCTTTTCAAAGCTCCCATCCTGACTTGCAAATCAGGTAACAGAGGCACCTCCATGAAGGGCCAATTGTGAGGTGGAGACAAAAACCCCACTGGTCTCAGTTATCTCCTATCCTTGCTCTGATTTCTCGTCTCTTTTCCTTGAACTTAGAGAGAAAGCGGTCTTTGAAAATGTCCACTTGAAACCACAGTGGTATGAGGATCACAGGTCTCGGATTGCCAACCCTACTCCAAAATTCAAGTGTACTTGTATCTTCCTCCTGCCAGAGGGGGTGGTGGCGCGCTTTGGAGCCTGCCTGAAATCCGAGTCTCCACGCCCTGGTCCTGTGACATGGGGCCAGACAGTCAGCTCTTTGTGCCCCAGGTTCCCCATCCCACCTGTGTTCACAGGATACCTTCCTGTTAACCACCTGCGAGGAGGGCTCGGGTGTGGCAAGGCACAGAGGCCCTGGGAATATGCTTCTGGGGCCAGATACTCTGACATTAGGAGTGGGGCCGTTTGCCAGTTTGGAAGGGGAAATGGAGCTCCCAGCTGAGGCTCAAACGGTTCTCAGGGGCTCTGCTCTGAGAGGGTTCCTCTCTCTGCCTACTCCACGGTCTGACGTCTGGCCCTGAACCTTGTCATCACGCATCCAATTTGCAGCCACAGCCTAATCCTAACGCATCTCCGTCTAGGGACTCAGGGCAAGTCCAACAGCCTGGAGAGTCAGAGGTGGAAGGCTTTGTGGGCTTCCCGGGGGGTCTGCGCTTCACGCTGGGAGCAGCAAAGATTCTGCAAGATGGTGGAAGGGTCGCAGAGAAAGGCAGGGCCCTTGCTGATCTTCAGGAAAGATCTCTGTCAGCAAACCCACCGCTCTGTCCTCGGAACTCCCTGGGCTGCTGAGAGAATCCACAGTCTTTAGTCTGCCTTCAGCTCCCTGTCCCGCCAGGTCTAGCCCCCTTCCAGGCTCGGCGGGCCCTCCGCCGGGACGCCGCCTACACCCGCTCCGCCCATGCTCTGTGCCCGAGCCTCTGCTTGCGACTTTCACTCAGCACGGAGCTCTTCGCTTTTCTTCATGGTTTAGAGACCCAGGGCCCAGTTTCAGCGGCACCTGCTCTGTAAAGCCTCCTCCCGGCGGAGCCCGTCCCCTCCCCGAGCCCGCTGCGTGCCTCCACGGGGGGTGTGGTTCACCCGCCGCTCCCCGCTCGGCTGAGCGCCTGAAGGCCAACCCCAGGGGCCTCACCTCGGGGACCATCTGCCCCTAGTTGGATGTAGGTGTGGACAAGAGGTTGTGAAGAGCAAGCAGAGGATACGTTCCCGGAGGGGTCTGTCACTCCGTGGGGCCTAAAACTCAGCACCCCCAGACCAGGATGCTAGGTTATCTAAAAGACGACATTTAGTCAAATCTGGAGGTAGGACCAGTCTATAAGCTCATGGAGACTTAGCCCTGAATGGGGCCAGTGAGGCTCCATCATTCCATGGACCGGGGCAATAAAGTCTGAAGGACAGCAACGGGCTCACGGTGATGTGAAGGTAAGGGACACCGCCAGGGCTGCCCCTGGAGAATCTACGCTCTTGTCCTGCATCTTCTCTGCTAACCTACACTCCTTCTACACAAGCTGTGGCTACTTCGGGGTTAGCGAAACGGTACAGTAGTATTTACTGAACGGATCACTGTTAAACTAGGTTTGAAGAGTGACAGTTTTTTTAAAAAGATATGAAATATCCCATTTTTAATAAAAGTATATCAAATGGAAAATTTACTTAGTTCAGTAATATTCATTCTGTACCTTCTCTGAACTGGTCATCGGCCGGGGTACCCAGGATGTACAGATACAACGAGAGTGCAGCAGGCCACCTCGGGGCCCCCTCCCTTGGTTCTGTCGCAGCTCTGTGGTGACTGGCCAAGCCACAGATGTGACCAGTGAGCTTCCTGTCTTGTGATGCCATAAGCTGGCTGCAGAAGCAAATTCTGAGCTTAAATACATTTACATGCACTACTTATGAAATGCAAAGATAAAGACATCAGCGGAAGGGATTCCTCTAGATCTTTGTACATTAGTTGTTTAGTTGTGTCTGACTCTCTGAAACCCCATGGACTACAGCCCACCAGGCTCCTCTATCCATGGAATACTCCAGGCGAGAATATCCAAGTGGGTTGCCATTCCCTTCTCCAGGTTATCCTCCGAAACTCGGGATCGAAGCCGTATCTCCCACATCGCATGCAGATTCTTAACCATCTGAGCCACCAGGAAGCCCTCTGCTTCTCACTTAAGTCATGCCACGACACATTCCCTACCACCCTGAAGCAGCTGGCTTGAGGGAATGGTGGGTAGGGCTTTTGAAAACTCAGTTACAGCGCAGCCAGGCGGTGAAACCCTGCAGGGCCAGGGCAAGGATCTCTATGAGTCCGTGCACGCTCTGATTCAGTGTCCAGGATGTGCCGCTGCTTCTCCCACGACCAGGACTCACGGGCCCAGGAGTCAAGGGTCGGCACAGGGATCCAGGAATTGCCAACATGCACTGGATCATAGAAAAAGCAAGCGAGTTCCAGAAAAACATCTCCTTCTGCGTCACTGACTACACCAAAGACTTTGTGTGGATCACAACAAACCATGGAAAATTCTCAGAGATGGGAATACCAGAACACTTTACCTGCCTCCTAAGAAACCTGTATGCAGGTCAAGAAGCAACAGTCAGAACCAGACATGGAACAATGGACTGGCTCCAAACTGGGAAAGGAGTACATCAAGGCTGTATATTGTCACCCTGCTTATTTAACTTCTATGCAGAGTACATCATGTGAAATGCCAAGCTAGATGAAGCACAGCTGGGAGAAATAACAACCTCAGATATGCAGATGACACCACCCTTATGGCAGAAAGTGAAGAACTAAAGAACCTCTTGATGAATGTGAAAGAGAAGAGTAAAAAAGCTGGCTTAAAACTCAGCATTCAATAAATGAAGATCATGGCATCCGGTCCTATCACTTCATGGCAAATAGATGAGGAAACAATGGAAACAGTGAGAGACTTTATTTTCTTGGGCTCCAAAATCACTGCAGATGGTGACTGCAGCCATAAAATTAAAAGATGCTTGCTCCTTGGAAGAAAAGCTATGACCAAACTAGACAGCATATTAAAAAGCAGAGACATTACTTTGCCAACAAAGGTCCGTCTAGTTAAAGCTATGGTTTTTCCATTGGTCATGTATGGATGTGAGAGTTGGACCATGAAGAAGGCTGAGCACTGAAGAATTGATGCTTTTGAACTGTGGTGTTGGAGAAGACTCTTGAGAGTCCCTTGGACTGCAAGATCATCCTGATTATTCATTGGAAGGACTAATGCTGAAGCTGAAGCTCCAATACTTTGGCCACCTGATGTGAAGAGCCAACTCATATGAAAAGACACTGATGCTGGGAAAGATTAGAGTCAGGAGGAGAAGGGGATGACAGAGGATGAGATGGTTGGATGGCATCATTGACTCAATGGACGTGCATTTGAGCAAGCTCTAGGAGATGGTGAAGGACAGGGAAGCCTGGCCTGCTGTAGCTCACGGGGTCGCAAAGAGTCGTAACGACTGAGTGACTAAAAAACCACCACCCACTCACTATCACAACCGGTGCCCCAGTGACCCACCGGCACAAGTTTTGCTTCCTGATCCTAAGACCTCATGTTCTGCTGGCCTCAAGGTCTTCGTTCCAAAGGGAGGAATACTTCTACCAGGAGACACACAATGACTCCATGGGATTGGAAGTTAAAACTGCCACTTTTGCGGCTCCTTGTTATGTCTCTGAATGCATAGGCAGAAGGGGAATTTCTGTGCTGGCTGGGGTGATGTGTGTTGATTACTGAGGGGAAAATCAGGCTGCTGCTCCAGAAGGGTGGTAAAGAAGGGCATCCCCTGAAATACAGGGATTCCTTGTATCTCTATAGGGCTCTCTCAGTATTACACGGCCCAGGGATTAAAGTCAATGGAAAACTGTAATAACTCAATCCAGGCAGGACTGCTGATGGTCCAGGCCCTTCAGTAGATTCACTCCATCAGGCAAAGACTGGGAGCCAGCGGAGGTGCTTGCTGAAGGCCAAGGGAGCAGAGAATTGGTAGGAGAAGAGGCAGTTATAAACACCAGCTATCACCACGTGATCAGTTAGACAAACGAGGACAATACTGTTATGAGCATTTCCTCTGTATTTTTTATGAACATGTTTGTGTATGTGTGAGTCAATGTATGTGTGTATGCATTAAGTAAATATCTTTGTTTTCTTCCATTATTCTCTTAACATGTCACAAAGCATGTACCGATTTTATATGGTAGCATTTAAGTATGGTTAATTTTGTATCATAGGATTAAGCTTAAGTCTATCAAGGAGAAAAGTAAACATTATTCAAGGACTTGACTTCTTCTGGCAGGTACCCAGGATAGTTGTATCACATTGGGCAGAATTATGACCTTGTTATTGTCCTATATGGAGATAAGTATGATTTAAAAAGATGTGTATCGGTGCCAAGTTGACCACAAGTGGACATGTGATGATTCATTTTATGCATCAACTTGACAGGGTCACAGACTGCCCAAACATTTAGCTAAGCATGATTCTGAATGTGCCTGTGAGGGTATTTCTGGATGACATTAGCACTTGAATCGGGAGACTGAGGAAAGCATTTGGCCCTCCCTAAGGTGGGTGGGCCCCATCCAATCAGTTGAAGGTCTGAATACATGTACCACAAAAAGGCTGAAACTCCTACCAGCAAGAGGGAGTTTCTTTCTGCCTGACCTTTTTGAGCTGGGTCATTGCTTTTGTTTTGTTTTCTTGCCTTTGGACTTGATCTGAAACACTGGCTCTTCCTGGGTCTTGAGGCTGCCAGCTACTGGACTGAAACTATACCGTCAGCTCTCCTGGTTCTCAGGCCCTTGGACTCAGGCTAGAACGACACTTTCTGTTGTCCTGGGTCTCCAGGTTGCCAACTGCAGATCCTGGAACCTGTCAGTCTCAATCATCATGGAAGCCAATTACTTATAATAATAAATTTCTTTATATCTAAATCTATTTATCTATCTATATATCCTATTTGTTCTATTAGAGAATTATGACTAGCACAACACACATACACGCACACACACACCCTCACAAAGGCAAGATGACTCTAGAGCTGCTGCCGTAGAAGGAAAGCAGAAACGGTACTGCAGGTGGTTAGTCTGCCCTCCCCCAGGCGGTGAGCGTCACCGTCCTGCACGTGTGGCCACGGGCCCCCTTTAGCGCCTACTCACATCGGGGTCCAGCTCGTCCAGCTCATTTTCCAGGGTCCTCAGCTCATCTTCTGTTAGGGCTCCAAGGATCTCATCTTCATCCAGGTCACGGTATTTCTCTAGTTCTCGTCTGTATGACATTGTGAAAGAACTTTCTGTGCTGACCTACTGGAAAGAGAAAAATCTTAGAAAGATCCTTCTTGGATTCATTCTCAGAGCAAGTAGATGCTTGTCACTCACAAGGAGGCCTGGACATGTTTTATGAATTGTCAGGATAATAATTACTATAATGGAATCCCGAATTGAGCTGGATTAGTTCTCTAATAAACTGTGCAAGGTAAAAGTCCTGAGGGCATGCAGTTTAACAAAATGTAACTGTTGTAATTGGCATGGCCATCTGTTACAAGTAATAGATGATTATAAATGGCCCAAGAGTGCCTGAAAAGTGTTTCATTGTTCAAGTAGTTCAAATATTTTCTGTACAACTCTCCACCCTATATACCCTTACGGAAAACATGAAGGCTGGACATCCTGCCAAGGCCTATCTTAAAAGCAGGGTGAGCATCAGTGGTTCATTGAGCACCTGCTGTATGCAGGCTCTTTCCCCAGACCATCTCATTCAATCCTCACGAAGAACAGCTGACACTAATAGCTAACTTATACTACCATACACCAGGCTGTGATTAAGTAATTCCCAAGGACATCCTATTAATAATTTAACCTCTGCAGCAGGCATTCATTCCCATCTTGTAGATGAGGATGTTGAGTTTAGAAAGGTTGAGGGACTCACAAATCACACTACCGAGAGGCCGAAGAATCACCACTGGAACCAGATCTGCTGTGTTCCAAGCCTGCAGTGTTCTAGCCCCTGCACCCGCACCTTTTCACAGAATCCCCTGACTTCATGGCCAGAAGGAGACCTCCTCGTCCAGACCTCTCATTTCACCTCTGAGGGAGCTGGCTAAGAGAGGAAGTGAATAATGGGAGGGAGGGGCTCTGGGAAAAGGGTGTCCAAGTCTGCCACTTCCCAGCTGTCCTCCTTGCTGGAGATGCCTACTGCGCGTTCCCCACAGCACAGGGGTACCTGGCACCCGTGTCTGGATCCCGTCTCTGCTACTTTCATCACCAGGACGCTTCCACACCTGAGAACTCATTCAATCCTGGTGCCACACCCTGTAAATTGAGTTTAACTAAAACCATTTTATCAACAAAGAAATTGAGGGATGGCTTAGGCCTCGACTCAGAATCCCTGTCACTGGACCCCACCTCTCACCTAACACTGAATTGTATCCCCTCCAAATTCTTACGTTGAAACTCTAACCTCCCCACCCCACCTCAGTAACCCAGTACCATGTTCCAAGTAAGAATGTGACAGTGCTTGGAAAGAGGGGTGTTGCAGATGTAATTAAAGTTCAGTGAGGTCATGCCAGAGAAGGGTGGGCCCCTAATTCAATAGGACTGGTGTCCTTATGAAAAAGGGAAATGTAAACAGACAGGCAGACAAGAAGAGCATCACGTGAAGATGAAGGCAGAAACGGAGGCAATGCTTCTACAAGCCGAGGAATACCAAAGATTCCAGCAAGCCGCCAGACCCTGGGGGGAAGCCTGGAACAGACCCTCAGCCCTTGGAAGGAACCAACCCTGTCAATACCTTGATCTTGGATGTCTGGCCTCTGGAACTTTAAGACAATAAATCTCTGCTTTTTAAATCACTCAGTGTGTGGTACTTCATTAATGGCAACCATAGCAACTAATACAATCAGCATTGCCTTTCTTGCAGCAGTTTGTGGTTTCAGACTCCAGTGCAAACAAATACAAACAAAACCCGTGGCTCATCTGTGAAACGACTGATGGAATTTTCCAGAGTAGAGAAAAACAAAACCTAGGAAAAAAACCAACTTATCAATCAAAAAGCTGAGAGTAATTGTTAATCTAAAACAAAGTAATTAAAAATAAACAAAAACCAAAGTTGATTCAGCTACCAGAAGAAGCCTCCATTTCAGGAAGAAAGCAGAGACCCACGCTATTAGTGCAAGTCCATGCCTGTGTGGGCCTATTTGGAGAAGCCCGGGTGTGTGACAGCTGGCTTGATAAGAAAGGACTTGCTTCCCAAATACAGAAAAGGCCAGTGCTATCCCTTTTTTTAAGCATAGCTCGGCTTGACCTGATGTCTTCCTCTGACCAGACCCCAAGATTGCAGTGTTCAGACCATAAATGGGCACCCCCCCCAATTCATTTCTATTTGTTTTCAAAGAAAGCACAAGCAACTGACAATGCTCTGGTATAGATGGAAAAAAACAACCCTTCCTGAAGGCTTTCAGAGAATAACCTAATTTGGATTTTCCTGAGCAGGGAGCCAGGAGAGGCCCTGTGATTCCCATCTCGGGGCCAAGAGGACCCGAGTGAAGGGCTCAGACGCTTCCAGACCATCACAGAGACATCTCCAAACTAGCATCGCTCAGGTGGGCTGCAAAACACGTTCCTGGTGCTCAGACAGGTCCCGGGTTGGACAAAGTTGCACAGGACTCTGGACTCCCCCCGACTTCTCAAACCCGTCGGTGAGCTTGCTGCGGCAGATGTCCGTCACCATGCTGGTGAGGGTGCAGGCAGAGCTGCCCTGCCCTCTGGACCATGAAACCACATCTCTGAGCAGCCTCTCCTGGAATCGCAGTCTCACGGAACAAAGTGTGGGAAACGCAGCCTTAGATTCACCTCTGGGTCACATGAGGGCCAAGAAGGGGCTCGGGGAGAGGACCAGCTGAGACAGATCTGGGGCCCCGGCAGCTGCCCATGCTTGAGTCCTTAGCTGCTTGGCTCATTTTCCTGGATGGTTTGCACTAAAATCCTTAGAAAAAGTCATGGATGGACCGCGGAGAAGGGACAAACTGGGACAAGGGAACAGACAGGGAGAGAGGAATCCACGTCAAAGCAGTCGGGGGAGAAAGGAGCTGGGAAGAGGCAGAAGGCACGCAGGTGGCAGCTAGGGCCTGCCAAAGAAGGGGTGGGGCCGGCTGGTAGACACCTCCAAGGATGCCCTCCTGAGGGCTGCAACCATTAACGCTCCTGAGAAGTCTTGTCTCAGCGCACACAGGAAAGTTACTGTTCCACTTACACACTCCGAGGTGCCAGCGAATTTAAAAATCCTGTTTCAAAGGATTTAAAAGGCCCTTTCTAATGTCAAGTGTCCTGTGAACAGAGCGACCAGGCATTTCATTAAATAAGCTGAGAGGAACGGAGAACGCCTAAGGTAAACCATGAAGCTGTCGGCGTCAGGCCACACTCATCCACTTGGCTCCCAGGGGTGGTTTCTCTAAAGTGAGATTCTTCTCCCGTGCTCAGTGACGTGTGGAAACTGGAGGTCGGGGAGAGACAGGGAGGGAGGGAGGTGGAAACACCGTGTTAACAAGAGCCCACCGAAAGCTCGGCTTTAAATGATGGCTTGGAAGAGAGGGTATTTTATGGCTGTTAGTAAAAGCCTCTGTTTCCTGGTAGAAGAGATGTCACAGATGGACACAGCCTGAGATTCACAGGACTTTGGCTGGAGTGCTAGCTGAGCTGGTAACTCGCTGGGTGACCCTCGATAAATCCCTCCCCTCCCGGACCTCTGCTTGCTCATCTGTAAAATGAGTATAAACGGACCAGGAAGTTCAGCTCGTAACCTAGTCCCCAGGGGTGGTGTCTACACTGTGCTCTGGGGAGACCTCAGTCTCCCAGAACCCCGCAAGGGGGTTAAGTGGGAGAGGCTAAGCAACGGTGCTTCCAGTACTGCCTGATTCATGGGGATTCCACAGATTGCTTTTGACAAAAGGATTCACCTACTGAAATAAAAGGTTGATAGCCACTGGACTGAGTTTCTTCATCTGCACAGTGAGAGGATCACAGCACTCAAGCTCTGAGTCAGGGCAGCCCCTGGGGTGCTGTGAGGATGAGCCTGCAGCAAGCAGGTAAGGGGCAAAAGCCTGGGGCTGGGGCGTGGTTGGCACGGGCACCGCACCTATCAGACGCGCTATTACGAGGCTCCCATGGCGACTGCCACTGCTGGGGCTGCTCCCTTCCCCCTGCAGCCCCTGCCCTCTCCTCAGACTGCCATGCCCCCAGGTAAGGAGCTGTGTCTTATCCTTATGGCCCTGCTGCCTAGCCCTGCGCCTGGGGACGGTGTCAGCTGGGCACGAATACATCAGGGCTTTGATCTAGTGTCTTGGGAACTTGGGGCAAGTCCTTGTCTTCTCGGGGCCTCTGCATCCTCATCTTTAAAGTGGAAAGATCTCGGAGGGCTGGGAACCCAAGAGGGGAGGGATGGGCAGGAAGGGGTGATGCTGCTGCCTGCCTTACAGACGGCTCCTGAGCGAGAGCTGGTGAGAGAAAGAAAAGGACAATTTAAAACACATTTAAAAATGGAAGTCTTCCAAACGCTGTGTGATTTTACATGAATGGCATGTCTGGCCTCCCAGCTTCCCAATGGCAGGAACCTTAAGCTGCTGCTAAATATGCAAAAAAGAGAATTTACCACCTGTGCCGGAGTAAAACTAGGCAGGATGGACGGTAAAATGAACGGGTCAAGCACTGAGGCCACCCCTCAGGAAGCTTCGGGAATGGAAGCTCTGGAAGCAGTCCCCGGAGGACCACCAGACCTTTCCCAGGAGGCGGGCGCAGTCCCGTCGGCTGATGGCTCCTCCAGTGTCTGCCCCGAGGGACACTTGGGCAGGAGGTGCCGGAACCGCATCTTGATTTACGGACCGCACTTCCCCGAGGTCGGGAAGAGCTGAGTCACAAGTTCAAAGGATTATTTTCCAGTTACACCATCTTGTTATTTCAGCCACAGGAAAGGGAGGTGGATTCACAAATGAAGCTGGTTCCTCACAGCCTCTCTCCTCTGCTTTTGTTTCGTCTTCTCTTTGGGGAGACATTTTGGCCACATGCGACTTAAGCCCGCGATCCCTGCGCCCCTCCCTTCCATTGGGTCTGGGACACCAGAGCGCCCCAGATGTCCCCTGTCCCTCCCGCGAGAGCAGTCTCCCCACTGCCCTCCTCCCGAGGGCACCTCTGGGGGAAGCGACGCTTTAGACCACATGACGCCCCACCGCCCCTGATGACTGGACAGACTGGATGCTGGCTTCAAGGACAGCCCATCCACTGGCTAGGCAGTGACCTATGTGGTGGCTTGGATTTAAAAAAAAAAGAGTTGGACGAACGAGCGCCTTCATTTCCTGGCATTTTGTACTGGTTCCAACAAATGGAGGGGCCTCAACAGAAGAAACTCACTGTCTCTCAGCTCAGGAGCTGGAAGTCCAGAATCTAGGTGTGGTGGGGCGGGCTCCGTCTGGAGGCTCTGACAGTGAGTTGAGGGACGGGCACCGCGGCGTGACCAGAAGAGCCCCGTCCCGGCTCCTCGGGCCTGGACGGCCGGAGCTCACGCTGGTTCCCATCAGACCCTCGTCCACCAGCACCCGCGCGAGGCCCAGCCCCTCCTCACGCTCCCCGCTGCACTCAGGCCGAGCCCCTGCCCCTTGCAGCCCAACCAGCACGCGACTGTCCCCATCCGCCTGCTTCCCTTCTCCCCTCTCCTCAGGCTGCCTGGTGACAGGCTCCTCTTGGCCGCCTGTTCGCCTGGCCACCGCCCTCGGCTTACACCTCACACCCGCCCGGGGCTACCTCCGAGGCGGGGGTCCGCGACCAGTGATGAGCTGAGGACCTTCCCGTGGTCTCTGCGGCCCAGGTTCTGCTGGGCACGTCTCCGGGAGCCCCTCTGGCTCCATGAGCCCAGCCCTGCGTGTGGCCGCCGCCGCCGCAGCCCCTCCTCACCCTGCTGCCATCAGCCGGCCAGGCCAGACACCTGGGGGCCAGCCCAGAACCCCCCCTCGGCTCCCCCAGCTCCGGCAGGTCCCCACACCCGTCAACCCTCTCTCCCATTTATTCTTTTGAATGTTACAGGTTTGGTTGTTGCTGTTGTTCGTGGTAAAGTGCCCAACACAAAATTAATGTAACCATTTTAAGCGTACAATCAGTTCTGTAGGATTAAATACATTCACTCTGTTGTGTGACCATCATCGCCACCATCCCCAGCACTTCATCTTCCCCAACGGAGGCTCTGTCGCCCTCGAAGCCCTAAGCCCCCCACCCTCCCCCAGCCTCTGAAGCCACCGTTCTGCTGTCGGTCTCTACCGACCTGACGGCTCCCAGAGACTCGTCCGGGTGGGATCACGCACTACGTGACCCCATCTCCTGTCCTTCTGGTACCCGTGCCTCCTCCCCGTCGTCACGGCGACTGCCCGTTTTGGATCTGCGCTGTCACAGCAGGCTCCGTGCCTCAGTTCTCCTACCTTCTGCCCGCATGTCCCGCGGCCTCCAGACGATGCTTGTGAAAGTCAGTCCTGATGCCCCTCCTGAGGTGAAGCCGCCTTGAACAGTCCCCATTGTGACAGATGGAGGGCTGACTCCCCAGCCCAGGGCCTGAGGCACTCGGAAAGCCGGGGGGCTCTGTCCGCCCCAGCTCCCAGCCCCCACAAGGCTCCCCCTCCAGCAGCACCCAGCACCCCTCCCTGGGCACCCAGACATTCCGGGAGCCCGCGGCCTGCACGCCCTCTCTCCACCGCCACACCTGACCAGCATCTCAGCCGGCAGCTCAGACGGCAGACGCCGGTACCGCAGGTCAGCCGGGGATACAGAGGCCTGGAGCTGGGGGGATACCTGAATTCTAGCCCAGGCCAGGGACTGCAAAGGGAAGAAAGTCAGCTGTCCCTTGACAGGATGGGGCGGGGTAGGCTGTGGAAGAGGTAGACCAGTGGGTATTGGAAGGCTGCGGCGGGGCTCTCTTTCCTCAATGTCTACATTTTGGAACAGCATCATAAAACATGAGGCAACGATTATAGCAAAACAATTCCAAAGTGCAGATTAACTTTGCCGATCAACACAACAAAACCAAGACACCACCCAAGCCTGCAGTGTTACGTCCCCCTGCAAGGCAAGACATGAGTGCCTTGGTGTGTTGTCACCTGTGACTGGGTCCAGACAGGCCAGGAGAAGGACCGAGAGTGCCAAATCTCCTCCATGACAGCCTGAGTCCCACCTCGGCCTGAGGACGGACTCTCCCAGCCAGGGCTGGCTACAGAACCTGCCAAGTCCAGCGCCAGACAGGACTGTGGCGTCCTGAGTTCACACGGGAAAAAACTGTCATTAAAAGTACCAAGACACAAAGCTTTCCCTTTCTCTCATGGTCTCTGTCCTGGTCTGTCACACTGTCCTTCATATTTATGATTGAATATCGTGATGCACACAGATGCCTGGGTGCTGTGACTCAGGGCATGCAGGCCAAGCCCTCTGGCTGCCAGCTTCCCTCCCCTGCCCCGGGCGGGACACACATGCTCTGCCCTGGGAGGGCACCCGCCAGTCGGGCCAGGTATCTGCCCTTCCAGTGGGGCCACTGTCCAACACCCAGGGATGGGTGATCCCCGTGGTACCCCAACTTCTGCACCAGGACACTAAATGCTCGGATCCAGGGATGATGAGAACACTGCCTTGCAGAGCTCCCAGGTGAATGCACCCAGGGCGAGAGCCCCGGAGTGGGGGTAGGGAGGGGGAGGCGGTTTGGATCTGGGGGTGTCAGGAGGCCAGGCAGCTGGCGTCTAAGAACCTGTCCCCAGGAAGCAGGTAGGCAGCAGGAGGCGAGAGTTCATGCGAGGTCAGACTCAAAGCCCCGGTGTGTGCGCCACTGTCCACATGGCTTCAGTCAAAAATATACATCCAAAAGTAAAATGAAGAACTTCAGGAAAATGACTGCCAAGCACAGGGCACTTCTGAGAACAGGGGTCCATAAGGCTGTGCAGACTGCAGCCTGTTCCCAGCCCCCTTCCAGGGGCACCGCCCTGCCCCGAGGCCCCAGGGCCAGACTCAGCCTTGGCTCACTGAGGAGGGTCCTTTTCTTCCCTAGTATCTTCCAGCCCATTGGACTCTCCAGCCCCTGGAGTCCACAGGAAGCCAGAGGCATGGCACCGTGGCAGAGGGACACCGGGACCCGAGCCAGGGGACTCGACCACCAGTCCTGACTGTGGCTGAGGGCTTGCTGTGTGGCCTCAAGCAAGTTGCTATACCTCTCTGGGTCTGTTTCCACAACCTGATTCACTGAGTGTTTACTGAGCACCCACTTTGTGCAGGGCATCGAGGGCCTTCTTGGGAGCTGCTGCTGCTGCTAAGTCGCTTCAGTCGTGTCCGACTCTGTGTGACCCCATAGACGGCAGCCCACCAGGCTCCCCCGTCCCTGGGATTCTCCAGGCAAGGGTACTGGAGTGGGGCGCCATGGCCTTCTCTGCTTCTTGGGAGAGACAGAAGTTAATAGGAGAGTCCCAATCCTCAGCAAGCTTACAATTAAGTCGGGAGGATAAGACCCACATAGAAATTCCTGAAGTGGTATCACACACATCCTCTCTTCACCCACCACTCTCAGAGGAGGCTGAGCTGATGGTGGGTGAAAGCATGGACCAGGGGTCACGCAGTCCTGGGCTGAAATCCCTGCCCTGCCTCTAACTGGCTGGGCAGACTCGGGCGTGTCAGTGCCTCTGAGCTTCATGGATCCGTTTGTCCGGTGAGGGCACAAACTGATTTCTTTCTTCTTTCTCAGTCCCACAGAGTCCAGCCCAATAAGCCTACCCTACACGTGTTGGAAGGGTGGGCACGGCTGGGCAACCATGAGGAAGGTTTGGGGGTTCTCCAGAGACTGTCCGTTCAACATAAATCAATGTGGGACCCAGAGCCACGGTGTGACCTCAGCTGCGTTAATAAAGTTACGGTGGACAAAGGAAGCGCATGATGGTCTCGCTCAGCTTCAGGCTAGAGCTCAGCTCTGGGCTCCAGCTCTTGCTCCGGGGGTGTGCGATTTTTTTCTTCTTTTTTAATAAGGCATTGGCTATATACAGTCAAGTGGGCAAGTCTTAGGAGCACAGCTCACTGAGCCTTCCCATATGCATACACCTATGCCACCACCACTCAGATGGAGATACAGACCATTTCTAGCTCAACAGAAGGCTTTCTCATCCCCATCCCAATTCATCACCCTCAAAGGTAACTAGCATTCGAACTTTTAACTTCATCAAATAAACTGGCTTTGACTATTTTTGAACATCATATAAATAGACACATACATTGGTTATGTTCTTCTGTCTGGCTCCTTTCACTCAACATTATATCTGTGAGATTCATTCATGCTGTGTGTTAGAGTGGCAGGCCATTCTTTTTCACTGATGTGTAGTAGTCCATTACATGAATTATATAATTTATTTACTCTACCGTCAATGGACATTTAAGTTATTTCCAGGATTTGGTAATTATAAGTCGTGCTATGAATGTCTTTTGGTAGAAATAGTCACTTATTTCTCTTGAGTATGTACCTGGAGTAGAATTTCTGGATCACAGAGTAAGCATATGCTTAGTTTCAGGAGATACTGTCAAACAGTTTCCCAAAGTAATTGTATAATTTTACATCCCCACCAGCAGTGTTTGACCAACCCAGTTGTCCCACATCCATGCCAACTCTTGGTATTGTCAGTAAGTTTCCATTTTAGCCACTACAGTGGTGGGTGGTTGTATTTCATTGTGCATTTCCCTGATGACTAAGGATGTCAGCTGAGCACATTTCATATGACTATTGGCCATATGGGTGACCACTCCTGTGAAGTGGGCCTTTTATTTATTTATTTATTTTTAAAATTAACTTGTTTATTTTACTTTACAACACTGTATTGGTTTTGCCATCCATTGACTTGAATCCGCCACAGGTGTACATGTGCTCCCCATCCTGAACCCCCCTCCCACCTCCCTCCCCATTCCATCCCTCTGGCCTTTTCTCTTGAGTATTTCCAGCTAAGTCCAGAGAAGGGGGGCAGGGTGTCATATGAATAGCTGAAGGACAGAGGGAACATGGTCACAGTCAGCAAACTTCTAATGGACTGACCTGTGGAGGAAGGAACAAAAGTGGTCTGTGGATCTCAGCGCTCAGAAGACACAGATTTAAAACCGAGGTGACCAGGGTGTGGATTTCTGATCAGCACAAGAAATTGTCTAAAAATAAAAAATGCCCAAGGAGGAGCTGGGCTGAGTCAGGAGGTGGTGAGCACTTGCTATGCCAGGCATGTGAGCAGAGAGCCTAGAGCCCTAGATGAGGTTTCCCAGGGAGGGCTGGCGTCTCGACTGATGGCGGGTCTGGGGAATTGACAAGATGAGATTATAAGGCCCCTCAAGACCTGGTTCTATGATGAAAGATATGTTTGGGGCCCCTGAGTAGAGAACGTGGGGACTCAGAGATGATCAGTTCTCTTTGAAAGACTTGTTCTTTGGTTTGTTTGCCTTATTCTCCCTGGCTGATCTCATTCTCTTACTCACAAGGGGCCTTCTGAAAAAAGCAGGGCAACAAAACACAGCATTTGACTCCATCACTCTGTGCAGTGGCGATGAGCCAGATCCCAGTTCACACGGAGCTTCAAAGGTCCAAACGTCAAAGTGGTCAACAGGTTTAAATTAGAAAAGTGCGCGTGTGTGTGTGTGCACGAGGGTGTGTTTTCATTCTGCACCTCCTGAGGTCATCGCTCTGTCTGAGTCACCACATGAATCATTGTAAGCAGCCGTGTTCCAGGAGAAGATGCTGAACCCACTGCCCTGTCCCAGCTGGCCGGTCCACCTGCCCTGCAAATCCTGCCATACCCCACACTATAGTTCCTTCTTCCTGCCCCTCTGAAACTGCCCCGACTCAGAATACCACAATCTCTCACCAGCCTCTTGCCCTAACCCTAACCCATGACGTCTTTCTCCACACCAGCTGCAAAGGGTACTAGCAAGCTAAATAGCGAACACCAAGGGAAGGGGCCATCAGAGTTCTGCCATCAGAAGCATCATGTTACTGTGCCCCATCCACCTCAAGACGGAAAGCTACTTCAAGACAAGCATCCTTGTCTCCCATGGTCCATAGAGTCCTGCCTCTCTCAGGGGCTGAAATCAGGTTTGTGGAATAAGTGAATGGATGAACGCCTGGCATTATTACTGGCATTGACAGTCATAAAACAAAAGCCTTGGTGGAATTAAAAGTTGGCTTGTAGAAAAGCTTGCGAACTCACTCCTATTCTCACTCTCCATTTCACACCTGTGGACTTTGTCACCTTGCCTTACAGCAGCAGTTGACATAGGTAGAGCTTTATGAAGCACAGTTTTGTATTTTCTAAAAAGCCAAGGTGAAAAAGTGGCATGGGCAGTGCCAAGAGGCAAGCTGTGGGGGAAATATTTGTTGTACATTGAACAAGGGCTAATTTTTTTAATAGACAAGAGTTCCTAAATTGAAAAAAAAAAAAAAAAAAAAAGAGCCCAGCAAAAATATGGGAAGAGGGGAAAAAAAACAGGCAACTCACATAAAAAGAAACACAAATAGCTAATAAACCTATGAAGAGAGAATGAAATCCACCCACAATAAGAGAAAAGTAAATTGAGAAATGAGACATCAGTTCTCCTCTATCAGATCAAAAAAGATAAGAAGCGCCTTGAATGCTGGGTGATGGATGGATGGATGGAGGGATATAAGGAGGAAAGAATGGAGAGAGGGGAGGAAAGAGAAAGGGAAGACTGGAGAAAGGGAGGGATGGACATACAGATGCATAAATGACTCCAAGGGAAACAGGGAAGGAAGACATAAATTCTGGTTGAAAGTAAGACAAATAAGGAAGACCTCATAATTTGGGGCCATTTGAGTTATCTCTAAAGGACGAGTTAGATTTAGTGAGAATCTCTGGTGTTCACAAGGTGTGGAGATCAACATTCTCACACAGAATAGAAGGACGCTTTGACACCGTCTCTCAGGACCAGTGAAGCCACATCTACCCAAAGGCACACATGCTTTAACACAGCAATTCCACTTCCAGGAGTTTATTCTGCTAGTTTAATCATTGAATTGTACAAAGATATATATACAAATTATCTGGTTATTATCTGAAAGTGAAGGTGTCGGTCACTCAGCTGTGTCTGACTCTTTGCGACCTCATGGACTATAGCTTGCCAGGCTTCTCTGTCCATGGGGATTCTCCAGGCGAGAATACTGGAGTGGGTTGCCTTTCACTTCTCCAGAGGATCTTCCTGACCCAGAGAGTGAACCTAGGTCTCTTGTATTGCAGGTCAATTCTTTACCATCTGAGCCAGAGAATAACCAGAATAACCAGAGAATCTGGTTATTATCTATATTATCCCAAAGTTGGAAACCACATAAAAATTCATCAATAGGACAAATGAATTATAATGCAGATGTACAATAGGATGCTACTAACACCATCCTTGAGGCTACCATTGCCTATTATGTCAAGGTACCTTCTAATTGCAAGCATTATTCTATATGTACCGCAAGCTAAGCACAGTGCCAAATCCTTTATGTGGATTATCTCAAGCAATCCTAATAACTCTGTGAAGTAGGTACTTTTTAACCCCCATTTTAGCTGAAGAAACGGAAAAGCAGTAATCTGACTGCAGCAGTTTCCTGGGGCTGCCATAACAAATTACCACAAACTGGATGACTTTGAACTCCAGAAATTCACCCTGCTGCAGTTCAGAAGGCCAGAAACCGGAAATTGAGACACGGGCAGGGTTGGCTCCCTCCGGAGGCTCCCAGGGAGACCCTGCTCCATGCTCCTCTGGGTCCGGTGATGACCAGCAACCTCGGGCATTCCCTAGCTTGTACCTGCATCCCTCCAATTTCTGCCTCATGGTCACACGGCCTTCTTCCCTGGGTCAGTCCACTCTATGTCTCAGAAAGACCCCAGTCATTGCATTTAGGGCCCTCCCCAACCCAGCATGACCTCGTCTTAACTCGTTACATATGCAAAGGCTCTATTTCTGAAGAAGGTCACCTTCTGAGGTTCTGGGTGGACATGACTTTTCAGGGGACACTATTTAACCTACTACAGTGGCCTAGGTGACAAGGCTCGTGAGTAGCAGAGCCGGGACTTGAATCCAGATAGGCAACCCGTACTCATCCCCGCTGCTCCACGCCGCCTTCTCATAATAGCACACACTTTTCTAATATGAATAATGTTCCAGATACTGGCTTAAGCATTTTGCCTGTAATAACTGAGTCCCCACAACAACCCCACTTCATACATGTGTGAACTGAGATCCCCACAGTAACCCTACATTATAGATAGGGAAACTGAGGCACACGGGGTTACCAGTTACCCGAGTTTACACAGCCAGTAACTCACAGAACTTAGATTTGAACCCAGGAAGCTATGTTTATAACCACTATGCAAAACTACCTCCCAAGAAGCTGAGAACCAGGGCTAAGAAAACATTTCTTTCTCCTGAAAGACTGGTGTTTCTCAATCAGACACGACGTGGCCTCTAATTCATCTCTTCTCACTTTCCCCTTTGGCCATCATGATTTATCTCAGAGCTGATTGGAATGTCCATTTCAGCTAGGACATGAAATAGCTCCTCTCCTTATTCTGTGTGGTGCATTTTGAAAGGCCTTCAGAGTGACCCATGCATCCACAGAAATGACATGCAAACTGTTGTGTGCATGGGTATATTCATTTTTCTGGAGCAAGGGTCCATGACTCCCACCAGATTCTCAGCGTTTCATGATCCTAATCTTCAAGTTTTCTGCCATCTCTCCCTCCTCTCTTCCTTTCTTCTGTTCTTACCAATTATGTGGCTGGTATGGGTTTATTTTAAGCAATGTCATAGCCTTTTAATGGTGTAGGTGAAACGCAACAGAAAAACCATAAAGAACAGTGCTCAATGCTGCCAGTCAGTCTGATTCTTAAGCCTTCCTGGATTTGCAAGGAGGAAGTCCGCCTTCCCAGCTCCCCTCTTTCCTGTCTTTGAATGGTTCTGAGGCAGGAGTCGGGTTCCCACCCCTGCACAGGCCAGGCGCTCACCCTGGGTTCATAGATAGCAAACATGTAAGCGGTGTGCCCTGCAAAAACCCAATCAGACAAGGACCCTGGAGTTCTGGTGCTCAGGGGGGATTCTAGGCTGACCAGGAACTAGGCAGCTTGACATAAAAGCCATTTCTGGACCTAAATTTCTCTGAAGAGGAAAGGAGAAGGCAGGAAGGTAGAAGAAGGTGGAAATAACCCACAGCTGCAAGCCTGACCCTTCCAGCAGCCTGCCATTGCTGGGACTTTCTCCTTGCCAGTGCGCTCAGGACACGTGACCCCACCATGTGCCCCAGCCACCTGGCCCCTTGCTAGTCTCTGCCCCCTGCATCTCCAATTAGCCCAGCTTCCCACCTGCCCCACTGCATACCACACGCCTGGCCTTGTCATGCCCCACATGCCCCCTATGTGACAAAAGCAAAACCAGCCAAAGAACAAAACAGCAAGAGCCCTGGATTTCTGTTTCGGAGTCAAGGCTTAAATTAATTCATTTGTAGATTTTAACAAAAGCACTATCTTAATGCAATAGCCCATCAAGTTGGACCACACAGAAAGCTGATGCCTTTGACCCAAGAATTGATGCCTTTGAATTGTGGTGTTGGAGAAGATGCTTGAGAGCCCCTTGGACAGCAAGGGGGTCAAACCAGTCAATCCTAAAGGAAATCAGTCCTGAATATTCACTGGAAGGACTGATGCTGAAGCACCAATACTTTAGCCATCTGATGCAAAGGGCTGACTCATTGGAAAAGACCCTGATGCTGAGAAAGATTGAGGGTGGGAGGAGAAGAGGGCATCAGAGAATGAGATAGTTGAATAGTATCATTGAATCAATGGACAAGAGTTCGAACGAACTCTGGAAGACTGTGAAAGACAGGAAGGTTTGCATGGGGTTGCAAAGAGTCAGACGCAACTTAGCAACTGAACAAAAAAATGCAATCACCAAGGGAAAACTGAGAGAAGTCACGGGCACCTTGGTGCCCAAGGTTTGGTGGTCAGAGGGTGCAGGATGACCCTCACATTATGAGGTGTGCATTAGCCCTTACTAGGAATCATTAAGCCTATTATTTAAGAAGCTTCTTAGAAACTCAGAGTCTCAGGCCCCTCCTGGGCCTACGGAGGCAGAATCTGCATCAACAATATCCTAAGAGATGCTAATGCTAGAGACTCACTAGTACAGAACAAAAGGACTCCGAGTTCTCAAGTTGACCAAACCCTGGAGAGCACTTGGGCTTTTCTCCAGGGACAGCGCACCCGAACTGGATGACCTGGGATGATTCCTGTTGGGGTTCACTGGGCTAGCTACAAAAAGGGGTCATTACACCAGCCCTCCTTCCCTTTAAGGATTACTGTGAGTTTCCAGTGAGATCGTGGGTTCATTCCATTTATTGTGAGAAGGCTGAAAGAGATTGCAGGGTTGGTGGGGAGCAGAACAGGTGTGGTTTCTGCCCTCAGGGAGCAGGCAAGGTGGCGGGATGGGAAAACAGCGTAGCTGTTGTTTAATTGTCATGGTTACACAGGGCTTTCATTTGCTTATCCTTTTACATATTCATTCATTCGGTGATCTGTCATTGATTAAAATGTAAAACATTTGCACTCTGCTCAGGGTTCGACATTGGGGAGGCAGAAATAAATGAGCCATAAACTCTTGCCTTCAAGGACCTATCCATCTGGTCAGAGATGAGGATGAAAGTAGCTGATTACATTTAGAACTCCCCATAGCTGGGGCTGTGGGAGCGCAGGTGAGCAATGAGGAGCTCTGCTCTAACGGAGGATTACAAGTTTGCTGGGAAAGATTGTGGGCAAGAAGAGAAGGGGGCGACAGAGGGGGAGATGGCTGGATGGCATCACCGACTCAATGGACATGAGTTTGAGCAAACTCTGGGAGATGGCGAAGGACAGAGAAACCTGGCATGCTGCAGTTTATGGGATGGCAAAGAGTCGGACGTGACTTAGCGAATGAACAGCCCAAGTTCGCCATGCAGATAAGGAAGAGGACAGCATTCCACGCAGAAGGAATAGCAGGGGCAAAGGCAGCGAGGCAGCAAGGCGTCAAGTCACATATGTTTGCACCGTGACCAGAAGGTACAGAGAACTGGGAGGAGTGTCAAGGGACGGCTTTGGAGAAGTAGCTTAGGGTCAGATCCTTGATGGTCCCGGGGATCAATGCCAAGGAATCCGGTAGGAAGTGGGGAGTCCCTGAATGGAGAGGAATAATGCTGTCTAAGCTATGTTTTATTAATACAAAGATCTTTTCACAACAGCATGAGAAGAAAACACTGGGGCAGAAAGACTTAAGAGGCTCTGATGTTAGCTCCGGGGAGAGATGGCAAAGTGTTCGACTGGTGTAGTGACTATGGGGACAGACATGAAGAGAAGAGATACTAAGCAAGCGAGACTGACAGGACCGTTAACCAAACGAATGGATGGTGAAAGGCAGGGGGCTTTCTGGCTCAGAGCCTGGGTGAAGGATGTTACTGTTAACCAAGAGGCGGGAACACAGGAAGGAGACTGGGTGCTGAGCCTGAGTCAGGCCTGCTGGGTGTGCGGTGCGCTTGGGACACCCTCTGGCTTTGTCCAATAGGCTGGAGTCATAGACACCTAGAGCTGAGAAGAGTGGGCCAGGCTGGGCACATGAGTGTGGGAGTTTGAGTGTCGAGCGGGTGGCAGGAGCCCTGGGAGTGAACAGGACAGTGGGAGGGTGTGGGGCGAAAAGGAACAGGGTTGAGAGTGGCACCAAGATTCAAGAGATGGCAGAGGTGAGTCCAGGAAGGAGGCTGAGTGAGGCTCAGGGCCCTTCTGCTCATCACCCACCAGAAGCATCTCCCAGAAATGGACCTCTCTAGAAGCCCCAGAGTGAGTGGGGGCCGGGGCTGGGGCCCTGAGAAGAACCGAGACAGACAGATTGTTTTTCTCCAAGAGGAAAACAAAAGGATGTAAGAAAAGGAGAAACAAAAGAAACGCTTGAGCTTGTTGCGTTTCTCGGATGAGAAATGATCTGGATCCAGCACATCCTAACGTTGCAGAAAAACTCCCAGGCTGTCCTAGGTTGACTTCAATGAGCTCACTCTTTCCTATTGTTAAAAGCAGAAAGTCTGGTCTTATCGCGATTAATCAAAGGAGGATTTTACACAACAAGAAACAGGAAACGGTCCCCCAATCCTGCCATGTGATTCCTGTTTTTCCATACAGATACATTTGTGGCTTTAAACTGGTAATAGCTCCTAGTGGCCAAATAATTGATCACTTGGTGTTCTGGCTTTAAGTGAAAAGTGAAATGGCCTCTTTAGAAATGTTGGCAGCCTGGCTGGCCCATTAGTATGACCGAAAAATCAAAACATTGCCTGGAAAAGGCCATTATGACTGGGCTCAGCAGGAGTCATCGATAGATGATGTCATTTCAGAAATAAGCCAGCCAAGGTCACAAGGCCTCTGGCAGCCACAAACGACCCTTCGTGGCCCATCACTACCCCCCGTCACAGATACTGAAGTCTCCCAAGGGGACACCAGTTTCTGAGCCAGGACTGGCTTCATTTTACCCGTTCTTCGCTCAGCCTGAATCTAGAGGAATGCGCCGTTTGAGACTAATTCCAGAGCCTGTGACATTGGGCAGCTGATGAAGGAAGGCCCTCTGCCACCCAGTCCGTCAGACGCACTCCTCTCCCTCTTCCCCTCTCCGGGGTCCGTGCCTGGCTCAGCCCCTTCTCACACTCCTCAGCCTGGAAGCCCCCGCCGCTCCTACTACCTTCTCTCCCCCTGCCTTCTCCTCCAAGCTTTGAGAAGAGCCGTGGGCTCTGTCTCCACACCCTCAGCTCCCATTAGCTTCTTCCCGCTCTCGCCCGCATTCACAGCATCGCAGGTAACAAGCGCAGGCTTTTCCCGCATCATCCCCCTGACCCCAGTCCCCACAGAAACCCACGCGAGATGGGTGCTCTTACTGTCCCCATTGTATGGAGGAGGAAATGGGCTCAGACTGGCTGGGCCACTGGCTTCAGGAAAGCAGCGGCAGATCCTGTTTTGAACCCTCGGCAATGCCCTGGCCAAAGTCACCCATGACGCCTGCCAATCATGGTGGCCCTGTCCCAGCCCTCGTCCTGTCTCTCTGCGCCCACTGGCACTGCCAGCCTCTCCTCCCAGGGCTCCTGGGAGCCAGTTTCCCCTTGCTCCTTCCTTCCTCCTCACAGGGTGGGTTCCCCTGAATTGTATCCCCGGCACTTCACTTTTCTCATGATAGAAAATCTTCCAAGGGAAACGGAATCCAGTGGAGACATCATGCCCACGTGCTCAAGGTCACTCTAAGTTAGAGGCAGGCAGGGTGTCCTAACATCCAGGCTGGCCCGTTACTCAACAGCGGCCACTACCTACTCCTGGTTGTGCTTTTTGCTGAGCAGCAGGAAGCAGCCCAACCCCAGAAGAAGGAGAAAGTGTGAGACCCTGATAAGGTGGGGCAGAGGCTATTTTTAGACAACACAGGCTTTCCACTTAAACTTAGGAGTCAACATCTTCTGAATCCTGGATCTGCAAGGCTGGTTCATTAAAAAGAATTAACACATCAGAGTGACAGCACTCTTTGCTCTCCCGCTCAGCCTACTTGATGTGTCACTGCAATTGAGAAGACCCTTACTATTTGTTTCCATTTCTTCTTAATTCTATCTGTGAGGCTTTAAGATGGTTTTAGGGGGGGAAAAAGAAAGATCCAAAGTAAAGGAGAAACAAAAACGAAACTTCCAGACGAGGGTGCTGTTGTCTGAGTAAGAGAAAGTCCTAGACAACAGCAGACCAAAGAAGGGGGGAGCACTGGTGGGGTGCTCGCGGATCCCCAAGACCTGCCTGAGCAGCAAGTGTCAGAAGAGAAGAGAAAGGCTGGTGGAGGCTGCCTGGCACGCCCAGCAGTGCGTGACCTTGAGCAGGGGGCTGTGCGTCCCTTCCCCGGGAACAAAATGGTTGTCACCACTGGGAGAAAAGTGGGAAATTTCCCGGTGCTCCCGCGGAGTGCCTAGAACCTGGGTTAGGGTCTGGTTTCGTGATTCGGATAGGGAAAAGCTAAGGCCAGGTCATCTCCAAGGGTCTGAGAGGGCCAAGGTCAAGGCCAGAAGAGATGGGGAGGGGGAGGAGGTGTGTGTAGGGCTCCGAGGCAGCATCATAAGCATCATACAGATGTGAAAACAGAGGGCAGTGAGCAGCGGGACTGGAGCCTCTAGCCCTGCCCAGTTCAGTAGGGCTAAAGCTGTTTGACTCACAAGCTTCTTTGCGAAGGTGATGGCTGCCACCCAGCAGAGATGCCCATAATTACCGTGGAGCGCGCTTCCTGGGTGTATATGGCCCAGGCTTTCCGAGGGTCCTGCTAGGTCTAGTATAAGATCCGAGTCAGAGGGACCGGCAAAGTCGCCAGTCTCCGCAGCCCCTCTGGATGTGCGCGTCTATGCCCCCCAGGGTCCCAGGCCTGGAGCTGGTGAACAGGTGGGGGGAGCGCCGACGGTCAAGAGCGCGCCCTACTGCTTTCGGCCCAGCCACCAGCTCCTGCGCAGAATCAAACCCTGCCCCCACAAATGGGGAAATCGAGGCCCAGAGAGGGAGGAGGCTTATCAAGTCCACCCAGTGGGTAGACGATAGCCGGGGCGGGGGTGGGGGCACTTCTGCCTTCAGGCTCTCCCCCTCTTCTTTCCGCCTCCGAGCGAAAGGCGAGTTACCGTGGGGCTTTAAGCCTTGTCGTTTCCCGCAGTTTGGGAAACTTTTCCTGCCGCAACCAGGAGTAGCGCGAGCCCAAGTGGCAAGTCCCGCTGAGCGCGGAGGCGCCCCGCTCCCCCCGCACAGCCGGGGCGGCCGGGCCGAGGCTGCGCCTGAGTGCCGGCTCGGCGGCACCTGTGCCGGCTGAGCGCCGGGGCGCCTGGCTTCGCCGCGCTGGAATCAAGCGCGCGGCGCGGACGCTGGCCCCGCCATGACCCCAGCCCTCCGGAGCTCCCAGGTCCGTCTCCCGTTTACAGATGCGGCGCCAGGGTCCAGAGAGAAGGGCGCCCTGGCCGGGGCCACGCGCGCCAAGTGGTGGGGACGCGAGCGCCCAACTCGGGACCCAGACACCCGGCTCTCCAGCCCCGGAGGCAACCCCAGGCAGCGGCTATTTATAGAGGGAGCCACGCTCAGTCCCTCCTGGCGGCTGCGGCGGCGACAGCTGAATATTTTGCCCAGATATGGCTGGGGCCCCGGCGCGGGGGCAGGGAACCCCGCGAGCACGAGGGGGACCCCTGGCCAGTAGGACGCTTACCGAGCCGTGGAGCCGCGGGGGCCGGCGGACGGGCGCGGGCGGCGGTTGGGCGAGCGCAGGCGGCCGGCGGACGGGCGCGGGCGAGCGGAGCGCGGGGCTGGACGAGCTCCCGGGCGGCCGCGAGCGGGCGGGCGCTGTGGGCTCCGCGGGTAGGAGCCAGGGGCGGGCCCGGCTCTGCGTTGTCACCGCGCCCCGCCCCACCCGCCCGGCGCTCCCTCCTTACCTCTCCCTCCACTCGGGGGCGCCGGGGCGCAGCGCAGTCCCCCGCCGGGTAGGGACGTCCGCTGGGGAAGCGCGGGGCAAGGGCTCCAGCCCCCCGGAAGATGGGCTCCTTCGCCAAGTGGGTGCACGTCGCCTCCTGTCTTCGTCTCGGTTTCCCCACTCCTACCAGGTCTAGAAAAAGGTGGGCGTATTTCATTCCTGCTGGGTCTAAGACGTAAGAATCGGTAGGTCCTCGGATGGAGCAAAGCCAGCCAAGCGGTTGCTACACCTTTAACTGCTTTAATTGAAGCAACGACCCATCCCCTCTCATCAGCAACCCAGCCGAGTCTTGTTTGAGCCCAAGCTTTAGTCACGATCAGTTTGTGAACACGTAGTTCCAACAGAGGCACATGGTTAAAATAATCACAACCACCCAAAAAAGCCCCACCTGTTCTTTCTTCAGGTTTTTTTGAGATACAATTGACATACAGCACTGCATGTTTAAGGTGTATAGCATAATGGTTTCATTTATAAACATAATAAAGTTATTACCACAAGTTTAGTGAACATCCATCATCTCACATAGATATAAAAGAAAAAAAATTTTCTTGTAATGAGAAATCCGGATTTACTCTTAAAAACTTTCGTGTGTTAAGTATATTTATCCTGTACATTTTACCCTTAGTACTTACTTATCTTACAACGGGAAGTTTGTACCTTTTGACTGCTCATCCAACCCCTGGTCTCAAAACAAAAAGTTATCTTTTTTCCTAGAGTTTGTTTTTGATGTAAAATTGACCTACAACATGTTAATTCCTTTTGCACAACATAGTGGTTAGATATTTCTATACATTTAAAACTGATCACAAGTCCAGTGATAATGTCACCATATAAAGACATTACATAGTTACTGACTAAATCCCCCATGTTGTACATTCCATACTTTGCTCATTTATTTTACAGCTGGAAGCATGTACTTCTTAATCTCCCTCATTTATTTCTCTCCTCCCTCCATCCTGTTCCTCTCTGGCAGCCACCTGTTTGTTCTCTGTCTGTAACTCTCTTCCTGTTTTATAGTTGTTCATTTGTTTTGCTTTTTTAGATTTCACATATGAGTGAAATCAATAAAGTATTTGTCTCAGTTATCTTGCTTAGCACAATACCCTCTAAATCCATTCATGTTGTTGCAAATGGTAAGATTTCATTCTTTTTAATGGCTGAGTAATGTTCTATTGTGTATATATATATACACACACCACAGCTTCTTTATCCATTCATCTATTGACAGGCACTTAGGTTGCTTCTGTATCTTGACTAGGGCTGCATGTATCATTTCAAATTGTATTTTGTTTTCTTTGTATAAATCCCCAGAGGGAATTTGCTGCATTGTATGGTAGTTCTTTTAATTTTTTTGAGGAACGTCTACCATTTTCCATAGTGGTTGCACCAGTTTACATTGTTACTAACACTGTAGCAGGCTTCCCTTTTCTCCACATCCTCACCAACACTTATTTCTTGTCTTTTTGATAATAACCATTCTGACATGTGTGAGGTAAGAGTTCATTGACGTTTTGATTTGTATTTTGCTGATTAGTAATGTTGAACATCTTTTCATATGCTTATTGGTCATCTATATGTCTTCCTTGGAAAAACACCTATTCAGATTTTCTGCCCATTTTTTAAATTGGATTAAAAAAAAGTTTGTTGTATGAGTTCTTTGTATATTTTGGGTTCATTTCAGTTCAGTCACTCTGTTGTGTCCGACTCTTTGCGACCCCATGAACCACAATACACCAGGTCTCCCTGTCCATTACCACCTCCCAGAGTTTACCCAAACTCATGTCCATTGAGTCAGTGATACCATCTAACCATCTCATCCTCTGTCATCCCCTTCTCCTCATGCCTTCAATCTTTCCCAACATCAGGGTCTTTTCAAATGAGTCAGCTCTTCATATCAGGTGGCCAAAGTATTAGAGTTTCAGCTTCAACATCAGTCCTTCTGATGAACACCCAGGACTGATCTCCTTTGGGATGGACTGGTTGGATCTCCTTGCAGTCCAAGGGATTCTCAAAAGTCTTCTCCAACACCACAGTTCAAAAGCATAAATTCTTCTGCGCTCAGCTTTCTTTATAGTCCAACTCTCACATCCATACATGATTACTGGAAAAACCATAGCCTTGACTAGATGGATCTTTGTTGGCAAAGTACTGTCTCTGCTTTTTAATTTGCTGTCTAGGTTGGTCATAACTTTCCTTCCAAGGAGTAAGCATCTTTTAATTTCATGGCTGCAATTACCATCTGCAGTGATTTTGGAGCCCAGAAATAATAAAGTCAGCCACAGTTCCCACTGTTTCCCCATCTATTTGCCATGAAGTTATGGGACCAGATGCCATGATCTTAGTTTTCTGAATGTTGAGCGTTAAGTCAACTTTTTCACTCTTCACTTTCACTTTCATCAAGAGGCTCTTTAGTTCTTCACTTTCTGCCATAAGGGTGGTGTCATCTGCATATCTGAGGTTATTGATATCTCTCCCAGCAATCTTGATTCCAGCTTGTGCTTCATCCAGCCCAGTGTTTCTGATGTTGTACTCTGCATATAAGTTAAATAAGAAGGGTGACAATATACAGCCTTGACGTACTCCTTTTCCTATTTGGAGCCAGTCTGTTGTTCCATGTCTAGTTCTAACTGTTGCTTCTTGACCTGCATACAGGTTTCTCAAGAGGCAGGTAGGTGGTCTGGTATTCCCATCTCTCTCAGAATTTTCCAGTTTATTGTGATCCACACAGTCAAAGGCTTTGGCAGACAATAAAGCAAAAATAGATGTTTTTCGCTTTGGCAGACAATAAAGCAAAAATAGATGTTTTTCTGGAACTCTCTTGCTTTTTTGGTGATCTAGCGAATGTTGGCAATTTGATCTCTGGTTCCTCTCTTTTCTAAAACCAGCTTGACACAGATATACAGAACAGACTTTTGGACTCTGTGGGAGAAGGCGAGGGTGGGATGTTTAGAGAGAACAGCATCGAAACATGTATATTATCAAGGGTGAAACAGATCACCAGCCCAGGTTGGATGCATGAGACAAGTGCTCGGGCCTGGTGCACTGGGAAGACCCAGAGGGATCGGGTGGAGAGCGAGGTGGGAGGGGAATTGGGATGGGGAATACATGTAAATCCATGGCTGATTCATGTCAATGTATGGCAAAAACCACTACAATATTGTAAAGTAATTAGCCTCCAACTAATAAAAATAAATGGAAAAAATAATAAATAATAAAAGTAAAAATAATAATAATAAAACCAGCTTGAACATCTGGAATTTCACAATTCACGTATTGCTGAAGCCTGGCTTGGAGAATTTTGAGCATTACTTTACTAGTGTGTGAGATGAGTGCAATTGTGTGGTAGTTTGAACATTCTTTGGCATTGCCTTTCTTTGGGATTGGAATGAAAACTGACCTTGTCCAGTCCTGTGGCCACTGCTGAGTTTTCCAAATTTGCTGGCATACTGAGTGCAGCACTTTCACAGCATCATCTTTTAGGATTTGAAATAGCTCAACTGGAATTCCATCACCTCCACTAGCTTTTGTTTGTAGTGATACTTCCTAAGGCCCACTTGACTTCACATTCCAGGATGTCTGGCTCTAGGTGAGTGATCACACACCATCGTGATTATCTGGGTCGTGAAGATCTTTTTTCTATAGTTCTGTGTATTCTTGCCACCTCTTCTTAATATCTTCTGCTTCTGTTAGGTCCATACCATTCAGAAATTCCTTTATTGAGACCATCTTTGCATGAAAAGTTCCCTTGGTATCTCTAATTTTCTTGAAGAGATCTCTAGTCTTTCCTATTCTATTATTCTCCTCTATTTCTTTGCATTGATCACTGAGGAAGGCTTTCTTATCTCTCCTTGCTATTCTTTGGAACTCTGCATTCAAATGGGAATATCTTTCCTTTTCTCCTTTGCTTTTAGCTTCTCTTCTTTTCACAGCTATTTGTAAGGCCTCCTCAACCCATAATTGTATATACCATTTGCAAATATTTTCTCCCATTCAGTAAGTGGCCTTTTTGTTTTGTTGATGAATTTCCTTTACTGGGCAAAAGCTTTTTAGTTTGATGTAGTCCCATTTGTTTATTTTTACTTTTGTGTTCAAAAGTGGTAAAAGCCAAATGTGTTTTCCAGAACAAACCACTTAAACCCAAACAGAAACTTTTTTTGTTTTTTTTTAAACTAAAAGTTTTAATTTTAAACATGGTTTATAAAAAGGAGTTTGTGTAGATGGAATGTATCTTTGGATTATCATAGGAAAGTTTCTGGTGGGGTAGAGCCTGTTTATATAAACTTTTTAATATTGGTGTACAGATCACTAATGAGAAACACCTTTGAAAACTCTTGCTTCCATGAAATGTATTCCTACATTGCAAAACCCTCAAGGCTATAAGAAAATACTCTTGTCAAGAGGCACATACCCTATATTTTTAAACAATGCAATGCTGTAATATTTCAGATTTAAAATTTTAAATCCTTTTGTTGTGAAATCAAACATTGAGAGAAGGGCATACAATGTAAGTGTGCAGGTTCCAATTTCTGTTTGTTTATGCTTGGCTGTGTTGGGTCTTGGCTGCTCCACGCAGGCTTTCCCTGGTTGCAGGGAGCAGGGGCACCTCTAGTCGCAGCTTCTCTTGCTGTGGAACACGGGCTCTGCGGTGGGCAGGCCCCAGGAGTTGTGGCACACGGGTCTAGCTGCCCCGTGGCATGTGGGATCCTTCCGGACCAGGGGTCACGCCCATTTCCCGTGCATTGGCAGGTGGATTCTTAACCACGGACCACCAAGAAGGTCCAAAATTTTTATCATTCGAACCCCTGTTGCAGGCAACACTGCCGGCAAAAGTCAACCTGCGCTCTTCTGGGTCACAAGGCCCTGCTAAAGCTCCCACTTGCTTTACTCGCATGGTAGTCGCTTCCTTCCTTGCCTCTTTCCCCCACAGTTTATATTCACTTGCTCAACTCTGTGTTTTAACATTAATGCGTGTTGGTTCACGTGACTGTAGTTTGCTTACTCTCATTGCTGCAGAGGTTTCCACTGGATGAATATATCAGTTTTTAAAAACATCCATTTTACTATTAATGGACATATAGGTTATTTCTGGGTTTTAGATATTACAGATGTTTAGCTGTGAACTTTCTTTACCAGCATCTCTCTGCACAACTGCACACATCTTCAACTCACTTGGAATTAACAGAAATAGAAACATGTTCCCCACTCTGGCACTTGAGTAGTGGTATCTCACTGAGGTTTGATTTGCATTTCCCTGTGTCCTAATGGATTGAGCATCTTTCATGTTTACGGCCTTGCTGGAGTTCCTCTTTTGTGAAGTGTTTGTTCAGATGTATTGCCCATTTTGCTTCTGGATAATTTATTGAGTATATGTAATCTATGTGTGTGTGTGTGTGTGTGTGTGTGTGTGTGTGTATCCTCCAATCTGTGCTTTGCCTTTTCACCTTCATAATAATGTGTTCAATGCACAGATGTTCTTCATTTTAATGTTGTCTAGTACACTGACCCTTGAACAACACAGGTTTGATTGTGCAAGCCCATATACACATAGACTTTCTTCAATAGAAAATACTATAGTACTGCACCATCTCTGGACAGTTGAACCTGAAGATGTGGAACCACAGACATGGAGGAACCGCATATATGAGGGCGTCCCGTGGTGAAGTTACACAGGAATTTTCCACAGCAGGGAGGGTTGGCACCACTGAACGCCCTCCCCTCACCGTGTTCAAGGGTCAGTCTTCTCCTTTATTGTTAGCACTTTGGGCGTCCAGTTTAAGGCATCCTTCCTGCTCCTGGATTATAAAGGTAGTTTCCTGTTATCTTCCTACAGTAGCCTTTCACTGTCAGGATTCAGTCTATCTGGAATGGACTTCTGAATATGGTATGAGGAGGGGGCAAGTCTTGTTTGTCTGTCAAACTGTTTCAGCACTAGCTTAACTGTTCAGTTATATCAACAATTAATTGTTTTATTTTAAAAAGTAACAGAAATGTTCCTAAAGTTAGTGAAGTAGTAGAAACCACCTTTTTCTTACCTGTAGACAATTTGAAGATATTTGTGGGTTTTTCTTTGGTTGTTGTTAGGGAAAGAAACCATTATTAAAAAAAAAAGTTTATACTACTTTATTTTACTTAAATATTTATGTATTGGAATGTTTTTATTTTATCATAAATGATTATTTAAATCACTGGGATAATCATTCCTGAATTTTGAATCACTTTAATTATAAAGGCTAAATGTAAATTTTAAAAAAGCTAGTAAGATAATTTCAACACATTTTACATGAAAAATTTTAAACATCTGGTACTTTCTTTCTGGTCTTACCTTTCCTAGATGTTCACAAATAAAAATAAGCAAACGACTTTAAGAATTTTTATATCTGGCCTGGTCTAAATATTTAAGAGTTTTTATCTCTGGCCCTGAAATCCACTCTATATTTCTAATTATTTATGCATCTCGTCACACAGAGGTCAACTAGCCTAAACTCAGTATATGTTCAAAATCAAAATTTTAAGCTTCCTAGTCAAACTGCGCTCACCATCCTAGAATTCACAAGAGCCACTTTGTGCATCTTTTCTCAGCTCACACTGTTTCCTGGAGCTCCACAACAGCAGGGGTATTTGTAACACAGGAATCAGCAGACACTACAGGTCAAGGCTCACTGACCCCCCCCCCCCACACACACACACATACCCACCTGAACCAGCTGTCCAGTATTTACCAGGGTCTGACTGGACAGATGACTAAGATCCCTCCCTCCAGGTGCTCACAGTCTATTTGGAGTGATTGGTGCAGACAACTATTGATACGGTAGGAAGCTCAGTGAGGTCTGGGCACCATGAGAGGCAGAGCTGGAAGTACAAAGCTGGGAGTAGGAGGGGAGTCGGGGAGTGGAACCAGACAAGCCTGGGAAGTCCCAGAGGACACCGACAGACCAGCGCGGTGCAGACAATATGAGTGAGGCTGAGGGAAGACAGCAAGAGTGGTCTGGAGGAGAGGAAGCCTTGCTTGAGAACATCAGCAGCCCCGGATGAGCATGCATGGGGTTTGGGAAGCAGATGAAGGCTCAGTGTGACTGCTGCAGGGAGAGCAGTGGACAGGGAGTTGGGCAGGGAGATGGCAGAGGCCTGGGTTCTCGGTCCACACTCTCTGGGCAATGAGAAACGACTCGAGATTTGGGGTGATCTGGAGTGAGGGAGGTGCTGGTCTGCCTGGGCTGTTCCTCCAGCTGCACCACTAGTAGCAATGCTGATGTGAAGACTTGGGAAAGACTTCACATGGTGTGGTGACCACCTGCTTTGGGACCTGCCGCTGTACTAGGGCAGGGTGACATCATGAAATTCTCAAGCTAACTGGAGAAGGACTGAGCACAGCAAGGAAGAAAACATGAACAGGAGAGGGAAAGCGGTCTTTAAGATCATAAAGCCGAGAAATTTTAAGATAATCAGTTTTTGTATTGATAAACATTTTAATTCTAATATTATAGTAGTAATTCAAGTGCAATTCTCTTTGAAAAGTCAACTCCGTTAAAACAAAACTTGTTAAATATCTTTCATCAAACATAAGCTTAAAAAAAAAAATAAGCATATTCTTTTCAACTTCCCACAGCAGTGAAAGCCATGTAGCAGAGGTAATTTTTTTTAAAGCCTACTACATTTTTGTTATTGCTAAAAAATCTGAATTAGTTGTCAAGGTCTCAGAATCAGTGATTAATTGACCTTTGAAAGCTCTACCAGATACTCTGACATAAAATCATGAATCCAGATATCTGTGTCTGGCAACGATGTGTCCACTAAATAGACCACTACTTTCCGGTCCCAAGGGTTAGTGTTTTCCATAACTGTCTGCACCAGTGCCACCAGAGGTCTCTTCTCCACATGATTTCGAAACACCATCGAAGCCTCCTCAGACCACTGGTTACACTTCACTCCTAAGAGAAAGACAAGGATTCGAATATCAGTGAAGGGTCAAAGGAGCCTTTCTTTGATCTGTTATAATGGAAAACTATTTAGTCAGTGGCAAAGTAGCTTAAGCATACCAGGTTAGACTTGCCTAAATGAAAACAGAGATGCCAAACAATCTTAAAATAGTCTTGCTTATAGTTTTTCTATTCCAAATGGAGTTACTCCTATAAACCTTCAATTACAGACACTAATTTCATTTGAATGTTATAAAATGAAGTTATAATAAAGGCTGCCCATTTTCCTAAAGTATACATAGATAACAGACTGATGATGAGAAAAATATTAATGACATTTCTCTTAGTCACATATTTTTTTCTGATGAACCAGATAGAGTTTAAAAAAAAAAAAGATGAAGAGGAATTAATACACTTCCAGTGTTTAAAGTCACATACATCATCATGGTAAAAGCACTGGAATGAAAGTCTGGAGATTCAGTTAGTGTTTCCAGCCTTCCTCTATGAAATGGCATGATCTTGGGGAAACCAGCTAATCTTTCATGCCTCAGTTTACTTTTCACAAAATAAAGCGGTTGGACAAGATGAATTTAAAATCTCATGCATATCTATTAATAAATCCCCATGACTTTTATTTATTTATTTTTCATTTATTGTTATTAGTTGGAGGCTAATTACTTTACAATATTATAGTGGTTTCTGCCATACATTGACATGAATCAGCCATCCCCATGACTTTTAAACTTGAGAGCTCAAGTTAGAGAATTCTGAATGAGGTTTTAAAACAAAACTGAGACAAGGATTCTGTATTTTTCAAGAGATACCATTAAGCTAATAAAAATTAAGTTCACTTATGCTAGATTAGATAAACTATAAATTATGCCCCATAGTGATGAAGGTACGGGAGTTTCGTATATGATTTTAAAGACCTATCAGTGAGTGGGCTAAACTCTTGGATTATTAAGAACTTCTGATGAGAGAAGCCTAGGACAGCCTGTAAACTACTGCTTCAGCGACGGTAACAGAGCCTGAACCTCCCAGCACGGTTTGAATTCAGTGACGAGAAGCGCGGCAGAGCCCCCCACACAGGGAGCGCCACGGAGCTGGCGTGGGGATGATGGTGCCTGGCACCCCTCACTCACAGAGACACCTTCACTGCAAGGGCCAACTGCCACGTTCAGCAATAGGTGTGGACAGTAAAACCTGAACATTAAGACGTGAAAATGCAGCCATTCATTATTTAGAACGTTGAGTTCAGACAAGGCCGACGGTAGCCATGCCACACGTAAGATGCCAGTGTTGGTTCACATCTGCCTACCGTGAGAGTTTCCTTGGAGGTCTAGGAGGAGACAAAGAAACTGGCAAGTGAGACCATCTCTATCTATCTATCCCTATCTCTTTAGTAAAAGCTGTCAATAAGAATTTATATACACAATTGCTCTCATTTCTGAGATCAAGTTAGTTCTGCCACTACTAAGTATATGAAGTGAGTGGGGGTCAGAGAATGAGGGCGGCACATGTGGCCATAACTCCCCCACACCCCAGCACAGCAGGACACACGGCCCAGATGCTTGGAGATGTCGGCACCCCTCGGCCCTCCCGACCTCCACACCCTCTGCTGATGCTGACAGCTGTCTGGGCAGAGCTTCAGCTACACGCCCACGTTAACTACTGGTCGAGGGCACACGGAGGGGCCACCGACACTGCACTGCTTTCATAGAAGATAAAAACACATCTCACCAGATACTATCATAAAGAAGTACCACTCTATGCTTATGAGTCTAGCTCCTCAGATTTTATGACAGTCAGTGGGCTAGTGTGAGTGTGCTGAGATCACACACTTCTGTGCTGTTAGTTGCAATGCAAATGTTGGCCATGAAAATGGTCATATTTTACAAGCCAGGAATGTTTCATAACTGTGAAAGTCCATTTTGTAGATGCATTATAATTTATGCAATAAATTATGAAATATTATTCATGCAATGTTCTCCTGTTGGTTGTTTCATTGTTTCCATTTGTTTACTTTGGCTAGTATATGCAGCTGTGGGTTTTTCCTTAACACTACAATAAAAGCACAAACAACCCAGATGTTCAACAATACCCTGGAAAACAATGACGTTCAGACTCCCCAGAACTTACCTGCTAACTGCGCAGTGACGGCTTGGAACGGCAGCTTGCGGAACATGTCCGCCAGCGGCTGCACTTTCCTCATGCTGACTAGCTCATGCTTGCCATAGTCCAGCTCGTACACGGACACCAGTCCATTGGTGAGGATTCCTTTTAAGAGCACCCTGTGCCACCTGGATGTGTGTGGGATTAAAAGAGAAGAAAAAGTCAACACTTGCTTTAAGGGCAACATTTTTTTTTATAAAAAGAAAAATTAATATAAATGTTGTTCATCAAAATATAAAAACAATATTGTTATAGAAGTTTTTAAGGAGACTGCTTCTTCTTTTTCCAGAGGTTACTATTTTCTGTTTTGCCACTGGCTCATCTGATGGAATGTGTTCACTCAATACCCTTTTACAAGCCTCATGGAGCTGATAAAGGAGAACCACCTCTAAGCAGGAGGAAAGAGTGGCATGGAGGACGACCAGGACAAGGCTAATGGGTCCCTTCCCTCTGATGGGGAGACAGGAGATGGCCACAGGTTTGGAACAAGGCCCATGTGTGGTGGGCTTTCCAGGTGGCTCAGTGGTAGAGAATCCACCCGCCAGGACAGGAGACACCGGAGACACGGGATCAAGTCCTGGATGGGGAAGATTCCCTGGAGGAGGAAGATTCCCTGGAGGAGGAAATGGCAGCCCAATCCAGTATTCTTTTGTGTGTGTGTGTAATAAAGTTTTATTACAGTATAAAGGAGATTAGAGAAAGCTTCTGACATAGACATCAGAAGGGGGCAGAAAGTACCCGCTTGCTAGTGTGAGCAATGGCCATTCCAGTATTCCTGTTTGAAACATCCCATGTGCAGAGGAGTCTGGTGGGCTATACAGTTCACAGGTTGCAAAGAGTCGGACGCAACTTAGTCATGCCATGTGTGAAAGACAGAAAGAGGAAAGCGAGCCAGGGCTAGCTGAGGACAAGCAGGAGAAAAACGAAAAGACACAGAAGACTGTGCAGGGCAGGGTGGAGCAGTGAGGTGGCTACTGTGCATCTGGAAAGTGAAGTGTGCGGAGGAATGGAAGAGAATGGGAAGCCAGGTTGGGAAAAGAGGACAAGAAGTTTTGAACACTGATTGATCATTTTAATTTTGCCAAGTAAGGAATTACAAACCCGAGATAACATGAAACACAAAATTTAATCCACCACCTAAAAAAAGAACTTATAAAGGATATGAGAGCACAGTGTGTGGGGGGGCAGGGGGGAGGGAGGAAGAAGAGTATGATTTCAGACCTCAAGTTCAAGAAGTGAGAAAGGAATTCACATGAATATACGTTCCTCCTCTGGACCTACGTCATCTCAATCAAAATGAGAAAAACCTAGACTTCAAAGTTTAGGTATGAAGGACCATTTTAAAGTCCTATATCTTGACTACATGATTAAAGAGTATTATTACATCAGGAAAAGGATGATTGTCAATAATGTCTAAAATGAAAGTGTCTCTGCTCCCGAAAGGTGTGGGTCAGGCTCTGCCTTGGGCAGCAGACCCAGCCACCCCCTGAAACAAGATTACGAACCACAAGCCCAGGGGAACAGCAGCCTCATCACTGCAACACAGGCTGGGCTGGGGCTGGCTGGAGCAACCGATTCCCCAGCCAGTGCACGCTGGGTGAAAACAGGTACAGGAGCCCACACACAGATGCTATAGCATGAACACAGTACGAAAGCTACAGAGAGACTGACTTCAAACATTCTATGTGATTGAGCTTCTGGGATGAACTCCAGAAGCCTTCAGATAAGCCCAAAGTGCGGGAAGCAATAATCCACGCACCACAGAGACAACAGGGGGACAGAAAGGTGTCATAAAAAGTTCATGAGCTCTGGGGGCCAAAGAGACCTGAGCTGGAGTCCCATCTGGGCCACTTTCCCATCATGTCACTCTGGGCTCTTCATTTAACCTCTCTGTGCCTCAGTCACCTCATGCGTTATGTTTAGTTTTAATTTACTTGCAGAAATAATACATTTTAAGTACCTAACACATTCATTTGGCATATAACAGGCACTTGGCAAATGGTAGCTATTATCATAAGTATTATTCAAATGAAGATAAGCTGTGCAAATAAGACTTAGATTAATCTGAAGAGAAATTTCCATTTGTGGAAATGCCAGTTTGGTGCAGGCTCTAAGTATAATTTGTGTAAGTATAAAAGGAGATATAAACATTTGGTTTCCACCAATATCACTGTCTTTAAACTGTACCAGGCAAATGACTGACAGTGGCCTGTGCTTTCAGTCTATAAAAAAGGTTCAGAGCAGTGAGGAGAGAACCATCACGTGTTGCATTTCTATTTAGCTTTCAATTTTCAAAACTAACTGCTTAAATAAGGCTTCAGTTTTGACTACATTGCCAATTTTAGTACAAGGCTGCATGTGGATCACCTGGAGAGTTTACTTAAAACAGATTCTGTGGTTCCACTGTCTGAGATTCTGACTCAAGAGTCCTGGGGTGAGGAAGGGGAGCCTGCATTTTTAATAAGTTGTCTAGGTTATTCCTATATTGTGATAACTGTGGAAACCACTGTAATCGAAAGTGTATGTGAAATTCCTAAGTCTTAACTTGCCAGAGCTGAGAACAAAGTTGAGTAAATAGTCCTGGGTTGTAAGCACGATAGAAGGTCTAAGCACTTTAAACGGATTCAGTTTGTAAAGTTTCAAAAGATATTAGATAACCTCTTCCTACAGGAAAGGCATCCCTTGATTATTTAGGACAAGTTAACTGATTTAACCCAAGAGTCCTCACTCAGTAGAGCTGTCAGACCCACGGAGGTGTGGGGGTGGAGTCTGAAGTCCTGAATACAGTCTCCAGTGTTTGGGTGCTCTTCACAGGACCCTTCCCTCCAGTGGGAGCTCCCCACCACTAGTCACCATTAATCTGCTCCTCCTGAGTTAGCATCAATTTGGCTTTAACTGTGATTAAACTACCCAACAGCAATTCTGAAGGGTAAATTTATACTATGTTCCTGTATTGAAACCCATTTATGCTTATGACTATAAATAACATGACATAGTAAAAATATTTTTTTAAAGATGAAAAGCTGTGACATATAACTTGAATGCCTTTCAGAATGAAAGCTATTATACTTTTCACTTTTGAGTTAAAAATTTTTTCTTCTCCCATAAAAATAGAAAAATTCTATAAATGCCTATGGTTAAGTACATATACATACATAACCATACGTAAGTATGGTTAAGGTATTTATCATAAGAATGAATGAAAGTACTTTCTAGAAAACATAAGCAGTTGACCTTTTAAACTGAGTTTAGGGGTATGTGCCTATGTGTATGTTGGGACAGGAAGGGTAGGGGGAGAGACAGTTCTTTGTGTGGATCCAAATGTGCAAACAAGAGAAAACAGACTGAAAGTGTTCAACAGAGCCTCACTGTCTAATGGCCAAGAAAGAAAGTGACGTCCGCTCAGTCGTGTCCGACTCTTTGAGACCCCAGGGACTGTCACCTACCAGGCTCCTTCGTCTATGGGATTTTCCAGGCAAGGATACTCGGATGGGTTCCCATTTCCTTCTCCAGGAAATCTTTCCGACCCAGGGATTGAACCCGGGTCTCCCACTTCGTAGGTAGACACTTAACCATCTGAGCCACTAGGGAAGTCCAGTGTCTAAAGAGCAGTGAAATATGAGTTTGCTGCACCTTACAAAGGTGGCAAAAGCTCTCTAGGAAGCAACCAACTGCCTATATAAAAAATCCTATAATCTTTAAACAAGTGACTTCTCTTTCAGAAATCTACCCCATAAATAATCAGAGAGTTGAACAAAGATTTCAGTTCAACATTATTTACAACAGTGAAAAGTCTGGGGGGAAAAACCTATAAAAAAGAAAATGGTAAGTAAATTATGATTTCTCTTTATGATAGAATATTTAGCCATTAAAAACATTTATGAAGAAATGATATCACATGAAAAACAGTTCACAGAATTATGTTAAGTGAAAAAAGTAGGTATGAAATTACATATAGTAATATACTAATTGGAGAAATATGTATAGGAGAAAAACCTAGAAGAAATATATAAGTAGTTTAACAGGGGTTATGTTGGTTGGCTGACCTTGTTTTCTTATACTTTTTTGGATTTTCTAAATTTTCTCCAGTAAATATCTTATTTTTAAAATTTAAAAGTCATCCATAAAAAACATTATTTCCTAAATAATAAATATAAATACTAAATATTTTTTCTCACAAGAAAGTAGAAAAAATGTTTAAACCTTCACTTCTGATATAATTAGGTTTTAACAGGAATATGGTCATTAGATTTTCAGCTAAATGACATCATTTTAAATATTAGAAAATCACATAATTCACTGGTCTTGCTTCACATTCAGAATTCCCATTTGCAGAGCTCCAAATGGCACTCCAGGATCCTTGCCTGGAGAATCCCATGGAGTGAGGAGCCTGGCGGGCTGCAGTCCACGGGATCCCAAAGAGTCGGGCACGACTGACAGACTATCACAAGTTCCCCTGCAGGGCTAAGGGCTCTGGGTACCACTCTACAGATTTTTCTTAGGAGGAGAATAAATGGCTCTGTCTAGGGACCTACTTATTCTCCACTTTGGCAGCATACACTTGGTCTTTCTCCACGGCCACGTGGCGCTCCTCAGACACACTGTAATAGAGAATCATCTCTTCCATCAGAACTTCCAGCTTGTGTATCTCCTGCCACGGCTGGATGACAAAGTAGCCGGGGTGACAGGCCACAGGCACGTACACGTCCATGTGCTCCCCTGGCTTGGATAAGTGGACGGGAGGTGGCAGTTCCTTTGTAAAGAAAGAGCTGGGGTGGCTGACCACAGACTTCTTGAGGACATCCGTAAGGCTCTTTCTGAAATTCTCTCCAGGGTTGCCCAAAATGGGTGTGTTCGCACTTTTGGTGTTGGGGGAGCTGGCTCCACTGGATATGGCACTCAGAAACACATCCTTCTGATGTTTCCACAAATCTGCATTTGTAATCTGGCGATTGATACTGCGGTGAGGATCGGGGAAGTTCTTGGGGGTGAATAAATAAATATGTGCGATACCTCTGGTTTCATCCACTTTTGTAACCTTTGGAAAACATAAAACACCAATTTAAGAAATCCAAGTTCATGGTGGATTCCCAGAAGTCATTATGTTAACTTTAAATATTAAAAAACAGTACTCTGCAAAAACCCAACTTGCTAAAAATCAGTTTGTTTAAGGTCAGATGAGTTGTCTATCACAGCTGGAAGCAAAGAATAAGCTCGTAGATCCAAGCAATCTAGAAACCAGTAGCACCTTGTAGAAATGGAAAATCTACTAACCTCTAAAACTGAAAATACCTATGACTTGCTAAAGGTCTGATTCTTATTACCATGACTAATTTTTTTAAAATTAACAATATGTGAAAACACTCCAAGCAGAAAGGATATCATCATGAATCCCCATGTGCTCCTCAGCCAACTTCAACAATAAAAGCAATAAAAATAGCAAAACATCCTAGAAGCATTCTGTTTAGTGCTGGTGCACCCTCAGACAGGGAGGGGAAGGAAAAAGCTTCGCCTTTCACGTATCTTTTGAGACCTTGGGTCCAAATTCCTTATTTGGTCCTAATATCTGTTCTCACCCCTCTTCCTCTTCCCTAGTTACATAAGAGGAGAGGGGCCTTGGGAGAAAAAGAGGAAGAAAGCTCCACTGAATAGGCCAAAAGGAGTCGCCACGTTGCACCTTTTGCCCAGGAGACCTCCGACGACCTGTCTACATTCTTCTGTTGGCAGTGGGGGAGTCTGCACAGAAGCCCCACACGCTGGTAACTGGGACTAGGCTGCTGTGTGCCCCCGAGGGCTGGGTGTCTGTTAATTCTTCTCACTAGCTCCTCTGGTTTATCTCAGGAACAACAAAAATGAGACACTTCTATCTTTGATCAAACTGGGCTAAGAAATGAAAGGCAGGAACACAGACGTGAAGACAAGGAAGCACCACATGGCAATCCTTCTAAAGTCATTTACCTTAAAAGTTTTCCTTGTAGCAAGAGGAGTCAATTTAAATTCATCCTTTGGAGGGTTAATGAAGTACTGACTGCAAATTCATTTTGATATTAATGGTACAGAAACACTCTTTCAAACATCAACCACTAAAAATATTTTTATTGACCAATACCCTGGCTTTAGGAGCTGAAAATGTAGCTGAGAAAACAGTATTTGTGTAGCAATTGATGAATACAAAATGGTACATAACAGTGTGACTGTACATGATAAGCCCTAGAGGAGAATGCAGACAGGAGAATCAGTGTGGGCTAGAATAACTGAGAGATCCTCATGAAGAGATTTCTCAAGGACATTTCACTGTTAACTGTTACATGCTTATATAAAATGATGACACTATTTACATTAGCTAAACTAGAGAAATACTATCTCACATTTTTTTTTTAATGTTGCATTTCTATTCCTGGAAATATGAGCAGTGTTTTTGATAGAAAGATTGAAGAGTGTGAAAAAGAAACACATTAGTGAAAGAAAGAAAGCAGTTTATATAAGTTTTAGGAAAAGAGACAAAAAACCAAGATGATAAGCAAAATTTGTTTATAATTCATTTTACTTTAGGAAAAAAAAGAAATACAGGACTTACTTAAATGGTCTTTAGAAAGATTTATCAAGAAATATATGGTCCAGGGCTCCCCTGGTGGTCCAGTGATTAAGAATCACCTTGCACGCTGGTCTGGGAAGGCCCCGCATGCTGTGGGGCGACTTGTTCCCGTGCCACCACTGCTGAGCCCTTGCTCCCCAACAAGAGAGCAGCCCCTGCCCTCCCAACTGCAGAGAAGCTCGGGCAGCAGGCAGACCCAACACAGCCGGAAAAGTAAACATGCATAAATAAATCTTAAAAAGAGAGAGAGATATGTGGTGCTTTGTTGGGTACTTAATTCCTTATCATGGAACAAATTAAGAGCTGAAAACTATCTGCTACTTTATTAATAATCAATAAATTATATAAAAGGTTTAAACATAATACTACAGATACAGGATAAATTCTTAAATAAAAATTAAACCACAAAATGTCTCATAGCTACATATGTAATCAATCTCCTAACTACAAAAGTGTGTCAGATGTGAAAACATCAGTTTACAGGAAGATAAAATTCTTTCACAAAAACCAAACGAGTCCTTTTGGCTGACAAGCTCCCATTTATCAAGACCATTAAGATAACTAACCTTAATGCTACAGTCTGAGCAATTCAAAACAGAATCTCTTAGCCAAAGCACAGCATCAGGGGTCCACATGCCAATAGATTGTGGAAGATCTGCTAAACAGCACTTGATAGCCTGAAACGAAAACACAATGGAAAAGAGGGCACACCATCTTAAAATAGGTACTTAAGAGTAACGTCAATATTATTTTCATACAACTCAAATGTTGCCAAGACAGAAAGCAAGCAACAGCTAATAGTGACAATCACAGCTCTTGGGCTGGAGCGTCTGTATTCCTATTTATATTACTACCATTATCTTTATTCCTATGAGCCAGGGTTATAAAGGCCTGGTACGGACTTCTCACTCTACAGTACAAGACTACAACACTGGCAGGCTAGTGTTGCCATCTGATTTTACAGATGGTAAAACAGACTCAGACATACTAACCTGCTTAAGTAAGGTCACAAAGTCATGAAGACAAGATTAGGACTTATATTGAAGTCTTCACTCTAAGTCCAACTTAAAAAAAAAAATGAAGTGTCATTTGGAGGAAACCTGACTCACTGTAGAACTCTTTGTGGAGATTTACTGCTGAATGAAGGATTTCTGGAGTACCTCAGGCACTTGTGCTCACTTTTTTGAAGGAGGGCTTCCCTTGTGGCTCAGCTGGCAAAGAATCCACCAGTAATGTGGGAGACCTGGGTTCTATCCCTGGGTTGGGAAGACCCCTGGAGAAGGGAAAAGCTACCCACTCCAGTAGCCTGGCCTGGAGAATTCCATGGACTGTAGCCCACAGGGTTGCAAAGAGCCGGACACGACTGAGCCACTTTCACTTCTGAAGGAGGTTGTTATGAGAATTAAGAAGGCTAAGAGAAACTGAAACCCACTGATACCTAAAAGCCTCATTTTCACTGAGGCTTTCTACCTCCCACCATCACTGCACAAGCGTCTGTAGAATGTCTACCTCAGGGAGGAAAAGATAACCCCAGGGACTCCCTCCAGTCTCACGGGAGCCTTTGAACTGATGGAGGCAGTTTTGTGAAGGATATCAAACTCACTTCCAGGATCTGACATTCCTCCTCTCCCTCTGCGCCCAACCCTCACTGTCACGCCTCTCTTCACCCGTGAGGGCCCCCGTCTCCCACTGTGCCCCTTGGATGAGGCTCCTTTCTGGGTGTGGAGGTCGCCGAGAGCAGAGAGCGCGGATTCTGCCTGGTGGGCATGAGGGAATGAGGCCGGCTGGGCCGGGGCACTGGTGAGCTCACACCCTCCCCTATAGAGAGTGGCACTCCCAAGCTCCCTTAGAGCACTGTCCTGTAACAGGGCCTGCTCAGTACAGTCACATTTTCTAGTTTCAGAAGATAGAAGCAAACGACTAACGCATTTTAAAACACTATACGAGCCAACAGCTCAGATCCAATATTCATGGGTCAGCCTTGGCCAAAGGCGATCCATTTGCTTCTCTCAGCCTCTAGGGAGATGTTGTTATAAAGGTTCTCCCAACTTCACAACGATCAAATGACAAATCCAGTAAGGTTAACAGAAAAAATTATAGTGGCTTTTACCAAGATGGTACACTTTGCATAACCTTCAGACACTCAGAAGCAGCAGGACAGATCCCCCTTCCCCTCCAGCCTCGGGAGCCTTTTCTAGGTAAGGCTGGCCCTGGATGGGTGTTTTAACAAGGGGTACAGAGGCCAGAGGTGTTCAAACTTCTTATCATTTGGATTTCTATCAAGAGGGGAATGATAGCCTGCAGTTAATCTTTTCAATGAAACCTATGGAAGTGAAGTGAAGGTTGCTTGGTAATGTCCAACTCTTTGCAACCCTGTGGACTATACAGTCCGTGGAATTCTCCAGGCCAGAATACTTCTCCAGGGGATCTTCCCAACACAGGGATAGAACACAGGTCTCCTGCATTGTAGGTGGATTCTTTACCAGCAAAGCCACAAGAGAAACCCAATGATACTGGAGTGATTAGCCTATCCCTTCTCCAGTGAATCTTCCCAACCCAGGAATCGAACCAGGGTCTCCTGCCTTGCAGGCGGATTCTTTATCAACTGAGCTATCAGGCAAGACCCCAAAATCTATATGGAAAAGGTTAAATATAAACATATCCAAGACAGGTTACTTAATTAAGAACTCTGGAAGTAAATATTGACATATAATATCCTGAAACTGTGCAGAAGCCAGCACTGTCATCCAATTATTAAAACAGAATCTCTAACTGGACAATATAGCCTGATGACTCAACATGCTTGAAAAAAACATTTATCAAACAACATTCTCTAAGTCTGACTGGCCTTCTTGTCTAAGCAAAATTTTACATCTGAAACCCAGTCAGTCACTGCACATTTGGGTCATTTCCAGTCTTGCTGTAAGCTCAGTCATTACCAGAACCTGAGAGAGCATCTCACAATGTGACCATGAATGCGCTCAAATTCCCCCCACGCAGTTTCCCGGGCTGCACATACGGTACCTGGGGCGGCACTGAGATCATCTCTTGGAGAAACCGCGGGGGGATTTCCCTGAGCTCGGACACTTTCACAGACGTGACGGTGCCGGCGTCCAGGAACTGCACGTCAAGGGCCCGGCTGCTGTGCACATTTGTGATCTGCAAAGAGACAAGTGTTGGCTGATTTATTAGCATACCCAATAGGCCAAAATGGTTCTGTTCAATTTCATTCTGCACAACTCTAAAATGCATTATAAAAAACAACAAAAGGCTATATGCTGGTTAAATTTTCTCTTATTTTAAAATGTACTTGTTTCTCAAATAGGTATTCTTTTACAATAGAATTGACATCTTGCTGTTAATTCATAAATATAGTAATAATTACTATGTTTACAACTCTAGGACACTACTGATTATAAAACAATTTGGTATATGGTATATCATTATATGCTGCTGAGTATAAGATGCAGTCTGTTCTCCAAAATATTAGCACATGAGGGAGAGAAAAACTATTGTGTCGCAGTAATGAGGAAATTAACAGAATTCAGAGACAGAATTTCACTTGTAGTAGGTAAATACTATATATTTTTAAAACATATTTTGCTATTTTGTAGCCTAGTCAGAAAGCCCAGTGATAATTTGTATCATTTGGCCTAACTACAAATTGGAACTAAGAAAGTCAGGTCTCCAGCGTTGCAGGTGGATTCTTTACCATCTAGCCACTACGGAAGTCCCAGAATACTGGAGTGGGTAGCCTATCCTTTCTCCAGGGGATCTTCTCCATCCAGGAATTGAACCGAGGTCTCCTGCATTGCAGGTGGGTTCTTTACCAGCTGAGCTACCAGGGAAGCCCAAGAATACTGAATAATCACCCACCTGTGGTCAAATGGCAACATCACATTATAAGATTCTGGATGTATCTTTAAATGCCCAGTTTCCCCTGAAGTCGCTCAGTCGTGTCCGACTCTTTGCGACCCCATGGACTGTAGCCTACCAGGCTCATCCATCCATGGGATTTTCCAGGCAAGAATACTGGAATGGGGTTGCCATTTCCTTCTCCAGGAGATCTTTCCGACCCAGGGACTGAACCCTGATCTCCCGTATTATAGCCAGACACTTCACCGTCTGAGCCACCAGGGGAGTCCAGTTTCCCCTAATATGCCCCCAAAATGCCACTGTGGTATTTGCCATTGTTAAATATTTGTGTGTGTTTGGGCTTAGTTGCTCAGCTGTCCAACTCTTTATGATCCTTTAGACTGGAGCCCACCAGGCTCCTCAGTCCATGGGATTCTCCAGGCAAGAACACTGGAGTGGGTTGTCGTGCCCACCTCCAGGGGACCTTCCTGACCCAGGGACTGAACCTGTGTCTGCTATGTCTCTTGCACTGCCGGGGGACTCTTTACCTGCTGAAAGGCTTTCCCTTCACCATCAGAAAAGTCCCTTAAGTATTTACATTGGCCAAATACAACCCCACTGGGCTAAGATTTCACATCTACAACTGCACGGACTGCTACCTAAGCATGGTGGTGGTGCTTTCAATACGATGACTGTCAAGAACTGGGCCACTCTCAGCTTGAAGTCAGATTCACCAAAAGTGAAGCCTTTTTCTATTGCCCCAGGTAATGCCTGATTAACAGCATAAATTTCTAAACCTCTTAAGACATGATAAACACAAACAGTTCCAGGAACAATATTTTAAAATGTTATTCATTTATTCATACACACATACTGAATAGATACATTGGTATGGATGCTTGCCATATCCAGGCATAAGTGGGCTACAGAGATATACCACCCCTTCTCAAAGAGCTCCCAGTGCTATGAGAGAGGATACAAATACATGCCATACTATACTGTAGTAAGGGTGATAATGAAGATATGCATGGGGTATTATGAGAACACACAGGGTGGTTAACTGATCCAGCAGGAGGTAGATGTCAGAGCTAGCTTTCAGGAGATAGGAAAGCCTAGAATTGGTACTTTTTTTTTTCCCCAAAATTTACTTTTCTTATTTTAATAAAATGCCTACACTATAGAACATTTAGATACCTAAAAAGAATGATATAAAAATCACTTGTCATCTACTATAGGTTACAGTTCTCTGTCTAGTCTTTTATTTATGATTCACAAAAATTAGATTTACAAAAATTACAACATGTTTGTAGATACTATTTCATAGTTGACTGCCTTTCCCACAGTGTCTCATAAAAATATTTCATGTCATCTGTCTTCTATGTAATTTTACTTAAGTCTATCCATTGTGACTTATCTAACAAATCAGTTTGGATAATTTGTGTAAATTTTCGTCACTTTAAGAAATTATCATGTTTATTAGATACGAGTATTTCCTTTTTCACAAACTGAAGTTTCATAAGTTTCACAAATTTATGTCCTCTCAGAGCTGGACCCTAAATGATGAATGGGAGTAAACCAGATTAGTAGGAGTTTCAGTCAGTCAGTTCAGTAGCTCAGTCGTGTCCGACTCTTTGCAACCCCCTGAATCGCAGCACAATGAATCACAGGTCTCCCTGTCCATCACCAACTCCTGGAGTTTACTCAAACCCATGTCCCTTGAGTTGGTGATGCCATCCAACCATCTCATCCTCTGTCATCCCCTTCTCCTCCTGCCCCCAATCCCTCCCAGCATCAGGGTCTTTTCCAATGAGTCAACTCTTCGCATCAGGTGGCCAAAGTATTGGAATTTCAGCTTCAGCATCAGTCCTTCCAATGAACACCCAGGACTGATCTCCTTCAGGATGGACTGATTGGATCTCCTTGCAGTCCAAGGGACTCTCAAGAGTCTTCTCCAACACCACAGTTCAAAAGCATCAATTTTTCGGTGCTCAGCTTTCTTCACAGTCCAACTCTCACATCCATACATGACCACTGGCAAAACCATAGCCTTGACCAGATGGACCTTTGTTGGCAAAGTAATGTCTCTGCTTTTTAATATGCTATCTAGGTAGGTCATAACTTTCCTTCCAAGGAGTAAGTGTCTTTTAATTTCATGGCTGTAATCACCATCTGCAGTGATTTTGGAGCCCCCCAAAATAAAGTCTGACACTGTTTCCACTGTTCTCCCCATCTATTTCCCATGAAGTGATTGGACCAGATGCCATGATCTTAGTTTTCTGAATGTAGGAGTCTAGTTAGAGGCTAATTGTGACATTTCAAATAGAGGGGAGAGGATGGGCAAAGGCACACACGTATTTCTCACATGTGGTGACTACAAGCATTGTGGTTACACTTGAGTATCAAGTGAGAGGCCAGCCAAGGCAAGAGGTGAGGCTGGGAGACAGGCAAAGGGAAGGTCAGCAGAGCCAGACATGTCTTCAAAAACTGAGACTTCACTCTGCAGATAAGAAGCCAATGCCAAGCCTCAAGTAGAAGAACGAGGTGGTCTCCTTTATGAAACTGCTAATGAGGCTTTGGGGTCTGGTAAGTTTGGGTTTGGGCTTCCCTGGTGGCTTAGACAGTTACATGTCAATTACCCTACTTATTAGCTGAGTTACCTTCCTCATTAGTACAAACAGAGATAACAGGGTTTTGCAAACATTAAAGGAGATCAGTCATGTTTAACGAAGTAGTGCTATGGAAACAGTAAATCTCATCATAAGCTGGATGTGTTACTATTTGCATTTTGGGCTGCCCATTCTTAGTGGTACAGAGCTTGACTTGAGGAAGACAACGGTGAAGGCAGAGGAAACAGTTGGCATGGTGCTGCAGTGACCTGGGCAAGAACTGGTGATAAGTTACATTGCGGGGTTGAGGAAGATGTAGGATTCAAGATAACTCTTAACAAACAGCCTGAATGGCTGCACAAAGGGACTACAGAGACATGGGAGGAAGGTAAGGATGGGGAGAAAGTATTTTGGCTTCAGACACAGAGAACTTAAAGTTTGTGAAATGAACAATTAGGATGGCTTTTTGCTTAAATCTACAGTTCACCAGGGGCTGGAAATGAATTTGGAAGTCATTAGGGCTGAAATGGAACCTGAAACTACGAGATAGGATTATCCAGAAGGATAAAGAGGCGGAGAAGACTGAGAAGCTAAAATAGGACTTGGGGACACTGACATTTCAGAAATGGGGATGGAGGGAGGTTTGGGGTGAAAAGTAACAGAAAGAATCATTAGACTATCACAAGGAAGGTTAGGATCTGATAATATGGTAGCTTAGTGAGAAGAGAATTTCAGGTTTCACCACTATTTGATGCGAAGAGGTTTGGAAAGACAAGACCTGAAAGATACTAATTTGACTGCATAATAAAGATGCTTTTACAAGAACAGGCTCTCCAATGGAGTGTGGGCAGAAGTCAAGTGTCTGTGATTTAAGACTGACTGGAAGATGGTGCAGAGTGAAGGCTGATCACCTTTACAGGGAAATGGAGAGTAATGGCCTCTGCATTGAATAAAGTTGGCTGGATGTATGGAATCAGTTCAGAAAATGTATGTGCTAAAGTTAGACAAGTTAAAATGTCAAGAGCAAATACATCACTTAAGTATCTGCTTTTCATTAATCATCTTTTCCTAACTTTCTATGCATCGTTAAGAGAATGAATACCTCTGCTACCTGAAAGGTAGATAATCACAATTTGATAGCAATAAAAATAATACTAGATATTTATCTAAAGTATTTGAGCATGCAATGAGAAGGTATTTGCCAAAAAGGTATAACCTGATTATAACCCATGGAGAAACTAACGTTGAGAGATACTTTACAAAATATCGCCATTCTTCAAAAGGCCACAAACAACAAGGACTGAGGAACTGTCAGGTCAGGAAACGAAGACAGGACCACTGACCACAACGTGGAGGACCAGCAAGAGGACCTCTGGAGGGCAGTCTGGGAACGTCAGTATGTTCTGCAGATGAGTTAATAATATTGCACCAGTGTTAATTTCCTGGTTTTGACAATGGTTATACAAGATGCTATCAATTGGCGATGGTGGGTAAAAGGTATATGGAAACTCTTTGAAATATTTTTGCAACTTTTTAAAAGTCTGAAATAATTTCAAAATAAAAGGCTTAAAAATTAAGTATTTATGCATTTATACATTATACACTAAACAGCACAGAGCTTTAAAATTCAAATAATGTTGTGTTCTTTTTAACAAGTCACGCTTTGAAGTTTATAGCTAAGCATATAATTTTTAGTCATATACCCAGATCTCGACTTTCTAAGACACATTCACATTAATGACAATAATTATTTCGAAATTGATGCTTTTATTGAAGTGGTCATGATTAAGACTTACTAAAAGGGAAAATCAGTACAATTAAGTTATCAAAATGTTGCTATGTTATATTAAAACTCAATAAAGCAATGATTCTTACCTTCTTAGGGTTGGTTTCTTTCAGAATCTTATGAAAATTATGAATACTTTCCCTCCAAAATACATCATACACACATACACATACACACACACAATATGCATATGATTATGGTAGATGGGTTCAGGCACCCCCTGTAAGTAGAGGTCTTTGCACCTTGGTTAAGAACCACTACAACAAAGGAAAAGCAGGAAAAATGAAATTGAGCCCAGATTTGCAATTTAGTAACTGAGGAAACTAGGTTTCAAAAAAAAAAAAAGAAGAAGAAAAGAAAGAAATAGAAAGAAATAGCAACCACAAAAATCCAAAACCTGCCTCTGAAAAACAAAGAAATATATGATAAAATATAACAAACCTCTTTTAAAATTCATAACTGAGCTTGCAAGAAAAACAAAACAATTATTAGGCACTGGAAACAGTATATGAAAACTGAAACCCAAGCAATCCTAGGCAAGGGGGAGGGAGGACATGAGACTCCCCAAGAAGTCAGAACTTTCAAAGGGCTACCCCATTAAGGGAGGGTGACTCTGGAGAGCACCTCCCTACACCCAGAAATCCAGCTCCTAAATATGCACCCTGTGAGATGTGCAGGGGGAGTTTCCGGGTAGCAACGTTTGTGACAAAAATTTTGACCCAAGCTAAATATCCTCTGTCAGGCGAATGGAGTGATAATGTTAGCATATTCATACACTGTTACATCATACAGCAGGGAAAACAGATTACATCACAAACATAAGGAATGAAAAAGCATGTTTCAGAAGAATCAACACACTTTACAATTGATATAAATTTTTAAAACATTCATTCAGTTATACTTTATTCACATTTTTACTATAAGTATTACTTTAAGTATTTATGTTTTACTGTAAGTACTACTGTAAGTATGAGGGCGTCAGAGGATGAGATGGCTGGATGGCATCACAGATGCAATGGACATGAACTTGGGCAAACTTTGGGAGATGGTGAGGGACAGGGAGGCCTGGCATGCTGCAGTCCATGGGCATCTAAGAAGACAGATATGACTGGGCAACTGAACAACATTATATATACTATTCATTTCTGTATTTTGATTATTTCTATTTGAAATATACAGATAGTAAAAGTGTGTTTGTATAGACACAAATATAGTAAAAGCATAAAGCAGGGAAGAGGAATGAGAAATACGAAATTCAGCTGGTACGCCCAGGGGAGGAAGTAAAAACAAGGGCTGCTGACAGGCGGGGTCAACGGTAATAGTCATGCTTCATTTCTTAAACTGGTGATTTTTTTTCTAAACAACAACAAAAAAATCTTGTTTGTACATCTGAAATATCTCATCTTAATTTTAAAAAATAGTCAAGTGATTAATTTTACCTCTACTCGTAGCCATTTTCCTTTGCAGTGGAAGAGGCAGACTTTCCCACAGAAGGGCAACGAAACGAAGGCCTCAGAGGTCATGTGCTGCAAAACACAAAGACGAGACACGTTCAGAGTCCCAGCAAAGTGCACGCTGCCACACCACTGCTGGGTGCAGGCCAACTGCGTCCCCGTCCGTGATCAGACTTCCCGTGAGGCCTGCAAGGCAGCGGACACGGCACGTGTGCTGGGCTGGCAGGGCCTCGGCTTTTGTTCTCCCATGCTAGTTGGCGGCAGCCATCTACTCTTTCCTTTAGTGAATGTTTCTACTCTCCTTCCTTGCACACGGATCACAAATCAGCGCTGTTAAAACACGTCTAAAAATGATAGCATGGAGGTCAGGATGATTCATCTAGGCTCTGGCAACATCAGTTAAATACAGAGGAGGAGGATGAATCTGATAAAAAGAACAGCCTGGATGAGAAGGAGGCGGTTAGGTTAGCAGTCCATTAGGCCTTCTCTTCTCTTCTGCTAACATTCAGATTCAAAGAAAAGATTTTAATTCCAAAACAAAAGAAATGTTATCAACACAACTGTGGCTATCAGTGCCAGTTCAGTATCTTCCTCCTCCTCCTCTCTGAAGCTGGGGACCTGCCACTGGTTCTTTCAGGGTAAATGTTTCTACTTTCCCCAAAGGCAATGTCTCCCTCCCCTTGAGTTCCCAGGGCACTAAGAGCTATCAAGGTGCTTTTCATTACTGCAGATAACAAGCACATGCATGTAAATGAATAACCACAGTCCACCCTCGGGTGTCTCAGATTTCTTCAGGATAGATTAGCAAATCAAACTTAAGTAATGCTCCTGAGATACCTCTAAGACATCTGCATGGAGAAAGAGGTAAAGTTACAGATCTAACGTCTTGATTGTAGGCTGTAGTCTGAACACAAGTTTATTCCAATTCAGCAAATATTTTTGAATACTGATTTTATATAAGACACTAGATAACGTACTACAATACCTAAGTGAATTAGGTACCTACCAGAACCTGGGGAGGCTCCGTCTCTGCCCTCAGGAAGCCTACACTCTAGTAAAGCAAATAAACGTCCAAACAGCTGAAACAATGCTGCGAACAAGTACTGTGAGGCCTTGGGGTGCTCGCAGGTTAGAGAGAAGCATTCACGTCCAGGGTAAGGGGGTCAGAGTTGAAGGGGCATAGGAGTTTAGTCATCCGGAAACCACAGCATATTGTGGATTATGACTACAATGTCCTAATGGAGGTAAGGAAATCCCTTTAGGAACTTAAAAGAAAACCTCTGCAGATCTTGATTCAGAGAAAACGATACTAGAATTAAAGGGTAAACTAAGAGTGAAAGTCGCTCAGTCGTGTCTGACTCTTTGCAACAATTTAGTGACTCCTCCTGTTTGCAACGCTAGGACTGGTCTTGGGAACAGATGCCACGCAGCCATACCTTACAGTGGAAGTACTCCTCTATCTTATGCAGAAGGTCATTGAGCTTGTTCAGACCCTTACAAGGCACCTGGCAGTAGAGTGTGCCGTCGGAGCAGATGTTAGTCACTCTGACATTGGTGTACATGGCATCGACCTGGAACAAAGGGCACACCACGGACGCTGAGAACAGAGTGCGGCTCTCACCTCCCTGAGGGGCAGACCTGGTTCACTCACAGTCTCTGCATTTTACAATTTCGAAGCAAGCAGGAGGACAGATAGGATAGAATGAAATTCATAATGCAGATGTGAAAAACTAGCTTGGCTGTCTCTCTTTCAAAAGGAGTATCTGCTGTCAGTTGTATCAGGCACAGAGTAGACATTTTGCGTGCATTATATTTTAACCACTTTCCCCTGTCTAACAGGCTAAGAGTATCTCTAACTCTGGTTTACTTCTCCCCATTAATTTTGTTGTTCAGCTGCTCAGTCGTATCTGACTCTTTGTGACCCCATGCACTACAGCATGCTAAGCTTCCCTGTCCTCCACCATCTCCTGGAATTTGCTCAAACTCATGTCCATTGAGTTAATGATGCCATCCAATGATCTCATCCCCTATAATCCCCTTCTCCTCCGGCCCACAATCTTTCCTAGCATCAGGGTCTCTTCCAGTGAGTCAGCTCTTTGCAGCAGGTGGCCAAAGTATTGGAGTTTCAGCATCAGTCCTTCCAGTGAATATTCAGAGTTGATTTCCTTTACGACTGATTGGTTTGAACTCCCTACTGTCCAAGGGACTCTTGAAGAGTCTTCTCTGGCACCTCAATTCAAAAGCATCAATTCTTTGGCACCCAGCCTTCTCTGGGCTTCCCCTGTGCCTCAGCTGGTAAAGAATCTGCCCGCAGTATGGGAGACCGGGGTTCGATCCCTGGGTTGGGAAGATCCCCTGGAGAAGGGAAAGGCTACCACTCCAGTATTCTGGCCTGGAGAATTCCATGGACTGTATAGTCCATGGGGTTGCAAAGAGTTGGACACGACTGAGTGATTTTCACCTTCACTTTCAGCCTTCTTTATGGTCCAACTCTCACATCTGCACATGACTACTGGAAAAACCACAGCTGTGACTACACGGAGCTTCGTCAGCCAAGCGCTGCCTGTTTTCCAACGCACTGTCGAGGTTTGAGACAACCCTGCTGGCTCAGACAGTGAAGCGTCCGCCTGCAATGTGGGAGACCCAGGTTCAGGCCCTGGGCCAGGAAGATCCCCGGAAGAAGGGAATGGCAACCCACTCCAGCATTCTTGCCTAGAGAATCCTATGGACAGAGGAGCCTAGTGGGCTACAGTCCTTGAGTTCGCAGAGTCAGACACGACTGAGCAGCTAACACTAGGTTTGTCATGGCTTTTCTTCCATGGAGCAAGCGTCTTTTAATTTTGTCGCTGCAGTCGCCATTTGCAGCGATTTTGGTGCTCTAGAAAATAATGTCTGTTTCCACTTTTTTCCCATCTTTTTGCCATGGAAGGGACCGGATGCCAAGATCTTAGTCCCATTAATTTAGAAAAAGAATTATTATAAAAATATTTTTGCAACATTAACAGAAATGAAAATAAACAACTCTCAAAAGATCAATCCCATTATTAGTCTACTTTCTAATCCTTGCCAATGGCCCACGTGAATTTTAGTAACTTTAAAAAAACAGAAAAGGTTTAATTTTAGCCACTTTTAGTCAAATCATAATATGAACTATGAAGGCAATTCACTGTTGTTCTATTGATAATTATTAAAACAATATTTTCCCAATGTTGTTATGAAGTTTCTAAAATAATCATTTTTAACACCTAATCCTATTCTTTAAAGTGGCTGCTCCATAATTTATTTAAAGGTGTCCTTTCCTGCAGACATCTATGTCCTTTACATTTTAAAAATGTTAAAGCTAGCAATTCAATGTACATCTTCACTGATCTAATTTTCCCTTCTTTTGAATTATCTTCCCTTATATTTGCAAAATAATTTCATATAAAATTAATATATGCTCTTGTAGGAACTTGAAAATAAAATTAAAATCCAGTTCTTAACAATTACTATTCATGTTTTGGCATTTCCCCTGACTTTTAACTCCCCTCTATCCTTTTTTCTCAATACATATGTATTCTGTCTCTATCTAATGTTAGCCTAAAATGTACCACATTCTATTCTGGTGAATTTCTTTCCTGTGATATGTGTGAACAGACAACAGGGGTCACGGTGGTACCTGAAGGTGAACCTCTAGTGACTTGTCACATATGGCCTTTAAGCACGTGGCATTGATGTTGATGTCATCTTCTCCTGAGGTATCATACAGAACAACCAGTGGAATATCAGTTTTTTCAAGTATTTCCACTGCAAAGATCTTCCCACAAGTTAAAGATTCCACCACTTTCACTAAGTCAGGATCATCACTTAGAACTTCCAACCCTGAAAAATATTGAATATTTAAATTTCTATTTAATTAGAAGAAACATTTTAAGATACATTGATTGTATTCATACTGGCTACTTATTACAATTATGAATCTGCTACAAAATTCTTAAATTTTATAGGGAAGCTTTGTTTTACAAACTTCTTTGTAGTATCCAGCCTTAGGTTTAAAAATATTCATTATAATGTGAAAGTCTTTTTGAATGATCACACTAGCTGCAGTCAATCTTTTTTTTTTTTTTGCAGGCAATCTTACAGCAAGAAGAGAAGTTGATGATCAATCTGAATTTCTACCTTAGGAGAAATAGCCTTCACTTTATATACAAGCACATATTTAAAACAAAGAGACTAATACATATAAAAAATTAGCAACCAATTATGTGTTATAGTCATGGATTTGTAACATTCTCCTTAAAAGTATAACCTTGGTGCTTTTTTTTTCAGTTTCTAAGTAAGTATACACAATTATTTCTTTCACAAACATGCATTTATTGAAAATTTAGACAGCCTCCCCCCCTTCTTTTCAAGTACACCATGATGCCACTAAGAATACCAAAGAACTTTCTGATTTATACAAGAAATATTAAATACTGTTTAATGTAATATGGGTATTAGGTAAATTTTATCATAGTCTAACTATTCTTTATTCTTAGAAAATTGTAATTTCATAGATCATATATATGACCACTCAAAGTTAATCTATTAAACTAATTAAACTAGGGCATCACTCCCCCAATGGTACTACAGTGTCTATTTCTATGTTTTCCCCCTTTAAATCCATAAACAAAAGTTCACAGCCTCCTTATGACCTACTTTTCTCTTGTTCTTATCCTGCTTTCCATAGCTAAGTTTCTATTAAACCTTTCATTTCAGCATCCTAAATCTTCACCTGTGCTCCTGGTATGTTCTTTTCAAAACTAACTTCCACAGGTTTGTCACAAGATTTTAAAGTTACTCAAGATGTATCTCACAGACAGAGCCAAATCCAGCTCCTCTGACACAGAGACTTAGCCCTGCTGGGAGAAGGTATTTCTTCACAGGTCTAATTTTCATGAAAACAATTTTGATCATTTTCTGAATCTAGCTCCAGCTCTCCTGCATGATGCACACATATTTCCATGCCTTTCCTCAACATTAATGTTTGTCCCCCATACTTTTAGGCCATCCCGACACGTCATCCTCACACACATTCATTTCTCCATGCCTCCTCGAGGAGGGGAAAAAAGAGCAGAAGTACTTGATAGTACCAGAGACTGACCTCGACCTACAGCCAGGCTCATGCTTGAGGGCATGAGAGGGTGCTCCACGGCGATAAGCAGCACCGGCAGAGTCTAGCTCGGCAAGAAAGCTGGGACTCACATCACAACGGGTTGGATGACACAATTTAAACTGAGCAAATCCCACGACACAGGGCCTCGAGGAGCTGCTGCTAGGTCAGTCAGGGCAGCAACCACCAAACTCTCTCAGATGTCCAGTAGATTTCCAAATAGTAACACTAAATATGCTCTATGTTATATATGGTGGTGGTTTGAATGGTGGTTTAGTTGCTAAGTCGTGTCCGACTCTTTGCGACCCCATGGACTATAGCCTGCCAGGCTCCTCTGTCCATGGGGTTCTCCAGGCAAGAATACTGGGGTGGGTTGCCATTTCCTTCTCCAGGGGATCTTCCCAACCCAGGAATCGAACCTGGGTCTCCTGCATTGCAGGCAGATTCTTTACCAACTGAGCTATGGGGGAAGCCCACATGTTATGTATAATGCAACAAAAATATATAAAAACATTATAATATTTTTATAATGATCATATCCTATAGAGAGAACATTAAACATGAATTTACTTATACCTTTCAAGAAATAACACATTTTAACACCTGGAAATACTTAGTATGCTTTAGGATTCAACTACCCCAAAGTACAATGGTAATACACACCAAAGTGGAGAGCTCTTTTAAAAAAGTTTCTTTTTACCTGCGAGCTTACACTTTGTAGCTTGGAATGAGAGTGAACAGAACTTCGGGTTCAATCTGTATGCTTTGCTCTTTTCAACATTTTCACTAAAACCGTAGTCAACATAGCACACCTAATGATAACAGAAACAACGTTTAGGTTCAAATAAAATTCTTTATCCTTACTTCTTAAAAAAAAAACTCACGATGCATTTAATTGGCTTCAGTTTGCTCCTTTGCCAACAGGGAGCAGAGGGAAGACTGCTGAGCTCCGATGCCTTCCGTTACCAGCTTGTCAGCAGCACACGTATCTGCTCTGCCATCGCTGGCTGCTCCACTCTTGCCCTACTATCATAATGCCTACATCACCTCCTTCTTTTCTGATTTACACCCCTCCATTATTTGTTTCTAGAGTAGGTGCACACTGGGGTATGTGTCAGATTCTGTACCCACAAAGCAGCACTTATGATGGCCTGCTCTCAGCTGTTATGCTCCCAGAGAGTGAGATGTTGTCCATGACAGCAAGGATGTTGCAGCTGGATAACATGAAATCCTACACTGTAAAGGTAGACAATTCTGCTTTTTTCTCAGGGCTGGGAAGCTGGGTTAGGCTTTCATCCAGCTCAGGAAAAGATCCCAAGTCTGCTGGACAGAGTTCTGTGTTTACAGAAACCTGCATGATGCTTTCTCATCACCAACACTGACAGCCTGGACAGTATGTTTAGTGTATTAATAAAACTTTATTTGAAAAGGACTATATAACCAAATACTTTTTCCATTTGGAGAAAAATAAAATCTAGAAAACTTAAGCTTTGATTTATAATGACACCTAGGAATAGGAGGGAAAGTGCTGAAAATTTAGTACACTTCTCTAATTAAAGCAGATGATAGTTATTACAAAAACAAGACAAATCAGGGCAAAGCCTTGGCAAAGAAATACCAAGTAATATAGAGTTTTGCTTTCTGCAGTAAAATAAAGTCCACAGCTTCTGAGTACTGAGATTCTGCTATTAAGTATAAAAACCAAAAACTCTCCCCCATCAGAGAATCTAAGGAAGAAAAGCATAGAGAGACAACTAACGTCTTTGCCTGGCTACCTGATAACTGGGGCTGGGGGCTTGTGTATCCTAGGTTAAAAAGGATCATCTGTTGGAGCTCATATTTTGACTCAATGCTCCCTGAGGCCTCAATCCCTGGCAGGGTCCCCACACTGCAGCCAGCAATTTCTCCAACCCCAAATTAGCACCTTCATTTCCTTCCCCAAAACCTCAGGATTCACGCAGCTTTTGTTTCCTTTAATAGTAATCATCACCCACAACTTGGATTCTGCTCTTCCTAGGCCCAAAATGGAGACAACGTTTTCTGAGAATAGAACATAATATGTGAAATCATGATTCCTGGGCAATTCAGAATGTAATCTCAGCAGCAAGAGACAAAAGAATACTGTTCTAAATTCTTCAAAGGGTTTCTGTAACTTTGAAGCTTTTCTTTTCTTTCTTTATTCTTTGGAATCACAATACCATGTATTTGCATGTCAGCTGTAGTTCATAAAACATTTGCCTGTGGACGTCCGGCTAGACTCTCACAGCCCTCTGCCCTTCAGCCCCTGGATTAGCACAAGCAGGCTCACTATCCTGGCGGTGGGCCCCAGTCCATTCCTGGCTCTCTGGCTCCCTCAAGTGGTCACAGGTCTCACAGTGCCCTCTGAGTAATAACCAGCAGACACCTCTGGGATGCGGGTCTGGACCAGGTAAAACTGGCACCAACCTGAGGGGTTACGGCCAGTTCCTGTTTCTCATGTTCACCAAAATCTGTGGAAATCAAGGAGGGAATGGATACTTGCTGTCAGGCATAGAAAAAGTCAAGAGAAACAAGACTTGTTGAGTAGCTAGTGTTTCTCCTAGTAAGGGGTAAAATTCATCTTTGTCTGGTTCACGGGGATATGGGAACAAGATCAGGCCAGGATTGCCACAACTACTGCTATCTTAAAGAGCTTACTATCTATAACACACTAAGCTACCCCTTTTATTCCTAACACAAGCCCACGGCTCTCAGAAGCAATGACACAGCCGGCTGCTTCCTGCTCTGTCTTCCTTCCATGAGGCACTTCCGTGTTCTGGTTCCCGTAACATGGCCCTCTTGGTTTTCCTCATTCTGCAGCCATTCTCACAGTCTCCTTTGCTCCTCTCATGCCCACCATCTAAATGCTGAAGTGTTTCAGAGCCTGGTTCTGGGTCCCCTTCTCTGCTCTACGGGTGATTCTTCCTGTAGGTGACCTGACCCAGTCCCAGGGCTGCAAGTGGCACCTATATGCCGATGCCCCGCCTCTGGTTCTGACTTCTCCCTGAGCTCCAGGCTCATCCAGGTGAAATTAGATAGCTATTCTCAAACCTAACAGGTCCTACAAAATTCTTGGATTTTCCTATATATTGATTCTTCTCCCTGACTTCCCAGTTTCAGTAAATGGCATGACCATCCACCCAGCTGCTCAAGTCCTGAACTCATCAGCCATCCTGAACCTTCTCCTTTCTTCTCTTCCACATCCAAAGAATTAGTGTCCTATCAGTTCTACCTTCAAACACATCCTGAGTCTGTCTTGTTACCTCTGGCTCCACTTTTCCACCATAATTCAGGTTGCAACTGCTAGCTACTACAACAGCCAACTAACTGGTCTTACTTTTGATCTTTGCCCTACACTACAACCTATGCCCCACACGACAACCTATGCCCCACAAAGGCACTGGAACAACCTTTGAAGCAAATAAATCAGATAACATCTCCCTGCTTATCCCTTCCTTCACAGTTATTTTCTATTGCAGCACCCTGGTTATTTCCTTCACTGCTTTTCACTGCCTTTTCATTTATTGTATACTTGTGCATTATCTGTCTTCTTTTACTAGCATAAAAGCTTCTCAAGGACAAGCCTTGTCAGTCTTGTCTCTTTCCCTAAGACAATGGAAAAAAAAGAATGAAAAGTATAACAGGCAGATACTAGCATGACGATAGTGTCTGATTTTACAGGTAAGGAATCAGAGAAGTCCCAAGGTCACACAGCTAGAAGTGGCAGAGTTGGGACTCAAACTCAGGTTTAACTGACTCCAGAGTTTAAATTCCCAGAGCAGAGATAAGGAAGGAAGGGAGGCCCAAGTGATTTTTGCCCTGTAGGTCTCAGACTGGGGGATATCCTTGTGGAGGATTTGCAGTGTTTATCATAAACCCTGACGCACTCTTAACATATCATCAGGGTTTGTACGGTTCTTCTCTTCATAAGTGATCCCTGTGCCTTCAGGTAGCTAAGTTTTGAACTTCCTAAGGGCAGGGAAACAGTCAGGAAGTGGACTGAAGCTGAGCTAACATCTAGGACAGTTACTCCCCATCATCCAGAGATCACTCAGGTTTCTCACCAAACACACAGCAGCGACAGGGCCACATACTGACTGGGGTCCCAGGCATCTGGACTTGCCACCCCCTGCAGTGCTAAGTGTTCTAAGATGTGCTAACCCTGATCTCCAAAGTTTAGACAAAACGGTGCCTTGATGAGCAAGTTCTCATTCTGGGTCTCTAAGGTGAAGGAAAGAAAAGGCAGCAAGGGCAGGGGCTGGTCACTGTGAACACAGCCAAGTCTGGAAATACTGGAGCCTCTGATGGAAGAGACTAGTGAAAGAGCCCTCTGACCTTTCCGAGATGACCAAGAGGGCAAGACTTGGGGCACAGTCGAGTCTTATCTGGGGTTCCCCTCAGCTGGCTGTGCAAGAGAGGACAGAATGTCATCTCTTCCAATCTGTATGATTTCCCTCATTTCCAAGTACTGACCTTGATAAGAAGCCCACAGAGCTCTGATCAGTATTCATTAGGTAACCCTGAGGAATAGGAATACAGGTTTGTTTGTCTGTTTTTTCTGATTAATTACATCATGGGTTATGGTATTCCACTGGAGAAGAGTTTTCTTCTTTGTTTAAACTAAAACTCTAAGATAATATAACTACCACTGACTTAAAAGCTGACAGGGATAATTATTATTTTTTTTTTTAACAGATATTATCTTTTTAACTTCTGGAGGAAACTAAATACAGTTCGAGGATACAATATTAGAAGCAATATTTTCATTTGAAAAATAATGTGCTTGTCTTCATAATGCTTGCCTTTATCTTGCCCTCTTCTGTTGAAATGACTTGTGCTCGTAACCAAGCATCCTCTTCAGCATTTACAGCCAGCAGCTGGCCAACCTGCACAGTCTGTACTGGGGTGACCTTAGAATTCTTACTGTAGTACTCCTTCATCTCATCTTCCATTAATTCTTGAGCAGCAGAGTAGTCTTTGCCCACGTACCTGAATTAAAGGAAAAGAACACAGATGAAACAAGCTGGAAGAAGGAAAGCTACAGGAATTCATTAATATTACTCTGTTTTTATACTGTCATCTTTGGTGCCAGGCTCAGATTTGCTTACATCAACAGGGAGGAGAACGTGGATTTAGTAAACATTTATATCTTGGAAAAGGAGAATGCAATACTGTGGATCATAAAACAAGACCACAGTCCAACACAGCACAAAGCAGAGCAAATGTTCAACAACAATGCAATGACCTAGCAGATTTAACAGTAAGCAGTCAAGGAGTTTTAGAGGAGGACTAGGCAGAGAGAAGACTCAAGGGAAGGGAAGAGAGAAAGTGGAAAGAAAGACATCAGAGGAGGCCTGATAAGCAGGAATCAACCTGAGATTCTGACTCAGGCTGCTGGAGATTTGTGTGGATTACTGAGAAGAAAATCTAGTTAATAGTTCTGCCTTAACTAAGGTGCATATGGACAAGTCACAAGCTCTGAAAAAACCAATGAAACTTAACTTCTCCAAGAGAAAAACAAACCCTAGAAAATAAACAAAATCATGTGACAATCCCTCCCTCCATCTTACTGAACAAACCACATCAAATTGCTGAGTTCTGACACCCTTAAAGAGATGACATGTTTTAGATAAATGCCTCTTTAAATTGTACACTTCCTAAGAAAAATTATTTTTCAGGATACTCTTCTACCTCCTTCTATAATTTTCTGCTGTTGATAACTGCAATCACCTTGTCCCAGTTCACTATTTTCCTTTCTGCCATAAATAGGCTGTTGTTTCCTTGGCCCTAAGTCCTCAGAGACAATTCCAACAAAGGCCTCCTTCCAGAATGGAAAACCTGGCAAATCAAGTGTGGCTCCTGTAACAGGAGATATCTCAGCCATGGGATGAAGCCTTTTGAGTTTCAAGGCTATGCTGCACCAGCACCAGAGACCCCTGGCCAGGGAGATGGGGATATGCCACGAGAACAGGGCTTTCTGAACTGTTCCAGCTTCTACTTGGGGCCCAAAGAGTCCTATTAGAGCTTTAAGAAACTATTCCTTTAGGAGTGTCTTCCGATATTCTTGGTAACTACTAGCAGGGTAGAAAACGCTAGAGTCAACCTATTTGTTACTAGCAGAAAAGAAGCTTTTAAAAGTCCTACACAGAATGGAAACAATGCCTCTTTGGGAGGCAAAGCCTGTTTTAAACCCACATATGACATGCGTATTACTCACTCCATACTCTAACATTTGTTTATTGAGCTCTACAGATGTTAAGGTACTGGCTGCACTCTTGGCTCTGGGGTGCCCTGGGACACCTGCCCCTCTGCCTGAGTGCCCAATTCCTGGGACCTGGAGTCTCACGGGGACTCCTGGTAGCAATGCGGTCCTGGATGCTCCACTGGCAGAGGCCTAGCTCCAGCCGTAGTTTGGTGGTTTGCCCAGCGTGGGATCCTGCCAGGAAGGAGGAAGGAGGTGAGAAGCGGCATGAGCTCCGCAGGCAGCTCTTGCTCTCTGCAGCCTCCAGCAGAGAACGATGCTAGCAGCTACGTGCCCTGCGAGGGATAGGGGCGTAATGTTACCACTGGCTTAACAGTGGGTGGTGGCAAGAATGAGGTCATGACCCCCAAATTACCTGAGCAAGTGAACGAAGAATGATATGTAGGCCCACTTAGGTGGGCCACAAATAAAGGTTATACAAAGTTAATTTCTGAGACTGATGATGACAGATTCCTTTACTTGACCTAAGGGTCCCCCCCCAGCACCTCTGTGTAACTTTGTGAGTTACACGCCGACGGGTCTCCAGAGCCCACTGCCTGTCTGGTAAAGCTATGGGCACAGAAGAGGGCTCAGCCGGCCGGATCTGCAAAGTCTTCAGGGCAGCTGGGGGATGCCAGCGGCCGAGGGCAGGTAGCACCTACCATGCTTGCTGCTTGCCTGCCACCCTGCTGAACACACAGAATGCTGACACTGGGATTTTAATTTATACTGAAAAAGCAGATTCAGGTAACCAGAGGACCCTGGACCTAATCATCCTGGAGTTTTGGAACCCTCCTACTGAAGTCTTGGAACTGATCCAGATTCCTGCCAACTCTTGGGAAGAACTTAAGAAATTGCATGATTGACTCAGTCCAGTGCTGGGTGACTGGTCTCTGAAAGTGGCCCCAGTGACTATTGGTAATACAAACCCAAGGATCCTGCCAAGGAAGCAGATTTAGACTTTTTCCTTTATAACATCAAATGGTAAATGTTAGCAATGTGCTTGCTCAACATCCTTCCTTAGCCTCAATTTATTAGTGACCCACAGTGGGAACCCAAACCCTCAGCAAGCGCTTTCTATCCTCAGCCCATACTTCACCTTTCAAATAAAAGCTCCATGCATTTACCCCCCCTATATAAAACAGACCTCAACAAAGCTTCAGCATGCTTGAGTTTTAACATTCAAAGATACTTGATTCTCACTTCTTTATCAGACTTAGTTTGTCCAGATAGAACAGCTTTAATAGTTTTGCTGCAATATTTTATTAAAGAACTTGGCCACAACTCTTTGTGGCCTTTCTTTGGGTCTTCCCAGCTCAGCTACGACGCTGAGGAGGAGGGAGAGCCCAGACCACAAGGGACATCTTGGTTGAAGGAGCCTGGACCGTGTGCTGCTTCAGCCTTTGACCAGTCTGTCTATCCACGACCACACCTTGGGCTGCTCCTTCTGGGGATCCAGCTCTACTGGTTCTTACTGTTTACCCCAAGTCAGAAAGGGCAAATTACTGTCTTTCATTTCCTATATAGTCTACATTTTCTCCAAAAGTCCGCATCAAGTGCCTGGAGCTGGACTGTTTTTTTTTTTTTTTTTTTTAAATAATTTCAGTAATCATTAGCCACTTAAGCAATAATTCCTTCTTCTAGGCAATGATATCAAAAGGCTCAAGGAACATACAGAATGATCTCTGTCCGTTTCCAAGGTAAACCATTCAATATCACAGTATTCCAGGTCTATGCCCCAACCAGTAATGCTGAAGAAGTTGAAGTTGAACGGTTCTATGAAGACCTACAACACCTGCTAGAACTAACACCAAAAAAAGATGTCTTTTTCATCACAGGGCACTAGAATGCAAAAGTAGGAAGTCAAGAGTTCCCTTTAGTAACAAGCAAGTTTGGCCTTGGAGAACAAAATGAAGAGGGCAAAGGCTAACAGCATGTTTCTAAGAGAACACACTGGTCAGAGCACACACCCTCTTCCAACAACACAAGAGACAACTCTACACGTGGACATCACCAGATGGTCAACACCGAAATCAGACTGACTATACTCTCTGCAGCTGGACTGAGAAGCTCTATACAGTCAGAAAAAACAAGACTAGAAGCTGACTGTGGCTCAGATCACAAACTCCTTATTGCAAAATTCAGACTTAAATTGAAGAAGAGAAAACCACTAGACCATTCAGATATGACCTAAATCAAATCTCTTATAATTATACAGTGGAAGTGACAAATAGACTCAAGGGATTAGAGCTAACAGATATAGTGCCGAAAGAGCCAGAGACTGAGGTTCGTAACATTGTACAGGAGGCAGTGATCAAAACCATCCCCAAGAAGACGAAATGCAAAAAGGCTAAATGGTTGCCTGAGAAGGCCTTATAAATAGCAGAGAAAAGAAGAGAAGAAAAAGGCAAAGGAGAAGAGATATATCTATATGAATGCAGAGTTCCAAAGAACAGCAAGGAAAGATAAGAAAGCCTCCCTAGGTGATCAATGCAAATAAATACAGGAAAACAATAGAATGGTAAAGCTGAGAGATCTTTCAAGAAAATTAGAGATACCAAGGGAACACTTCAAGCAAAGATGGGCACAATAAAGGACAGAAACGGTATGGACTTAAAAGAAGCAGAAGATATTAAAAAGAGGTGGCAAGAATACACAATACAAAAAAGATCTTCATGACCCAGATAACCACGATGGTGTGATCACTCACCTAGAGCCAGACATCCTTGAGTGTGAAGCCAAGTGGGCCTTAGGCAGCATCACTATGAACAAAGTGAGTGGAGGTGATGGAATTCCAGCTGAGCTATTTATTTCAAATCCTAAAAGATGATGCTGTGAAAGTGCTGCACTCAATATGCCAGCAAATTTGGAAAACTCAGCAGTGGCCACAGGACTGGAAAAGGTCAGTTTTCATTCCAATCCCAAAGAAAGGCAATGCCAAAGAATATTCAAACTACCACACAATTGCACTCATCTCAAACACAAGCAAAGTAATGCTCAAAATTCTCCAAGCTAGGTTTCAACAGTATGTGAACAGTGAACTTCCAGATGTTCAAGTTGGATCTAGAAAAGGTAGAGGAACCAGAGATCAAATTGTCAACATCCGTTGGATCACAGAAAAAGCAAGAGAGTTCCAGAAGAACATTTATTTCTGCTTCATTGACTATGCTAAAGCCTTTGACTGTGGAGATCACAACAAACTGTGGAAAACTTAAAGAGACTGGAATACCAGACCACCTCACCTGCATCCTGAGAAAATTGTATGCAGGTCAAGAAGCAACAGTTAGAATCAGACATGGAACAACGGACTGTTCCAAACTGGGAAAGGAGTACATCAAAGCTGTATGCTGTCACCTTGCTTATTTAACTTATATGCAGAGCACATCATGTGAAATGCTGGGCTGGATTAAAAAGTGAAAGTGAAAGTTGCTCAGTCGTGTCCCACTCTGCGACCCCATGGACTATACAGTCTGTGGAATTCTCCAGGCCAGAATACTGGAGTGGGTAGCCTTTCCCTTCTCCATCAGATCTTCCCAACCCAGGGATCGAACTGGGGTTTCCTGCATTGCAGGCAGATTCTTTACCAACTGAGCTATGAACATAAGCTGAACTCAAGATTGCAGGGAGAAATATTGATAACCTCAGATATGCAGATGACACCATCCTTATGGCAGAAAGTGAAGAGGAACTAAAGAGCCTCCTGATCAAAGTGAAAGAAGAGAGTGAAAAAGCTGGCTTAAAACTCAACATTCAAAAAACGAAAATCATGGCATCCAGACCCATCACTTCATGGCAAATAGATGGAGAAACAATGGACACTGTGACAGACTTTATTTTCTTGGACTCCAAAATCACTGCAGATGGTGACTGCAGCCATGAAAGCAAAAGACACTTGGCTCCTTGGAAGAAAAGTTATGACCAACCTAGACAGCTTATTAAAAAATAGAGACATTACTTTGCCAACAAAGGTCCATCTAGTCAAAGCTATGATTTTTCTAGTAGTCATGTACGGATGTGAGAGTTGGACTATAAAGAAAGCTGAGTGCCGAAGAATTGATGCTTTTGAACTATGGTGTTGGAGAAGACTCTTGAGAGTCCCTTGGACTGCAAGGAGATCCAACCAGTCCATCCTAAAGGAAATCAGACCTGGATACTCATTGGAAAGACTGATGTTGAAGCTGAAGCTCCAATACTTTGGCCACCTGATGCGAAGAACTGACTTACTGGAAAAGACCCTGATGCTGGGAAAGATTGAAGGTGGGAGGAGAAGGGGATGTCAGAGGATGAGATGGTTGGATCATATTTTTCACCAACTCAGTGCATATGAGTTTGAGCAAGCTCTGGGAGTTGGTGATGGACAGGGAACCCTGGCGTGCTGCATTCCATGGGGTTGCAAAGAGTTGGACACAACTGAGCAATTGAACTGAACTGAGTCTACATTTTCTCCAAAAGTTCACATCAAGTACCTGGAGCTGGACTGTTTGTTTATAATTTCAGTAATCATTAGCCACTTAGGCAATAATTCCTTCTCCCAGGCAATACAAAAGGCTCAAGAAACCAGCTGGCTAAGATGACATGATCCTCTACATAGAAAACCCTAAAGACTCTACCAGAAAATTACTAGAGCTAATCAACGATTATAGTAAAGTCGGAAGATATAAAATTAACACACAGAAATCTCTTGCATTCCTATATGCTAACAATGAGAAAACAGAAAGAGAAATTAAGGAAACAATACCATTCACCATTGCAGCAAAAAGAATAAAATACTTAGGAGTATATCTACCTAAAGAAACAAAAGACTTATACATAGAAAACTATAAATCACTGATGAAAGAAATCAAAGAGGACACAAACAGATGGAGAAATATACCGTGTTCATGGATTGGAAGAATCAATATTGTCAAAATGGCTATACTACCCAAAGCAATCTATAGATTCAGTGCAATCCCTATCAAGCTACCAACGGTATTTTTTACAGAACTAGAACAAATAATTTCACAATTTGTATGGAAATACAAAAAACCTCGAATAGCCAAAGTAATCTTGAGAAAGAAGAATGGAACTGGAGGAATCAACCTGCCTGACTTCAGACTATACTACAAAGCCACAGTCATCAAGACAGTATGGTATTGGCACAAAGACAGAAATATAGATCAATGGAACAGAATAGAAAGCCCAGAGATAAATCCACGAACCTATGGTCACCTTATCTTCGACAAAGGAGGCAAGGATATACAATGGAAAAAAGACAACCTCTTTAACAAGTGGTGTTGGGAAAACTGGTCAACCACGTGTAAAAGAATGAAACTAGAACACTTTCTAACACCATACACAAAAATAAACTCAAAATGGATTAAAGATCTAAATGTAAGACCAGGGGGTTATTCTTTTGCCCCCTTCTGATGCCTATGTCAGAAGCTTTCTCTATCTCCTTTATACTTTAATAAAACTCTATTACACAAAAGCTCTGAGCGATCCAGCCTCGTCTCTGGCCCCGGATTGAATTCGTCTCCTCCGGAGGCCAAGAATCCCGCGTCTAATCGTTCAGCAACAACCTTTCATCTTGGGGGCTCGTCCGGGATCCTTCAAGACAAGATGGGAGCTAATAATTCCAGCCTCACTCCTTTGAACTGTATCCTGAAAAACTGGGATAGATTTGATCCCCAGGGCTTAAAGAAGAAACACCTGGTCTTCCTATGTGATACTGCATGGCCACGGTACCCACTGGAGGACGGCGAACGGTGGCCAGTTGGAGGGTCTCTTAAATGGGCCTGATAATCTATGTGAGCCTACTTCTGCTGACTCCAGAAATCCTGAGTCTGCCATTTGATCCTCAAGACAATGCCTTCCTGTCCTGGGCTCACTCCTATGCCGCATTCCACAATCGGTCTAATTGCTGGGTCTGCGGAGCACTCCCCACTTCATCAGTGGAAGGCTTCCCGTGGTGGACATCTCCACTTCAAGGAAAAGACTTTCGCCAAGTCTGCGAATACCTTCAACAACAATCACATGTGATGCCTCTTCTTCGTCTGGTGACATCTAACAACCCTAGAATGGACTGGTGTAATACTCTGTACCTTAACTATGGACATAATGTGACTTTTAATTTTGATTATACACTGTCTCAATTTAATGACTATTTTGCTGCACATAAGACCAATAGGTCTAGATCTGATGGTTTTTTACCTGATGTTTATCAAATATGGGATGAGGTTATTTGGTTAACTCCTGAAAAAGTACGTCTAATATCTACTGCCCCTATATGCTGGGAACAAACTGAGCCATCCCCCAAGGTTAGCCAACAACTTAATTACAATGATTGGAAACAATTGGGATTTTTGCCTCAAGAAATATGTAACGTAATCATTCCCGTGTTTTCCAACCCCAGTTCAGGACCTCCCTTTGTCTGGCCAGGCACTAATTGGGACTGGATATCTCAGTCACGCTGGCTTGCTCCAAACGGGACTTATTGGATATGTGGCTCTTACCTATGGGCTTGGCTTCCCCCTGGCTGGATAGGGAGATGCACCCTGGGTCTAGCATTTACTCATGGCTTTATATTTTCAGAGCTTCCAGAAAAGCCTGCTAATTTACCTCACCTTAAAACTCGGTGGGCAAGGTCTGTATTTCACTGGTATGATTATTTGGCTGCAGTGTTTGTCCCCTCTTTGGGAACTACAGATGTTATGCTACGAGTAGATGCTTTGACTAATTTTACTCAACAGGCATTACAAGATTCTCAAAAAGCTATTTCAGCTCTTAATGCTGAACAAACACAAATTAGAAAGGTGGTTTTACAAAATAGATTGGCTTTAGATATTCTGACAGCTGCACAAGGAGGAACTTGTGCCATCATTCATACTCAATGCTGCACATATATACCTGATATGAGCACTAATGTTACTCATTTTACTAAACACATGAACAAGATGATTAGGGCCATGGATACTCCTGAAGCCTCTATTGTCTCACTTTGGGAGACGTTAACTAGTTCCCCATGGTGGAAATCTATCTTAATTACAATAATTCTGATTGTTTTGTTTTTGCTGTTTGCTCCTTGCATCTGTAACTGTGTAACTGGATTTGTTTCTAGTCGCATGAAAGCTTTTAAATTACAAAAAAAATAAAAAATAAAAAATAAATGTAAGACCAGAAACTATAAAACTCCTAGAGGAGAACATAGGCAAAACACTCTCCGACATAAATCACAGCAGGATCCTCTATGACCCACATCCCAGAATATTAGAAACAAAAGCAAAAATAAACAAATGGGACCTAATGAAACTTAAAAGCTTTTGCACAACAAAGGAAACTATAAGCAAGGTGAAAAGACAGCCCTCAGATTGGGAGAAAATCATAGCAAACGAAGCAACAGACAAAGGATTAATCTCAAAAATATACAAGCAACTCCTCCAGCTCAACTCCAGAAAAATAAATGACCCAATCAAAAAATGGGCCAAAGAACTCAACAGACATTTCTCCAAGGAAGACATACAGATGGCTAACAAACACATGAAAAGATGCTTAACATCACTCATTATCAGAGAAATGCAAATCAAAACCACAATGAGGTACCATTACACGCCAGTCAGGATGGCTGCTATCCTAAAGTCTACAAGCAATAAATGCTGGAGAGGGTGTGGAGAAAAGGGAACCCTCTTACACTGTTGGTGGGAATGCAAACTAGTACAGCCGCTATGGAAAACAGTGTGGAGATTTCTTAAAAAGCTGGAAATAGAACTGCCATATGACCCAGCAATCCCACTTCTGGGCATACACACCAAGGAAACCAGATCTGAAAGAGACACGTGCACCCCAATGTTCATCACAGCACTGTTTATCATAGCCAGGATATGGAAGCAACCTAGATGCCCATCAGCAGACGAATGGATAAGGAAGCTGTGGTACATATACACCATGGAATATTACTCAGCCATTAAAAAGAATTCATTTGAATCACTTCTAATGAGATGGATGAAACTGGAGCCCATTATACAGAGTGAAGTAAGCCAGAAAGATAAAGACCATTACAGTATACTAACACATATATATGGACTTTAGAAAGATGGTAATGATAACCCTATAAGCAAAACAGAAAGAGACACAGATGTATAGAACAGACTTTTGGACTCTGTGGGAGAAGGCGAGGGTGGGATGTTTCAAGAGAACAGCATCGAAACATGTATATTATCTAGGGTGAAACAGATCACCAGCCCAGGTTGGATGTATGAGACAAGTGCTCGGACCTGGTGCACTGGGAAGACCCAGAGGGATCGGGTGGAGAGGGAGGTGGGAGGGGGGATCGGGATGGGGAATGCATGTATATCCATGGCTGATTCATGTCAATGTATGACAAAGACTACTACAATATTGTAAAGTAGTTAGCCTCCAACTAATAAAAAATAAAATTAAATTAAAAAAAAAAAAGAAACCAGCTGGCTAATCTGATATTACACTAGGAAGGTGATGATTGGCTATTCTCACTTTTCATAAATGCTACATAATTCCAGATTAAACAGTATTTCCTACATAGTGGGTGGTTGCTTTTGACATATTAATATATAGTTACTATTAAGCTTCTGACAGATTTTTTTTCAGGTTCAGACCATATCATCATTCCAATTTTTAAAAGTGTTAGAAATCTTTTCTTCCAAAATAGTTATTTTGAACATTAAACAAATATTAAGAATTATAACTCTATTTATAACTAAAAATATATTATTCTTCCTCAACCAGCACCCATGTGAAGAAAAGCAGCAACAGTAGTGACAGTCAAAGTGTTAGCTGCTCAGTCGTGTCTGACTCTTTGCAACCCCATGAAACTGTAGCCTGCCAGGCTCCTCTGTCCATGGAATTCTCCAGGCAAGAATACTGGAGTGGGTTGCCATTTCCTTCTCCCAAAGATCTTTACCAGAATTCTAAAGTATTAGAAAATAAACTTGCCTGATAACCACTTCATTTGTGTTGCTCAGTTCAACCACCAAGACTGATGGTGATGTCTCGGTTGGAATGATTAACGGAGGAATTGTCACAGTCTCCATAAAGGTGTCCGTACTTTCAGCAATGTTTTCTTCTATCTGCAAATATTCTTGTTCAACCATAGACTTGATATCATAATTGCCACGTGCTTGCTCTGCATCCTTTAGGATTTTGTCAGCAGGAGATGGAAGTTTAGCATAGAGAATGGCCTTCTGGGGATTTCCAGAAATGTAGTCTATGGTGCATACGTCAGAAAGCAAGTCAAGATTTTTAAAGGCATCCTCGGGTAATTTCACTTTGTACATGTCCTCAAATGTTTTCGGGAGTGCACTGGCCCAAAGACCACTTGAATATTTCACCAACAGCTCTGCAACTTTCTCTTTAAAGTCTCCCGGTATAACTGCTGGACACCCTTTGAGTGGTGGTATTTGTTTTGGAGCAGGTAGTGGGGATGGAGGCACTTTTTCAGCATTCAGTTCACTTTTCGAAAGCTGCTTTCTCTTAGGTGGATAAAGAAGTGAGTCCTGACCACCACTGCAAGGTTTTTCCACCTGAAATTTTTAAATAAAGCAAATTACAGATATTTTAATGGCTATCAACAATGTGAAAACACATGAATGCATTTAACTTTGAGAAAGACTTTTCAAATGAAGAGAACACAAAAGTGTACATTTTACTCTTCTCAATCACTGCCTTTACTTGTGAACATGATCGTGCACCGCATTTCAGAAAGAGGCAGGGAAATGAAATAATATGGATCTCCCTGTGAAGCATCTGACTTCCAATAACCCTAGGAAACCACAGGCGCTTCTGCCTTGTACACCACATCTCACCTGATTCTCTCTGACAAAGCCAAAGCAGCAGCTTAGAAAACTGACAGAATATGAGGAGGAATGAAACCATGGAAAGGTATCAGGACTGTCAGGAATAAATGACTGGGAAGAAAGCTGGAAATATGCAGGCAAAAATGAAGTGCTAGCTCTCTTCTTCCTGCAATATCCTGAGAAAACCCTCAGCTTTTCATTTTGTAGAGAAAGGTTGCTCCAGTGGTAAGGAACAGTTTTTCCAACCACCACACTAGAAAGAACTAAACATGTTGCCCCTTTAATGAACAAGACTTAAAAATGCCCAGCATTTGCATATAATCCAATTTTCTTTTTGCAACATTCCAGAGAGGCATGGCATGATGGTATCTCCTAATGTAAGAGAAGGAGAAGAAAAACAAGCCTGGTATCATTTCCCTGAGTTCTAAGACTGTCTACTTCTAGACCAGGGGCCACACACTATAGGCTACAGCCCAATGCAGCAAGCCACCTGTTCTTGCCTAGTCTGTGAGCTAAGAATGACTTTTATACTTTTTTTAAGGTGTTTTATTTATTTATTTATTTATTTAGGCCTCACTGTGTGGCATGCAGGATCTTAGTTCCCCAACCAGGGATAGAACCCATACCCCCCTGCAGTGGAAGCACAGAGTCTTAACCACTGGGCTGCTAGGGAAGTCCCTCCACTTTTAAATTGTTGGAAAAAATGAAAAGAATTACTCGGTGACATGAAAATGAAATTCAGTGTACACCAACAAAGTTTTATTGGCACCCAGCCATGCTCTATGCAGAGCACGTGGCTGCTTTTGCGCCCCAACAGCGGAGCCAAGTAGTCGTGCCAGACCGTGGGTGACAGTCACATTGCTCACGGCCTGCAAAACCTAAAACACTTACTACGTGGTCCTCTACAGAAAAAGTTTCTCGACTTCTGATTAGACAGGAATTAGTATGCATAGCCCTCCCAAAATTTTCTATTTTGTCAGATCCTATTCACCTATTCCTTAGCTGAAATTTAAGCCCTTAGGAGGCTACCCAGACCACTAAGGCGATAATGCAAGCTTATGAGAAATACCTTCTTCTCCCAAAAGAACAGACTGTTAAAGTATGCTGGGTACATAGCTTGTCAGCAAAAACATTGACTTCATTTACTAATTTTCTGTATAATGCTTAGGAAGAGAGACCATAAATACAGTTTGCCCCTGAATAACACAGGTTTGAACTTCACAGGTCCACTTACACGCAGATTTTTCTTTCACTAAATATGCATTAGAGTACTACACAATCCGTAGCAATGAAGATCTAGCACAGCCAAAAATAAATAAATAAAATAAATTTAAATGCATTTGATGATGTGTGAATTGCATCTCGATTGTGGAAATTCAGGGGCAAACACTGCCTAATACATGTGGCAAGTGCGGAGTGGGGGGCTGTAAGGCTATACAAGGGTTTTCAACTGTACATAAGGTTGGTGCCCCTAACCCCCGTGTTGTTCAAGGGTCAATTGTATGTATGCATAAAGAAGGTATCCTCTTGTTACCAGAGAAGAGCTTTAATAAGTCAAAAGACGCAAGTCAATTTAATATTAAATTAGATTGCTTTTAATTCTGCTATATTCTGGATGACAGCTAAGAGGAGATCTTAAGAATGCTAGTATACATGTAAAATGTTAGGTTTTCCGTTTTCCTCCTCATTCTTCTGCCAATGTGTGCTTAAGACTTGGGAAAGGTCCATGCCTGACAAACTTGAAGCATCAATGAAAGCAGAAGTAATATAGTCTGTGTTCAGCATCTGCAGGCATTCCCTGTCATCACTGGTGGACTCCTGCTGACACTGTGAGACATTCTAGATGGTACTCTAGATACTCTAGAAGTGTCCTTAATGTTAAGGCTAGAAACAAATATCTGGGACACTCCTCATCTTGCTCTCAATGGTTAGCCCACCTCTCTAGAGGCTCATGTTTTAACATCTGGTATCTTAAAATGCCAATCTTCATTGTGCTTTAAGACACTTAAGATACATGAACACAGATCAGGTATCCAGAGAAATTTTGAAAAACATACTTTTTGAGAAAATGCAAAAAATAAACCAGAAGTCTATTTTTATGTGAGTTATTCACTTTTCATGCAGAATCCTAGTTTTTCTAATTTTAGATTTAGACATGGCAATCCTCCATTATCCAAAGTCACCTGAGCCTTCTGGGTCCATCTTAAAACCTTTCTTCAGTCTTCACCTAGCAGCATCTTCTTAACTCTCTGCAACACCTTCTCTAAAGTGGATCAGTTCATTTCAGCCACTTAGTTGGGTCCGACTCTTTGCAACCCCATGGAATGCAGCATGCCAGGCTTCCCTGTCCATCACCAACTCCCAGAGTTTACTCAAACTCATATCCATTGAGTCAGTGATGCCATCCAACCATCTTAGCCTCTGTCGGCCCCTTCTCCTCCCGCCTTCAATCCTTCCCAGCATCAGGGTCTTTTCCAGTGAGCCAGTTCTTCACATCAGGGGCCAAAGTATTGGAGTTTCAGCTTCAGCATCAGTCCTTCCAATGAATATTCAGGACTGATTTCCTTTAGGATGGACTGGTTGGATCTCCTAGCTGTCCAAGGGACTCTCAAGAGTCTTCTCCAACACCACAGTTCAAAAGCATCAATTCTTCTGCGCTCAGCTTTCTTTATAATCCAACTCTCACATCCGTACATGACTACTGGAAAAACCATTGCTTTGACTAGACGGACCTTTGTTGGCAAAGTAATGTCTCTACTTTTAATAAGCTGTCTAGGTTGGTCATAACTTTTCTTCCAAGGAGCAAGTGCCTTTTGATTTCATGGCTTCAGTCACCATCTGCAGTGATTTTGGAGCACCCCAAAATAAAGTCTGTCACTGTTTCCACTGTTCCCCCATCTATTTGCCATGAAGTGATGGGACTGGATGCCATGATCTTAGTTTTCTGAATGTTGAGTTTTAAGCCAGCCTTTTCACTCTCCTCTTTCACTTTCATCAAGAGGCTCTTTAGTTCCTCTTTGCTTTCTGCCATAAGGATGGTGTCATCTGCATATCTGAGGTTATTGATATTTCTCCCAGCAATCTTGATTCCAGCTTGTGCTTCATCCAGTCCAGTGTGATATACTCTGCATATAAGTTAAATAAGCAGGGTGACATATACAGCCTTGACGTACTCCCTTCCCGATTTGGAAACAGTCTGTTGTTCCATGTCCAGTTCTAACTGTTGCTTCCTGACCTGCATACAGATTTCTCAGGAGGCAGGTCAGGTGGTCTGGTATTCCCATCTCTTGAAGAATTTTCCACAGTTTGTTGTGATCCACACAGTCAAAGGCTTTGGCGTAGTCAATAAAGCAGAGGTAGACGTTTTTCTGGAACTCTCTCGCTAGATGGCAGAGACTAATTTCAATGGAATATAGCCCATCTTACATATCTAAAATAACTCTCACTAGCCCCATGACCAACTGTTGACCTAGCTTCTTCTGATCCAAATGAGGGTAAGAGTTCTTTAGCTTTATGATCCTTTTCTTTCCAATGAGTTAACTGGGAATATGAGATACTTCAATGTTTGTTTACTAGCCTTCCCCACTCTTGGCCCCAAAGCTTCCATTCCCATCTGTGCTCTAGATGTAATCAGAACCAATTACCTAACAATGTACTTTGTCAAAGCTCTAAGCATGACCTCTAAACATGACCAATACACTGAATTCTTCCAACTAGGGCTTCCTGTCTTAACAGAAGTTATGAATATTTGGTCCACTTGATGTGAATTTGTTCAGGGCAAGAGGAGAATTCACATTTTTCTGGCCTTTATTCCAGACTAATGTTTAAAAATCACCTTTAAGTAGGAAGCTTCCAGGGCTCCATGTGGAGCATTTATATTAAGTTTTGCCAGTCAGCCCATCAAAGAGATTTTTGACCAATAAGCCTGATTTTATCCAAAATACAAACAATAGCCAAATTATCATCTAATCTGGAAGGTATATTTGTTTCCTCAGCAGTTTTATTTTCATTGTTTAAGGTCGATATCCTATCCACCACTGCCAATCACCAAAACGACTAGTTCCTTGAATTGCAGGCACTTTCCAGTTCTTACTGACTTCTTTTTGATCTCTAGAAGGTTGGTTATATGCCTAAATACACTTTGTTGGCTAGTGATTTGGCCTCTTTAAATTCAAATTAGCACTTACTAAGGTTAAACATAGGCCTGACTTTAGGAACTGAACCTGACACTAAACTGGAGTTGATTCAGAGGTCCTTCAACAGGATAGACAAATATTCATGGATAATTTAGTGACATGGGAAATATGCCCTGTCCACATACTTCATTAGCCAATCTTTGGGGAATGTCTGAAAAGGTCACTCAACTCAAAGGAAAAAAATCATGGAACTCATATTTTTAAAAAATATATGTAATTTAAGACAAATAAAATTCTTCTAACTTAAAGTCTTAAATTTTTCATGGAAGTGAAAATTTGTTTTTTCTCAGGAATTCCAATGTGATCACCATCTGTCCTCCACAGCATGTGTCTTGTCTTTTTTTAATTTGCTGGTCAAATGCCTTAGAAAATACACCTATTACAATACCTATCCCCAGCCTATGAGAATCTCTCCAAAGGCAAGAAACTGCTGGAATGCGGTTACAGTATGGTGTCCACTCTTCACTGTGCTTGGGTGCATCTTACCAGATTTACATGTTCTATTGGCTCATCCCCCAAAACAGAACAGCTGTCTTCTGGCCTTCACAAATGACCAAGGTAAGTCAACTGCTACTTGAAACATGGCTGTTATTACTTCCTTAGTGTGATAACCTGCTGCTGAACATTTCCACTGGATCTCTCAAGAGGGTGCTTTACAACTTCTAGTTCCTTTAGACTACTTGATTCAGGCACACACCTGAAGAGGGGCTCAAAATGCCTCCTGTTCTATAGAAGACTCAGGATCATAATCCTGCCATTTTCCTCTACATTTTCTTTGTTCTGGGCTCTACATTCTTTCTTTGGTTTTGGATATCCACCCCAAATATCACCAGTCCCATGACGGGACTGGCATGATCTCTTCTGGTGGTCATCAGAATATTCTAGAATCTAACATGTCTTAAATATTCTATTTCCACAAGTTCATTGTATTTAGTTTGATTTCTGCCTCATTTGGAATCACAATTGAATGAGATACTTCTCTCACATCCCTCTGAGTTTCTGTAAGTTTGGAGTTGACAGATTAGGTTTGGTAGATATGAGACCCAAGGATTGAAAACATCAACTTCTTCAGGAGCTCTGCACATTCAAAAAATAAAAGCTTTCATCCTATACGCCTAGAAATTCTCTCTTAATACTAAGAAGTCTTCACTTCTCCCTAATTTACCTGTGCTGTGAAGTTCCTGAAGCCAAACTCCTCTGAGTCTGTGAAGGCTCACCTGCTAACTCTGCAGCATGGGTTGCTAAGGTAAACTTACTGTTTCTAATGGAATTAGAATTTTCCTTGGGATTCTGTAACAGAATTGGTACTGTTCAATTAAATCAAAGTTTTCAAAGCAGTTGTATGGGTCTTATTCAGCCACAGCTTTGTTTCCATTGGATAGTGCTTTCTTTCTGTTGAAGCTTTTAAATTATGTCCTAAATTTCACTTTATATGGGCACCACTCAATACAAACCTGAGACAGTATGATAAATCATTATCCAATAAATAGGAAAAAGGAGCTATTTCAAATCCTAAAAGATGATGCTGTTAAAGTGCTGCACTCAATATGCCAGCAAATTTGGAAAACTCAACAGTGTCCACAGGACTGGAAAAGGTCAGTTTTTATTCCAATCCCAAAGAAAGGCAATGCCAAAGAATGTTCAAACTACCATACAATTGCACTCATCTCACACGCCAGCAAAGTAATGCTCAAAATTCTCCAAGCCAGGCTTCAACAGTGCATGAACCGAGAACTTCCAGATGTTCAAGCTGGTTTTAGAAAAGGCAGAGGAACCAGAGATCAAATTGCCAACATCCACTGGATCACAGAAAAAGCAAGAGAGTTCCAGAAAAACATCTACTTCTGCTTTACTGAATATGCCAAAGCCTTTGACCGTGTGGATCACAACAAACTGTGGAAATTTCTTCAAGAGACAGGAATACCAGACCACCTTACCTGCCTCCTGAGAAATCTGTATGCAGGTCAGGAAGCAACAGACCTGGACATGGAACAACAGACTGGTTCCAAATTGGGAAAGGAGTACATCAAGGCTGTATATTGTCACCCTGCTTATTATATGCAGAGAACATCATGTGAGATGCCAGGGTAGATGAAGCGCAAGCTACAATCAAGATTGCTGGGAGAAATATCAATAACCGCAGATATGCAGATGACACCACCCTTATGGCAGAAAGTGAAGAGGAACTAAAGAGCCTCTTGATGAAAGTGAAAGAGGAGAGTGAAAAAGCCAGCTTAAAACTCAACATTCAGAAAACTAAGATCATGGCATCCAGTCCCATCACTTCATGGCAAATAGATGGAGAAAAAATGGTAACAGTGATACACTTTCGTTTTGGGAGGGGGGCCTCCAAAATCACTGCAGATGGTGACTGAAGCCATGAAATCAAAAGGAACTTACTTGCTCCTTGGAAGAAAAGCTATGACCAACCCAGACAGCATACTAAAAAGCAGAGACATTACTTTGCCAACAAAGGTCCATCTAGTCAAAGCTATGGTTTTTTCCAGTAATCATGTATGGATGTGAGAGTTGGACTATAAAGAAAGCTGAGCACAGAAGAATTGATGCTTTTGAACTGTGGTGTTGGAGAAGACTCCTGAGAGTCCCTTGGACTGCAACAAGATCCAACCAGTCCATCCTAAAGGAAATCAGTCCTGAATACTCATTGGAAGGACTGGTGCTGAAGCTGAAACTCCAATACTTTGGCCACTTGATGTGAAGAACTGGCTCACTGGAAAAGACCCTGATGCTGGGAAAGACTGAAGGCAGAAGGAGAAGGGGATGACAGAGGCTAAGATGGTTGGATGGCATCACCGACTCAATGGATATGAGTTTGAGCAAGCTCCAGGAGTTGGTGATGGACAGGGAAGCCTGGCGTGAGGCATTCCATGGGGTCGCAGAGAGTCAGACATGACTGAGTGACTGAACTCAACTGATGATAAATCACATTCACCTGGAGACCTGCCATCCAGCATCCTAAGTATTAGCAATGGCTTGTAATTCAAAAGCAAACTAATTAAAAAAGTCAACTTCAGCAAGGAGTAAAGACCCTTGGGCACCTAGCAACAACTAAAACATCAAAGAGTCCTTGACCAGAAGCCTGCACCCTATGATTAGCCAGTTCACAGAAAGAAAGACTGGTTGATGACCTCCTACAGAGCTCAGGCTTTTTGTGTTAAAGCTGAGAAGTTCTGGAAGAGTTGGACAATTGAGAAAGAGATGAGGAAATGGTCCCCAGTGAAGAAAAAACTGATAGGTTAAGATCTGAAGCATCTAAGGGCAGTGGGTGGGGCTTATACTTCACACAGTATACTACATGGAGATGAGTTAATACCCAACTTACGTTTCCAGACCACGTACATCTGCCACCCTCCCCTGTAGAGGCTCCCGCTATGTCCAGGATAGTTCAGAAATTATAATTTTTAGTCACTTCTGTTTAAGAAAGTACAGGTTTTTGTGGTATATTCCACAAAGAGTTAATCAGAGGGAAAGGAGAAAGTTCCTTGCAGATGGTACCCAATATATTCACAAACCATCTACCCAGAGAAACTCTTTTTCCACCACCTTGGGTGAGTAGTTTTATAGACATTATATATTTCAAGGTCAATACTCTTTCACTCTTTCCCCTTTTCTACTAAGGACTTTGCACTGATGCTGACTACAATCATTTGTATTTGGATCAATTTCAAGCTGTCTTCCTTTAGCATGGCCTGAGGTTCAGCACTTGTTCACAGGTCTCTGCAGGAAAACATTATCCTGGTTAAATGTGTGCAGATCTTTGGGGTATGATCTTGGGTGGCAGCTCTGGCTTTCACTGTGTATTCTAAGCCAAGCAGGTACTAGATTCGCGTCTCATTACCTTTAGGGGGAGCAGGATCTGCCCCTTTAGGAAGGCAGAGATTCACTTCATCTAAGAGTATCATTTTCTTTATCCACTGCTCCTTATTTTTTCAATTTTTCTGTCCTTTTTAGCGTTACCTCGTTTTCATTGACAGAAGCTCCTTTGTAGCATTTGCTGGTAATGCCTCTGCTTTACCAGTGGGTTTTAACCTGCTTTCATTTAAGCTGGGCTGCCCCTGGAAAATAGAACAGCTGTCTTTTCCTATATACCTGCTATGTTTCTATACTGTACTGGCAGCTGCTTTTTTATAATAACATTTGTGTCACTTAATTCTAACAACCCTAAGAGATGGGAAGAACAGTCATGTTTTAGAGCAGAGTGAGGCCCTGATCTGTATGCTGAAAGTAATACCACTAAGAGATGGTCAAGGCAAAAACCAAACTCCAAAGACCAAACTCTACTGTACTGCTGGGCCTATGGGTAGTTTTCTGTTTCAAGTTCTGGAACAGCAACATCACATTACTCCCCAAGTGTCCTATTCTGATTTCACTGCAGTGCAATTTTATCTTTCTTCTACTCAGATAGTCGCTGAATTTAAATTTTAAAACTGTTCCAATGTGTTCATTGTGTGTTTCTTTTTACTGATGAAAAGTCAGAAAAGATACTGGATTTCAATTTGCTATTATGGCTGTACTTTCAAGTCCTGGCTTTACTCCTCAGTGCTGCTTCTGCTTGGAGAAGGCGATGGCACCCACTCCAGTGCTCTCGCCTGGAAAATCCCACGGACGGAGGAGCCTGGTGGGCTGCAGTCCACGGGGTCGCGAAGAGTCGGGCACGACTGAGCGCCTTCACTTTCACTTTTCACTTTCCTGCATTGGAGAAGGAAATGGCAGCCCACTCCAGTGTTCCTGCCTGGAGAATCCCAGGGACGGCGGAGCCTGGTGGGCTGCCGTCTGTGGGGTCGCACAGAGTCGGGCACGACTGAGCGACTTAGGGGCAGCAGCAGCTGCTGCTTCTGCTAGAATGGCCACATAGATTGTATCAATACTGTTAAGGCTGAGGATACATCACTACTGTTTCATTTATGTTCACTTCCTTAGAGTTCAAGGTGTTTTTTACACAGACATATCCAGGCTTTAAAAAAAGAGGCAATTCATTTTGCATGGGCTGACAAGTGCTTTATCTTATGTAATTATCATAATTAAAGTTAAGGCAAAAAAAAAAAAAAAAAGTTAAGGCAGATTCCTGAACATACGAAAGTATGTAAGTGGCATAACTGCTGTTGCTGCCTTTGATATTACAGAAACTGCAATCCAGAACTTCAGGAATTTTTAAGTCTGAGGTATTAGAAGGACTAAATGACTTAAAGCTCAGTGATTTCTAACAAACAAAACAAAAAAATGACATATAAAATACAGACTAAGTAAAACCTTTTTGTAAAAGCATGAATAATTAGCATCATTGGGTACTTTTCTCATTTCTATCATTTTATGTTATTATTCACTGATGCTATGTTCTGTGATTAAGGCTTGATGTGCTTCTAGCTGAACTCAGAATGTTTCCCACGATCTTGAAGCTACCCCCCAGTGCTCCTCTGCTAGGCCTTTGAGGTACCAGCAGAGAGTCTTCTCAGCTAGGTGCATCTGTTCCCGTCTGGCTCTGAAGCAGCCCCCATCCACTCCCCAGCTCTCCACACAGCTTCAGCCAAGGCACTGAAGACATACTCCATGCCATGCAGGAATGGAGAGGTTTCTCTCGCCACCCATGTTTCAGAAAGTGGAGGATTTCAACGCAATCTCCGGTATTCCACAATCACTGTCACAAGATTTGAAATGTCCGTGTGATGGCTACCTCCTCTGGGAAGCTTTTCTTCACTTGGCTGACGATCCACACCCTCCTGTTTACATGTTTCCTTAACACCCTACATTTCTCCTTCATAACCACTGCAGGCTTACCCTTATTTGCTCAATGCTTATTTTCCCTGTTGGGCAGGGAAAAGTTCCTTAAGTTCCAGAAGGGCAAAACTCAGGTCTGTCTTGTTTATTGTTATTCTTAGCACCCAGGTCAGTGAGTGGCTCACAGAAGCATTTTATAAATATAATACCAGCCAAATACAACAGTTAAAGAAAACATTATTAATAAGGCCACCCTTTCAGAACAGCCAGGAGGTGTTGCTATCTCCTAGGATCCAACAGCAATTCTTAGATGCTTGGTATCCTTGGCCAACAGTCTGCCATCTTGGGCTCTGAGGCTTACCAAGACAGCTTCTGCCCAAGTTCTTTAGGAACACTATGGAACTGGGTCATCATTGTTAACATGGCTTTATATTCTCTTTAGCCTTGAAAACTCTCAGTACACATTTTGCTGCTAGAGAGATCGAAAGGTTAAAAACAACAGATTCAAAGCATACTTCTGCCTGCATCAAGATGCCATCTAAAAAAGTTGTAAAGTGACTTGTAGCATAGAGCTGATGAAACCTCTGTCAAGGTAAAATTTCAGAGCTGTTATTTGGTCCCTTGAGCTGATGCAACCCATTCTGCACTCAAATGGAACTCCTGAAAGTGATTATCTCTGGGTGCTAGGATGATGGGTGATTTCTATTTCTTTTACAATGTTATTTTTCAGTACTTTTATATGGGATATTTTATATGACTGGGAGAGAAAGCACTTAAAAAAAAAAAAAAAGACAGTGCACTCAGATTTCTTCTTCAGTTACACAACAAGCCATATGGAGATACATATCACTAAGTCGTTCTCACCCTAAATTTTCTGCAGTGCAGTGTGTTCTAACCTGTCTGACCTATTTGCAGTAGAATCAGCCCTGGGAATTCTATCAGTGTTCCTGCTTTCCAGCAAGGTGAGAAGCAAGAAGTCAGAAGAAAGGGAAAATAATCATGGTGGAGCTATTTAAAACTGTCTAAAATTGACCATGGTGTAACATTTTGAAACTGTTTACCACCAGTCTGTTTAAAAAATCAGGCTACTAAAAAGACCATTTTGAAAAATACTGATAGATCTCATTAAAACTGGCAGTTTTTGTCATCCTAGACACAATGCTTCACTAATCAATTTCTCACACCTGACAACTGATAGTGATTACATTGTAACAGTCCTATTAAAATTGAGAGAAACAGCATGGAGATAAGAAAGATAACATTTTATTTCTGCTTCACAATCTACCCTCATTGCCTAGACAGAAATAATCATGCAACAAAGATGCATTTGAGCAACCAAAAAATTAAAAATTATTTTAGCACCTGAAATTTAGTAGGAAACCACCCATTTTAGGTAAAGTTTCAACATCAAAGAGACAGGTATTCTGTCACCTGCAATCCTGGCAAAAGAAATTTTGAGGGTCTGGAGACATGAAAAGTAGTAAGGATGAGAATTTCTCTCCCAAAGCCATAAATTTAGCTACACAAATACTAGTTATTATCATGCAGTTTAAAACAAACTAATCAGAAAAGTGAAGAAAGTGTTAGTCGCTCAATAGTGTACGACTCCTCGCAACCCCCATGGACTGTAGCCCACCAGGTGCCTCTGTCCATGGGATTTTCCAGACAAGAACACTGGAGTGGGTTGCCGTCCCTTTCTCCAGAGGATCTTCCCAACCCAGGGATCAAACCCTGGGTCCCCTGCATTGCAGGCAGACTCTTTGCTGTCTGGGCCACCTGGGAACCATCAACCAGAAATATACTACATTAGGAAGAATCTGTGAAGTTAATTTAAAATTCTTTTACTCCGAAGATCCTTCTTTTTGGAAACTTAATAGTGAGTTATACGTGTATCTTCACAATAAGAGGACTTAAAGTTCACTGAAAACATAAGTTCATGAATATCTATGGATTTAAAAAATAAAAGAAACATATGCATTTCAAAAAGAAGCTCTAGGCCCTGAACCTTCAGATTGAGTGGCCTGGTGAAACCTCAAAAATCTCCTCAAGATTATGGAAACCTGAGAGGTTCCTCAATGCTGCTCAGCCTGCATCCAGTAAGAATATCCTTCCCAGAAAAGAATAAAAATGGAATAAATCAAATAGCGACCTTAGAAATTCCTACCACAAGAACAAACCCCATATTCAACATAAATCAGGGAAAACATTCTTATGATCATTCTTGACTTTATAGGGAGGGAAACAGCCATACTTCCAGAGTTTGGTATTTCTTGTTTTCTCACTTCGCACTGTGTATTTATCAGCATATTACATTGCCCTACGGTGGTCTTAGTACCCAAGGCACTGCCTGGTACCTGCAGGTGTAGAGTGAATGATGTAAGAACGAACAAGATAGATGGATGGATGGATGGATCCATAACCCTTGTCTGGAAAGCCCACGGGACTGGTGCAGGTGTTAGTGCCCTGGAGGAAGCAGTGGTTATAAAAATACATGCCGTCTTTAGGTCAGGTGCCCATAAGAGGGAGTGGTCCATACTGCGCCCAGCGTTGGGGACCAAAATATATATTAAGGTAAAGAAATGAAAGCCCTGTGTCAAATAGTAATTGTCATGCATATCTAATTCTATAAGCTTAGAAGCACCAAGCAAAGCTGATGCTCCTATTGAGAAGCTCTTTTGTTGAATACAGGCTATGTAAACAGCGTTGAGACACTGAGGGACTTCTTTGGCAGCCCAGTGTGTGGGAATTTGCCTGCCAATGCAGGGGACGTGGGTTTGATCCCTGCCCTGGGAAGATTCCACAAGCTGTGGGGTAAGCCCGTGTGCCACAGCTACTGAGTCCAGGCACCTAGAGCCCGTGTTCCCGACAAGAGAAGCCACAGCGACGAGAAGCCTGTGCGCTGCAACTAGAGAGTAGACCCCAGTCGCCACGACTAGAGAAACGCCTGCGAGCAGCAACCAAGGCCCAGTGCGGCCGAAAATAACTAATTATATTAAAAAAGAGAAATATCTAAAGATTAGTCATTCACCTTTAGGAAGCTAGTTTTCTCTATCTCTGGCTGAACTAAGATTTCTGATAAACTACTCTGATCCATCATTTTATTATAACAGACTCTCAAGTAGGAACAGGCATGAAAATTGATGTTAGTTCACCTTTCAATTTTTTCCTTCAAAGGAGTTTTTAAAAATTTAAAATCTGAATTCTATATTAATTTTTTTTAAGGTATTCTATAAATAATTAGCCAAAATAACTAAAATCTGTTCAGCTGAATGTCTTTAAAAATGCTCAGGAACAAGCATATAAAATTTGAGGCCAACAAAAAATGTTATATTACCAGTTAAGTTCAAATTATTAAATCGACAAAGCCATCAGTATCTACTGGTAACAGTTCAATACTAAATGGTGTGTATGTGTGTATACATATGATCATGTATTAAACACACAGCAATTACAACATACACAGCTCTCAGCCAAGCCGTATTTCTCCTATAAATAAGAACTTACATGTGTTAGACTTAGTGATAAAAGATTAATGAAGCAATATCACGTAAAGTGCTTCGTGCTCCCTAAATAAAAGATGATACGACTAATAACTCAAATCTGAAAGTGAGGCAGGGAGGAGGCATCAAGAGGGAAGAATAAGAAGAAACGTACCGTGCAAATATGAGGCCAGTGTTCAAATTGTTGTAAAATTCCTTGATTTAGTTCTTCTTTATATAATTCTTTGTAAAAATGTGGAAGCTTAGATATCCAAATGCCATTGCTATACTTGTTTAGCATTTCCTTTATGCGGTTTTGAACCTCATCCATTTTATAAGTGTGAGAGGCAGGAGGCGTGACATTTGATTTTTCAACAGCCTGATTTAAATTATCTTTAAATTAAAAAAATGATAGAATTAACCAGAATGCTTAACATTTCAAATTATCCTATTATCTAGTATTTGTGTCTTTAGGCTTTGTTGTACTTCAGGCTTGTGGGGGTTAAGGGACTTCAAAGGGAACAGGATTAGGAGAGCAAGACCATAACAACTTCATTCTAAGTTTTAATTCTGAAATAATCAGGAAGGTCAACGGCCACTCAAAGAGGGAACCTAGCCCCTTTATTTTGCAAAGATATGTCACAGTTTAATTTAAACATCAGGATGATGTTTGCTTCATAAAGAATAATGAAATTATTTAACCAATTATTTTCTAATTCCAACCAAGAAAGGTTAAATTTTAGACAATAATAGTATATATGTAATGCTAAATTTAAAGCTGTATTTTACAAAGTGTAAGAATAATGCCTTAATAGTTAGATCAAAGAAACACTTCATAAAAAATAAACAACTGTCCAGGTTTTAAGACATGATCAATTTGCCCTTTATTAATAAGAAAAAATAATTCAGCACTAAGCAAAAGTTCAAAAATTGATGCACATGTAATAAACAACCTAGCCTCAGTTTATGAACATAAATAAAAGATCTGGTACCCAGAGATAACTATTAATGATCTGCTTTTATTTCCCCCAAACAAGTTATTCATTTTTCATAAGTGAATACTACAGAGCTTTGGCTAGCTCTCTTACATTTAGTTTTTATTTAAAACTTAGAATACCTGAGTTAATATCTTAATTTAAGTGTCCACAATAGCTGACATTTCTGGAAGAACTACGAAATTTATTCCAAACCTTTTTAAAATTTTACTGGGATACAGACCAGAGTATATGAAAAATTACCATCTGTAAACAAAATATGTTCATATTTTAACCACACAGTATTTCTGCTGGGATTCAACAATTTTTAATTTTATCTTATTTTAAAAACTGGCTTGTAGAGACACTTAGGCTGGTTTATGGTTGCTGACCTCTGAGGATGCTAGGAAACCGAAAGGAGAGCTATCCCTTGGGGATGGCTGGATGCTGACTCTGCCTTACCCACCAGAGGGCATGAGAACTGCCTTTTGCTGAGACTTAGCTTGGCTCAGCCAGTAGAAGGGTCCAAGATTTCCACATCTGTTTCCTATTAAAGGCACAGTTAATTTATAAAGTTCTTCCCAAATAATGGTATATAAAAGAACTAGGAAGAAGGAAAAGATGAGTTTCTTGGAATTGGCCAGTCCTTCCCTTAAAGAGAGAGTCAGCAGTTGGCATGTAGTTGGAGCCTGCAAATGCACCTGCTCTGTGGGGCTACTGGAGTTATTTAAGCTTCTGTGCCTTTTGTTCAACAAATCAAGGAAGTAATCAAGGCTGCCAGCAATTAGAAGACGTTATGTGTAAGACGTTATTCACCCAGCCCCTGGGTGAATTGTAATCTTCCTGAAACAAGTCCTCTTGGTTCTGCAGAAAAAGCTTATTCTAATTTAAAGGATTTACAACCTCTAAAGGGTATGTGGCTTTACTAAGTGGTCATTTTTCAGAAAATGCATATGTAAATATAATTGATAAAGACAAAAATCAAACTGTTCCATCAATTTTCATGAGAAATACTGGAGATATATACCTATGGAAAAAAATTTCCATAATTTCAACTCAGTAAGAATCACATGTAAAGCAGCAAATCATTTAAAACCACATAAATTTCATGCAGTATAAGTACAAATTCTGAAAACCATGTATTCCTCTGGTGAGTCTAAGAGCAAGGGATTTACACTTTGGTTGGAGAAGACAAGTGTGTGCACTTCTGATCTTCAGATTCTTCAACTTTATTATGTCTTCTATTGTCCTTTTGGATTGTATATATTTATATTCATATTTAGGTGCTTACGGTCATTGCACACAGTTTAGGAGCCCAGTTTTCACATAGTGTTAAGTATGTGAAAGTATTTTATGAGTATCTGAAACTATTTTTTGAGTCGAGGTTCCCTATTTATGTGCTTTAAATCTTACTCTCTAATGAGTGAAAGTGACAAGGGACAGAGGATCTCTGTAGGTAACAAGTGGAAGTGACAGAACAGGTCTGGTGTGAGGAAAGGCAGAACAATAATGACACTGTTGGAGGTATTACTTTGTCTTTAGATCACTACAATTCATAACTTAAAGAAATCAGAAAAGAGAGGAGGAGAGATATATTACAAGTGGGAGAAGGTGAGAACAAATGTCAAAAGCTACCACTAGATATTCTTCTTAGGGTTCTGAGGCTCAAGAAGTCATAATGTATCACACAAATAATGTTTAGAAAACATACCACTCATTTCCTTAGTACAGGTTCTTGAGAGATGCATCTGAAAAGGTGGAGGAAGGGATGCCTTTGGGCTAAACCTAAGGTATAAAACAAAGGTAAATTAGAATTCAAATGGCAAAGTCAGTACCAAGTTTCAAACACTATACTTTTCATTTAAAGTCTCTGTGGCATTGAGAAGCAAAATAAGTCACTAAAGTATTTCAAAAGGGGAAAATTAAAATGATACCTTGTAACAGCTTTCATATTCACTGAAGGAAAGTATATTAAAGGCTGAATTTAAACTAGTAATTTAAAAGAACTTGGAAGTCACATTTCCCCAATGGCTCAGTGGGTAAAGAATCCACCTGCAATGCAGGAGACGCAGGAGACAGGGGTTCAATCCCTGGGTCCGGGAGATAACCTGGAGAAGGAAATAGCAAACTTCTGCTGTACTCTTGCCTGGAAAGTTGCACAGACAGAGAGGCCTGGTGGGCTACAGTTCATGGGGCTGCAAAGAGTCAGACACAACAGAGCACACAAGCACGCTAAGAAACCAGCAAAATACACAATGAAGACAACTGTGCGAAGAGGAAACAGCTGAACACAAAGAATACTTTTGACCCGTAACTAAAAAAGGGAAGACTTGCATTACCAGATACTGAAATGTGTTATACAGGTACAACATAGTTGGACAAGATAAGTAAGATAGTAGAGAGCTTTTAAATAGTTGGACAGATAAGTAAAATAGTAGAGAGCTTATAAGTACTCAATTTACATTATATTAACATCTCAGCACAAGATAAAAGTGGCATTTCAAACCACAGAGGGTATGGTCAACTAACGACTTAGGAAAGAAAGGTAGATTTCCCACTTCATACCCTCACTAAAATAATTTTTGTGTGAATTGTACTGGAAATATGTAGAAAAATTTTCTAAACATAGGACAAGGAAATACCACCCCCACCCACAAACAGAAATAATTTGTGTTCATGTCTGCCTGTCTCAGTAGACTCCAGATGTCTATTACTTGTGTTTCCAGTGCCTAGAGCACTAATTATTTGTGTTTCTAGTGCCTAAGGCAGTGCTTGGTACATGCAAGGAGGACGGAATGCTCTAAGAAGGAATAGGATGATTGAATGAATCAAAGACTTCCCAGCGGTGGGTATGGGACTAGAGGTGATTGTGACACAGTATACCTATTTCACAATTTTTCAACAGTATGGAATACTCTAAAAATTAGATCAATTCTCTGAAATGAAGCACATTGGGGGAGGTCCCAAGATGGTGGAGGAACAGGACAGGGAGACCGCTTTCTCCCCCACAAATTCATCAAAAGATCATTTGAATGTTGAGCAACTTCCATTAAAAAACTTCTGAACACTGGCAGAGGACACCAGGCACCCAAAAAGGCAGCCCAATCTCTTTGAAAGTAGGTAGGACAAAATATAAAAGACAAAAGCAGAGACAAAAGACTTAGGGATGGAGACCCGCCCCGGGGAGGGAGTCATGAAATAGGAGGGTCTGTGGGGAGTTTTGGAATCTCAGAGGGCAACATAACCGAGAGGGAAAAAAAAAGAAATGAAGCACATCTGCTAAATTCTAAAAGAAATGATTAGATTGTAGGCTACAAGCAAACGTTTAGCATACGATGCTCTGCAATTATAAGAGCATCACATTCGTGTACTAATGCATCTGGATAATACAGAAGATGCCAAAAACATATCCAATTCCTACTTATGCAGAACTGGCAGGGAGACAGAAATCCTTTCCCTTGCTCCAGAACCCTAAGAAGTGTAAACTGGAACCTCTGCCTGCTCTGAGTCAGCTCTAAGGACCTGAGCAGGAAGCAGGGGGTTACGAGTGAAGAATGACAGAAAGCACAGCAAGGATATGGTAGGGGCTGCTCTGGTTCAAGCCTTGGGGTCTAATGCACAGAAAAGAAAACAGTCAACACAGCAAAAGAAAAATAGTCAAGGAAAACCACAGGGGCACATGAAAAACAAACATAAGGAGATAACACAGGTCCAACCAGTTTTATAACAGTCAGTATAAAAGACTTATTACTTTGTTTCGTAAAAGACAAATATTTAGGCTGTTCCCTCCTAAAAAAAGCCATGTTTAAACATACGCCATTTATTAGAGACACACTATTATCCCACTAGTATTTAAGGACCTACTATTACGTGCCAGGCACTGTATCAGAGCGTAATGATCAACGGTACACAAGAGAAAGACAGCATTAGTCTCATGGACTACACATGCCGCTGAGAAAACTGACTGCGGCAAGCAGCCAGTACACGGCCCCCCAGTGCCCCTGCCTCTGGTGCCACAGCCGGGTGTAACCCCCTCCCTTTGAGGAACTTGCTTCTAATCAACAGGATACTTCAAGGGTGAGGGGATTATACATAATTAGATTACAGAAGATTCTAACTTCCACTTTGCTAGCATAATCTCTCTTTGCCGGCTCTGATGAGGCAAATGGCCACCTTAGGGAGGCCTACATGGCACGAAATTGAAGCTGGTCTTTGGCCAGCCAGATGAGACTAAGGCACAACTCAAAAGGAATAGATTGTACCAACAACCATGTAAGTGAGCCTGGGAGGGGATTCATCTCAGCTGACCCCAGCCACAGCTGACAGTGTGCCTGCAGTTGCATGAGAAACTCTGCAACAGGAAACTCACTGAGTGGTTCTTAGATTCCTAATCCACAGAAGCTATGGGATAATAAGCATGTGCTGTAAACTGCTAAATTTGTGGTCATCTGTTACATAATAGATAATTAATGCACTGACTGAATATATATATAAAAACAAAGTCTACCAAGTGCTGTAATAGGGGCAGCAGGTGTAATAAAAGCACATGACAAAAGCAACAAACCAAATTAGGAGGTACAGAAAGGAGCAAGTAAAAAGTAAAGGGTATGAACACTTATTATAAACTTATAATAACCTGAGTAGTTTGGCACTGTGAAAGAAGAGATAGGTATAGTCAATGATTCTGAACGGAAAGCCCAGAAATGGAATCATATACTTATAACAATTTAGTATTGGTAGACACAGCATTTCAAACCATCAGGAAAAGAAAGTATTATGTCATAATTGATATTAGGACATCATAACAGGAAAGATTCCCACTCTCACACAATTTCAATGTGCATGCTCAGTCGCTCAGTTGTGTCTGGTTCTTTGTAACCCCATGGACGGTAGCCCCCTAGGCTCCTCTGTCCATGGGATTTTTCAGGCAAGAATACTGGAGTAGGTTGCCATTTCCTCCTCCAGGGGATCTTCTCAACCCAGGGATCGAACTGGTGTCTTCTGCATTGCAGGTGGATTCTTTACCCACTGAGTCACCTCTCACACTATACAGCAAAATAAATTCTAGGTGAATTAAAGGTTTAAATGCAAAAAAAAAAAACCCATCAAAATTCTAAAAGTAAACAGAAGACATACTACATAAACTGGGGGTAGAAATGCTTTTCTAAGCATAACACCTAAAGGCAAAAGCCATAAAGGAAGAGATTAATAGATGTAACTAGAAAATTTAAAGTTTTTGTATACCCAAAATATCGTAATTAAATAAACAAGGGAGGGGCCTTCCTGACGGCTCTCAGTAGTAAAGAGTTCACCTGCCAATGCAGAAGACACATGTTCAAGCCCTGATCCGGGAAGATCCCACACGCTGTGGAGCAAATAAGTTCGTGTGCCACAACTGCTGAGCCTGCGTCCTAGAGCCCAGGAGCTGCAACGACTGAGCCCACAGCTACTGAAGCCTGAGTGCCCTGGAGCCTGCGCTCCTCAACGAGGAGCCACTGCAACGAGAAGCCTGTGTACTGCAACTGGAGTAGCTCCACTCTTCAAACCAGAAAAAAGCCTGCACCGCAATGAAGACCCAGCACAGCCTTAATAAATAAATAAGTAAAATTAAAGAAATAAACTGAGGAAACACTGCCAACATATTACAGGACGTAAAGGCCAACATCGTAATTTATAAATCACTTTTACAAATTAGAAAGAAAAACCAACAAATGACAAAATATGTAAGTTATAAAAGATCCCTAAATGGGCTAATAAACATATGAAAAACATAAATTCCTTAAGAATCAGAATCAAAGAAATAGAAATTAAAGCATAGGTACATTTTTTTTTTACCTTTTAGAACACCAAATAAAAAACTGATGCCCAGTGTTGGCGAGTGCACAAGTAAACTATTGTTCCCATGTGCTTCCAGAAAACTCTATCTGGTATCATTATTTACAGTACAAATTAATAAAGCATTAGTGTGTATAGCCTCTTACCCAGAGAGTCTATTTCTACTAATTTACTCTAAATAACTAGTTGTGAATACAGGCAAGGATTATTCTACATATATGTTCATTGTAGAATTGCTTGCAATAGTGAAAATCACTTATATTTAACAATAAATGACTAGACTATGGATGAGCCTGACACCAAAAATGATACTGTAGATGTATATTTAACAATACAGAAAATGTTAATATGTTGTCTTTTAAAACAGGTTAAAAAACAGTAATATACATCATGACCCAATTTGTATTTTTAAAACTTATATAAATAATATAGAAAGATATTTTTAATGTTTACATTTATGTTTAGATTAGAGGTGATTTTTTTCTCTTTTACTTGCTTATACTTTGCAAATTTTCCATACAATACACATTAATACTTCTGTAATCACAACAAAATAAATGTATTTTAGAAAATGTTTCCTATAATCATTTAGTATATGACTTTTAAAATCTACAAGATCTCAGAGATATACATTCATTTACTTTAGCTTAATACTTGCAAGGTACCTTTTCAATCATGATTCCCATTGGCTAATGCCAAACAGTCCTTTATTTATATCCAAAGTCCATGATCTTACTATGATATACATACAGTGATTTCTTGTCTCATTCTAGGCCTAATGAAACACTGGTCTTCAGCATCATATTCACCTATGTTTCATGCATACATATATTTAAACACCCCATTTTAATAATCATCATTTTAACAAAATACAATGGTCGTGAATTATATCTTTTTAATAATAAACATTTTCCAGAAAAACCACAAATTAATCATATATCCTCACTTTTGACTCCTCTTTCTATTTCACTGTAGACCATAGTAAACTTAGATTGATACCTACAATACTAGAGAATATCAGTTACATTACTTTTCTAGAATCTTCCAGTTTGTTAACTGGCAGCCATGAGTTCTTTAAGCAGAATTTTTGAGAATGGGCTCTGGGGTCCATATATTTCCTGTATTCGTAGACATGCATGCATATGTGCACCAATTAATTTTTCTGGGAAGATCACATAGCTTTCATAGCTTCTCTAAAGATATGGTGACTTTAAAAAGTTTAAACTCATAATAGCTTATACTACTTAAGATTACTCCTTAATATTTCATAAGTTTAGAAATAAAATCTTTTGCTATTATTCTATTTTGGTAAGAGCAACTTCTTTGATTTTATAATTTGAAAGGCAGCCCATACCCTCTGCCACCAGATGGTGTTTAGATTTCTCTTATGTAACTTTCAATTTGTATTATACTCTTTAAAAAAAGGTTTGATGACGATGTTTTACAGCAACTTTAATAGCTTTAATTAAAATAGTCTGAAATACATCCATACAAAGAAAGACAACTGAAGACAGGTGTGCAGTTCTAGAAACCACTGTACAAGAACGTAGGAGACTTTCTGTGCATGCATGCCCAGTTGTGTTGGTCACGTTCGCCGTTTTGCGACACTGTGGCCTGTAGCCCACCAGGCTCCTGCGTCCCTGGGACCCTCCAGGCAAGAATCCTGGCGTGGGTTGCCAGGCCCTCCTCCAGGAGATCCTCCCAACCCAGGGATCGAACCAGTGTCTGCCCCACTGAGCCACCTGGCAAGCCCAGAAGACATTCTACATTATACGGAACTCAAAATTCTTATGGTGAAAGGCAAAAAACAAAAGCATATCCTATATTAATTCTCAAAACTAAAACCATATAGAAAGCTTTTGCTATCAATTTTAATCTTTTGTTTTGAAATATTTATAATAAATTCATGGGAATTTAAAAAAAAATGTACATAGACGTCTCATGTACCCTTCACCAGTTTCCTCCAATAGTAATACCTTGCACAGTACAATATCAAAACCAAGCAACTGACACTGGTATAATCCAGAGCATACTCAACTTTCACTTACATGTATGTGTGTATAATTCTACCACACACACAGGTGCATGTAGCCAGCACTAGAATCAACATGCAGAACTACCCCATCACTACAAGGCTCCCTCTTGCATCGCCACATCCTTCCCCTTTCTCCAACTCTTGATCTTGGCAATCACTTCTCTGTTCTCTATCTCTAAAATTTTGTCATTTCAAGGATGTTATATAGAGTCATACAGCATGTAACTTTTTGAGATTGCCTTCAACTCTGCACAATTCCCTTGGGATCCACTGATGTTGCATATGTCCATAGTTCATCCCTTTATACTGTTGACAGGTATATTCTTAGTGCAGATGTATTCAGTTTGTTGAATCTTTCAGCTTCTCAAGGACATCTGGGTTGTTTCTAGTTTGGGTCTATTATGAATAAAGTTACTATGGACACCTGTGTACAGGTTTTTGTGTAAACTGAAGTTTTCATATCTCTGGGATAAATGTCTAGGAGTGAAATTTCTGTTTACCTTTCTTTTTTTTAAAGGAAACTATCTTCTAACTTATCCTCTATCTAACTTCTAACTTACCCTCAACTATCTTCTAACATGGCTGTACAATTTTATATTCCCAAAAACAATGCTGTGAGTGATCCATTTTCTCTGTATGCTTGCCAGATTCAGTGTTAGATTTTTAAATTGAAGTATATTTGATTTGTAATACCGTATCACTTTCAGGTATACAGATGGTGATTCAGTATTTTTGCAGATAATACTCCATTGTAAGTTATTACAGATAATGGCTAATAAGATAATTCCCTGTGCTATACAATGTTTTTCTAGGACTTTTATAGCTCCAGGTCTTTAATAATAATAATTTAGGTCTTTAAACCATTTTGAGTTTACTTTTGTATACAGTGTGAGAGAATGCTCTAATATCTTATTTTACATGTAGTTGTCCAGTTTTCCCAGCAACAACTTGTTAAGGAGACAATCTTTTCTCCATTGTATGTAGTTGCCTCCTTTGTCACAGGTTAATTGATCATAGGTGTGTGGGTTTATTTCTGGGCTCTCTAGTCTGTTACATCGATCTGTATGTTTTTGTGCCAGTAGCATGCTGCTTTCATTACTGTAGCTTTGTAGTATTGTCTGAAGTCTAGGAGGGATATACTCCAGCTTTGCTCCTTTTTTTCTCAAGATTGCTTCAGCAATTCAAAGTCTTTTATGGTTCAATATGAATTTTAGGATTATTTGTTCTAGTTTCGTGAAAAATGTTCTGGGTATTTTGGTAAGGATTGCATTAAATCTGTAGATTGCTTTGGGCAGTACAGCTAGTTTAACAATATTAATTCTTCAAATCTAGGAGCACTTTGTCCATCTCTGTATCATCTTCAACTTTCACCATCAATGTTTTATGGTTTTCAGAGTATAGGTATTTCATCTCCTTAGCTAGGTTTATTCCTAGTTATTTTATTTTTTGATGTCATTATAAATGCTATTGCTTTCTTATTCTCTGATATTCCATTATTAGCATATAGAAATACAACAGATTTCTATTAATTTTGTACCCTGCAACCTTACTAAATTCATTTATTATTTCTAATAGTTTTGGGGTGGAGACTTTTGGGTTTTCTCTATAAAGTATCATGTTATCTGCAAGAAGTGACAGTTTTATTTTTTCCCTTCCAATGTGGATACCTTTTACTTCTTTTTCTTTTCTGCAGTGGCTAGAATTTCCAATATTATGTTAAACAGAAGTAAAAAGAGCAGGCAGCCTTGTCTTGTTCTTGAATTTAGTGGGAAGGGTTTTACCACTGAGTTTGATTTTGGCTGTGGGTTTGTCATAAATGGTCTTTATTATGCTGAGATAAGTTCCCTCTATACCCACTTTGATGACAGCTTTTAATCCTGAGTAGATATGGAATTTTATCAAATGTTTTTTCTGTGTCTATTGGGATGATCATGTGATTCTGAGCCTTCCTTTTGTTAATGTGGTATATCACATTGATTGATCTGCAAATGTTGAACCATCCCTATGACTCTGGAATAAATCCAACTTGATCATGGTATATGACCCTTTTTATACAGTCAGATTTGGTTTGCTAATATTTTGTTGTAGATTTTTGCACCCATATTCATCAAAGATATTGGTCTGTGATTTTCTCTCTGGCATCTCTGGGTATTGAGACAATGGTAATCCATGGAATGAATGTGGGAGTGATCCCTCCTATTCAATTTTTTGGAATAGCTTGAGAAGAACAGATATTAGTTCTTATTCATATGTTTGGTGGGACTCCCCTGTGAAGCCATCTAGTCCTGGACTTTGCTTCTAGCTTTTCTAATACAAATTCAATTTCACTTCTAGTAACCAGCCTGTTCAAACAGTCTTTTCTGTTTGTTTGTTTCAGTCTTGGCTGTTTGTATGTTTCTAGAAATTTGTCCATCTCTTCTGGTTTAGTTGCTAAGTGGCATCCGACTTTGCGACCCCATGGACTGTAGCCTGTTAGGCTCCTCTGTCCATGGGATTCTCCAGTCAAGAATACAGTAGTGGGTTGCCATTTCCAGGGGATCTTCCCAACCCAGGAATTGAACCCAGGTCTCCTACATTGCAGGCAGATTCTTTACTACTGAGCTATGAGGGAAGTCCATCTCTTCTAGATTGTCCAATTCATGGGCACATAACTGTGCATAATATTCTCTAGGATTGTTTTGTATCTCTGAAGTATCAGTTGTTATTTCTCCTCTTCAATTCTTACTTGGGTCCTCTTTTCTTCTTGGTGAGCCTGGCTAAAAGTTTATCAATTTTTAAATCTTTTTTAAGAACCAGCTCTTGGTCTCATTGATCTTTTCTATTGTTTTTATGATCTCTATTTTGTTTCTTCTCTGATCTTTATTATTTCATTTTTCTGCTGACTTTGGGCTTTGTTTGCTCTTCTTTTTCTAATTCTTTTAGGCAACAGGTTAGGTTTTTGAGGTTTTCTTTCATTGTTTCTTGTGAGAAGTCTCAGTTCAGTTCAGTCACTCAGTCATGTCCAACTCTTTGTGGACCCATGGACTGCAGCACGCCAGGCCTCCCTGTCCATCACCAACTCCCAGAGTTTACTCAAACTCATGTCCATTGAGTTGGTGATACATTGATATAGACATCAAGTCTATATCACTATAAACTTCCCTCTCATAACAGTTTTTGATGCATCTCAACTTTGGAAAGTTATATTTCCATTTTCATTTGTCTCAAGATATTTTCTGATTTCATTGTTGACCTTTTTTTTTTTTTAAAGTAGCATGCTTACTTACTTATTTTAAGTAGCATGCCATATGTTTGCTCTTTTCCCATTTTCTTTTTCTGTAGTTGGTTGCTAGTGTCATACCACTGTGCTCAGAAAAAATGCTTGATATAATTTCTTCCTCTTAAATTTGTTGAAGTTTGTTTTGTGACCTAGTATATGATCTATCCTGGAGAATGTCCTATGTGCACTTGAAAAGAATGCATATTCTGCTGCTTTTGGATTTAATGTTCTATAGATATCTATTAAATGAAAAGATGATTGCCCTTTGGAAGGAAAACTATGACAAACCTAGATGGCATATTAAAAAGGAGAGACATCACTTTGCCAACAAAGGTCCATATAGTCAAAGCTATGGTTTTTCCAGTTGTTCTGTATGTGAGATTGGACCATAAAGTAGGCTAAGCACTGAAGAATTGATGGTTTCAAATTGTGGTGCTAGAGAAAACTCTTGAGAGTCCCTTGCAGAGCAAGGGGATCAAACCAGTCTATCCTAAAGAAAATCAACCCTGAATATTCATTGGCAGGCCTGTTGCTGAAGTTGAAGATCCAATACTTTGGCCACCTTATGTGAATAGCTGACTCACTGGAAAAGACCCTGATGCTGGAAAAGACTGAAGGCAAAAGGAGAAAAGGGCAGCAGAGGATGAGATGGTTAGACAGCATCACCAATTCAATAGACATGAATCTGAGCAAACTCTGGGAGGCAGTGGAGGAGAGAGAAGCCTGGCATGTTACAGTCCACGGGACTGCAAAAAGGCGGACACGACTCAGCAACTGAACAAGATGTCTATTATGTTCATTTGGTCTGCTGTGTTAAGATCTCTGTTACCTTACTGATTTTGTCTGGATGACCTGTCCATTGATGTCAGTGGGTATTAAGGCCCCCTATTATTACTGTATCACTATTTTTTATTTCAGCCATTCTGACAGGTGTGCGTCAATATAGGTTTTTTTTTTTTGGACACATTATCTTATTACTATCTTATTATCTCATCTTCAATTAACAGCCTGCTCACACATAATCCAAGAACACTCAAATAATAAAGCAAATATAATCATATATTAAAGATTGGTCTTCAAACATCATAGCCAACAATGTCACAGTTGCCTACAATCTCACCAACATAAAACCACATCCACATCTCAGTGGTCACCACACCATTCAGTAGAGTTTCCTTAACTGGGAGCTGTTTGAAGCTACTTGTTTGAGCACTATTGATATTTTTTCCCCAGCTCTGAATAGCTATAAGGATCTCAGCAGAGTTGGCGGAACCAGATCAACCTTGGCATAGAGCCAAAATGTGGCCAATCGAGGCTTTGAGTAAGCCAAAGCAGCGCTGGGACCTTCTCTGTGAGGTTATGGACAAACTGGGTCATGGTTCTCGGATGGAAAGCTCATGACCCCGACTGGCCAGTTGAATCTCAATCTAGCTTTAATTTACCAGAGAAGGCAATGGCACCCCACTCCAGTACTCTTGCCTGGAAAATCCCTTGGATGGAGGAACCTGGTAGACTGTGGTCCATGGGGTCGCTAAGAGTCGGACACAACTGAGCGACTTCACTTTCACACATTGGAGAAGGCAATGGCAACCCACTCCAGTGTTCTTGCCTGGAGAATCCCAGGGACGGGGGAGCCTGGTGGGCTGCCGTCTATGGGGTCGCACAGAGTCGGACACGACTGAAGTGATTTAGCAGCAGCAGCAGCAGCTAATGAAGCTGAACATATTTTTATGTGTTTTTATATTTAAAGTAATTACTGTTATGTTAGGGCTTATGCCTGTACTTTCTGAAGTTCCAAACCACTTTAGATTATTTCTGTTCTGTTGAGACAACTTCCTTTAGTCCCTCTTTAGGAGTAAGTCAGCTAATGACAAATTCTCCAGTTTTCTTTCATCTGAGAGTATCTTCTTCATTTCCATTTCTGGAGGATATAGAATTTTGACTGACAGGTTTTTTTCCTTCACCACTAAAAATGTGCCATTTCTTTCCTTCATGATTTCTCCATTACTGTGAATGAAAAACCACTGTCATTAAAACTGGTATTCCCCTATGGGTGATGTATCATTTCTCTCTGGCTATTTATAAGATTTTTTTCTTTGTCTTTAGTTTTCGTAAGTTTCATTATTGGTGTGGGATTCTTTGAATTCATCCCATCTGGGATTTCCTAAGCATCCTGAACCTGCAGATTTATGTCCTTAGCCAAATTTGAGAAGTTTCAGCCATTATGCCTTCAAATATACCTTCAGTCTTACTCTTTGTTTGGGGATCTGATGATACAAATACTAGATCTTTTCTTATTCTCCCTACAGGTCCCTAAGACTCTGCTAGATTTTTTTTTCCCCCCCACAGCACTTAGTCTCAACTAGTTATTTTGTTTTCTTTTGTTCAAGTTTATTTACTCTGTTGTCCAGATTGGGTAATTTCTACTGCTCTAGCTTCAAGTTCTTTGATTCTATTCTCTGTCATATTCATTCTGCCATTGAGCTCATACACTGAGTTTTTATTTTGGTCATTCCATTTGGTTCTTTTTTCCCCTCTTTTTTATTTTTTAAATTATGAAAGTATAATAATACATTTACAGGAAACTTGGAAAATACAGAACAAAGTTATACATAAGTCCACTATATATTATGATTATTTTTAAGCAAATAAATTAAGATTTTTAGTTGGAGTTTCTATATCAAACTCTCAAAAATTAATAGAATGAATATACAGAAAAGTAGGGGCTTCCCTTGTGGCTCGGTGGTAAAAGAATCTGCCTGACAGAGCAAAAGACACAGGTTTCCTTCCCTGATCCGGGAAGATTCCACATGCCGTGGAACAACTAAGCCCGTGTGCCACAACTACTGAATCTGCACTCTCGAGCCCATGAGCAGCAACTACTGAGTTCATGTGCTGCAACTAATGAAGCCTCTAAGTCCCAGAGCCCATGCTCCACAACAAGAGAAGTTTCTACAACGAAAAGCCTGCAAACCACAACTAGAGACTAGCCCCTGTTCTCTGCAACTAGAGAAAAAGCCTGCAATAAACAAACAAATAAAATTATTTTTTAAAATATACAGAAAAGTAGGATACAGTAGACTTGAAAAGCACCATGAACATTTGGTTCTTTTTTGTATGTTCTCTTTCTTAGGTGAATTTTCTATTTTTTTTTTTCCAAAAAGATTTGCAATTGCAAATTAAAGCATTTTTACAACAGGTGCTTTAAAATCATTGTCAGATAATTCCATTATCTGATTCAAGGTAATGTTGATGTCTGTTGATTGTTTTTTCTCATTCAAGTTGTCATTTCCCTGGTTCTTTGTATAATGATTGATTTTTTTTTCATTGTAACCTGCACATCTGAACACATATTAGGAGACTCTGAATCCTACTTAAATGTCTAATTTTAGCAGGCAGTTATTCTGTTTAGGTTTATCACATACCTCCTGGCCCACTTTTGTAGGCTGCGGTTCCAATAATAACTTAGTTTTCAGGGCCCTTGTGGTACTATTCTGGTTTGGTACACTCACCTGTTGCTGATGGAGCTCCTGCTTATTGCTGGAGTTCCTGTTTGATTTCTGTAGGTGCTGCCCATGCAAGCGGAATACACTTCCCCAGGCCCAGCGCTGCCAGGTGGGAGGGTGGGAAAATGATACGCAGCAGGTCAGACAGCACTACCCTGGGTCCTAAGGGCTGCAGGGTGTGGCAAGGTCCTCTGCTCAGTCACTGCTGGTGCTCCCTGCAGGGATGGAAGGCTCTTATCCAGGCCACACAGTGCCACTAGACGAGAAGTCGGAGATACCAGACCGTGGCGTAGAGAGTGCTCCTCCGGGCCCACAGTCCAGGATGCCTGGTTTTGCTGTCATCTTATAAATTCAATTCAAAGTCTTGAAATTTAGGCCCAGAACTAGCAGAGACAATCGTACCTCAGTCACCAAAGTCACCAACTGTGCTTTGGGTCAAGATTCAAGTTTTAATTATATATTTTCTAGACTTTATTAAAAAATTTATAACAACTAATCATAAACACAATTAAATATACACCATTATGAAAAATATTTAAAGGTTGCTTTATTAAAAAATACTAAAATATAAAAAACTAATACCCTTTTGCCTACTTAAAAATATTCTTTCTTTCTAAATATTCTAGTGTGGGGGGATCACTTAGGGGGAGAGGAACTATCTTTTATACAAAATGGAATCTTTGAGCATTGATTTAAAGGAAAATGATACAAAAAATTTGTTCTGTATAGGTACAAACAGGATGGAAGAACGTGACACTGACTCATCTACACCAGGAGATGGCAAGCTTTTGATGTGACGGGTCTAACAATAGATATTTTAGGCTTTGCAGGCCATACTGTCTATGCACAACTACTCAACTCTGCAGGTGTATAAAAGCAACCACAGAGAATATATAAACAAAGGAACGTAGCTGTGTTCCAATAAAACTTTATTTATGAAAACAGTCAATGGGCCAGACTTGGTCCATATGTTGTAGTTTGCTCACCTGAATTACCTCATGAAACCATAAAATTCAAAGCCAGAAAGGAACTGTGAGATCACTGAGTTAACATTTTTATTGGGCAAATGAGGATACCACAGCCCCAGTAGATGAAATAATTTCAGTTATTTCACCTGGCCAATGAATGGCAGCATCCAAACAAAAACTTTAAGGATGTGGTATTACTTCCAGTTCAGTATTCTGATGCATGGGTGTGTAATGCTACTGCATTATGGATATGATTATTGGAACACAATAGAGCACACAAATCAATGAGATTTTATTTAAAACTTACAAAACTAATTGGGAGAGAGATCTTCAGCCAAACTAAGTTATGCTGAAGTAGCATCTCAGAACAATTTGTGAGATCTAAAATGAACACTACAAGCAGAGACTACCAACAATGCACAGCAAATACAAAATGGAGACATTCAGAAAATGATATTTAGGCAGCCAGGAAAAGTGGAGAAACTAGTAACGATGCATTTCTCTACTCATATGTGTACATTGCACAAAACAAAGTATTTCCTTCTTCACCTGAACACACATGTTTAAGACTTATTATCCTAGGTTCCCCACACTTCTCCTTTTAGCCAGACAAAGCTGAAATACCTGCTGTTGGTAGACATGGTCACATGACTCTGCACTGGAACATCTTTGAATACTTCATTTCCAATAGCTGTTTGTAATGTGTAAGGCAGCATTTCAGCATCAGATTTAACTCCAAGAGAGTTTCCTTTGTTTCTTAATAGTGTTGAATTAGGTTTTTTGCTGACAGAAAAATCTGAAGAAAATCCTGGTTGTCTGAGGGTTGCTTTTGGTTTTCCTATGAAGTCAGGCATACATAATGGAATCAATTAGCTTTCCAAAACCCTGGTTTCATTATGTCACTCCCTTGCCCAGATGTTTTCTGTTGGTCTCTATGCTCAGAACAGTTTGTAAGAATATGAGGGGGTGGCCATCAAAGGGTCAGTCAGCAGGGGAAGAGCAGATTGGTGTGTATTTAGCAGATGAGCTTCTTCAAAATGTGGCTTCATCTGCTAGGCAAGCCTGTTACTTTTCCTCCACTCACCAACTAACCTGGTAGCAGTCATCTCACATTCTTACAAATGCAGCATACGCAGCAGTATCTCAGTCCTCCCATTGCTTCCTCACCAATCTGAATTCTTCCAATTGTTAGGGGTCTGGTTGCAAGTCTCCCTAACTTAGTTTTAAGTCTCTTCAACACTAGTTTCAAGTCTCCCCCTTGCCATGACGCTCTCCACTGCGGTTCTCACAAGGATCGCTCTTTTGCCTAAAATGCTCATCGTGGTATTCAGCATCTACTCTTCTATACTATCATTAGACTATTTCTTGAGAATTTAGTTTTACAAATGATCATTTTATAAGCTCCTTGAGATAAATGATCAGTAAATACAGGCTGAGTTGCCTATATCTTTATGTACTATATAATTCATGTTTTTCTGAAAATAGAGGATTTATAGTAAAAGATACAATTTCTTAAATAAGACATTAACTCAGAGGTTCTTGGTTCATCCAACATTCTATATGAGGCTTTCCCCTCAAATAAAGAGCAAAACCACACTTTGCCATAGTAAGTTATACTGAGCTACTTCACTTAATAAGTCATTCTTATCATGTTCACTTAAATTCAAATGGAAGCACTAGCTTCAGGATTTCTCCCTTGACATTTGAATGTTAACAAACATACGTGTTTATCATGAATACAAGCAATATTTTCATATGGCAATGTATTCATAAACAGGCTTTACAATTTTAGCATGCAAAAAGATCTTACCATCTAGAAAAAACGGCATGGTTTTCTTTACTCTCATCTGACAATTAACTTGCCGACCAGTTTTCCTTTTAGAACTCCTCTGTCGAGCCACAAGCTGAGCAATTCTTGCAGTTTCTGTGCAGGCCACGGCATAGCAGGTTATCTAATTATGAAAGGTAAGGGAGAGGAGAAACATTTCTCAGATTCACTGGTAACCAGAGGCTGACTTTTCAAAGTGTATCTTTGTGAGTTTACATGTCCCAAATCAAGCTGTATGCAAATATTCATGTCTCTCTCTTCCATAATGTTAGAGCTAAATTATATTTTCTGCAAGAGAAACCAAGCATAGTCCAGCACACTAAATAATCATTTTTCCTTGAACTGAAAAGTTCACTTATTTCTTAAACATGTTTCCATTAAGCATCTAAAATGTGCTAGGTATATAGGCTTAACAAATGAACCAAAAGAAACTTGTGATTTGTATATATTATCCCATATACTCTGTGAGATTTATTTTATTCCCATTTTATACATGGGAAAACAGAGGATCAGGAAAGTTAAGCAAACTCCTCAAGCCATGCAGCAAGGCTATCTCTCTGAATTCAAAGTACATACTTGTAACTGCTATTTGTACTACCTCCAAGAGACCACTAAATTCTAGTCTTGCCAGTGAAATGGATTACCTGAGTGACCTGGGACAAATCAGTTTACTTCAAAATCCCCAGTACTATCAGCTACAAAACAGGGAATAGCTTAGATCTTCAAACTGTCCAGTGGAGTCACAGGATTCCATGGAGGTGCCTCATGGGTGTGAGGGCAAGACAGGGCAAGCAAAGGCCCTGGAGCCTCTGGCATCTACTTAAAATACAGTAGCTCAGCTTTTTATATTAAAAAAAAAAAAGATAGGATATACAGGATATTTGAAAAAGAATTTGAAAACAGAATGTAGACTGCTGAGGTTAGATGATCTCTAGAGCCCCATCTAGTGGTAATGCCTTTAATTTTAAGTTGAAATCAAGACAGGAAAGCAACCAGGCTTTACACCACAGCCAAAACATGCTTATAATCTTTGGTCCAGTATTTCTATTCCTGAAAATATAAGAATACAATTCAAAAGAAGAAAAATTACCTACATGAATATGTGCATTAGGGGTTGTTTTAATAGTCAAAACCTAGAAACATTAAAAATGTCCCAAAAAGAAGAATAAAGAGTTGAGTAATTTATAGCACAGTAACTATATGAAGCACTACTAAATTATTAATTCATTCAGACATTTGACCATTTATACATTCAACACATAATTATTAAGCACCAAAAGTCAGGGGCAAAAAAACAAAACAAAACAAAAAACCAATCCCTTATCCATAAGAAACTCATGAAGGAAAGAGAGGCAAAGAGACTAAACAGAAAACATTATGTCAAGTGTTATACTGAATGTATTATAAGAGGCCAAGCAGACAGAAAGGAGGGCTTAAGTCTTTCTGGGAGAACCAGGGACACTGAAGAAAGTTTTACTATTAATAGAATATTTGATTAATTCATACCTTTTCCTTATATAAAATGTATCACAGATGAGGCAAACCTTTGCTGTGCGCTGTGCTGTTTGGTCGCTTTAGTCATGTCCAACTCTTTGTGACCCCATGGACTATAGCCTCTCAAGCTCCTCTGTCCATGGGATTCTCCAGGCAACAATAGTAGAGTGGGTTTCCATGCCTTCCTCCAGGGGATCTTCCCAACCCAGGGATCAAATCCAGGTCTCCTGCATTGCAGGTGGATTCTTCACCATCTGAGCCACCAAGGAAGGCCACGCTCCTACCCCTGGGCCCCTTTCTCCTCTCCCAATGCCTCTCTGACCCACCCCCTCGCCAGAGGAATAACTATTCTAATTTTTTGTGAGAAATACCCCAGACCCATCCTACATATTTACATATGAAACATATCCCCAAAATATACTGATTTGGGGGGGGTGGGCACCTTTCTGTCTTGGGTGGTAGTCTGTCCAATCTTTCATACTGTATATTGGGCAGACAACAAGAATCAAAACTACTGAGTCATAGGGGATATGTAATAAAAAATTTTACTTGCTACCACTCAATTGCCCACATTATATATAAAACATGATTCCAGAGGAACTAGAAGATTTAAGATTGTAGGATAATCACTATTACTAAAGTAAAGATGATGACAGGCTAGGGACGGAAGGGACTAAAGACAGGGAGAACAGGAGGGAAGGACCTGTAATAACCAGAAGTGCTGAATGATCAAGCAGAGGCTTGACTAGGATCAAGACAATAGGAACAGATAGGGGTCAGGTCAGATGATCAGAATTTTAAAGTATTTATTGGATTCGGTAATCAGGAGGTCACTAGTGACCTAGGCCAAACAGTTGTGGCAGGCCTATAATGAGTGGTATGATATTTAGGCAGTTAAGATCTCTAATACAGTTATTTTGTATGGACACTGAGGCTGAGTAAACTTCAAATTTTTTAACTGAATATGGTTAAAATCCAATTTTTATAACAAAGAATTTGAGGGTAAAACAAAAGACATGAGAATCTAGGCAGTGCTTTGGATGCAATTCTCTATCACTACTAACCTTGGCTTCTCTGATAGCTCAGTTGGTAAAGAATTCGCCTGCAATGCAGGAGACCCCAGTTCAGTTCCTGAGTCGGGAAGATCTGCTGGAGAAGGAACAGGCTACCCACTCCAGTATTCTGGCCTGGAGAATTCTATGGACTGTATAGTCCACAGGGGTCGCAAAGAGTTGGACATGAGTCTTTCACTTCACTTCCCTTCACTTCTTCACTAATCTTGGCTAGTGCTTTTCACTTTGACTTCTATCCTAATTATGAGACTAGAAGTACTGGACAGGCAATTAAGAACTGGCTTGCCTCTTCTGAAACACAGTTACCTTCTTACCTCTCCAGACCTACTAGTCTCTATCCTGATAACTGCTGGCACACTTCTCAGATAGGCTTCTAGTGTAGGATAGCCCAATTGCTTGAAAGGAATCCAGTCTCCAGTTAGGGATCTGTACTCTCCTTGGAGCCGGGATAATGCTATTCCATTCTTTTGAGATTGCAGAACAGCCCGAAGCATTTTTGAAACCAGATCTGCTTCCAGCATCTTCACCTATGAGAACATGGTAAAAGGTTACTATGACGATGCATTAGGCTGTGAATTCAAACATATTTTCAGAGTTTTCACTTGTTTGTGTATTTCATAAACTGCTACTGAATGCTTTATGTGCTGTTACAATACAGGGAAATAACTCTTATGGCAGAGAAAAGCATGGAATACTATGAGAAAACAAGGGAAGTCAGAAAGGCATAAAGACTAGCCTGGGAAAAGGAACGTATCAGGGAATGTTTCCCAGATGACAGGAGGTCTGATGGAGTTCTAAAGGACAAGGAACAATCAGTCAGGCAAGGAAGAAAAGGATGTGTGGAAGCTGGGGTCAGGGATGGGGAAAGGTATCAGCCACAAGAAGAGGGAAGAGAAAATTCAAAAGGCACAGAGGTGAGAGAGAAGTACATGGTTGGTTCTGGGAACTCTAGGCAGTTGAGTGGTGGGACATGAATGAATAAAGAGTCTAAGCTAAGGATTGAAAGATGGAAATGGGAGAAGTGAGAAGAGGCAGACCCAAAAGAGACTACTTACTATATTATGTTAGTATGTTTGCATTTTTGCCAAAATTAATATGAGACCCTTGGAGGCATTTTAAATAGCAGAATAAAATGATCAACTCTGCATTTTAAGATCACTCATTAGTATCAGGGGAAATAAACTAGAAAGAGAAAGATAAATGAGTTGTATGAATTGAAGATATGGGAGATCAGAAAATAGGGCCTTGGAATTCTGATACAAAAAATCAGTATCAGAGCTAATCAGGAAGTGGGATCAACAGGAATTGATTAACTATTTGAATTACAAGGGAAGCCTCCAAATTTCTAGCTTAGAAGCATGGTGGATAGTAATGGGAAGAGACAAGTTTGCAGGAGAGGGAGGGAGTGAAATCATTTTGGACATATGGCAGCTGGGATGCCTTTAGGGCAGCCATGTAGTTATATTCACTAGGAACTCAGGTTAGAAGTCTGAGCTGCTTATAAATTTGTTGGTCTTCTGCATATATGTGGTATTTGGTATTCAAGGAGTCAAAAAAATAAGGCTAAGGATGGACTCCTGAGGAAGGCTGTCATTTAAGAGACGGGCAGAGAAGGGAGTGTCCATAAAAGGCCTTGAGAGGCGGCGGTCCCAAGATGGCAAAGGAACAGGATGGGGAGACCCCACCTTCTCCCCCACAAATTCATCAAAAGATCACTTAAACACTGAGCAACTTCCACAGAACAACTTCTGAACGCTGGTGGGGGACACCAGGCATCCAGAAAGGCAACCTGTTCTCTATGAAAGGAGGTAGGACAAAATGTAAAAGATAAAAAGAGAGACAAAAGAGTTAGGGACTGAGACCCATCATGTGGAGGGAGTCGTGAAGGAGGAGAAGTTTCCGAACAGCAGGAAACCAGTGGGTCTATGGGGAGTTTTGGAATCTCAGAGGGAAACATAACTGGGAGGGGAAAAAAAAAAAAAAAACAACCCACAGAATACACGCCTAACCACAACTCCAGTGGAGAAGTAGCCCAGATGCTCACGTCTGTGCTGGATAGGGCAGCATGGGCTGCATGCTTAGGGTAAGGACAGGGCCTGAGTGCCCTGAGAACAATCTGAGGGAGCTAACGTGAGATAGCAACCCGAACTGTGGAACAGCCAGAGAGAGAGAGAAAAAAGAGAGAGAACTTTCCCACAAAAGGCTCTAACCTAAATTGAGCCAACAGCAAAGGAGAGCTAGCCGGCTGGGTACAGGGCCCCCCCACCGCCCCCCCGCCCGAGGCAGAGAGGCAGGTGTGTGACAGCCAGAGCCGGAAGGCAAGGGGCAATCTCAGCCCCAGGGACCGGCATCCTCCACCAAACTGAGCAGGCTCCCAGCTGCTAACCACATCTTCCTGGGATCCTAGACGGTTGGCATCTGCCAGGAGGGTCGCAGCCCGAGATCAGCTCCCCAGAGGAGACACACAGCACACCTGAGACAATGCTCTCGGGGCTCGCCCGGGAAACCGAGCGGCCGGGACCAGGGTGGTGATCAAGACACACGGCCCACCCAGGACAGTACGCTCGCCAAGCACCTGGCCGCCTGAGCTGCTCAGACCTGGGAAGGGCACAAAACGCACGCCCAGCTGAGTCTGTGCCCTTGCGGAGTAGCCGAGAACCTGAACCTGAGCAGCTTACACCTGGGAAGTGCACGAAATGCAGGGCCCACTTGGGACAGTTCCCCTGCAGAGCAACCTGGAGCCTGAGCAGGGTAGACCCAGAAAGCACACGCCGCCCTGGGCTGGGGCAAACCCAGTGTGGTCCAGACGCTGCGAGCACTCCCCACACGCGCCACTGACATTTGTTTGCAGGGTCCCTCCCTCCCCACAGCACAACTGAACAAGTGGACCACCTTCACCCCCTTATGTCAGGGCGGAAATTATAGACACTGGAGAGACCTGCAAGCAGAGGAAGGCAAAATAAACAAAGAAGAGGGGAAAGCCCTGGGAGTGACAAGTGAACAGATTAAAACCCTGTAGTTAACATTGACTAAGCATTGCAAGAGGCCTATAGACCTTGAGAAGTCCAAGCTGAAACAAGGAACTATCTGGAACTGAACTGACCCCACACTGCCCACAACAGCTCCAGAGAAATTCCTAGATATATTTTTACTAGTATCATTTAAAAATTTTTTAAGTTCTTTATTACTCCTTTTATTTTCATTTTTATAACCTACTATTACCTTGCAAAAAAAAGACCCTATTTTTAAAGCAAATTTCATATGTATTTTTTATAATTTTTGTGACTGATTTTGTTTTGTATTTCTAATATTGTATTTTTGAGAGTCTAACCTCTACTCTAGATTTCTAAACTTTGCTTTTTGGTATTTGTTATCAATTTTGTACCTCTAAGAATCTAATTTTCAGTATCTATTTTCACTTAAGGGTGTGATTACTGGCTTGATCGCTCTCTCCCCTTCTGACTCTCCGCTTTCTCCCCCAGGTCACTTCTATCTCCTCCCTCCCACTTCTCTTCTCTGCTTAGCTCTGTGAACCTCTCTGGGTGTTCTGGGCTGTGGAGAACACTTAGGGAACTGATTGCTGGCTAGAGTGCTCTCTCCCCTTCTGACTCCCCCTCTTCTCCTCCTGGTTACTCTATCTTCCTCCTCCCTCTTCTCTTCTCCATGTAACTCTGTGAACCTCTCTGGGTGTCCCTCGCCGTGGAGAATTTTTTCACCATTAACCTAGATGTTTTATCATCTGTGCTGTATGGATGGAGAAGTCTTGAGGCTCCTGCAAGAATAAGATCGAAAGCCAGAGGCAGGAGGCTTAAATCCAAAACTTGAGAACACCAGAGAACTCCTCATTCCAGAGAACATTAATAGACAAGAGCTCATCCAAAAGCCTCCATACCCACACTGAAACCAAGCTCCACCCAGGAGTCAACAAGTTCCAGAGCAAGACAGACCACGCTGATTCTCCAGCAAAGCAGGAACACATGCCTGGGCATTAAAACACAGGCTGCCCAAAGCCATGCCAAACCCATAGACACCCCAAAACTCACTACTAAACACTTCATTGCACTTCAGAGACAAGAGATCCAGCTCCACCCACCAGAACACAGACGCAAGCTCCCCTAACCAGGAAACCTTGACAAGCCACTAGTCCAACCCCACCCATGGAAGCAAGTTCCATAATAAAGAGGAACCACAAACTTCTAGCCTACAGAAAGGCCACCCCAAACACAGCAATCTAAACAAAATGAAAAGGCAGAGAAATGCTCACCAGGTAAGGGAACATGATAAATGCCCACCAAACTAAACAAAAGAGGAAGAGATAGGGAGTCTACCTGACAAAGAATTCAGAATAATGATAGTAAAGATGATCCAAAATCTTGAAAAGAAAATGGAGTTACAGATAAATAAGACTAGAGACAAGGATTGAGAAGATGCAAGAAATGTTTAACAAGGACCTAGGAGAAATAAAAAAGTCAATCAATAATGAATAATGCAATAAATGAGATCAAAAGTACTCTGGAGGGAACCAACAGGTGAATAACTGAGACAGAAGATAGGATAAGTGAGGTGGAAGATAGAATGGTGGAAATGAATGAAGCAGAGAGGAAAAAAGAATTAAAAGAAATGAGGACAACTTCAGAGACCTCTGGGACAATGTTAAATGCCCTAACATTCGAATCATAGGAGTCCCAGGAGAAGACGACAAAAAGAAAGGGCATGAGAAAATACTTGAGGAGATAACAGTTGAAAACTTCCCTAAAATGGAGAAGGAAATAGCAACCCAAGTCCAAGAAACCCAGAAAATCCCAAATAGGATAAATTCAAGGCGAAATACCCCAATACACATATTAATCAAATTAACGAAGATCAAACACAAAAAGCACATATTAAAAGCAGCAAGGGAAAAGCAACAAATAACACACAAGGGGATCTCCACAAGGATAACAGCTGATTTTTCAATAGGATCTCTTCAGGCCAGAAGGGAAGGGCAGGACACACTTAAAGTGATGAAAGAGAAAAACCTGCAACCCAGATTACTATATCCAGCAAGGATCTCATTCAAATATGAAGGAGAAATCAAAAGCTTTACAGACAAGCAAAAGCTGACAGAATTCAGCACCACCAAACCAGCTCTCCAACAAATGCTAAAGGATCTTCTCTAGACAGGAAACACAGAAAAGGTTTATAAACTTCAACCCCAAACAACAAAGTAAATGGCAACAGGATCATACTTATCAATAACTACCTTAATGCCGGGCGGCCATGGCCATCCCCGGCATCCCCTATGAGCGACGGCTTCTCATCATGGCGCACCCTAGAGATAAGGCGCTTCAGGGCTGCCGCAAGAAACTGCTGGAGCACAAAGAGATTGACGGCCGGCCCAAGGAGTTAAGGGAACAATTAAAAGAACTTACCAAGCAGTCTGAAAAGTCTGAAAATGATCTGAAGGCTCTACAAAGTGTTGGGCAGATTGTGGGTGGAGTACTTAAGCAGTTAACTGAAGAAAAATTCATTGTTAAAGCTACAAATGGACTGAGATGTGTTGTGGGTTTTCGTTGACAGCTTGACAAAAGCAAGCTGAAGCCAGGAACAAGAGTTGCTTTGGATACGACTACACTAACTATCATGAGATGTTTGCCAAGAGAAGTGGATCCATTGGTTTACAACATGTCTCATGAGGACCCTGGGAATGTTTCTTATTCTGAGATTGGAGGACTCTCAGAACAGATTCAGGAATTAAGAGAAGTAATAGAATTACCTCTTACAAACCCAGAATTATTCCAGCGTGTAGGAATAATGCCTCCAAAAGGCTGTTTGTTATATGGACCACCAGGTACAGGAAAAACACTCTTGGCACGAGCTGTGGCTAGCCAGCTGGATTGCAATTTCTTAAAGGTTGTATCTAGTTCTATAGTAGACAAGTACATTGGTGAAAGTGCTCATTTGATCAGAGAAATGTTTAATTATGCCAGGGACCATCAGCCACGCATCATTTTTATGGATGAAATAGATGCTATTGGTGGTCGTCGGTTTTCTGAGGGTACTTCAGCCAACAGAGAGATTCAGAGAACTTTAATGGAGCTACTGAATCAAATGGATGGATTTGATACTCTGCATAGAGTTAAAATGATCATGGCTACCAACAGACCAGATACACTGGATTCTGCTTTGCTTCATCCAGGCAGATTAGATAGAAAAATATTTACCAAACGAACAAGCAAGGTTAGATATACTGAAAATCCACGCAGGTCCCATTACAAAGCAGGGTGAAATAGATTATGAAGCAACTGTGAAGCTTTCAGATGGCTTTAATGGAGCAGACCTAAGACATGTTTGCACTGAAGCAGGTATGTCTGCAATTTGTGCTGATTGTGATTTTGTAGTACAGGAAGACTTCATGAAAGCAGTCAGGAAAGTGGCTGATTCTAAGAAGCTAGAGTCTAAACTGGACTACAAACCTGTGTAATTTACTATAAGGTTTTTGATGGCTGCATCACATCTCTTGGCTTAATTTTTAAAAAGTTAAGGAAAATAATGTATGTATTGGCAATGATCTCATCAATAGCATATGAATAAAAATGTGTATGAATAACATTGTAAAAATTAGTAATTCAGTAATTCTGCTTTTAAGAAGTACAGAGGAAATTTGTTATGTTTGTTAATGTTGCATTTATTGCAGCGGAAGTCAGAAGAGTGTGTTGAAGCTTTTTGTATTTGCTGTATGAGTGTTTTGTAAAACCTTGAAAATGGTCTGAGATAGTAGTACCAGGGAGCATTTCTTATGACTTATTTTATATCACTTGTTTTCCTCATCCTAAAAAGTTAAATAAAATCTGTTTAATAAAAAAAAAAATCCTTCAAGCTAGACCTCAACAGTATAAGAACCAAGAACTTCCAGATGTACAAGTTGGATTTAGAAAAAGCAGTGGAACAAGAGATCAAATTGCTAACACCCATCCACTGGATCATAGAAAAAGCAAGAGAGTTCCAGAAAAACATCTACTTCGTGCTTCACTGACTACACTGAAGCCTTTGTGTGAATCACAACAAAATGTGGAAAAAACTCTTAAAGAAATGGGACTACCAGACCACCCTACCTGCCTCCTGAGAAACCTGTAGCTAGGTCAAGAAGCAACAGTTAGAACCGGACATGGAACAATGGACTGGTTCCAAATTGGGAAAGGAGTATGTCAAGGCTGTATATTGTCACCCTGCTTATTTAACTTTAATGCAGAGTATATCATCAGAAACACTGGGCTGGATGAAGCACAAGCTGGAATCAAGACTGCGGGGAGAAATATCAGTGAACTCAGATATCCAGATGACACCACCCTTATGGCAGAAAGCAAAGAAGAACTAAAGAGACTCTTGCTGAAAGTGAAAGAGGAGGGTGAAAAAGTTGGCTTAAAACTCAACATTCAAAAAACCGAGATCATGGCATCCGGTCCCATCACTTCATGGCATATAGATGGGGAAACAATGGAAACAGTGACAGACTTTATTTTCTTGGGCTCCAAAATCACTGCAGATGAAATCACTGCAGCCATGAAATTAAAAGACACTTGTTCCTTGTAAGAAAAGCTATGACAAACCTAGTCAGCATATTAAAAAGCAGAGACATTACTTTGCCGACAGAGGTCCGTCTAGTCAAAGCTATGGTTTTTCCAGTAGTCATGTATGGATCTGAGAGTTGGGTCATAAAGAAGGCTGAGCACTGAAGAAATGATGCTTTCAAACTGTGGTGTTGGAGAAGACTCTTGAGAGTCCCTTGGACTGCAAGGAGATCAAACCAGTCAATCAATCCTAAAGGAAATCAACCCTGAATATTCATTGGAAGGACTGATGTTGAAACTGAAACTCCAATACTTTGGCCACCTGATACGAAGAGCTGACTCACTGGAAAAGACCCTGATGCTGGGAAAGACTGAGGGAAGGAGAAGGGGATAACAGAGGATGAGATGGTTGCATAGCATCACTGACTGAATGGACATGAATTTGAGCAAACTCCAGGAGATGGTGAAGGACAGGGAAGCCTGGCATGCTGCAGTCCACCAGATCACAAAGAGTCAGACACTGACTGAGCGACTGAACACCACCACCACCTATAGACCTATAAACCAAAAGTGGTGACTTTTACTTTACATAAAGTAGATCTCAATAAACCCGAAAAAAGTTCCTTCAAGCTGTGCCCTTTTCGCAGTCAACTTTCTCCCCATCACACATATATTGTCCTGCCTCCAATCTGTCCAGAGATCTGCTGTCAGTACAGATTAGGACTGAGAAGGCAATGGCAACCCACTCCAGTGCTCTCGCCTGGAAAATCCCATGGACAGAGGAGCCTGGTAGGCAAGAGTCCATGGGGTCACGAAGAGTAGGACACGACTGAGCGCCTTCACTTTCACTTTTCACTTTCATGCATTGGAGAAGGAAATGGCAACCCACTCCAGTGTTCTTGCCTGGAGGATCCCAGGGACAGTGGAGCCTGGTGGGCTGCTGTCTATGGGGTCGCACAGAGTCAGACATGACTGAAGTGACTTAGCAGCAGTAGCAGTGTTCCTGAATATCATCCATGTTACTACAGTTACCAGGAGTTTGTTGCTTTTTATTGCTGAGTAGTATTCCACTGTATGGATATACCACCATTTGTTCATCCATTCAGGTGTTGATAGACATGTGGGTTGTTTCCACTTTTGGAGTATTAAAAGTTCAGCTACTTGCACTGTATATGATAGCTAGGACATGGAAGCAACCTAGAAGTCCATCAGCAGATGAATGGATAAGAAAGCTGTGGTACACAAACACAGTGGAATATTACTCAGCTGTTAAAAAGAACACATTTGAATCAGTTCTATGAGGTGGATGAAACTGGAGCCTATTACACAGAGTGAGGTAAGTCAGAAAGAAAAACACCAATACAGTATACTAATGCATATATATGGAATTTAGAAAAGTGGTAATGATGACCCTATATGCAAGACAACAAGAGACACAGATATAAAGAACAGACTTTTGGACTCTGTGGGAGAAGGCGAGGGTGGGATGATTTGAGAGAATAACATTGAAACATGTGTATTACCATATGTGAAATAGATGACCAGTCCAAGTTTGATGCATAAAACAGGGCACTCAAAACCAGTGGGACAACCCAGAGGGATGGGATGGGGAGGGAGGTGGGAGGGGGGTTCGGGATGGCGGACACATGTACACCCATGGCTGATTCACGTCAATGTATGGCAAAAACCACCACAATATTGTAGAGTAATGAGCCTCCAACTAAAATAAATAGATAATTTTTTAAAAAGGTCAGGTGCTTTCCACTATGCAAAACAGTACAGACTTTCTTCAGAAAACTAAAAATAGAGTTATCATATGATCCAGCAATCCCATTCCTGGGCATACACTGGGACAAACTATAATTCAAAAAGATACTTACACCCTATGTTCATAGCAGCACGATTCACAATAGCTAAGACATGGAAATAATCTTAATATCCATAGACAGATGAACAGATAAAGAAAATGTGCTACGTATATACAACAGAATATTGCTCAGTCATAAAAACAAATGAAATAATGCCATTTGCAGCAATATGGATATAAGTAGAGATTATTATACTAAGTGAAGTCAGTCAGAAAGAGAAAGATAAATATCATATGATATCACTTATATGTGGAATCTAAAATATAGCACAAATGAACACATCTATGAGACAGAAACAGACTCACAGACATACAGAACGGTCTTACGGTTGCGAAAGGGGAGAGGGGTGAGAGAGGAGTGAACTGGGAGCTTGGGGTTAGTATTAACAGACACAAACTATTACATTCAGAATGTATAAACAATAACGTCCTGCTGTATAACACAGGGAACTGCATGCGATCTCCTGAGATAAACCATAATGAGAAAGGATACATTAAAAAGAAGGATGTATATATGTGTATGACTGAGTCACTCTGCTGTGCAGCAGAAACAACCCAGAACAACACTGCAAATCCACCACAGTTCAGTAAAAGAGTAAATAAAGCTGCTCTGCAAAGCTATTTTTCTTATTCTTGTGTAAGCTCTATTTTCTGAAAATTTAATATCCATAATAACTACACAAGGAATGTACTATCCTCATTCTGCAGATGAGAAAACCAAATTCAGAGATGTTAAGTAATCAACATATTACAGGATATATGGAAGCCAGGATTTTAATCCTGGCCTATTTTATCATTTTACCCTGACTGGTACTGAAAAACAGAACTTATGCTTGCCGAGGAGGAGAAGGGTGGGACTATACTGAAGCCTGTGACTATGCGGATCATAACAAACCTGTCTCCTGAGAACCGGGTCAAGAAGCCACAGTTAGAAGCCTGTAGGGAACAGCTGACTGGCTCAGGGCTGAGAAAGGAGTACAACAGGGCTGCTGACTGTCCCACTGTGTGTTTAACTTACACACAGAGCACGTCACGTGAACCACTGCGCTGGATGAGTGACAAGCTGGAATCAAGACTGCCAGGATAAACACCAACAACCTCAGATATTTGGATGATGCCACTGTAAAGGCAAAAAAGATCTTCATGACCCAGATAACCACGATGGTGTGATCATTCATCTAGAGCCAGACACCCTGGAATGTGCAGTCAAGTGGGCCTTAGGAAGCATCACTACAAACAAAGCTAGAGGAGCTGGTGGAATTCTAGTTGAGCTATTTCAAATCCTGAAAGATGATACTGTGAAAGTGCTGCACTCAATATGCCAGCAAATTTGGAAAACTCAGCAGTGGCCACAAGACTGGAAAAGGTCAGTTTTCATTCCAATCCCAAAGAAAGGCAATGCCAAAGAATGTTCAAACTACTGCACAATTGCACTCATCTCATACGCTAGCAAAGTAATGCTCAAAATTCTCCAAGCCAGGCTTCAGCAATACGTGAACCATGAACTTCCAGATGTTCAAGCCGGTTTTAGAAAAGGCAGAGAAACCAGAGATCAAATTGCCAACATTCACTGGACCATGGAAAAAACAAGAGAGTTCTAGAAAGACATCTATTTCTGCTTTATTGACTGCCAAAGCCTTTGACTGTGTGGATCACAATAAACTGGAAAATTCTGAGAGAGATGGGAATACCAGACCACCTGACCTGCCTCTTGAGAAACCTGTATGCAGGTCAGGAAGCAACAGTTAGAACTGGACATGGAACAACAGACTGGTTCCAAATAGGAAAAGGAGTACGTCAAGGCTGCTTAATTAACTTATATGCCGAGTACATCATGAGAAACGCTGGGCTGGAAGAAGCACAAGCTGGAATCTAGATTGCTGGGAGAAATATCAATAGCCTCAGATATGCAGATGGCACCATCCTTATAACAGAAAGTGAAGAAGAAATAAAGAGCCTCTTGATTAAAGTGAAACAGGAGAGTAAAAAAGTTGGCTTAAAGCTCAACATTCAGAAAACTAAGATCATGGCATCTGGTCCCATCACTTCATGGCAAATAGATGGGGAAATAGTAGAAACAGTAGCTGACTTTTATTTTTTTGGGCTCCAAAATCACTGCAGATGGTGATTGCAGCCATGAAATTAAAAGACACTTACTCCTTGGAAGGAAAGTTACGACCAACATAGACAGCATATTAAGAAGCAGGGACATTACTTTGTGAACAAAGGTGAGTCTAGTCAAGGCTATGGTTTTTCCAGTAGTCATGTATGGATGTGAGAGTTGGACTATAAAGAAAGCTGAGTGCAGAAGAATTGATGCTTTTGAACTGTGGTGTTGGAGAACTCTTGAAGAGTCCCTTGGACTGCAAGGAGATCCAACCAGTCCATCCTAAAGGAAATCAGTCCTGGGTGTTCACTGAAAGGACTGATGTTGAAGCTGAAACTCCAATATTTTCGCCACCTGATGTGAAGAGCTGACTCATTTGAAAAGACCCTGATGTTGGGAAAGATTGAAGGCAGGAGGAGAAGAGGACGACAGAGGATGAGATGGTTGGATGGCATCACCGACTCAAAGGACAGGAGTTTGGGTAAACTCCAGGAGTTGGTCATGGACAGGGAGGCCTGACGTGCTGCAGTTCAAGGGGTCGCAAAGAGTCAGACACGACTGAGTGACTGAACTGAATGGCAAAAAGTGAAGAGGAACTAAGAGACTCTTGATGAGGGTGAAGGAGGAGAGTGAAAAAGCCAGTCCCATCATTTCCTGCAAATAAAAAGGGAAAAGGTGGAATAAGTGGCAGATTTCCTCTTCCTGAGCTCGAAAACCACTGCAGCTGGTGACTGCAGCCATGGAATTAGAAGAAGATTGTTTCTTGGCAGGAAAAGTTATGACAACCTAGACAGTGTGTTAAAAACCACTGTGGACTTTGTGGACAAAGGTCCATATAGTCAAATGTATGGTCTTTCCAGTAGTCATGTATGGATATGAGAGCTAGATAATAAAGAAGGCAGTGTTACAGTGTTAGTCACTCAGTCATGTCTGACTCTTTGCAACCTCATGGACTGTAGCTTGTCAGGTTCCCCTGTCCATGGAATTTTCCAGGCAAGAATACTGGAGTGGGTTGCCATTTCCTTCTCCAAAGAATTGATGCTTTTGAACTATGGTGCTGGATTAGACATTTGAGAGTCCCCTGGAAAGCAAGGAGATCAAACCAGTCAATCTTAAACAAAATCAACACTGAATACTCTTTGGAAGGACTGATACTGAGGCTGAAGTGCCAATACTTTGGCAACCTAATGTGAACAGCTGACTCATTGGAAAAGAACCTGATGCTGGGAAAGACTGAGGGAAGGAGGAGAAGGGGATGACAGAGGATGAGATGGTTGGATGACATCACCAATTCAATGGCCATGAACTTGGGCAAACTCCGGGAGATGGTGAGGGACAGGGAAGCTTGCCATGCTGCAGTCCATGGGGGGTGAAGAGTAGGACATGATTTGGGGACTGAGTATGGGGACTGAGTAACAACTTTCTGACTTGAATGTGAGCTCATGGAGGCAGGGATTTGGATGGGTTTTGTTCACTGCTGAATCCCTAGTGCCTAGCCCACAACCAGAGCTCAGTAAATCCTGAGTGAGTGAATGAAAAATTCTCTATCTAGCTAACACCACTCCTTTTCTCTCCTACTCACTAAAATAATAGCATATTGTATGCAGGCAGTTAAAGGAATAATCCTCAGTTTAATTTTAAAAAATTACTTTCAAATTTTAATGGCTGTTGTAAACTGATTGAGACAGTTAATTATGTCAAATTATGATTGAGATCCATCACATAGATTATTTCTGGGCCTTTCCACTCTGACTCCAAGTTCTCAATGAGCAGGCTCAGGTCTGGGCCATAGAGTTACTGCAAGAAGTTCACACACCTCGATGTGTAAGCATGTACTGCTTGAACACTGGTAAATGTCTCATACTAACATGTATTCCTATTTCTCAAACAATATGCAGATATGGTTGAGATTCAAAAACACAACTTTGTGAATGAATTGAAAATGCATTCAATTCATTCAGTTCAAAAGCTATGAATTTTCAATAGCTTTCTGTAGTTACATATTTTGTCAACCAGTGGATATTAGAAGTACAACTACTTGTGTGTGAAGTTTCACAAAGTTTTTTTAAACATTAACAAAAGCCACTTGAGGAGACTGGGAAGCAACACTTGACCACATGACTACAATGAAAAGCATTTCTCTCCCTCCCCTTTTTTAAGCATGCTATTTTCATGGAATACTATAATTCTCCATTAGTAAACAGTGTTTTGGAGGGAAGAGCAGTCCATTGGACTATATGACTGAGGATTTCAAAGCTGGTGAGAAGTGTAATAAAACCTGGAGGGGTGAACGTGGCTGTGTATCTTGTTTAGATGGACGTCTTACTCTCGGGTCTGTGTTCTCAGGTCTGTCCAGTTTGCAATTTCTACCTTAGCAATTATCAGTTCAGGCACTGAACAAAAACAATGTTACAACTAAAGCTTAAAAAAACTGATGTTATTTTCTAACCTCCTACACAGCTTTGGAATGCTCTAAGTTTTGTTAATTCCTTGGTTATCATGGCATTTTCTCAGCTTTCCTGAAGATGGCAGTTATTCTCAAGAACTTTTATAAAATGTATATACAGAAGAGTACTTTCCTCTAACTATAAAAATCAAGTTTATTATCTTGGATGTCATCCATTAGAAGAGTAGAAGAAAGCTTACCACAGGAATTTCAGCTCAGTGCAGAGCCTCAACGGCAATCCTTCCAAAGTGGTTCCCCGACTGCTTAAGCTGCCATTTTGTTCTTTCAATCTTTCTCCTTATTTCTACTCTCTAAAAGTGTTGTGATTAGAGTTTAAGAGAATTCAATTTACTTTGAGAATGTTATGCAAGCCCTGATGATGGTAAGTTAGGCTAGGCTGGGAGAAATAAAGTTGGTCATCTTTTAAAATTCAGGTTAGAATTCTTAAGGGTTTCCCTGGATAATAAAGGGGCTGCTTGAGCTGAGTAAGAATCCCCTGCTTAAGAAGAGTAAAGTGGAGGTGAATCTGGGGAATTATTTAATCAGGATACTTTAATCTCAGAAACTGACCAAGGTCAGCTAGCAAAGACCTCAGTCAAGGAGAAAGAAACAAGCCACAATGATCACAACAGACTGCACTTGACTTTCATGGCCTTCCTCTCACCCTTTCTCCTCCTTTCCTTGCCTCTCTTTCTGAATGATAAGTATCAAAAATAGAGTTATATGTGCTTAGCACAATACTTGGCATTCGGCGGTTATATTTTCCTAGAAGCCTGGTATGGATGGGAAACTACCTATGAATATATGCATTACATGGCTAAGAGTGCAAAGATACAGGCATTGGTGTACTGGAGACATTTTTAGTATAGCATCAAATCTGAAACATTGTAACTTTCCCAGTTTTTCTTACTTGCCTCATTAACATACCTGACCAGGCAAGCTTAGTAAAACCACCAGATCTCCTCTAAGATTTCTCACCTAACTTGTACGCAGAAGTCACTTGACTGCTATGTCAATACAGTGTCCCTGGACCATGGTACGGCAGCACAGGATGGTGGCCTGCCTCAGAGTGGGGAGCTGAGAGAAGCATGGAATGCTTGTGGGCACGTTCTCACCATCTCCACACTGCTTAGTTTAAAAATGAGGAAACTGAGGTACAAGGTGATTATTCCAGGACTCACATATTTTTATGGCCAGAACCACAACGAGAATCCAGGTCTGGCTCCCAGACTTAGGCTTGCTTTCAGACAGCTGCTCCAAATGTACAGCATTGGCTTCTGAAAGTAAATCTGACTTGGAGAACATGGAGAGCAACCCTGAGGCATATTTAGTGACTAGCTGTTAAAGTGGCATGAAACGGGGATCTGTCACATTCTGATTTAAGGGTATGGCACTCAAAACCAAAATACTTTCCAACTGCTGTAAAAATTCAATTCTTTTACACTACTCCTTTTCTATTTTGCTACACAATTAATCATGAGAACCCCAAAATGCCAACAATGTGCACCAAGTGGGGCAGGGGGCAGGGGGAAGTAATAACCACCTTTTGGAAAGCAAGGTTTAAACAATGTAAACAGCCTAAAATAACTTTCACTTTCAATATTACATTGTGTAAATTGACAGTTTTTCTAATGCACCCGAAAATGGCCCCTGGAGAGTCTTCTTCTGCAGAAGCAGGTTTCGGTGTCCTCTGGACACCTGCCTTTACCATTAGCTCATCCTCCTTGGCTCAGTCATTTCACATCTGATCTGCTTTCTGTAGCTTTGGTTTCCTCACTTCTGCTGCCCAAAGACCTGTGGTCAAGCTGCTCATGCTCCCATCTATGCTTTCTCCTCTCAGTTTCTCTTTTCTCAAATATTTCCAACTATACTATTTGATTCATTTTCCTTGTTGCATTTTTTAGTGTCATAAATTTGAGCAAAAGAGTGGCACTGAAACTTTAAATAAATCTAAAGAATTATTAGGGTAAACTGAAATCACCAATCTCTCATATCTTCTTTAGTCAGCTACTCAATTTTTAGTGTCTCCTTAGGGCACATCCTTCTGGTAAATGGTTGCCCTTCTCCATGAAGATACTACTTTAGCAATGAGTCAGGCCCCTAAAATCCAGAATGTGTGTGCTGAAAAGACTTTAGGCATCATCTAGTCTATCCCAAACCCCTCATTATGCATCAATAAATTGAGCCTAAAAGAAGGAAGGTTTTTGTCTAAGACCCTTTGGAGGCAGTTTCTCATCCGGCAACAGTTTACATGTTATCTTTTATTTCCAATTACAGTCTATTTGTTACCACCTGAGTTACTCCTTTACCAACTCTTTTTTTTTTAAGATAGTAATTAATGCCCTCAGGTGGTGATATACTTCCTTCAGAGGGCAGTTTTCCTTTTTATTACTATAATTTCAACCTCCAAATTATACATGCATTACTAATTACATAGTATGAATAAATAACAGCTCTCCATATATCTACATACTGGAGAAAAAGCTCTGAGATCATAAGTGGCTTAGTTAGGAGTTTGGGCCTTAATCCCAGTTCTGCTTCTAATTAGCTATGACCCTTTGAGGAAGTCACTTCAGGTTGTTTTTTTTCATATGGAACCCAAGGAGGAAGGTTCCATGGTTCTCAACCTTCCCTGGAGTCCTTCAAGTGCTGAAAGAGGGTCCAAAGATCTAATGAAAATGGGTTTGCTTCCTCTGGACAAAGCTGCAGAGCTAAAATACTGAGTTTGCTTTGGGGCCCCACTGATTATTTTGTGCCAATCAGAAGCACTAACTGCCGTATATCCTGACATACACCTTTAGCTAAAAATGACAAATTACTTTTAAGTGGTTTATTTGAAAGACAAATTTTTTAAAAAATTGGCCCGATGAGGAAACAGTGAAAAGAACAAAGCTTTTCAAAGCACAAAGGTGGGAATAGAAGGAGGAGAAAGTCAGTTTTGCATAAAGAAAGAAAAATCAGTTCATATAAATATGAAATTAGATTTCACTCCAAGCACCAAGGAACTGTCCTTTCTGTATTTATGTGCTGACCCTGAAAGTGTCCAGAAGCAAAGCGCTCACTCTACATCAAATCTTAGACCTCACAAATAGCAACTGACCAAACACAGAGTAGGCACCTAAGAGTTAAAATACTTATAAACTGTTTTTTTTCTTACATTCATACTAAGTCTCCAACTAGATTATACTGCACAGAGAATTTAAAGAGAGAGAATGTAAAGAGAGGTCCTTCAAGGAGTTTAAATCTCTTGGTACAAAATTCAATAGTTCATTCAGCCATGTTCAACCGATACACTTAAAAGGGCATTAACAAGGATTACATTTCCAATCTACAGGGACTGAAATTCGAAGGCACCACCAACTGCTGCTTCAGAGTCTCGCTGTGTTGAACTAGCAGAGAGGCTGTAGGCCAGCAAAGGGCGCTGCACAAAAGATGTGGGTTCTAATCCAACTGGCCCCAGAGCAATTTCCTTCCCCCAGCTGGGACTATGCATGTAACTGATGCTCCATGAAGGTCACTTGAGTGGAACTGCAAAAATCTCTACCATGGGCTATTTTACACTATATAGAGAATTTAAAAATGTGTCCCTGCATGCAAGAAAACTGAAATCCAATTATGTAAAATATAGGAAGTTTGATGGGAGGAAAAGAATTAACACTTCTTGGCTATTATTTTGAACCAAATGAATTGCAGTAGTTATCTAAGAAAAGCCTTGCAGGGTAAGTTAAATATTTCCAATTGATAAAGAGAAAATCGGGCTCAAAGCAAGCGTATGATTTGTTCAAGAGCATACAATTAATATGCGGAGAAACCCAGAATCCAACGTGAATCTGCAAAGTCCATGCTATTTGCATTATGCAACACCTCCACATCAAAGCAGCCAGGAGTTGGTCTAAGTTTCACTTCTGTCATTAAATTGTTGTGTATCACTTACGCAGGGCACTTTTCTGCAGTCTTTCCTCCTTACCCGCCAACACCAGGGCTGGTGGGTAGGGAGGGAGGGATGACCCAGGTCAGTGGTGTTTTTGTTTCTGTTTTGTAGGGTGGCTTTTAGAACTGGGCCAAGGCTGTTTCGAATAAAGGTATTTCCCTTTCTGGTTCTTTGAAATTGTTTGGGAAGGAGTGGTGTCTGGTTATGTATGGCAATGTACCTACCCCCTCAAGGAAATGGGAGCAAAACAGTTGTGTGGGCTTCAAGCTCCCTCCCATTAAATGAAGGCTGAGAACCTGATCCTTTTGGGGGATTTGGTGAAAGTTGAGAGATACTCACTCATGGATTCATACTTCCCTCCTAACCTGAAGCTCTGTACCCACCCAGGGTTCAGGGTGCTTGCTCACGGTTTGAGAGAAACGGACAGTGTTTGTGTCCTGCATTGCTTAAGCGGCCTGCAGGGGCTCGTCTGTAAAGAGAGGAACTTAAAGAGGACGGTGTAAAAGACGCGAGCTCAAACAGCCAGGGGGCTCGGATATCCCTTGCTCCGGGCGGGCAGCTGAGGCCGGCCGCGCCGGTGCCGGGAACCACTTCCTGGTCAGCACCGTCCGCCCCTTGTCCACACCCACCGCGCGGTATTTCCCTCTGCACTGAGCTTCCCAAGCGGCAGAGGTCCGTCCGACTCCGGGGTGAACGCCCAGACGGTCCCGTCACAGATTTAAAACACAACGCTCTGGAACTCCAACTCCCCTGGCGCCCAGCCCGCTTTGCTCAAGTGGGGACCGGGGCAGCCTCTGCGGCTGCAGGGAAGGGGCCCCAGCCCGTTGGAGTCCCGTTCGGGCGCCTGTCCCGCTAGGAACACAGGTGTGCCGCGCCCGCCCCAAACCTCTTCAGACCGCGCCTGGCACCTGTCGTTCCCGCAGCCGCAGGACCTGCGCTCACCTCGTCCTGAGGGCCCGCGGCCCGTCCCGGCGCCTCTGGGCCCGGCTCCCGCCGCCCTCTTCTTCGCCGCCACAGCCGCGGCAGCCGCCCACTTTCGGTTTCCCCGTACCGCCTGAGGCGCCGCCGCGGCTTGGGAAATCACCTCAAGACCCCGCCCCGCCCTGCTCGGCCCCGCCCCGCTCCGCCCCGCCCCGGGAGCCGCCGGCCTCGGCTCTGCGCACGCGCGGGCGCCGTGGCCGCGTCAGCCCACGCCGGCGTCCGCGCGTGGGAAGGGAAACCGACGCCGTCTAGCGGTTTCTGCGCGTGCCCACGCACGGGCCGGAGAAAGGAGACGGCGGGGGCGCTTCCTCGTGGACCATGCAAGGACTGACTGGCCGGGAGGGCCTTGGACCCGGCCAATCTTATTAGCTTTTACGCGCTCCGGCTATTGCGTTCACGCGTCATAAGTTTCATTCAAGTCTTGCTCATTCCTTCAGTTCTAGAGCAGTTACTTTTTATTCTCCTAGACACCCACCTGGCCCATTCACTTCTTTTAGGTCTTTTCTCAGGCGTCATCCTGGGAGAAGGGTGGCCACACTCTCAAAACTGTTAGTCTCTTCTGACAGTCCCGGTGGGCCTTCTCTGCTTTTTCTCTCCTTGGCACTGTCTAGCACACTAATGCGTGTTTTACTTATCCGTTTACTCCTCAAATTAAAGCTCTGTGAGCTCTGGGATATTCGTTCTGTTCCCTAACCCCTGGCACACAATAGGCTGATTTAAACATTTGTCAAATTCATTCATTCATTATAAAATTATTGAACACCTACTACTTATTCACCTGTTTCTTCTGTACATTAATTCTACCAACAATTATTGGGCATATTGGTTTGTGTCCCTTAAACCAACATTGCACATTTCTCTACATTCATTCTATATGCATTTACAGAGGGCCTGCTCTTATTCAAACAGTATTTTTCACAGCTTTATTGAGGAATAATTGACATAAACTGCACTTGTTTAAACATATATGTTTTGATATATGTATACAGCTGTGAAACTATCACTCCATAAAAATAATGAACATATCCATGACCCCAAAAGAGTTTCCCCATGCACTTTTATAACCGTCAACCGATGTGCCTCACTGTCCTTTGCCCTCCCAACTGCTGGTTTGCTTTCTGTTGCTAGAAATTAGTTTGCTTTTTCTAGAATTTTATATGAAGGGAATCAGACAATGTGGGAGGGAGTGTCTTTTTCAGGGGGTGGAGTGGGGCAGCATCCAGCTTCTTTCACTCAGCGTAAGCATGTTAAGATTCATCCATGTTGCTGTGTGCACCAAAAGTTCATGTCTTTTTATTGCTGAGTAGTATTCCCTTGTATGGATCTACTAAACATAACATAGTGTTAGTCGTTCAGTTGTGTCTGACTCTTTGTAATACCAGGGACAGTAGCCCACCAGGCTCCCCTGTCCATGGAATTCTCCAAACAAGAATACTGGAGTGGGTTGCCATTCCCTCCTCTAGGGGATCTTCCTTTCAACCCAGGGATCAAAACCAGGTCTCCTGCATTGCAGGCAGATTCTTTACCAACTGAGCCAGTATGACCCAGCAATTCCATTCCCAGGGTTTATCTAAGGAAAATGAAAGCATATGTCCACACAATGACTTGGACAAGAATATTCGTAACCTACATACATAACATACAAACATTCTTGTTTCTAATAGCTAAAAAAGAAAACAATACATATGCCCATCAGTAGGTGAATGGACATTTGTACATATCTATAATACAACCAGTTTATACTGAACAACTGCTGTAAAGTAACAGATGTTTATGGAGGACTACTTGTTGTAAGGCACAAGCCTGTGCTTGAGGAGCTTCAGCTTTAGTGAAAACGGGTAGTGGGCAATGAAGAGGGAGATATGAAGTAGATTATGGAAGGCCTGATAGCCCATGATCAGGAGTTTGGGCTTTTTCTCAAAGGCAATGAGGAACTGTTCAAAGTCCCCTCTGAACAATGCTTGCTGTCTTTTATACTCCTACATCTAGTCCCTGACAAAGTCTACTGAAATGTCTCTCCCTGGCACCTGTTCTGTCCCGGCTGCTGTGTTTCATTCTATCTCAACTCTCTCTCTCTTCCTTCTCTCTGCTTCAGTCAGCTCCAAACACTGCAGTGCATTTAATAGATGTAATATACAACCAGACACAATTTGGACTCTGCAGTGCTCATAACATCTTCTGGCTCTACCCTTAAGATGGGAAAGATGAAAACAGCAGCTTCCAATTGAAAGAGTGCCAGTTGGAGTAGGAAATTAGGACAAACTCCAGGGTCCAATATGTAAAATAAATCATAAAATGATGTTCATTGACTCCAAGTCTGAGATCCTTTATCCTTGCAAAAAAGAATTCCATGTTTGAACTGTCCTATATATAAAGGAAATGCTCAGCAGCTAGTTTTTTTTTTAATCAGCCATGTTGATGAATAGTTTACATATAATAAATATTTTAAATTACAGTTTGATGAATTTTGACAAATATATTTCATCATGTGTCTACCACCACAATCACTTTTCGAACAAGTTCATCATTCCAAAAAATTTCCTTGTGGCCCTTTACAGTTAATTTCTTTCTCCTACCTCCAGGCCCTGGCAGCCACTGATAATGATTTCTGTCACTACAGCTTTGTCTTTTCTAGAATGTCATATAAACAGAATCATACAATTTGTAGTCCTTTTGGCTTCTTTCCCTTGGCATAATGCTTTTGAGAATCACCAGGTTGTAACATATCTCAGTAGTCTTTTCCTTTTTATGTCATCAAAGGTATAGATGTGTCATAGTGTTTTTATCTATTTACATTTGATACACAATTGGGTTGTTTCCAGTATGGGGCTGCTGTAAATAAAAGTGCCGTACCAATTACATGCAGGTCTTTGTGTGAGCATGTGCTTTTCCTACATAAAGACGTGGGAATAGAACTGCTAGTTTTAGGATAAGTGTATGTCTGACTTCTTAAGAACTGTCAAATTGTTTTCTAAAGTGACTGTATCATTTTGGGCTCCCCTTCTTCTAACTTACAGCCATGAATGAGAATTCCAGGTATTCCAAATCCTCTCTAATACATGGAATTGTCAGTCTTTTTAATATTAGCCATTTCAGTGCATATATAAAGATGTCACATTGAGATTTTAATTTGTGTTTCCCCATAACTAATTATGGGGCTTCCCAGGTGGCGCTAGTGGTAAAAAAAAAAAAAAAATCCACCCACCATTGCAGGAGACGTAAGAGACACCAGTTCAATTCCTGGGTCAGTCAGGAAGATCCCCTGGAGAAAGGCAGGGCAACCCACTCCAGTATTCTTGCCTGGAGAATCCCACGGACAGGGAAGCCTGACAGGCTACAGTCCGTAGGGTTGCAAAGAGTCGGACGCGACTGAAGCGACTTAGCACGCTCGCATCTCTGAGACTGAGTATCTTTTCATGTGCTGATTGCCTCTTCAGATTTGTTTTTGGGTGAAGTGTCCATTCTACAGATTTTTGGCTGACACATATCAGGAGGTTCTCAGAAGTCCTTGGATAGCTGGCATACCAAGGGCAGACTAGGAAGTTTTTTTTAAATCTTCTCTGGGACTGGTCCAAGGTCCAGGGAATTTAAACATTAACCTCCATGCCCTGAATATAACTGGATTTCAGGGGAATTAAGGGACATCAGAGATGACACAAATTGATTACTCTTTAAGCAATGTTTCTTACCATTTTTTGAGGGGTGGGGTCAGAATATGTGAAAGCAACACACAGACACAAAATTTGACATATGATTTTAGAGGTTTCAGAGTTCTTGAAGTCTTACTACGAACTTGTGTTAAAAACTTCCTTAGATGAGAGCCTATGTTATGGGGCCGTGAAGCAGAATTTTCAGAATGGACAAGACTCAGGCATTCATTCTCTGCTTCTTGCAAAGGCATTCTCTCTCAGCAAAAGCTCAAGCTTGGAAGACAGGAGCTGGGGGCAGGAACATCTGGGTCAGTCTTTCAGGAAAGGCAGACACACTGCCCATTCCCAAGGGCTGTCAAGAGGTGCTTGGTGATCTGCTCAGGCGGCTTTCAGGGGTAGGCAGCGGCCTGACAGGCTCATCCAGATATTTCTCAAGAGAGCCTCTCACGGAAAGCGTATGCCCAGGTGAGAGGCCCAAGGATGAGGAAGGAAGATGGATTTGTTGCCAGTTTATCCTGGGCTGAGACAGGTGGAAATATCTCAAGTGAGAAACCTTCATCTAAAACCCTTCAAGCAGTTTTCTCTCTATTTGGGGGCCTGTTGATTTGGAAAGAGGCACCACATTGAACACAAAGTACCGAAACACCTGTAAAAACAGAGAGAACTAAAGCTGTCGGTTGAGTTGAATCCCTTCCTTTTCTCAGTTCGGCAAGCACCCTTTAGAATCAAGGGGAGATAGCCACAGTGTTCCAAGACTACACCAATAGCTCACCTTGTTTTTATCTCACCTGATGGATGCTTTGGAGTTTGCAATACAGCCCAAAATTGAGAGCAGTGACTTCAGATACCCCTGGTTGCCCTCATCTGACTTCTCATCTGAACTTACCTGTTTCTTCTCTATACTGTCTCCAAAAAGAAGATCAAAAGCAAAACTCTCATTTCTCTCACTTTGTTGTTGAGTTGCCCAGTTGTGTCGGACTCTTTGTGACCCCATGGACTGCAGCACGCCAGGCCTCTCTTCCTTCATCATCTCCAGAGTTTGCCCAAGTTCATGTTCATTGCATCAGAGATACCATCCAGCCATCTCATCCTCTGATGCCCTCTTCTCCTTCTGCCCTCAATCTTTCCGAGTATCAGGGACTTTTCCAATGACTCATCTGTTTACATCAGATGACCAAAATACTGGAGCTTCAGCTTCAGCATCAGTCCTTCCAGTGAATATTCAGGGTTGATCTCCCTTAAGATTGACTGGTTTGATCTCCTTGCTGTCCAGGGGACTTTCAGGAGTCTTTTCCAGCACCACAGTTTGAAAATATCAATTCTTTGGTGTTCTGCCTTCTTTACGGTACAGCTCTCACAACCGTACATGACCGCTGGGAAGACCACAGCCTTGACTAGACGGACCTTTTTCAGGAGAGTAATGTCTCTGCTTTTCAGCACACTGTCTAGGTTTGTCATCACTTTCCTGCCAGGAAGCAATTGTCTTTTGATTTTATGGCTAAAGTTACTGTCTGCAGTGATTTTGGAGCCCAAGAAGAGGAAATCTGTCACTGCTTCCACCTTTTCCCCTTCTATTTGCCATGCAGTAAACTCTAGCAGTTGGTGATGGACAGGGGAGGCCTGGTGTGCTGTGGTTCATGGGGTTGCAAAGAGTCGGACACAACTTAGCGACTGAACTGAAACTAACTCATGGGGCTGGATGCTGTGATCTTAGTTGTTTTTTTTTTTTTTTAATATTTAGTCTTAAGCCACCTCTTTAACTCTTCTCCTTCCCCCTCATCAAGAGGCTCTTTATTTCCTCTTTGTTTTCTGCCATTAGAGTGGCATCCACATATCCGAGGTTGTTGATGTTTCTCCTGCTTATCTTGCTTATAACTTATCCAGCCTGGCCTTTCTCATGATATGCTCTGTGTATAGGTTAAACAAACAGGGTGATAACAGAGAGCCCAGTCATACTCCTTTCTTGGTCTTGAACCAACCAGTTGTTCCGTACAGGGCTCTAACTGTTGCTTCTTGACCCTCATACAGGTTTCTCAGGAGATAGGTAAGATGGTCTGGTATTCCCATCTCTCTAAGAGCTTTCCACAGTTTGTCATGATCCCCACAGTCAAAGGCTTTAGTGTAGTTGATGAAACAGAGATAGATGTTTTTCTGAAATTCCCTTGCTTTCTCTATAATCTGGCGAATGTTGGCAATTTGATCTCTAGTTCCTCTTCTTTTTCTAAACCCAGCTTGGACATCTGGAAGTTCTTGGTTCACATAATGCTGAAGCCTATGTATCTATCACTTTATGTACCACGAAATGAGTCCCAGGGACTTGACTGTGACATTAATCAGTGTCTTATGTAATTACTCTCCCAGGAAATCTTCCTTGAGGCCCTGACCTGAAAATGATGCCTCCTGTGGCTGAGCTCTTGGAGCCCCTTATTTATCCCTCAAGCTTGCTCACTGTGGAGGAGGATGTAGGAAGTGATTCCATGTCTCATCTCCCTTGTAAACAACTTGAAAAGACTTTAGATTTTATTCATCTTTCTCCCCTGAGTTATTTAACTGCAAATAATCTTTAGTAATAACAATTTTAATTCCTTCTTGAAACTAGACAACAACATGTTCAAAGGTATGTATATGGATGAAACTCAGCCTCCTGGGTACTTTTTGCTTTCATAAAAGGTCAGGAAAAATAGATCCATGACAAAAGGAATCTTTAGACAGATCTATTTTTGGTTAATCATTAACATTATGATCATTCCCTCTCCCATCAGCTATTGCTTCATGAACAAATGCAGAGAAATTTCTAGACAACTGCATTCATTTTAACTGAGTAAGGAGAAACAAAATAAAACAAAACAAAACAAAATAAAAGGGACAGATTCCAGGAACCCTGCTAAAATCCCAGCTCTGGTAAAGCTAAGGATGTGCTGATCAAGCAAAACTCCCTAATCTGCCCACAAAGGCCTCCAAGGTGAGTCAGCTGAAAGAGGCTAATCCCTAGAAGAGACTGATAACTAAGGCCACATAGGCACCGAATACTGGAAAACAGGGGATAATGAAAGCTTTAAGCCATATTGTAGAGAGAAAGGTCACAGGCTGACAGGGGAGAGTCACGGCTCTCTAAGAGATTGCCTCTATCCCTTCTCAAGCTGTGGGTCATTCACACGGCTTGGCCTTGGACAAGGCCCATATGTAAGGATGATTCCAAGGAGGAAACCTGTATGAGGGTCAGAAGCAACAGTTAGAACCCTGTATGAGTTAGCAGCTGGTTAAGGGCCCAGTTTTGGGGTAGGGCATGAAGGCAGGGTAACAAATACTGTAAGCAAGGCAGTTAACTACAACATTACTAACTCTGTAACAGTCCGTAAACCAGTTGGTACAAAGATTACACTGTCTTAGGTGCAGGGAGGAGGAAGAGAGGAAGCAGGGAGAAGAAACCACATAGGGGGTGCTCAAGTGCAAGTTAGCTGACCCCGAAATCAAAGAAGCAGGCAGTACTCACAAAGTGCGGCTTCAGACGAAGTCTACTATTCGATGAGGACCTTTGTCCTGTGCTATCTGACTTTGGGTAAATCATCTGGGGCTTGATCTTTTGTTAAATCAGGAGCCCTTTGGTCTTGTTCTAGCCTCAGATTCCCTTAAGTGGCCAAGTTAACCCAACAAATAGCAAAAGAGCTTCTTTGGGGGATGTTTGGTCAATCCCAGTTCATCAGTGGTTCTCCATGGGAGCAACTTCTCCCTTCAGGGGCACTTTGGATTTTCACAAAGTTACTGTTGGTTGTCACAATGATCAGGGGCATTTAGTGGGCCAGCTGGATGCTCATTGTCCTGCCGTGTACAAGAGTCCCCCACATCAGAAAAGTTTTCTCTAGCCTTGTCCTTGTCCTAGTCAACATGTGAATGTCTTGCCAGTCACTCCTGTAGGTGAGAAACGCTCTGCTTTACGTATAAACACAAGTAGCTTTTTTTTTTTTTTTACAGTTTCATTATACAGCTGATTTTCTAGGTTATTTTATCTGTGGATTTCATCTCAGGGCAGGAGAAGAGCAGAATTATAAAATGTTTGTCTTAAAAGAGTCGTGTAGGGCTGGGTGCTGCTTTTAGAAACCCCCCAGCAGCCAATCCCACCCAAAGAGAAGCTGAACAAGACATTCTTATTTACTCCACAGACACAGGGATAGACGCATGTATTGCTTAGAATTCTGCATCGCCCCTCTACCAAATCACCTGACATTCCCTACCACTCATCGTCAGTTGAGGAAGTTAAAACCACTCTTAGAGGGGTTCTTCCTGGAGTTCACTTTGCACTAAGTTGTATCTCCCCACCCTAAGTAGAGGAGGTGGTCTTCTGCCCAACTGTCTTCTCATCCCCTCACACTTAGCCTTTTTCATTTAAAATTGGGCTCCTCACTCTCAGCAGCAACTTCCTTAAAACAGGATGTTTTACATTTGCAATTAGAAGTTTATGGTCCTGGGGACCAGCTATTGGCTAAGAAAGTGAAGTCGCTCAGTCTTGTCTAACTCTTTGCAGCCCCGTGGACTGTAGCCTGCCAGGCTCCTCTGTCCATGGGATTCTCCAGTCAAGAATACTGGAGTGGGTTACCATTTCCTTCTCCAGGGGATCTTCCCCACCCAGGGATCGAACCCAGGTCTCCCGCATTGGAGGCAGACGCTTTAACCTCTGAGCCACCAGTGAAGCCCATTGACTAAGAAAGGAGCTAGCAAACTGCTGGCTAGAGTAAACCCCCAAAGGAGATTTCCTCTAGGAAAGTGATAATTAATCTGAGAGCAGTGCAATATGTTAGCACTAACATGGCATTTCCCTCCCTTTGTGCAGTACATGTTGCTGAAGATGTGTTTGAAGGTTGATCTATAAGCCACTTGTAAACATCACTGTAATTATGGGAGTTCTATTTACAAAGCATATTATATATCCCTAGTCATAGTCACCACAGTGTTGCATCACTTGGCATGTATAGGCTTGTAATAAATATTCATTCAACAAATGTCAAGTCTATCCTCCTCCTACAAGGCCATGCCACCTCTTTGTATACCTGGTGAATTAAATACGGGATTTAAGAAGGAAATGAAAGAAAATGTATAAAAAGCATAAAGACGGAGTAAAAAGCTTTTCCTCTATCAAAACCTCTAAGAGGAGCCATAGATCTGTATAATACAGGTTAGCAAATAGCTTGCACCAAATCTAGAAACCAATTTCTGGGCTGGAAATTGTTCAGAAAGAGCCTTGAGTTTCACTTTGTTACTCTTTATCCATAGAGTATCTCTTTTCAGAGAGAATTCAGAACGTTTCCAACCCACTCTTTCGATTTTCTTCCCTGCACATTTTCCTTCCTAGGGAAGTTAGATAGGCTCTCTGTTCACCTCCAGGCCTGGTGGGTCTTAGGTGGTACAATGGAGAACAGGCTGGAGAACTGAGACCTACTTTTTTTCCAGCCTCCTGTTGACATCAACATGTCAATCAACTGGGAGCCCTTCTTGGTGAGTTCCAACATGTCACACCTCTGTATGGACGACCTCGGTGTCAGTGGGGAACTTCCCCTGTGTGTGAGTCCTGTCCTTGTTGGGCAGGCAGTGCTGAAGGTTAAAATGCTGTATTGATCTCACAGACCCCTCTCTAGTATGTCTACCCATGGGCCCTAATTCCACCTACTGGCTAAAGAGTAGAATCCTCCGTAAGGAGCGGGGCTTGTCTGATAATCTGGAGAATGCTGTCACAACTTTCCTATGTCTTATCTTGGCTACATGTCACATTTTCCTCTTCTAAGCAAGCTTTAATTAATCAAATGATGTCTTTCTTGAAAATAGCACCCAGACAAAATTCTAAATTCCAGTTGGTTATTTTCTTGCAAATAAACAAGACCCATGAAAAAGATATTTGTAACTCAGTCAGACAGTCGCTGGATGTTTTAAATAGCAGAATTAGCAACTACTTGGTCAAGATCTTTGCTTGGAGTTATTTGGACACATAATGCTAAAGCTGAGAAAAGCATGGTTCTGGATGAGTTCAAGTCATCCTCACTCAGTCCTGATCTTATAATGTGTCTGTGAAGGTCAAGTGGTCTTTTTATTGTTCAAGGTGAAAAATAAAGCAAGTGGTAATGACAGTAACTCAAACGATGGCTCGCTAAGATCAAAATCAAGTTAGGCCAACAATAAGTGAAAATGCAGACAGTTTACTTGTTTTGTCAGGTTTTTTGTTTGTTTGTTTAAACAAACCTTTACCCCTGTAGTTCAATTTTCTGGCTCAACCTCAGCTCTGTGAGGCTCATCCTATCTACACACATCTAGTCAATCTCTGGCGCATTTTCCATGTTGTTTTTCAGGAGCATATTATCATCGAAAGTTACCTGTTTGTTTATGGATTCTCCCATTCCTCATCCCCCACCCCCAATACAAATCAGGAGAGGGTAGAAACCGTGTCTATTTCTTATACAACACTGAACCCCGGGACACAGAACACATCATAAATAATAAGTGCTTGTTGAATGAAGTAATAACTTTAGTTGTAAACTTATTTCACTTTTTAGGGTTGTATAAGGACACAAGGACATGCTGTCTGTACACATTTAAGTAGCAGGATAAATGTAATATGGCAGCTTGAAGCCATGCATGCATGCATGCATGCTAAGTCACTTCAGTCGTGTCCGACTCTGTGCGACCCCATGGACAGCGGCCCATCAGGATCCCCTGTCCACGGGATTCTCCAGGCAAGAACACCGGAGTGGGTTGCCATTTCCTTCTCCCGCTTGAAGCCATATGGGGAAATAAAGATCGCCAGTAACGGTAATTACATAGGTTAATATAAAAGGCAGTACTTTTGTACTTTTGGTTTGTAAATCTTTTTTCTTACATAATTTAAAATACAAACACAAGAAATAATTATAAATCTGTTACTGGGCACATAATATAAAAGGTAAGATCTGTGACAACAGCATAAAGGAGAGGTGGAGCGAAGGAGCTGTATAAGGAGCAGAGTTTCGTGTACTATCGAAGCTAAGTGAGTCCCAATTCAAACTAGATTGCTATAAATTTAGAATGCCTAGCGCTTGGAGCATCTCCAGGCTCTCCTGGCAATACCAACTTGCACACGATCACCATGCCACACAGGCTCACCTCTGAGGCAGTCTGCAGACAGAGGTAGACGTGGTGACTCAAGAACTTTCACAACCCAGCCCTGCATACCTCTTCCTGCAGCCCACCCGCTAACCTCCTCGCCCAAAGGCCATGCAGTCCCTTCTGAGGACATTTGCTTATGCTTTTCCTTCTGCCTGGCGGGACTATCCTTATTCCTGTTGACTTCTTACTCACCGTGCCATGCCCAGCTCAAATATCAACTCCTCTGGCAAGCTTCCATGCTCTGCCCTGGGCGTGGATAATCACTTCCTCCTCTAGGTTACTACCGCCTTTGACATAGTAACTGTTGGCTCAGGACAGGGAATGATGGCAACTTATTCAAGTGTGTATTTTTCTCTTCCATGATGAAGGGTCCTCAGGGTGGTGGTTAGAGATGCTTCTGCCACAGCTTTACTCCACCTACTCAGAGCTAGGATGCTGCAGCTGCCCAAGAAATGTGTGTTGAATTGAGTGGGTCAAGAAATAGCACTAACCACACAGTATATGCTATTAGCCAGCCAGAGTACCTTGCTGTGGCCACCTGAGGCTTAAAAAGAAAAAAGAGGGTTAAGAAGTAAGATAGTTTTGAGGAGAACCACAACTCGTGAACTTCCAGATGTTCAAGCTGGATTTAGAAAAGGCAGAGGAACCAGAGATCAAATTGCCAACATCCATTGGTTCATTGAAAAAGCATGAGAGTTCCAGAAAGACATCTATTTCTGCTTTATTGACTATGCCAAAGCCTTTGACTGTGTGAATCACAACAAACTGTGGAAAATTCTGAAAGAGATGGGAATACCAACCCACCTGACCCGCCTCTTGAGAAATCTGTATGCATGTCAGGAAGCAACAGTTAGAACTGGACATGGAACAACAGACTGGTTCCAAACAGGAAAAGGAGTATGTCAAGGCTGTATATTGCCACCCTGCTTATTTAAGTTATATGCAGAGTACATCATGAGAAATGCTGGGCTGGATGAAGCACAAGCTGGAATCAAGATTGCTGGGAGAAATATCAATAACCTCAGATATGCAGATGACACCATCCTTATGGCAGAAAGTGAAGAAGAACGAAAGAGCCTCTTGATGAAAGTAAAAGAGGACAGTGAAAAAGTTGGCTTAAAGCTCAACATTCAGAAATCTAAGATCATGGCATCCGGTCCCATCACTTCATGGCAAATAGATGAGGGAACAGTGGAAACAGTGACTGACTTTATTTTGGGGGGCTCCAAAATCACTGCAGATGTTGACTGAAGCCTTGAAATTAAAAGAAGTTTGCTCCTTGGAAGAAAAGTTATGACAACCTAGATAGCATATTAAAAAGCAGGGACATTACTTTGCCAACAAAGGTTCATCTAGTCAAAGCTATAGTTTTTCCAGTAGTCACGTATGCATGTGAGAGTTGGACTATAAAGAAAGCTGAGCGCTGAAGAATTGATGCTTTTGAACTGTGGTGTTGGAGAAGACTCTTGAGAGTCCCTTGGACTGCAAGGAGATCCAACCAGTCCATCCTAAAGGAGATCAGTCCTGGGTGTTCATTGGAAGGACTGGTGCTAAAGCTGAAACTCTAATACTTTGGCCACCTGAAGCAAAGAACTGACTCCTTGGAAAAGACTCTGATGCTGGGAAAGATTGAAGGCGGGAGGAGAAGAGGATGGCAGAGGATGAGATGGTTGGATGGCATCACCGACTCAATGGATATGAGTTTGAGTAAACTCTGGGAGTTGGTGATGGGCAGGGAGGCCTGGTGTGCTGCAGTCCATGGGGTTGCAAATAATTGGACATGACTGAGTGACTGAACTGAACTGAACTGAACAACTCTGATGAAAGAAACCAAAGAAGAGCTAAATAAGTGAAGAGAGACTTTATGTTCACAAATAGGGAGACTCAAAGTAGTCAAGATGTCAGTTCTTCCCGAATTCATCTATAGATAAAATGTAATCTCAATAAAAGTCACAGCAAGTAATTTTTTGACTATTGACAAACTGGTTTTGAAGTTTACATGGAAAGATAAAAACCAAATCGAACCAAACAAGAACAACAAAAAAACAAGCCAGAACTAACCCAACGTTGAATGAGAAGAACAAAGTTGAAGAACTGATACTACCAGATTTTCAGACTTACCATAAAGTAGAGCTAAAATAATCAAGCAGTATGGTATTGATGAAAGAATAGACAAAGAAATCAACGGAATAGAAGAGACACCAGAAGTGACCTATACAAATACAGTCAACTGATCTTTAACAAAGAAGCAAAGGCAGCTCAGTGGAGAAGGACAGTCTTCTCAACAAAGGATTTTGGAATAACTGAACATCCACATGTGAAAAACACTTTGACACAGACCTTTCACAAAAACTAACCCAGAATGGTTCACAGACTGAGATGTAAAACGGAAAACTATAAACGCCTAGAAGATAACATGGGAGAAAATCTAGGTGACCTTTAGGTTTGTCAATAACTTTTTAGATAAAACACCGACATCTTGATCCACGAGAGAAAAAGTTGCTAAGTTGGAGCTTCATTGGTATTAAAAACTTCTGCTTTGCAAAAAGCACTGTTAAGAAAATGAAAAGATAAATCACAGATTGGAAGAAAATATTTGTAAAACATCTATTTAATAAAGGACTATTGTGCAAAATATACAAAGGACTCTTCAAACTCAACAATAAGAAAACAAACAATTATCCAATTTTAAAATGGTTGAAAGATCTGAATAGACACCTCAGGAAGAAGGTATAAAGATGGCAAACAAGGATATCCAAAACATACGAACCCCTAAAACTCAACAAACAAGGTCTCACAAACCAAACAAACTCTTACAAACTCAAGAAACAAAACGCAAACAATTTTAAAACAGGCAATAGATCTGAAGATGATATCTCATCAAAGAAGATAAGCAGATAGCAATAACCATATGAAAAGATGTGTAACATCATATGTCCTTAAGAAATTTCAAATTAAAACAGCAATGAAGTATCACCAAACAGCTCTCAGAAGGGCTAAATGACAACATCCAGTGTTAGTGATGGTATGAAGCAACATTCCTGGTGGGAAGGCAACAATGGCATAGTCACTTTGGGAGACAGCTTGGCAATTTCTTGCAAAGCTTAACGTAGTCCCACCATATGATCCAACAATCATGATCCTAGGCATTTATCCAACAAGAGTTGAAAACTTATGTCTACTCAAAAACTTTCACACAAATACTTAACAGCTTTATTTATAATTGCCCTAAACTGGAGGCTACCGAGGTGTCCTTTAATAGGCTGATGTATAAGCAAACAGTGATATGTGCATACAATGGAACATTACTTAGCAATAAAAAGCCACCAAAAGACTTAGAGGAACTTTAAATACATACTGCTAAGTAAAAGTAGCCAGTCTGAAAAGACCACATAATGTGCAATTCCAACAATTTGACACTCTGGAAAGAGCGAAACTACACAGAGTGTGAAAAGATCCCAGTTGTCAGTGGTTTGGGGGAGGGAGAGAGGAAGGAATAGGTCGAGCACAGGGGATTTTTGAGGAGGGAAAACTATTCTGGGTGATACTGTAATGATGGATACGTGACACTATGAAGTTGTCAAAATGCATAGACCCCTAAAACTGTGGACTTTAGCTGTTAATAATGTGCCAATGTTGGCCCATAAATTTTAGTAAATGAACTGTATTACTGCAAGATTAAAAATAGAGTAAATTGAGAAGAGGGGTTAACGAGAAGGAATATATGGGAACTCTGTGCTATTTGCTCAATTTTTCTATAAACTTGAAACTGCTCTAAAATATGAAGCTTATTCAGTATTTAAAAAGGAAATTAATGTGGAATCTAAGGAATGACACAAAGAAACCTATCTATGAAACAGAAATAGAATCAGAGACTTAGAGAATAGATTGGTGTTTGCCAAAGGGGAGGGAGTGGGAGAGGGTTGGATTGGGAGTTTGGGATTAGAATATGCAAACTGATATATATAGAAGAGATAAACAACAAAGTCCTACAGTATAGCACAGGTAACTACATTCAACATCCTGTGATAAACCATAACGGAAAAGAATTTGAAAAAGAACGTAGGTTTCCTCGGTGGCTCCGCGGTAAAGAATCTGCTGGCCAATGCAGGAGACACAGGTTCAATCCCTGGTCCAGGAAGGTCCCACTTGCAACTAAGCCTGTGACCACAGCTGCTAAGCCTGCGCGCTATGGCTAATGAGCCTTCGCGCGGCGACTACTAAAGCCCACACGCCCTAGAGCCCGCGCTCCGCAACAAGAGAAGCCACCGCAATAAAGAGCCTGTGCACCCAACAAGAAAGCAGCTCCCGCTCTCCCCAAATAGAGGAAAGCCCATGAAGCAAAGAAGACCCAGCACGGCCCCAAATAAATCAGTAAATTAAATAAAGAAAAAGAACATGTCGCTGAGTCACTTTGCTATACAGCAGTAATTAACACAATATTGCAATTCAACTATACTTCAATAAAATAAATTTTAAAAAGTACATGACATAATATTATACAAAACATATAACACAGAAAACCAATTCTAGTTTGCCCACTTTTATTCTTAATTCACTGAAATTATTTTTGTCAGGATCACTTTTTAAATCTAAATTACTTGATTTGCGGTCCACATTGCAATTTATTGACTATGGATTCTGCTATTGTAAATTTTAGGGATCATTATTTTTACTAAGTCACTTTACTGGGGACAAATTATGCATGTAAACATATTTTCAAATATAGTTTTCCTTCTGTTAATTTTAGTTAATGATACATTTTACCGTGAGCAGTTTTAACTACTATCAGTTTTATTTTTTGTGGATTATCTTTCCTACCACATTTATCATGAGGGTCAAAAATGCTGTGGAAAATGCATTTTATTCTTTGATTTACAGAGAAATAATTCTGAATAGATTTTTAATAAACATGCTGCTTGCTTTTAAATCCCCACAATCCTTACCCCACCCCACTTATGAAATAGAAAAGAATTTTCTCAGATCTACTTACAAGTGACAAGCAGACAAGCCAATAGTGTGGTTTTGATAATCTTTCTGGGAACTAAAAGCAAGAGTCCCACTCATATATCCTGGTTTGGAACCAACCAAGACTTTTTGTTCTGTCTGTGAATGAAAAACACCAAGACAAGTCAGGCTGTGGTAGGTGAACAAATGCCCCGTGCCTCCGAAAATAAGCCGTCTCCTACTCTTCATCTTGGAGTTCCGTGAAGGGAGAGAGCGCTGGTTGTTTCCATAGTTTTCATTCTCCCCTTGCTTGAAAACAGAAACAGTTTGACTATAGGCAGCAATTCACCAAACTAAAAGGCCAGAGTTCCCATTCTCTCTTGCAGCTAAGAGTGACCAGACAAAGTTTAGGCCCATGACGTGTGAGCATAGGTGTGGTGTGGGACTCTGGGGATGTCGGGCGGTCAGATGGAGCTGCCAGCCTGAGCCGGTCCCCTTTGCCCTCATGCCTGCCTCCGTCCTGCATCTGAAAGGCAGCAATGGGGGCGGGTTCAGGCTGGAGCCCCAGCAGCCACTTTGGACCATTTTGATGATAGAAAGTAGGATCTTGGTTCCCCAGTCAGGGACTGAACCCAGGCTACAGCAGTGAAATCCTGGGATCCTAACCACTAGGCCACCAGGGAACTCCCAACAAGTTTTAATACACAACCAAAAATCTTAGGAAGCCACCTCCCTGGTGGTGAGATGGTAAAGGATCTACCTGCAATGCAGGGGACCTGGGTTTGATCCCTGGGTGGTAAAGATCCCCTGGAGAAGGGAATGGCTACCCACTCAGGTGTTCCTGCCTGGAGAATCCCATGGCCAGAGAAGCCTTGGGGGCTACAGTCCACGGGGTCGAAAGAGTCAAACGTGACTGAGCAACTAAACACACACACACACACACACACACAAATCTCAGGCAAGTCTATGCTTAACCAGCAAAAAAATGTTTACATTCACACGCTGAGGTACTGGAGCAGGGCGGATCACCTATCACCTTCCATGAAGAGCAGCCCAGGATGAGTACGGGCTGCCCGCCTCTAGGGTTCTCTTATATGAGAAGATATAAATCTCTCTCCTGCTTATGCCATTATTGTGGGTTTGCTGCTGTGTGTACCCAAATCTAATCCCGGCCAAAGTAGGAGCTTTGCCATTGGGTCACTGTGTGACCGTGGACAAGCCAGGTCTCTCCTCCGGGATATATCCCCTTTTCATAGTGGCACAGGCACCGCAGACCAAGTCCAGGGTCCAGGGACAGGACTGGTCTTTCTTGGACCCTTGGGGCTCTCAGCTTGGAAAGAGGGTGGGCTTCATCCTGGCCCAGTTGAGGATGTCTCGTGCGTGAAGAGGACACTTGGGGTGGACAGAGAGAGCGGCCAGTGAGGCTCCCAAGGTCCCTGGCGCGTCCCTTGGGGCCTGAAGGTCCTGCTTCTTTGCTCATCTGGGACTTGAGAGCATTGCCTTGCAAGTTCACACAAGGAAGTATGCTTGTTTCTTTCCTAGGGCTGCAGTTCTGGGGCTGGACACCAGGGGGCAGGCAGCCTCCCATGTCTGAGGTGCCCACTGAGCTTTTCTGGGGAGCAACTGGGGCAGAAAGAGTTATGCATAGGTCATTCTGGCTGTCCCTCAGCCTCAGAGCTAACTTGATCTCCTGTTACTAGCATTCAACTCCAGACTCAGCTGGTCAAAATCGAGAAAGGGTTTCCCAAATCCCCCCACTTCATCACCAAGCAGTCACTCACCTTCCCCAGGTGCCCTGGAGGTCGGGTGTGATACTGAAGATGACGGAGTGGTCTCTGCCTGCCACGAGCTCACAGTCTGGAGGGAGATGGACATGGGCAGAAGCCTGAAGCCAAGGACATGTGAAAGGAGAGTGCCTTTCAAGGGCTTGAGATGAAGCTCTGAGGAAGGACTTGGGAGTCACTTGGTAGGAGAGTCCGAGAGACCTCCCTGGGGTGAAATTGGTAGGGACCAGATGGGGCTTCCCTGATAGCTCAGTTGGTAAAGAATCCGCCTGCAATGCAGGAGACCCCAGTTCAATTCCTGGGTCGGGAAGATCCGCTGGAGAAGGGGTAGGCTACCCACTCCAGGATTCTGGCCTGGAGAATTCCATGGATTGTACAGTCCACGGGGTCGCAAGGAGTCAGACACGACTGAGCGACTCACCTCACAGGTGATGAGAGGAAGAAGGCAGCACATGGGCAGAGACTGGCAGGCAGAGGCGAGTATGGGCAGAGGGCCAGGAAGGTAGTTGGTGCAGCTGGAGCGAGCCCAGGGAGGAGGGGCAGGTCACGGGGAGGAGGGTGGGACTGGGACCTAGGGCCTGTGGACTGTGTTAGCTGTCGGTTCCTCATTGCTCCAAAATTTAGCACCTTAGAACTACAAATATCGACTATCTAACCCAGTGTGGTCTGGGTGCCTGTTCACGGCTTGGATGGGTTGCTCTGCTGCTGGGTGTCTCACAGGCAGGTGCTGTGGCTTCAGTTGGGCTCAGCTTGGGGAGGATTTGCTCCCGTTCATCCACAGGCTGCAGGGCTGTGTTTGGACTGAGAGTCTGAGTTCCTGTCTGTTGGCCTGAGTGCTCCCGTGGTTCTCTCCTTGTGACAGCTACTCAGGGCAGCTTATAACATGGGTGCCTGCTTCTGCAGATCCAGAGATAGAACAGAGAGAGTGAGAAGTGGGAGGGGAGGCAGTGAGCAGGAGGGAGGGTGGAGAGGGGACACAGGAGAGAGCAGGTAAGAGGGAAGGGACAGATGTTTTTGTCATTACGTTTTGGAAGTGACCTCCCATCATTCTTCCTGCATCTTGTGGGTCACACGTCAGTCACTAACCACTTAGCAGTTGCACTGAAGAGGAAACGTTAAAATTTTACATCACCTCCTGTTCCTTCTGCCTCTGTAACTCAAGCTTGCTCCTTGCAATGTCTGGATAATGTAGGTCACGCAGTCTCAGAAAGTGGAGACTTAGAACACTAGAAACTGGAGCTCATCTCACTCACCCTTGTCCTGCTCTTTGCAATTGCCCAGCCCCTGCAAACCCGCAAACCTGCTTAATCATGCCTGTCCGTGTATAAAAACTCTGTAACCCCTTTGTTCGGGACTCAGAGCTTGGCGTGTTAACTCCTCTGGGCCTGTCGATGTAATAAACCTGAGTTCACCAACTCTCCGAGTGTGGGGCTTGGTTTGTTGATCACTGGTTTCTGCAACAGCACAAGCAATGGAGCTTCTTGGCTGAACATGGAACATGGACTGCACCCCCTGGAGATGCCCAGGGGGTCGTGATCAGCAGGCTCATCCCAGGACTGGGAAAAGTGGCCACATTTTGGAAATGACTGGTGATGAAAAGTGTACCTTCACTCATCCTTAGAAAAGTAAAAATAAGACTGTGAATTAGAGGTCATTTGTCATCTGCTGAGTCAGCCAAAAGAAAAAAAAAAAAGGAAAAAACATTCCCCCAAAGCTGCTGTAACTACAATACTTGGTGTGCATGAGGGAAGCAGGCCCTGAGTCCTCCGTGGTGGGAGGGACCCTGAGTCTTCTCCTGGAGGGTGATTTGTGCCGGGTCCCCAGACGCCTTCGCCTTTGACTCAGGGAGTCAGCTTCCAGAAGCCAGAGGCAAGGGCTAGAGATGTGCACAGAGTCCGTGTGGGTGGGTGGATGCCTTTTATCTAAGAGCCCCACAGTGGACACCCCACCTTATCCGAGAGGGGACCTGGCTCCTCTGGCAGTGGGGCACTGCAGACAAGACCCCTTAGTGGGCCATGAGCTGAGTCAGTGGATTATGTTCGGGTGCAGAAAAAACAAAAAGACTGGAGAGCAGTCTTCCCCGTGAGGATGGGTGCTGCTTCCTGACGGTCTCAGCTGAGGGAGCGTGAGGACACTGACACGCGTGAGGTCCATCCGCATGCTGGGCAGGGCTGGCAGAGGATGAAAACCGAGGCTGTAAGTGGCTGTTTAAAGATAAGGAGACCGCGTACACAGCTGAAATCTGAAAACCAACGTATACAACCAAATGCACATCATGATTCCATTCGGCAAATATAACACACACACATACACACACATGAAAAAGGGTGTAGGGAACAGCTATCTCTGGATGCCAGGGTGTTTATAGTCTTCTTTTTGCTCCTTTGGTCCTTTATTTCCTGTAACGAATGTCTCTTCCCTTTGGAATCGTAAGGAAAACAGTGGACGGCGGCACCCTAGGTGGGGGATGAGAAGTGGAAAGGGCATGGCTTTTGCCTTGAGCCCTGAGCTTTGTGGCCCGGTGCCCAGAGGCTGGCCCAGCCAGGCAGGCCGGGTCTCATGGGTGCAGTGGGCTGGGAGGGCGCAGCCCGTGTCCCCACTGCACAGGTAAGCAAGCTGGACTCAGTGGGCCACACAGCACTGAGGGGCTGGCCCAGGCCTCCCAACGCTGCCCCCGCCAGCTCCCTGGCTCTGCCACTGTGCAGGCTCTGTCTGGGCAGCGGGGGCCCCCGATCCCCACCCTAGGCTTGTGCCCCCTCCCAGGGCTCCTGCCACAGCAGGCGCGCTTCCTCGCGCTTCTCTGCCCACTGGGACCTCAGCAACATCAAAGCAGAGAGGGACTGACCACAGGCTGTCCTGCTCCCACGTCTACACCGTCCTCCATCCTGCTGCCCCGTGGCTGCCCCGAGCGGGTGGTGGTGCAGAGACTCCAAGGCTGGCAGAGGGGAGAGGGAGCACCCCTCGTTTCTCCGGGTCCTTTCTTACTTACAAAGCACCCAGGTGTATTCACTCCAGGCTGAGTTTCCGGGACAGCCAGAGCCAGCCTGGAACCCCGGCTGCAGCACACTGGTGCTGAGTGACTGGAGAGATCTTCTTTTCTCCACGTTTCAGCTTCTTTATTTACAAAACAGGGGTTACACGGTGACTGCCACCCTGTCCGCGGCAGGACTGAATTAGAGCGTGTACCCGCAGAGCATGCCCCAAGCTGGAAGGGGCTGTGCAGGCGTCACTTGCTACTTGGAGGAGAGGGCACAGTGGCAGAGTGCTGCGTAGCGGCCTGGCTTCAGGTTTGGAAAACCGCAGGCGGTGACGCTGCGCTCACATCCCCGTGGCTTACCTGCATCCACCTGTGGCTGGGGAGCTCGCTCCAGCCAGTGTGAGGTGAGACGCCCCTGCCCGGGGGCTCTTCTGGTACCACAGGAGATTCCTGTCCTGCAGGCTGGAGTGAGGGATAGTGTTGCAGCGCTAATGCCCAGGCAACTCTCCGCCCGGATGGACAGAGTCAGGCCGGCTGGGAGGCTGTTTTCCAGTGAGACACAGCCTGGTCACCCCCAGCAGGGGCCACCCCTGGAAGCCTCTTCCAGTGACTTTTCTGCTTTCAGGCTCCTTTTTCCCATGTCCTCACTCTTGCTTCTTGGGATCATCCCCAAAACAATGCGCCTCCAAGTCCTTGGCTTTGACCTTCTGGACTTGAGTCTCCACAGCCGTAAAATGCAGGTGATACTTACCTCATCAAGTCGAGACAAAGCACATGGAACCGGGAACTGAGGCACTATCAACATACAAACCACACTGGCACAGCAGGAGCTCAGGAAATGGAGGAAGGACGTGAGCCGCCTGCCCACAGGGCGCAGACAGCTGCCGACCACTGCCACTGGTCACAGGAGGCTGCGGGGCCACCGAGGAAGAGCAAGGCGACAGGAAGACGGTGGGAAGCCAGCTTCCAGAGACAGTGATCTGAGCGTCACCGGTCAAGTTAAGGAGGCCCAGGAGATTTCTGCCAAAAGGTTATCGTTTGGTCATACAAATAACCAGATACCCAGCCAACACCGGATGAAGTCTCTGCTGTGTCTAGGAATCAGTGCACAGTTGCAACAAAAACTCGCATTTTGTTAAATGTGCAATATACTCTTTCCTGTAAGCTTTAAGTTTTATTTTTTATTTTTTTAAATTTCCTTCTAAGAGCTACTTTAAGTTGTAAAGCTTTAAGTTTTAATTAATTCATTTTCCAAGATGAAGTACTCACACCTTGTGGAAGTTATTTCCCCTGAACTGTGGGTCTCTATTTAAGTCACCCATCCCTGTTATCCACCATCCTGGCTGATCAGGTGGAACGCCCCCTTTCACCTCTGTCTTCCTCATTGGAAGTAATCTCTGTGTGGGCAGGAACCGGGCCATGTCTTCGTCACTGTGAGGCTACAGCCCTGGGCAGAGACGGATGGATGGAAGGGTGGGTAGAAGGATGAGGAATCCACACAAAATAAGCCATTTATTGAAGGAGGGTTGAGAGTGTCACAAGTACAGGCCCTGGATGATGTTCACGGAGTGTCTCCAGCTGTCCTTCCAGCGCTGAGCCTCTTTCACCTGCAGTGCGGTGTCCTCCTGGACCTTCTTCAGCTCCTCTTCAAATGACGCTAAATATTTCTGGGAGCAAGCAGCAGGAAGAGGCCACGTGAGGAAGGACTTCTGGACTGTGCCCCTAGCGGACACTCTGTGCTCTAGAGGGGTGCTGTGACCTGCTGACGGGGGGCTTGGAACCCATTCCAGGCACTGGTAAGAGTTCCACAAGTCATTTCTCATGTACTCTGTCCAGTAAAAGCTCAGGCAGGCCTCGCTGTTTTCCACATTTTACAGATGGGAAAACTGAGGCTCACAGCCTCGCCTGAGGTTATATAACTAAGACCTGACTGAGCAGTGACTAGGCTCCTGGTCCCCCTGCTTCTGGGCTCTGCCCTCCTTCCTAACCATCACACTACAGTCTCCTTGAAGCGCAGGGGTCCCGGCTTCCTTGAGAGGCTGAACCCACGAGGTCTTAGGTCCTCACTGAGCTCGGCAGCAGAACTGTGCCCACTGCCTGGGGCTTAGCTTGGTGGCTGGGCAAGGGCCTGCCTACGCACGGAGGGGTCCCAGATACGAGGGTCAGCGTATCTCTGGGCAGCACGAGGTTTCTCTCTGGGGAACCAGAACCGTCGGTCCAGACATCCTTGGAGCTGCCAGGTCCCGCAGGCAGCCTCGGGTGCAACTTCCTCTTCGGGCAGCCCCGCGGGTCTAACAGGCCTGGCTCCAATCCTGGCTGTGACTCTTGGTGGCACAGAGGGGACACACCTCTTTATGACTCGCTGTCTTCTGCAGTAACGTGGGGACCATTCTACCTTCCCCATGGGCTGGCTCCAGGGAGCCAGCGCAAGCCTTGTGTCGAGGACAGAAGCTGCCGCAGATGCTCAGTAACTATCCCACCCATCATCGCTGCCTGCTCCCATGGCCTCCGAGCCTCTGACGACCCTGTCCCCTCGCACTGTCTTCACTGTTCGCTGGAGCACCCTCCTCTGCCCTCCAGCCTGGGTGTGGCGTCTCTCAGCTGGGCTCCTGTGGCACTGGGGCTCACGCCGTGAGACCTGAGCTATTGCTGGCTCTGGACCGGAGCTGTGGCCCACGTCCTGGTGCCTGAGGATGCTGGCTGTGCCCTGGGGTACCCTGATGTGTGCCGTCTGACCAGACGCCAGGGCACCTGGTGATGACAAGCCCCCTCCCTCTTCCCACGGCAGCCACGGAGCTGCCCTGTGCTCCCGGGGCCACACCCCCTCCACCGCGTCTCTTCACTCACCAGGTAGACGGCATCTCGGGCTTCCACGGATGCCAGGTGGCCCAGGGTCGTTTTGGTGGTTGTGATACATGGCGTTTTCCGGAGGAGAATTTTGTTTTGGATGGTGACTTCAGTAGGTTTGATTCCTGGCCACTTTCTACAAATAAACATGCATGAAAAGTCCTACAGGCTTAGCTTCATCATTCACTGTGCACCCTCCGTCTCTGGTGGAAACGGTTAGCATTTCTTTAAAAAAAAATTATCATGCTTTAAAAGCCTTAATTAAAAGAAAAACTACCAAGCATTTAAGATTAAACTCCTTCAACTTCTTTTCGGCATTTTCATACAGCTTATATCCATGTGCATAGACAGCTGGGTTCTGCATGGGGAAGCGGAATCCCATGCCTCTAGGGGTTTCCCTTTTCTGGATCTCGGTTTCCTTATCACTCCCCCAGCCAGATGCCAGTCATCAGTTCCTGGCTTGCTTTTCCTACCATGATAAAAAACCACTGCTGACAATTTAGCTGGGTAAGTCACTGCCTTACTTCTTCCAGAGTCACATTGCTGGGGTACCGGGGACAAGCACATCTACAGCTCTTGTCATACATGACAGACAGCTGCAGTGAACCCCAGTACCGCCAGCAGCCTGAGAAGGTACCCCGCGCTGGGACAGGCCTCTCTTTAGTTGGGGGTCCTTTCATGGGTCCTTATCACACGAACGAACAGCTGCTGAGCCACAGGCACTGCAAGCACAATCTCATCGAGCTTCCTCTTCATGATATCATGTGAGGGAGGCTGCCATGCCCATTTCACAGATGAGGACTGAGGCTTAAGACACAAAGCCTTTCCAAAGTTATCAGGTCTGTCCGACTTCAGAGCCCGGGCCCCTCCCCATCCCACCAGACTCCTCCCAACAAGCACAGGCTGCTCCCAGCTCTCACCTGCTCCCCCGTTCAATGAGGAGCTTCTCACTCTCTCCCTCCAGGGACAGCCCGGCCAGTTTCCTCCGTATTAGCACTGAGGTTTCCTGTTTGGGCGGCTCCACCTCTGGCAAGCAAGAGATGGGTTACTGACGGGGGCCTCACCCACAGCCTGATATCAAGGGGATCCCCGACCTTACATTTACAGAAATGAAACCTTGCTCCCCTCTTCCACACTAAGAGTCTCAGGCAGGAGGGTTAAAGCTGGAATACGTGAGGTGTGGTTTGGGTGTGCATCCCAGCTCCAAAATCCTATGTATGATGCTCTGACCTTCTCGCAGCTTCTATGAGCTCCTGAATATGCTCTTTGGAGACTTCTTTGGCCTATACTAGCTCAGAGGGGTCCTGAACTAAGAATTTGTCCTGGAATGAACACATTCGAGGTTGCCTCTCTCATGTCTGGCTCACTGACCTGCTGTTTGACATGGAGACAAGGGGGCTCTGTTCCTGGAGTGAGACCAGCAGGCCAGAGCAGCTCTCTGCACCCTGGTCTGCAGGCATGCCGGGCCAGGCCACTCAGCTCAGGATCCCGAGTTACAGAGCAGGCGAGGATCCCACGGGCCTGATGCAGGGGGTCTTCCTGGCCCAGGGGTTCCCTCCGAGGTGCCGAGGCTGCCTCCCTGCTGGCTCCACTGTTCCCCCTCTCGTCTGAACCCCAGCATCTCTGCAGGCTCCGCTTTCCCAAACCAGGCTCACACGTGCCAGAGAGACCTCCATAACTAGACAGTGGCCAACACCTCAGCGTGCACATACATTGTGACCTGGAAAATCCACTTCTAGGAAGTTGTTGCCCCCAAATAGAGAAACACCGATGCAAATGTTCCTTCCAGCACAATTAGAGGAGTGAAAAGCTAGACAAGGCCCGTATGCACCCGCAGGGGACTAACTAACAAAGTAAGATGCACAGCGACTGAAGTGCTCCTGGAGACGATGACTGGCTTGGCCAGCATCCGCCCAGGGGGCATCAGGTTACAAGGAGCACACACCCGGGATCCACCCTCCCATCCCCCCACTGATACACACACAGGCCAGTGACCAAAGGGGAATGACCAGGAGCCCATGTTACTGGCACCTATTTCTGGGAGGAAGGACTATATTCTTCTCTTTCTTTGTAACTCATATTGAATTTCTTATTTTACTATAAAAATAGTCATTGTCTTTGCAATACAAGCTTAAAAAATAAAAATAACACATTTTAATTACTTAATAGGTGAGAGATAAATGGACAATATTTAATATAATATTTAATATATGATTTGAGTCTTTGTATAGTGACAAAAGCAATTCACACAGTATAAAAAATTTAAACATCCTCTAATGGGGAAAAAGAAACGCCTTCAGAAACTTCTCACGGTCCCGCTCAGCAGAGGCGGTCATCAGCAGAGAGGTACCCGCCTGAGAGGGCACCTGTTCTTCCGTGCCTCTGTTTCTCTCTCACACAGACTCATTTATATGCAAGTGAGGGTGCACATTTATGTCACCTATGTGTTTTTTAAGATAGTATTACAGGTTAAGTATAATTGTCACCTTGCTTTTTCCTGTGACAATTTTCCTTCAGGGGTTTCCAGCTGGCACCGAGGCCTACCACACCCACCTGAACAGCTGCAGAGAATTCCCTCCTATATCTGGACCATAATTTATCCAGTCCTTTATACATGGATATTAACACTGTTTCCAATTCTTTGCAATTTCAAGCACTGCTGTGAAGAATATACTTGAAAATATATCTTTGGAAAAAGTATGCAAGTATTTCTGCCGGATAAGTTCCCAGGGTTAGAACAGCTAGGTCGAAGCACACACGCTCAGGACTTTGAGGTCACCAACAGAGGGTTCTCCAAGAGAAGGGGCGGGGGTACACTTCTCCGAGGGGCGCTTCGGTGCTGGGGTACCTGCCTCACCAGAGCTGGGTGTCACTGAATTTAAAAGCTTTGCCAGGCTCTTGGAGAGAAATGGTATCTTAACAAAGTTTATATCTGCACTTTTCATCATTGGTGAAGTCAAGCATCTTTCAACATTTATTGACCTTTTGAATTGCATGTTTGTCCTTTTCAAAAACTTGACCTGTTAAGAACGCTTCATACCACAGGAATATCAGGCCATTCTCTGACCTATTAGTTATCAGAAATATTTTTCCAGTTTGCGGTTTGTCCTTCCATCTTTTGACATTTTCCCTTATTTTTGTTTTGGCCACAGGGAGGTACACACCATTCCTTTATAGCTTCTAGCTCTCAAACTTAGGAAAGTTGTCCCTACCCCAAGATTATGAAAATATTTAGTATTAGAAACTCATTTTTTATATGTAATCTGACTCATTGGGGATTTGTTTTAATTAAAAAAAGATGCAAAAAATTCATCAGTCCCCTCAATAGAGTATCTGTTTTCATACTGGTGGAGCTGGGGGAAAGCAGACCCCTCCAGACCCATCACCTATGTCACCAACCCCCTGGAGCCAGGGCACAAGGCCAGCAGGGCGCATACTTGCAACCTGGACGTCGTCAATGGTGACCACCTCATCCAACTGCAGCAGGAACTTCTCGGTGAAGGTGGCCAAGCTGGCTATGAAAAACCGGGCGTACTTCCGTGTACATTCCTGGAGGAAACACGGGGAGCATGGTGTTATAAGGAGGGGACCCTGCCTCCAAAGGCAGGCCGAAGATGGGTGGAGAGCAATGCGTGAGACAAAACCAGGGCCATGAGTCAACTGTGTCCAAGTTAACGGGCATCTGGTCTCTCTTCAGGAGGCTTCTCCTAAGAGTGACTTGAAGATAGATGGTTCTGCAATGGCGAAGGCACACACACAATTTACCAAAGAGGAAAGAAAACTTGACATGGATCTTGGGAGAAAAAAATTTCTCATTACTAATTAATTAATTTAGAAATTCTAAAAAGGAAGTTAAAACCGCCAATAAAGACCATCTCACCATAAAACCCGCCCACTTTCACGTGCTGCTTTGGCGGGGTGCCGGCGCAGGGCCGGGCTCAGCGCTGCTGTTGGTGGGCTGTCAGCTGGGGCGGCCCCGGGAGGGCAGGCCAGCCCTCAGCACCCAAACCCGGGAGCAGAAGGCACCACTGACCTCCAGCTTGTCCTTGGTGACCACGATCAGGCTGTCCAGGTCTCCCTGCCTCTTCTCTTCCACTTGGCAGAGAGACTCCATATCCTGGAGCTGCGCAGGGTGTCCGAGATTTGGGTGGAGCTTCTGGGCATTTTCATCCTTCAGACAATCCAGAAATCAGTGGGTTTTTTGACCCGGTCTTGAGGTCAGGACTAAGAAGTCACTGGCCTATGTCCTCTGCCAACTATGGCCACGGCTAGACTGGTGTGTGCGTTGACCCGGGTGTGTGTGAAGGGTTGTGGACAGGCAGAGGAGTGGCAGGGTACGCAAGACTGAGGCACGGCTGGAGCCAACTCCGAGGGTTAGGAAGTGGGAGAGCTAAGCATCTTCCCCGGAACAATCAGGGATTCAGACCAATAAAATCAACAGCATGAACGTCCCCTGATTCCAAGGACCAAGTGGACAATCACTGTTGATCCCAAGGTCCACAGCCCTACAGAATCAGCCAACCTACCTGCTACAACCAACGAGGAATGTGCTGGACCCGACAGCCGAGCAGTGGGCTCGGCTCTTAAGTGCCTAGTGTCCCTCACCCCCACCCGACAATCCCAGGCCTGGCCCAGCTCCTTCCCTGGGACTCAGTTCTGCTGAGGCCCCGCCTCTATATCTGAACCCCAGGGTGATCCCGGGGCCCCACCTTCCTTTTCTCCAGCTGTCCCTGGTGATTCAAGAATTGTCTTCTGATATCTTTGGTGGAGGCGCAGCATTTTTTCCAGTGGTGCTCCCTGAAATTCTCCATCACCAGCCAACATGCCTGGGGCAGAAGCTCCTCAAATCTCCTCATCTGGGCCCGTAATTCTGTAGGAATCGGGGGTGGGGGGTCGGGGGTCGGACTGAGCCGAGCCAGCTGCTGAGGCCATCTCTCCAACAAAGGCTCGATGCAGCTTCGCAAAGAGACACTTGGTCTCCAGTGTGGTAATAGCTCTTCCATCAAAAGGGGTCCCGTGGGCAAACTGGTATTAAAGATACTGGATTAAGCAAGTTCAAAGGATTTCTCACACTGTAGGACTTGCCAGCACCTTATAAACCGCACTGTATCTTTCAGTAGTTCTATTTCATCCATTCTCTCTTCAAATATTACCCAGACCCAAGTCTCCTCCTCTCCCTCTGGACCTCTAAGGAGCTGCATGCCAGATCTACTTTTTCCTTCATCTCTCTTCACCTTTCTCCTGTATTTCTAGTCCTTTGTTTTCCTGTGTTACATTTTTGGTTATTTTGTTTGGCACTAAAGCCACTCATAATTTTAAAATTTCAATGATTTATTTTTCCAATATACATAAAGCTTTATTTGGTTCTCTTTTTATTTGGTTTCTCTTTATTTGGTTCATATTTACTTGCTCACTTTAATAGTCTTGTGCTCCTTACTCATATTTCTAATTTCCTCTTTAACTCAAAATAATTACTGTATTTTATATTCTGTGTCTGACACATTCAATATCTGAAGTCCTTACTGATCTCATTCTGTTGCCTCATGCTGAGGGTACCTTTTTGCTGTGGGGTGTGTGTGTGTGTTTTGTTTTACAGGGAGCTCTTATTTGGGGCATTTTATGTGTGGGAATCCCTGGAGGCCTGGAGAGGATTTATAGTATCTCTACTAAACAAGCATCTGGGCATGACACACTCCAAATCATTTTAAGCTATCATATAGAAATCTCTTGGATGATCCACAAACACAGAGTTGAATTTACATTTATCTGAGTGCAACTTCAGTTTAAACACCACAAAAGGCCTGACTTACAGATTCTCATTAGAGTTTTTCTTCTTTGCCCAGCGCCATGGCTTATAACAAGACACCTTCCTTCTAGTTAGTGGGGGAGGAGGTTTGGTTTCTGTCTCATTCCCTTGACTCTGCAGACGGCGCCCTGGGGAGTCCCAGCTCTCTGCGGCTTGTGCCCTTTCGGGCTGCACGCCTTGGGCGGTCTGGGGCCTGATCTCTGGCCCCGGTGCCCTGGAGGCCGTGACAATAGAGGCTCAAGAGGACCTGAGAGTCAGTCAAGCCCTCAGGGCCAAAGCCAGAGTCACTGCTCGGTTAGTCTGTGTTCCTATTCTCACTTAATCCTGAGGCCTTAGCGTTTCTTACTTTACAGCTAGCTCATCCATGCACTTAAAAGTTTATCACAAAAGTGTTATACCCAGGATTTTTACATGTGTTCAGTGGGAGAGTTGCCCAGGATACTTGGACTCCCTGTAGGAAATGGAAGTCTTCATTTCATGTGAACTGTCAGCCTTCCCGGGAGGGACATGATCTGCAGCATCTCCCAAACCCGTGTGACCATGGAACCTGTCTTTTGAGGAAGATCACAGAGGATGGAACCCCACATCGGGGGAAGCTCTGAGCTAGAGAAACCAAACGCTGCCTGTGGTTTCAATTCCAGTCATTCTACAACTACAGGAATGAGAGCCATTGTTGATTTCCCCTGGAGACGGCAAGGCTGTGAGGGGCTGAGTCCTCAAAAAACCCCTGCATGGTGGCTGTCATCCTTGGCTCCATTTGCAGGCAAGGGGAGGGGACTTGGTCCATGTCATACAGCTGGGGACGGCAGTGCTGGGTCTTGATCTCAGGTCTGGCTACCCCCAATCCTCTCCCTTTTCTACCCCGGCTGCCCCTCAACCCATAGCAGGCCTGTAATGCGCCCTTAGGTTCCCTGCCTTACAAGTAGAGGTAATCAGGACTTAACGCCTTAGAGATCATTAGCAAAAACACGTAAGGCTGTGGACATGGAGAACTGGGCAAGGAGAGAGGCAGCTATGAGTGTGTTTTCACAGCTCCTTTTATGTCATTATAATCAACATAAATGGCAAGATATATCCCACCTGCCTGTTTTCATGTCCCTGTTCTCTAGGAGGCTGTGTCTATTAAGTTCATCACAGCCCAGGCACACACTCGACACGGTGGAAGGATTCTTCAAATGATTAAACACAGAGGCCCCATATGACCCAGCAAGTCTACTCCTAGTTACACGCCCAGGAGAAATGAAGTCATACATCCACACACAACACGCACATGAGTGTTTACAGCAGCACCATCCGTAATCGCCAGACGGCGGATACAGCCAAATGTCTACCACTGAACAAAGAAACAAACTACGGTGTATGCACACTATGGAATATGATCCAGCCATAAAAAGGCTACCTGACACATTCTAACAATGGATGAACAGAAAGTAGGCTAGTGGTTGCTGAGGGCTGGGGACATGATAGAGGGATAGAAGTTCTGAAATTCACAGTGGTGATGGTTGCACAACTCTGTGAACATATTAAAACCCACTGAATTGTAACACAGCTTCCCACTAGCTATCTAGCTTACATTTGTGTGCATGTTCAATTGCTCAGTCACATCCGATTCTTTGTGACCCTTTGAATTGTAGCCTGAATTGTAGCAGGCTTCTCTATCCACTGGATTTCCCAGGTAAGAATACTGGAGTGGGTTGTCATTTCCTCCTCCAGGGGATCTTCCTGACCCAGGGACTGAACCCACATCTCCTGCACTGCCGGCAGATTCTCACATGGTAGTGTATATATGTCAATACTAATCTCCCAGTTCATCCCATTCCTTCTTTCCCCCCTATTTCATTGAGGGAATATCTCAAAAAAGCTGTAAAAAATTTTCAAAGAGTGAAACATTTTTAGTGATACAAATCACCGTATTTCTCAAGAAAACTTAACCTTTTTGCGGGAAGGGCATTGTTTTTTCCCCAGTTAAATCTGATCAAGGTTTTTTGCCTCATTCTAAGATGTCAGTTTTTCACAGGGAGGTTCTTCTGCCTCCATGTGACCTCCAGGTCGGGAGGGCACCATTCAGGCTGTGAGTGGCCACCACCTGCCACCTGCCTGCTGGTCACACCCACCTAGGAGGCAGGAGTTGTGGTAGTCGTCTGCCTGGCTGCGGTACTCCAGGACCTTCCTGCAGATGTCCTCTGCGCACTGGTCGAAGGTTTCATACACGCAGTCAGGCCTGGCGACTGAGCGTTTCTCTCTGCGGTAATACTCCTACAGGAGAGGGTGGGCAGGGTGGGCGCCAGGCCCCTCTCCAGGGGGCCAGGCCCAAGACCCTGGCATCCCCCGCTGTGCTCTCCTCACCCCTTGATCTTCTCAACTGCTGTCCCCTCCTCTGGGGTCTCTCCTCCCTCTGTCCCTGTCCCCTCCTCTGGGGTCTCCCTCCTCCCTCTGTCCCTGTCCCCTCCTCTGGGGTCTCCCTCCTCCCTCTGTCCCTGTCCCCTCCTCTGGGGTCTCCCTCCTCCCTCTGTCCCTGTCCCCTCCTCTGGGGTCTCCCTCCTCCCTCTGTCCCTGTCCCCTCCTCTGGGGTCTCCCTCCTCCCTCTGTCCCTGTCCCCTCCTCTGGGGTCTCCCTCCTCCCTCTGTCCCTGTCCCCTCCTCTGGGGTCTCCCTCCTCCCTCTGTCCTTGTCCCCTCCTCTGGGGTCTCCCTCCTCCCTCTGTCCCTGTCCCCACACTGTGGTCTCCCTCCCCCCTCTGTCCCTGTCCCCTCCTCTGGGGTCTCCCTCCTCCCTCTGTCCCTGTCCCCTCCTCTGGGGTCTCCCTCCTCCCTCTGTCCCTGTCCCCTCCTCTGGGGTCTCTCTCCTCCCTCTGTCCCTGTCCCCTCCTCTGGGGTCTCCCTCCTCCCTCTGTCCCTGTCCCCTCCTCTGGGGTCTCCCTCCTCCCTCTGTCCCTGTCCCCTCCTCTGGGGTCTCCCTCCTCCCTCTGTCCCTGTCCCCTCCTCTGGGGTCTCCCTCCTCCCTCTGTCCCTGTCCCCTCCTCTGGGGTCTCCCTCCTCCCTCTGTCCCTGTCCCCTCCTCTGGGGTCTCCCTCCTCCCTCTGTCCCTGTCCCCTCCTCTGGGGTCTCCCTCCTCCCTCTGTCCCTGTCCCCTCCTCTGGGGTCTCCCTCCTCCCTCTGTCCCTGTCACCACTGTCACTGTCCCAGAGCTACGCGAGGCACAAGCAAGTCAACGGTAAAACTCTACACATCCTTCAAGATGAAGATGGGTCTTCCACCCATGAGACCAAGAGCTTTCTATGGAGTGCCAAGCGGGGCCACTAACACAGATGGCCTGGAGCTCTGCTCCAAAGACTCCCACCCAGGGGGACGCCGACAGGGAGCACACAGACACCCCTGTGTGGGATGCACTGGACCGGGGCCCTGGGTTGCTCCTACCAGAGGCCCCCCCACCCCAGACAGTTGCTCCCACAGCCCCACCCACCCTCTGTGCTGCCATCACATGTCTTTCTCTGCTGGGAGCTGGCCACTCCGGGTCAGAGACCAGGCTTGCTCCTGATATCGGGTGTGCTAAATGTCTGACACATAGGACCCAAGAAAGGTTTGGTGGTGGAATAAATGGGCAAATGGTTGGATGAGCTTTAATTCTAGGATGAGAAACACCACACAAGGTGATAGAAGCTGGGCAGCTGTGGTCACAGGGGCTGGAGTCCCCTCTCCTCAGTTTTACCCAAAGGTCATTATTGGCAGAAGGTGGGGGGAGAGCCCGCTGGGGGTGTGTGGCCAGCAGATGGCAGGAGGGCAGGCAGAGCCCTTACCTCCACGACCGTCAGCAGGAGCTCGTTGCTTTCCCAGAGGAGGCTCAGGATGATGCCTTTAAAATCCCTGCAACACACAGGAGACAGATCCCTGAGAGGGCTTGTCTAATCACAGCAAATGGTGTGGACAAGACCAAGTGGACACAACATCCGAGTGCTCAGCGGCCCAGCCTGAAGTGGCCTTGGACAGCGTGGGTCGCCCAAGCATGCTCCCACCTCGCACTTCTGCTTGCCGCGTTGAATGCCGCCTGCATGTGCTGAGCTGTGTTTGGCCCCTTCCAAGTGTCTCTGTTCTTTTTTGTTCCTCATTACTCCTTGGAATTACTCACTCTTGCCCCAGGGCCATTGCTCACACTGATTCCTCTCCAGGGAACACAAATAACTTTCCTCTTGGTCACATTTGCTTTTCCTCCGGCCCTGGCTCCGTGGCAACCCCTGACTGCCTTGCTCCAACGCCCTGAGCAGCTCTCAGCTTTCTCGCCTCCCCATAGGAGCTCTGGGGATTGATATGTGTGGCTGGCTGATTGATCAGTCCCATCTCTCCCAGCAGCTGGTAAAGGCCAGCAGGACACACACTGTCTGCTTTCGTTCCCCATAGAATCCCCTGTCCAGTGTATTGCCTACACCTATCAGTGTCTCTGTCTTGGTTTAGAGGAGAAAGAACAATTCCTTATAAACATTCATCAAATGTGCAGGACTGCCTGTAGGACCAAACATCCTCTTTCTGAAACATCTGGCCTTTGGGCTGACTGTGCACACGAGGTCCTTTACTGAACAAATCTGCCCAGATCTAGCGAATATTGCTGTCAGTAGGTCAACTGTCTCAATGCTAAGAGTGAAGTAAGGGACTGATGTGTTAGAACTGCACATACCTGGAGGACAACTATCTTTTCAAAATTTCTGTAAAGTGATGCAGTGACTGTTTTACACACACATCATTTTTGACCAGTTTCTAAAATATATGTATATATATTTTTAAAGTCCCCCAAATTTTAAAAAAAAAATGGAAAAGGAAATGGCAACCCACTCCAGTATTCCTGCCTGCAGAATCCCATGGACAGAGGAGCCTGGGGGGCCACAGTCCATGGGCTTGCAAAGAGTCAGACACAACTGAGTGACTAAACCACCACCAAATTAAAAAAATGGGACTTCTCTGCTGGTCCAGTGGTTAAGACCCCATTCCTCCACTGCAGGGGGCACAGGTCCAGTTCCCTGTTGGGGAACTAAGACCCTGCATGCCTCTTTGCCGAAAAATCTGTGTGTGTATGTGTGTGTGATGTGATCTTTCCTTTACAAATTCACTCATCATAATTAAAGAAAATTAGAAATAAGCTGAAAAGATGGAAAAATTAATGCTAACATTTACTATATTTCCTTCTGCTGATGCTTAAATTGGTTTGGAATTAGGCTCATGTGCTTTTGACATTCTGCACCCTTTAAAGTGTTCCCCCTGCGTGATGATATCATTTTAAATGGCTCTGTAACACCACTGGGTATGTATGTACTGTGTTTACAATCCCCTATTTTTGGACTTTAGGTTTTCCCCCCATTTTCAGCTGGGATAAAAAGTATTGCATGGTACATCTTCGTGCAAACGTTTCCGTCCTGAGAGATGGCTTCTTCGGGAGAGGGACCCGCGGAGCTGCACAAAGGGTCTAACTTCATGGCTCTCCCCACTACTTTCCCAGCCCTTTCTAGGAAGAGACCTCGCTCTCTGCTGACTTTGACGGAAGCTGCCCCTGAGCAAACATCAGGTCCTTCCGTGTGCGGTCACCGCTCCTTTCCCAGTTTCTGTCGCATGACTCATGCTCCTGGCAGGGCTCTACTAAGGAGAGTTTGGGACTTTATTGGCTTCTTGGGAAAACAAGATCTCCCTAAACTGGCTCCTCTAAGGCCTCTCCCTCCCTGCCCGTCAACACCTCTGCTCCTTCTTCCCCATTTTGCCGCCTTCCACCTTCCCTTCAGTTGCCTGGTTTCCTCTGATATGCCCCCCTCTAAACTGCTACCTCCTCCATCTCTCTGTCCTTCCTCTCAATCCCTTCCCTTCCCACTCCAGCCCTCAACTCCCTCTAGGGAGTTAATTAAGTTTAACTACTAAGTTAAACTTGAGCTAAGTTAAACTACTTAACTAACTTAAGTTGAAGTACTTAACTACTTAACTAGTTGAACAAGCAGCTCAACTAAACTTGAGCTAAGTTGAACTGCTTGAACTAAGCTTGGGCCCTTGATCCTATCAGGGCTCTCAAGGGCCTGAGGGGCTCCTGAAAGCAACTGCCTGAGGCTAAAGGGGAAAAGAGGTAAGGAGAAGCACGCTGCATCCACTCAGATGTGCTGTAGAATTCAAAAACTCTTATACTTATTTACGTGAGTTCAACATGAAGTTGTCCTTCTTGCGATGGGATATAATTAGAAACACTGATAAAAGAGGCTTTGACAGAAATGTCATATGAACAACAATGTATAAGACATGACATGATCAAACATTTTAAAGAAACTAAGGTTGACTTGATGGAGACAATGCTTTTAAGCCCTCTTTGGAAAATCAACCTGGCACCTGGTTTACGGGGTTCCCAGCTTCATAGGTGCGTAAGGAAAACCTTACAGTATTGTGGGGACCTTAAGAAGAGAGGATTTCACCCAAATCGATAGGTACTGTGGGTGCAATCTGACTTGTCTTCCTAGTCTCAAGAGGCTTTTAAGAGTCTAATTTGAGATTCTTTATGAAAAGTTCCAGGAATGCAAACATAAAAGTTTCAGTGGTCGGCTACCACTCTTGCTGCACTTATGTAAATAATCAGGCCAAATCTAAAGAGACTAGACTTGTTTCATAAACAAGAACCAAAAAGAACAGCAACAGATATTTCACGTTTCAATAACTATAGCACTCTCTCGTGATTAGTAGATCCTAACCCTATTTGTGACAGTCGGACTGTGAAGAAAGCTGAGTGCCGAAAAATTGATGCTTTTGAATTGTGGTGTTGGACAAGACTCTTGAGAGTCCCTTGGACTGCAAGGAGATCCAACCAGTCCATCCTGAAGGAGATCAGTCCTGGGTGTTCATTGCAAGGACTGATGCTGAAGCTGAAACTCCAATACTTTGGCCACCTCATGTGAAGAGCTGACTCATTGGAAAAGACCCTGATGCTGGGAGGGATTGGGGGCAGGAGGAAAGGGGGACAACAGAGGGTGAGATGGCTGGATGGCATCACCGACTCGATGGGCATGAGTTTGAGTAAACTCCGGGAGTTGGGTGATGGGCAGGGAGGCCTGGTGTGCTGCGATTCATGGGGTTGCAAAGAGTCGGACACGACTGAGCGACTGAACTGAACTGAATTGAACTGAACCCTATTTGTTAGCTTTGAGGATTCATGGCTTCCCTGGAAACTGGATCAGATCTTGCCATCACGCATATTTGTCAATTCGTATCAAATCTCAACTCTTCTGTTGTTGTTTAGTCACCGAGTCACGTCTGACTCTTCTGCGGCCTCATGTACTGTAGCCCACCAGGCACCTCTGTCCATGGGATTTCCCAGGCAGGAATATTGGAGTGGGCTGCCATTCCCTTCTCCAGGCTCAACTCTTCTAGCCTCCTTCATATCTGGCTACAACTCCTCACATTAACATTTCTAATTTTCCCCCCACCGTCCTGACTTGACGCCACTGACAGCTGAACCCTAAACGTCCAGGCCCTTGCTGGGACTCGCAGTTGTTCTACAGCTGGCTTTTCCTCCAGGACCCAAAGAAGCCCCGCCAGGTGAAATTGGGTGATGGGCAACTGGAACGCCAGGGGCTGCTCCCAAGCAGGCCATTCTGGGGCTTCAGGCCCAATGTCTAGAAAGCTTGACTGGCTGCCCTACAACCAAATCGCAAGAGATGGAGCAGCTAGCCTTTAATAAACAAAAGGTGACTGAACAGAAATAAACAGATTGTTCAAAGGAAAGAAGAATGCCTTCTTGATGAATGCCTACATTCAGTGAAAACATCTCTCAATAGATTTAGGTGAAACAGGCTGAGACAAACAGACCTTGACCCTTACCAGCCCCTCGAAACCTCTCCTGCTCTGTCCCTCTATTGCTTACTTCCCCCTCAGTGAGTCAGATTTAGCTGCCAAGTGACAACGATGACAGGTTAAAGCAGAGTTAAAGGAACGGTGCTGACACTTACTCCGTCGGAGGAGGCCTGTCGCCGAGCACCTGGTACTTTCTGTCCAGGCGGTTGGGCTTGGTGTAGCGCGTGATGCTGTGGGGCAAAGGCGAGTCAGTGCTCTGCAAGCTGGAGCCGGGCGCAGGCAGACCTGAGTCTGCAGCAGCCCTGCCCAGACCCGCGGGCGCGGCCCGGCCCCTCGAGCTGCCGGCCCACCCCTCGACAGCTCTGCAGATGGCCTTAGAGTAGGGACGGAGCCCACTCAAGGCCGGGGGAGGGGCGGAGGGGCTCCAGCCCCGAAACCAGAATCCTTGCTTCCCTGTGGTGAGGACCCAAAGAAACAGGTTGAGAGCCGCAGGCAGCGATGCCAAATTTTCAAATACAAGCACATGTTAAATTTGAATTCCTTAACACATTATAAGCCAACTATATTTCAATAAAATAAATTTTTAAAATAAGCTTGAAATTCATATAAGCAATAAGCAATTTTCTGCATACACACCATGTGTTATTTGGGGCATACTCATATTAAAAAATAAATTATGTGTTGTTTTCTTGAAATTCAAATGTAACTGGACATCCTGAATTTTCATCTGGCAGCCTTAGCAGCACAGATATGTCACTGGTAACCACTGAGAGGCTGATTATACAAATGGACAATGGTTACACCATGTATAAACAGAGAACCCTGGCTCATAAGCTGTAACAACCTGCCTAGGACACCAAACCCTTCGTTACAATAAACCATTCAGGAAGCCTGCCTGCTGGAAGCCAGACTTGCAGGAAGACAGATTGATATCTTTAGTAACAATCCAGGAAGCCAAATAATACCCTCTGTAACAATTCACCCCACAAGACCAGGACCTGCTCTGTAGGACAGCTCCCTTAGATTTTGTCCCTGCTTCTGACTTGGGACGAACAAGTCAAATGCATACCCCTAACCAATCACACAGGATGCCTACTGCTCTTGGGCCTCCTCCAGCCTTCCCAGGGCAACAACCACCAACAGGGTACATCTGAAGCCTTCCCTTTTCTCCACTACACCCCTTTCCCACTCTCTTGCCTGCCTTTGTGTCTCTGTTAAAATGCAAGTGATAGTGGCTGCTTCCCTGGTTGTAGCAAGCTTTGCATAGTGTTTGCTTTTCCCATTTGGTTGGTCTTTGTTTATTTCCACACTGCAGATGGCACACCTGTTCAAAAAGACTCTCTGGATGTATGCAAAGCAGGAATCTCTTCAGTGTCACTTCTTCAAAACCAAGAATTAAACTAGGTCAATAATGGCTCATCAAAGACTCAGAAAGTGAGGTCAGCCATGTGGCTTCTGTCATCCACCTCCTATAAAGTCGGTGTCAGGGGCCATCCAGGGCCCATGCTCACTGAGCCATGAGTCTAACAACCCTGAGAGGGCATAGTGGACAGCACACATGGCCAGGATGCAGAGACTCAGAACTCCCAAGACTCTGTGATGTCATCCAAGGAAAGCCACCTCCCAGGTCACGCCCTCTGACAGACACGGTGTGTATGGGAGGTAGCTGTCACTGCGGATACCCCCAGCACCCTGGCAGGCTCTCAGGTGGAGGGCTGTGAGAGTCAAGCCACTGGGCAGGGATGAGAACAGACCTGTCTAAGGCAGGCTTTGGAGCCGGCCCCTTGCGGGGTCCCAACTTGGAGGGTCCCTATTTGGCGAGTCTGTTAGCACAGGAGGCACATTCTGAGGACACAGGCTGGTACAGGGCAGCCTCTGGCCTCCGTCTGGGGGTCGGGGTCGGGTCTGGGAAGGGGAGGCTGCAGGCAGCCTAGCCTCTCTACCTTGCTGCCGAGGTGGCACTGGCGATGGACACGGCCTTCTTCAGGGAGTGCTCTGCTCGGTTCCGGATTCGCCTCAAGGCTTTGGGTGATGGGCACCCAGGAGAACAACGAAGGATCCCAGGTGAGGAGGGACGAGGTGGCACCCCCGGCTACCCCACTGTCAGCGCCCTAAATTCACAGGCCTGGCTGCCCCTACCTGTCTGGGACCGTTCTTTGTCACACTGATGGGTTGAGGACTTCGAGTCGGGAAACCTGAAACCAAAGGAAAGGATGAGAGCTTTTCCCCAATGACCAAGAGGATGGCTGAGGCCAGGCACAGGGCCCCATCCTGGCTAGGCCACAATGCCACGTAAATCCGCCCAATCGTGAGCTCCACTTCAGAGGAGGAAGCTGAGGCTCTTGGGGGGAGAAGGAGGCCTGCACAAGGCCACAGCTGTTAGGGTGGGCTCACATGGGGACTGGCCCCTGAAGGCTTGGGCCCCACTGTTCACACCCAGGCCACTCACTGCAGGATCCTCTTGACCACCTCCACGGCTGGGTCTTCAATCATGGACTTCCCCATGCGGCTTGGCTGGGCAAAGGACTCAGGGGTGACTATGTCTGCCTTAGCCTCTTCTTCATAGACTTCTGAAGATAACAAGATGTCACTGTCTACCTCCAGGTCAGTCAAGACGTTGTCCTGCAGGCCAAAGAGCAGGGCCTGATTGTGGGTGTCAGGGAGGCAGGCAGGCTGGGTTCCCATCCCAGGACCACTGGGCCCAGGTGCTGCAGGCTGACCACTTTGAGCCTCTCTTGCCCCTTCTGTGAAGCAGCATGGATTATATATACCTTAGAGGACCATTCATTCATTCATTCATGTGTGCATGACGAGACCTTCAAAAGTATTTGTTGAGTGCCTGCTTTCTGCAAGGCTCTCCCTGGGCCTGGGACACAGGGTAAAAGGGCCACATGTGACTCTTATCCTTATAGAGCTTACAGTCTGGTCAGAGAAACAAGACATTTAATATGGACCTCTACAAATAAATGGTCAAACTGGGGCCAGTGCAATGAAAACAAAGTTACAGCATCTTCCCTGTAGCTGAGGGTCACGAACTGGGCTACTCGCAGATGTGCCCAGGTGGTGCTTTTGAGCAAAGGACAAGTACATGAACGAGTGCGTGGATAAGTGAGTGGCCACCTCCACCTTGCGCAGGACCTTGGAGAAACAGTGAGCGCGGGACCCACCACAAGCACTTAGGTGAGCTCTGCCCTGTTTTATTCTGTGCCGTGGCTGCACCGTAAGCCCCGGAGGCAAGGACTCCAGCAGGACTCCTGAGTTTCGTCTGGCGGGGCTCAGTACTGTTGCTGTGATGAAAGCTTGGCGCCGGCAGCACAGCAGGAAGAGCCTCCCCACAGGAAGGAGGGCTGGATCAGAGCATGGCCGCGAGAGGCGGGGCCTGCGGGCAGGCAGAGTGTGGCTTGCGGGGCATCCCCTTAGACTGCCATCGGCTCTGGGACAGGTCCTCCTGGAAGCTGGCTGAGACCTCCGGGGAAAGCTTGGCGAGAGAGGCTGAGTGTGGCCTGAGGGTGACAGGCTCTGCCCTCTTGGGGCACACCGTCTAGGGGAGGCAGCTCCTAGAAGGGGGACCTCACTGAATGGTCTGTGGGTTCATGCGGAAGTAGAACATGCCACGGGGGTCAGGAGATGCTGGCCCAAACTAGTGGGTGAGTGAAGGCCTCGGGGAAACTGAGCTCTTAGGGGGACCAGAGAAATGAAGGGGTCGAGGCAGGCCTGGTGAGGATCTGGATCTTATCCTGAGGACAGGAGAGGGACATGGGCAGACTGGCCTTGTCCAAGAGGCCTGGCTGCAGCTCAGGGAGTGGATCACAGGGCTAAGTGCGAGGATCAGGACAGCCATATGTGCAAAAGCTGGGGGGCTTGGACAAGGTAGTGGGGGTGGGATGGGGAGAAGCTGGTGGCTGCTAATGGGAGCGAGCGGGAAGGAAGAAGCTGAGAGCTGAGACTTCCCTGAGAGCTGAGGGCCCCGATGGGGCGGGGAGGTGCTGCCAGGAGGTGACGGATCTCCACAGGGACCAGTGAGGGAAGTGGCCCACCTGGGGTGTGAACCCAGATCTGACTCCACAGTCTGTGGCCTTTCTAACGCATCCCTGCAGGCCTGATGTCCAGCAGGGGCCTGAGGGGTCTTCTCTCCCTGGGATCTGCTGAACCCTGTAGGATACCAGGGAGCCCAGCCCCCACAGCTCAGATGCTCTTCCCCATGGCTGCCCCATCCCATTCCTTACGGAAAAGACCAGGTGAGTCATGGATATCATGTCCAGCTTGCAGTTGAGATACTCAATTCTTTGGCTCAGTTTTTCTTTCCAAGTTCGAATAAGGCCAAGGAGGTCTTCCGTGCTCACTACCTAGTGAGAATATGGAGGAAAAAAGCCACAGGAAGCAGACTGAAGGTGGGCAGGCTGACTCCACGTGGACTGCAGGAGCCAGCTGGCTGGTGAGGACACCTCTTGGCTCCAGGGAGGCGCCCCTCTTGCAGGGAGGGCCCTGGAGGAATGAGGAGCCCTGCGCCAGCTCTCTTGGGCAACTCTACTGGGCAGCGGGTCCTTCCTGGATGGGGCATCAGGAGTTCTATTCCTGGTTCTATGGGTTTGTTCTGAGCAAATGGCTCAAACTTACTTGACTTCCTTGGTGGCTCAGAGGATGGGTAAAGAATCTGCTGGCAGTGCAGGAGACCCGGGTTTCATCCCTGGGTCAGGAAGATCCCCTGGGGAAGGGCAGGGCAACCCACTCCAGTTTTCTTGCCTGGAGAATTCCATGGACAGAGGAGCCATGGCCTCAGAGGCCATGAGGTCACAAAAGAGTCGGACACAACTGAGCAACTAAACAACAGCAAACAACAGTGCTAACAATGATAAAACTTCAACTCGGTTACTGAAACCAGAGAGCTAAGACCTGCTGGCCAGGACACCAGGTCTACAAATGCCTGGCTGGGCTGGGGAGAAAAGGGCTCAGGGTGGCCAGGACACCCTGACCACAGGGATATCACAGGGGACAGGGACATGCACGAGAGGCAGAACAAGCAAGTCAACGATGTAAGCGTGCAGAGACCTGCTTTGCTGATCAGGGCCCGGCGGGCACTTAGAACCTCACTTCTCTCAGACTTCATTCCAATTTGGACTTTTCACCACTTACACGTAGAAAATGGAAGTAACCAGTTTATGCACACTGGTTGGAACAAAAGATGGTTGTTCAGAGGGCAGAGTCCTGCTTCCGCTACTCATCCAGGGCTGCATTCCAATTATAAGGAGGGAGGCCTCGCGACATCAGCGTGGGAGGAAGGCCAGACTCAACACCCTGTGCTCGCTGGCCTCAGTATGCCTGTCAGGGAGCTGCTGGGGGCTGGGGCTGCTTTCTCTTCTCTTCCTTAATCCCACTGAATAAAATAGAGGTGACGTAGGAAGGTTCAGAGGCCCTGCTGGTGGTAGAGAAATCTATACCACAAATGTGAGTTTATTTCCAGTTAACAATTCTAGCATGCATCTTTACTATTCACAGCTTAGCATCTACTGATCAGTCCTGGGTGTTCACTGGAAGGACTGATGTTGAAGCTGAAACTCCAATACTTTGGCCACCTGATGCGAAGAGCTGACTCATTGGAAAAGACCCTGATGCTGGAAAAGATTGAGGGCAGGAGGAGAAGGGGACAATGAAAGATGAGATGGTTGGATGGCATCATCGACTCGATGGACATGGGTTTCGGTGGACTCTAGGAGTCGGTGATGGACAGGGAGGCCTGGCTTGCTGCGGTTCATGGGGTCGCAAAGAGTCGGACATGACTGAGCGACTGAACTGAACTGAACTGAACACTTACTTGTTTATTCCCTTTTGAGCTTCGGCACATTTGTACCTTGCTTTGAAGCTGTTCTAGAGAAGAATTTAATCCCTCTGTCTGCAAATTGGATTTTGCTACCTAGAAAAACCAGAGGTTCAGAGATTTACTTCCAGAATACTTATTTTGATCAAGAAAAAGTTTTGGGTTGAATATGAGAAAAATGAAATTGGAGGGAAAAATGCAAAGCTGTATTAGACACTAGATCAATGCAAATTTAAAGGGTTTTTTTTTCTGCTAAAGAAATAAGTTTCAAAAATAAAATTGGTGACCTGCAGTACTGGTTGAGGGTGTTAGGAGGACACACTCAGGCCCTGTTGGTGAGCGGGTATCTGTACAAGCTACCTGGAAAGCACAGAGAGCCTTGAAACACTCCTGCTCTGGCCCAGGAATTCTAGCTCTGGGAGGCAGCCTAGGGACATCAGCAGGGCTTCCAGTGAAAGCACGTCTATCACATCTCTGTGTGTAATAAGTGAAACCCACTAAGAATTCCTCCAAACAGGAATGGTTAAATAAAAATGGCAACACATTTGGGAGACAGAAGCCATCAAAGTGATGTTTTTGAAGAAAGTTTTCCGCTTAAAAAAAAGTTTTTACTGCAGCTTAAAAAACTGTAATCAATAGCACCCTCATCCCCACAGCCCCGACCCTCACTCCAGCGCCACGGAGCCCAGCTCGTGGGGCCCTGCTGACCCAGCCGCAGCTCCAGCCTCAGTGCACCCCCGCATCGTCTTCTTCAAGCTCCAGCTCCCCCAGGATTTTCTCCTGACCCCTCCAGGACACGGCTCCACACCCTCCTGGCTGGCTCCTCCTCCTCCATCAAGCCTTGGGAAGCACTGCTTCCGCAGTCCAGAAGAAACCCTCTCCTCTCTGTCCCCACGCACCTCGCGCGGCCCTCTTGTCCCCGGTAGCCCAAATGGCCAGGCATTGCCTGAATTTCTGGTGCCACAGACACGGGTTCACGTTTTGGCCCCACAATTTAGGGACGGTGTGTTCTTAATGGCTCTGCCTCAATTTCTTTGTTTCTAAAGTGGGCTGACCAGGTTGGGTGCATGAGACAAGTGCTCGGGCCTGGTGCACTGGGAAGACCCAGAGGGATTGGGTGGAGAGGGAGGTGGGAGGGGGGATCGGGATGGGGAATACATGTAAATCCATGGCTAATTCATTTCAATGTATGACAAAAACTACTGTAATGATGTAATTAGCCTCCAACTAATAAAAATAAATGGAAAAAAATATATATATATCAAAAAAAAAAAAATAAAGTGGACTTAGAGCAGCTCTTGTGAGGACTCAAACAGTTCATCAAAATAAGCCCACTGAGATGCATGTGTGTGATAACTCGGTGGATGTCAGAAGCTATTATGATTTAATCTCTGACTTCCTGGCCGGAGTGCCAGTCCCAGGGGGGCAGAGACACCCCCGGTATCCCCAGCACCTGGGGCAGTGCCTGTGCAGGTGTGTGATAAACATCCAGCAGATGAAGAACGTATCTGTCCTACCTCGCACTTGATGTTTACTTGCAGATTTGTCAGCAAGCGCTGGATTTTCTCTATGAAAATAAGGTCCACGGACAGGTTATGGAATTTACTTTCAAACTTGCTGATGAACTCATTAGCCTTAAAGAAAGAGAAAAAAGTAAAGGAGTGGGACTTAATTTGGAAATTTCGGACTCTGGAAGCAGAGGGGGACAGGCCCAATTAATGGGTGGAAAGGGGGCTTGACTGGCCTATTAGGCAGTGAGCAAGGCAACTATGTAACCGGGTGTCACAGGAGTCTGGCTAGAGGTCAGGGTGGGGCCTACTCACCTGGTCCAGGTAATCGCTCTCCATCTTTTCCATGTTGATCATGATTAAATTTTCAACAAACTCTATCCGGGCAGCTTCCTTCTCTAGTCGATGACACAGCGAGTCAATTTCTTCAGAAGAAAAGTTGCCTCCCTCTGAAAACAATCTGAAAATAATTTGGGAGAAATAAAAGCCATTGATCAGCCCTGAACCATTCCACCCATCCCAACTACTGTGGTAGCCAAGGCTTTAGATTAAAAGTACAAGATCATGGAAAAAGTTCAAGGACACAGGCAGGGAAACAACCCAGATGTCCATCAAGGGATGAATGGATAAACACATCATACATGATGGAGTATTATTGAGCTTTAAGAAGGAATGAAATTCTGACACACGGACAGGCACTGAAGACATTATGCTAAGTGAAAAAGTCAAGCACACAAAAGAACAAATGTGCTGTGATTTCACTTCTATGAGGCCCCTAGAGTAGTCAAATTCATAGAGACCGAAAATACAAATAGCATAGCGGTTCCCAGCGGCTGAAGAAAGGTGAAATGGGCAGTTAGTGTTTAGAGCTTCAGCTGTGAGGGTGAAAATGTGCCGGAGATGAACGGTGGTGATGGCTGTACAAAAACGTGAACATACTTAACGCCAATGAACCACACATACAATGGTTAAAAAGGACAGATTTATGTTATGGATATTTCGTCATAATTGAAAGATGAAGAGGCACACAAGACCACCTCTCAACAGAGAGAGCCCAGAGGCCCACGGGGGGGCCCCGGACGCTGGCTCCCACCTGCAGTGCTTGATGAACTCAATGTTGGTGTAGCGCAGCTTGCCCAGGCTCTCTTCCAGGTACTGGCGGAAGCTGCGCAGGGACACCTGGATGACGTCGACATAGCTGAGCAGCTCCCGGTGCAAAGTGCTGCTGAGGGTCACCAGCCTGGGGGACACAGGAGGCAGGGAGGCGACCCGGGCATGGGAGGGCGGCCCGGGGGATGGCGTGACGCCCCGAGCAGGAGGCAGGGAGGCGACCCGGGCGCGGGAGGGCGGCCCGGGGGATGGCGTGAGCCCCGAGCCCAGCTGTGCGGTCACCAGAAGCACGCCTCTCTTCACGGGGCAGACAGAGGTCTCAGAAGGGAGTTCAGAATGCCAGCGTGTGCAGAGTGCCAGACTCTCAGGGAGCTGGGTCGGAGGGCACCTCTCCTCAGTCTGGCTCCTGCCACCAAATTGCTAAGAGAATCCCCCGGTCCTCCCCCTACCACCACCCCCTCTTAACTCCAAGAAATGTGGCTCCTGTGCCCTGGGACTTCCGGAAAGAGCAGCCTGCAGGCTTCCTCTTTACATCGGAGTCTACCCTAACCAGCTGCCTCTTGGGTACCTGACCACGGTACCTGTGAAGTCTCCTCACCTGTGACCAGATGGAGGCCTTACGGGGCCTCACCTCAAATCCCTGAATGGCCTTCCAGGAAACCCTGGTTCTACCCTGAGCACATCCCCACCTGGAGCTGGGCCAGTGCTCCTCTCTGGTGGGAGAATTCTGCCTCCTCCTCACCTCCCTCCATTCCATGCCCTAGGGTCTCCTCCAGGAAGCTCGTCCTGATTTCCCTGGGTCTTTCCCACCATGGACATGTCAGGGCACATCATTTTGTATTCCTGCACTCTGACAGTTGCACCCTCTTCTCTCTCTGGCTGCTCCCCCACCCCCAGAACCAAGCCCCTGGCCAGATGTGTCACTGTAGTTGGACTCCTACTCTCATGACGAGATGAAAATCCTTCTGGAAACCCCAACTCTTCTGCTGCCCACAGCAGATGGGAGGACTGCTTCTCTGAGCAGAGACACCTGGCCAGGGTTCTGGGGCTGCCAGGCCATGACTGAGTCCCCCAAGACCCTTACTTCTGGCTCTTGGTGGCGTTCAAGAAGATGTGCTCCATGTCAGAAATCTTGCGGCGGAAGTGTTTGCTCTTCAGGTTTTGCTCTTCCTGGAACTGGCAGAACATCATCCTCTCCTTCCTCAGTGTCTCCATCACCCCTGCACAGTGGCTGTCCAGCCGTTCTTGATGAAGCAAGAGCTCAGCTGAAAGAGGACACGGGGCGGGGGCTGAGGTCCTCTGGGACCCTGGGTCCGCTCTGGACAGCATTCTCCTGGATAGTGATGTGCCTCTCCCAGGCGAGCTACAGAGAAGGGACTTCTTAGCCAAGGTCCAGTCCCCACTGCCCTCCCCAGGGCTCAGCCTGGGAGTGGACTCAGACCTCAGGGGAACCCGTCTGAGACAGCCCCAGTGTCCTTAATTGGAGAGGAGGCTCTGGTGGGCTGTGAGTGGTGGAAATACCCTGCCAGAAGCGGAAGGGAACGAGGTCTGGGAGCAGTGGGATGGGCGTTGAGGAGGGCAGGGATTTTGGTGAGAGGGTCTGGGAGCAAAAGGCCACCACAAAGTTTGGCAGTTGGCATCTGACCCTTTCTATCAGTGGTTACTCATTTCCAACAAGCCTGAATTATGGCAGACTTTAAGAGCTCCATCATAGGCCTTAAGAGCTAGCAGAGAGCCTTGGGTTACCTCATCTGACCTCCTACTGCCTGGAGTGGGGGATGTGCCGTGGGCTCAGCTCTGCCAAGAACAAATGGCGGGACTCTGGGGCTTTGCTTCTCTGGCCTCCAGTTTCACATTGTGCGTTGGGCCAGGAGCCAGGGAAGAGAAAGGAAACCAGACTTCAGGGAGCATCTTTGTTTATATTTATATTTAATGCACATATTTCCCAGATGAGGACAACGAGGCCTCAAAAAGTAAAGCAGGTCTCCTAAGGCCACAGGAAGCTCTCAGGATCTATGATGAAGTTTCAAGTATGATAGATGAAAACCTGATGGGCACCACTGAAGCTTTCAAATAAAAGTGCCCTCCCCCAAAATGATGGAGCCTTCTGCCTTAGAGAGAAATGGCACTTTTTAAGTATTAAAAACTATAAGCTGAAAATAATGGCTACCACTTTTGGAGACTCTGGCTTATACCAGTTGTTCATGATTCTGCACTGTACCACTTCAAGGAGAGTTAACTACCACCACCAAAATACCCTCAGGAGGTTAGGAACAGATCAGATAGGTCATGTAACCTGCCCAGAGTCACACAGCTAGAGAGGTTGAGCCTACTAGCTCTGAGTCCTGAGCTACAGGCCTGCCTCTAGGGCATCCGTCATGAAAGTGTGAATGACAGGTGTGGGAATGTATCTGGGACTGATAAAGCTAAAATAAGACAATATTCTTCATTTCAGCATCTAACACCCTCTTTAAAAGATCTTAGATGAGGATTCTGGGTACAACCTTCTCTGCCAGCCTGGGAGGTGTGAACCCTCACACACATCTTCTGGGGTGTGACGACAACATGCTCAGTGTTGTGTGGTGCAAACCGGGGCTGCCTGATGAATGCAGAGCCACGGTACCTGCCCTGACGTTGTGGATGTCCTTCTCAATGCGCTGGGCTCTTGGCTGGTGCAGGTGCAGACGCAGCTCCAGTTCTGAATCCAGTTCATCAGTCTTGCTGGCCATGAGGACCCGAGCATTGAGGGCACATTGGTCAAACCACTTCTCCAAGTGCTCAAAAAAGCCAGTTCGAAGCCTGAGGGAGAGGCCAGCGAGGTCAGCAACTGTGACCAGGGAGAGGTCTCTCCAGGTCGATACATACAGTGCTTCCTTCTTCCACTCCTTCTTTCTTATTTAATTTCCCACTACATTGTATCTCTTTGTCTGGGTGGACCATTATTCATTTAGCCAGATCCCCTGGTTGGTGGACATAGCCTGGTTTCCATTCATTTGTTCTTACCAAGAAGACTGTAATGTGTAACTTCATACATGTGTCAAGTGTAGAATAATTTCTATAGGATAAATTCCCTGAAAGGGAATTATTGAATCAAAACCTGAAATACATTTGTGGATCTGGTTGATATGGCCAAACTGCTTCTGTTGCATGACAATGAATAAAAGTTCCTATTTCTCCATTTCTCACTGTGGATGGTGACTGCGGCAATGAAAATAAAAGATGCCTGCTCCCTGGAAGAAAAATCTATGACAAATTCAGACAGCGTATTAAAAAGCAGAGATATCACTGGGCTGCCAAAGGTCCGTACAGTCAAAGATTTTTCAAGTAGTCATGTACAGGTGTGAGTTGGACCATAAACAAGGCTGAGTGCTGAAGAATTGATGCTTTCAAATTATGGTGCTAGAAAAGACTCATAAGAGTCCCTTGGACAGCAAAGAGATCAAACCAGTCAATCCTAAAGGAAATCAACCCTGAATCCTCATTGGAAGGACTGATGCTGAAGCTGAAGCGCCAATACTTTGGCCCCCTGGTGCAAATAGCGACTCATCAAAAAGACCTGATGCTGGGAAAGACTGAAGGTAAAAGAAGGGGGAGGAAGAGGCTGAGATGGTTAGATAGCATCGCTGACTCACTGGACATGAATTTGAGCAAATTCTGGGAGATAGTGGAGGACAGAGGAGTCTGGCGTGCTGCAGACAGGTCTGTAAAGTCAGACACGATGTAGTGACTGAACAACAGTTTCTCCATAGCTTCAGACTGTATTGTCAAACCCTTGAATCTGACAATTTTGTCATATTATGACTGAGACTGAGCATATTTTTATGAGTTCAAGACTATTAAAGTTCTTTTTCTATCTATACCATCCACTAATATCTTTTGCCCACCACTCTAGGATGTAGTTGCGCTTTTTCTTGTTAATTTCTAGGAGCACTTTATATATTGGGAACACAAGGTCCTTTGGCTGAGATGTGAACTGCAAATATTTTTGCTAGTTGATCGTTTCATCCTGTTAGAAATGCAGCATGATTTTCTTGGCTATGTATTGTCAAGATGTTGGTTCTCTCCAAATGTATCTATAGATTCTATAACAATTAAAAGCTCAGCAGATGTCTTCTTACAGAAACTGATGAGCTGATTTCAAATTTATATAGAAATAGAAAAGGGCCAAGGATAGTAAAGACAATTCTGGAGAAGTCAAGTCTGGAGGACTTACACAACCAGATAATAAGACTTAGTATAAGCTATGGTAATCAGTCGGGGTCCCTGCATCAGGAAGATCCTCTGGAGTAGGAAATGGCAACCCACTCGCAGGCAAATATTCTTGCCTGGAAAAGTCCATGAACAGATAAGCCTGGTGGGCAGCAGAGAGCTGGACATGACCGAGTACATGGCACACGCACCATCAGTCAGGGGAGGCCTGGCAGGGCAGTGGAGAGAGAGGAGTCTTCTCAAATGGCCTGGCCTTAACTGGCTATTCACACAGGACAGAAGTGAATTTGACTCCTACCGCACATGTAAGCAAGTATCAATTCCAGCTGAATTGTACATCTAACTGTGAAAGTTTATAACATTTTTGGTAGATAACACAGGAGAATATTTTCATGACCTTGGGGCAAGCAAAGATTTCTTAGAGAAGACAGAAATCACACTAACCCTAGTGGAAAAATTGATGACTAAGACCTTACTAAAAAGATATCTGGCAAAAGCTATCTTTACAAGAGTAAAAAAAAAGACAAGCACAGAGAAGGTACGAACATTCACGATGTGTTTAACTAACAAAAAAACCCTGGTCTAAGGCAGGCAACTAACTCACTTAAATCAGTAAGAAAAAATATAGGTAATCTACCACAAATAAGCAAAGAATTTAATGAGGCATTTCACAGAAAGGTGATTAAATGGCCAATAAGTATATAACAAGGCGCACGACATTGTTATTCATCAGGAAAATGAAGCACCACTACACACACACACCAGAGTGCCTAAAATAAAAACCACCGACAATAAATACCAAGTGAGGATATGGAGCAACTGGACTCTCATACATTGCTGCAAACTGTTAAAACAAACCACTTTTGAAAACTCTTTGGTAGTATCTTTTGGTCACATCTCCTCAAGATGGACACACACATATAAGTCAACTTCCCAATAACCCACTCTTACTTATATATCTAACAGAAATATATACACATGCTCACCAGGGGAAGCTGGATATAAAAGAATACACTCTATATGATTCCATTTAAATAAAATTCACAAACAAGCAGAACTAATTCAGAAGTTAGAATGCTTGCTGCCCCCTGCAAATAGGTAAATCAGTACTGTCTTTCTAGATTTCATACATATGTGTTAGCATATGGTATTTGCTTTCTTTTCCATCTGAAACTAGTCCAATCTTTCGTTATTATATTTCAGCTTGTTAATAAAACTCAAAGAGAATGAGAATAAAAGGAATTTTCACTCACTGTTTCTTAATCTCTAAAACTAGTCTGGATGGAATGATCACTTCTTCTAAGACCCTGGCACTGGAACTGTCCTTGAAGAAAATGGCAGGAAGGTTGGAATGGGGTGTCTTGCTGTTCTCTTCTTGTTTCAGGGGTAGGAAAACAAAGTAAGTGTTCCCACTAGAGGTTGTGAAGAACTCCATCTCCTCCTGGGAGATCTCCCCTAGACTCTCCTCCTGGGCTTTGACCTAAGCAGAAAACAAGACTTTAAACTCGGCGTCATTGAACAGACTTGGTAATCTTTACCATAGGTCCTTTGACATCAGAGGTTGTAAACCTGTGGGATGAAAGTTGTCTATGTTTATATTTTGCCCATATAATGCTTTTAAAATAGGGAAATGCCACCTAAAAATCTGGATTTCTGATTTCTCTTAAAAATCAGAAAATCTGGCAATTCTGAGTCTGCATTCCCAAATGGCATCACTGGCTGGAGCTGAATAATGGCTGCATGGTTGCCATAGACTGAATGTTGGTGCCTCTCCAAAATTCATATCCCCAGTGTGTTGGTATTTGGAGGTGGACTTTGGGAGATGATCAGGGCAAGTAGGCAGAGCCCTCCCTCATGAATAGCGGTAGTGCCCTTAAAAATGAAATATCAGAGAGCTTGCCCCTTCCACCATGTAAGGACACAGAAAAAAAAAAGAGCTGTTTATTACCAAGAAGTAGGTCCTCATCAGACACTGAGGCTGCCAGTGCCTGGATCTTGAATTCCCGGACTCCAAAACTGTGAGAAATCAATCTCTGGTGTTTATAAGCCACCCAGTCCATGGTATTCCGTGATAGCAGCCTGAACAGACCAAGACAGGAGTCCTCACCAAGTCACTGTTTTATCCTTGGTGTCCCGCCCTCTTTTCTCGCACCTGCCTGTGGCCCCTGTTCAGAGGCCTCATGTGCCAATCCTGCCACAGAGGTACAGGAAAGGAGTCTCTGCGATGCCATGCTTATGGAGCTCACATTTCTGTCCTGTGAGTCTGAATGTGCTCTGAGGGTGAGATCCGTTCATATGAGGTCACTTACCTGCACTCTGAGGAGAGCCGTCTGCCAACCTGGATACGGATCTGTGCTCTTACACAGCCAGAGACTGGGGAGAGAGGTGGAACGGGGCGGCTAAGCTGGTCTCTGCCATAAAGAGGAGCTGGGGGAAGGCAGAGGACCTGGGAGCGGGGCAGAGTCACGGGCGGATGACAGAGTCGGTTGCAGGATGGGATGTGAGGACAGGAAGGTGAAATTTAAAAAGTACTGCTGGGACGTGAAAACGGGATCTCTGCTGGCAGCAATGAAAAGTGTGCGTACGTTTGTTATTCTTTAGACACAGCCTAGGAGACTGCTGGTCTCCATTAGGGCTAATGGTCCCCACTGGGGACCCCGGCTTGTGCTAGGGATGCAGACAGTGAACACAGCACAGGTTCCAAACCCAAGAGCGAACCTTCGCTGGCCTACCTCATCCGCAGACGAGCTCCTCCACTCCTCCTCCTCCCTCTCCTCCTCCTCGTCCTCCTCCTCCTCGTCCTCCTCCTCCTCCCTCTCCTCCTCCTCCTCCTTCTTCTCTTCCTCTTCTTCTTCGTGAACCAGCACACTGGCCTGGTTTGGGGGTGATCTCAAGGAGCTGTCTCTGTCAACCTGTATCTCTTCCAGCCCTGGAATAGAGTCCTCCCTGGACTCATCCATCTCTTCACTCAGTACGGACTTCTGTGGGCTCATGACCACCTCTTGTGTGGTGGAGGACTCAACCTCTGGATCTTCTTCTTCCTCTGTCTCTTCTGCTGGCTTGAGGGAGCCTGCCCTCCTCCTGCCGCTTCTGTCACGTTTGCGCGTGTTTGCTTTGAACCTTCGTTTTCCTCTCCGTCTTCCCGTTCTCTTCTGCAACTGCTTTTCATGTGGTTCTGTTGATGATCGGCCCCAAAGCACAGGAAGACACAGGTTACCAGTGCAGCCTGGTTGGGCCTCCCGAGCCCCCAGACACATAAGCGTGAAGTTGGGGAGACTCACACTTGAATTGTAGAAGTGTTACCTGGTTCCCTCAACTGGAAAACGACTTCTCCCTCCAGGTTCTACGAGGCAGAAACACAGACACTGAATACGCAGTGCTACCTTCCTCCAAGTGCCACTTCTCGGGGCGTCTCTTTGCTTTAAGGAAAAACCCCCTCCTCCCTGCCTTCTACATCTGGTGCAGGCCCTGACCACTTATTTCACAGGGGTGAGCAGGGCGTTCCTGATCAGCTTTCCTTAATCTCAAGCACGTTAGCAAAGTTTGTTTATCATACAATGAAAATCGCAGAATAAACCCTCATTCTGACATTTTTGGTAGTGATCTGGAGCAAAGAACAAGCAAGTATATATAGAGAGATGCATCCAAGGGGCAGGAATCTGCCGCACCTGGCGCTGGATGTAAACACAACGACCGTGATGTGCATGACCTGGGGGCCCCTCTTCACCCTGCACATTCCCTGTTCCACTGGCTATGGGTGAAGTTGTGGAAACACTGTGTCACTGAGAGCAGTGGGCTGGAACTCTAGCTCCTCACAAGCTGTGTGACCGTGGACAAGCCCCTTAAACCCGATGGACCCAGGTCCTTCCTATGTTACTGCCACCACAGGAGTGCCTCCGTTTTAAACCAGGCAACCAGACTGATCTCAAAGCTCCACCTCTGGACAGCCTGAGTTCCACTTCAACCAAGGTGCCACAAATGCATTTACGAGCAATCGGGACAGGGATCTCTGCTGAGAGGAGGCTTCTCTGAGGAGTCGGGAACCCCATATCTGTTGGAAACCCGAGCCCGGTTCAGAGTCCACCACAAGTACCTTCCACCCTGGCCGTGCAAAACTCTGGGTGCATGTGTGGGAAAGAGCCACCTCTGGGAGTCAGACCAGGACACTCCAGTGTTCCCGCATGTACCAGGAAGCATTCAGTACATCTGAATTATGTGCAGGACCCTGTGCTGAGGGCAAAGCTGGACGGAAGACAGGAGGCCACAGCTGCCTCACAGGAGACACCTTCCAGGAGGATGCCCTTAACTCCTGCATTTGCCAACAACCCACGCACAAGCACACTCGGAGAGTGAGAGGCGGCGGGGTAAAGAAGGGGAGAGGAGGCCAGACTGGGTGGGTGGGGTCTTGTCACTGGCAGTGGCTGGAAGTGTGGGGGGCTGGGGTGTGTAGGACAGAGGGATCCCAGCAGAGCAGCAGGGTGAGGAGGGGTGGGGGGCAGTGGCACGTGCAGGAAGGGCGAGGAGTTGGTTGAAGCAGGTGGAGTCAGGGCGGGAGTCAGATTCGGGGGCCTCCATGGTCATCTAGCGACTGTGGGCTGCGTTTGGCTGGGGCTGCAGACCTGGGGAGGGCTTTCTGAGCAGGAGAATGGGTAGGTCAGAGCTGGACTTTAGGATGGTTATGTGGCATGGTGAATTGGATGAATAGGACTCGGAGGCCTATAAAATCAGCCTTTTAATTATAATTCTATTAAAGACTTGAGGCCTGGATTCTGAGGCCTGGATTCTTTGACCTCTTCTAGTCTGAGAAAAAGAGTCTCTTTAGGAGATGCTTTTAGTTTCTCACTCCTTGATATCCTGGCACAGACTCTAACTCCCCCTGGGTTATTGAGGCGAATGTGAACTAGAAGTCATCCTCTCCTCTTCACTTCTTGGTGAGCAGCTGGGAGTTTTGTATCCCTTTTCGTACCTGTTCAAAGATTTCACGCACACAGAAGTGTCGGCTGAGGCGGGAGCTATAGGAGCTGAGTTCCTTCAGCACGGTCACTGGGTACCCCATCACCTCCTCGGTCAGGAGGCCATGGAAAGCCTCATACCTCGGAGGAAGGGAGGTGACAGCACTGTCAGTGGGAGGGTCAGCTGGGGGCGAGGGACCCCAGCCAGAAGCCACGCCGCGGACCTCACGGAGGCTGGCGAGCACCTGGCCTCGAGTTTTGTGCGGAGCTGCTGTGGAGGCTTCCTTTCACAGTAACAGTCCTTGGTTTGTTCTGCTATTTTCCTGATCATACAAGCAGTACCTACTCTTCATAGAGTATTTAGAAAACACCTACAGAGAGACTTCTTTGCATAAACATGCGTTCCCACTTTCTGTCTATAGTCCTAACCCCGTCCTAGAACTTCACCTACATCATCCCATCAAACGCTCCAAAACCAAGGCCCCAGATTTCATCTGTCTCTGAGGTCAGAAGGCCAAGGTTCCGGGGGGTATTTATTTGCCTTACAATGTGCTTCTGAATCTCAGTACTGCAATCAATTGGCAGTGCAATCCCATTTCTGTGAACAGCCCTTATAATATTAGTTGTACAAGGGCACAAAGATGCAAGATAGTTCACAGGGAACTGTCTTTAATGTGGAGAAACGGGCACCAGTCTTAAAAAGCTTATCAGTTAGAGCATGGTTAAATCATTCTGAAGCATCCATATTAACAAATGGATGGTCATTTAAAAATGACACAAAGTTATAGAACAATTCTCATTTTAAAGACACTTTACATGTGTATATATACCAACATTTATAAATGTCTATGTCCACAAAATGGATGAGTTGGGCAGAAATGAGAATTTCTTATATGTTTGTACTGGTTAAATTTTTTTTTCTTTAACAAAGCATGTATGTTTTAAAATTTAAGCAGGGAGGACCCACACTCTTGACCTTTAAACTACATGACCCAGAAACATCCCTCCATAAATTTTTCTGATCAAAATTCTCCTTGAAAGCTTTTGTGTTGACCGAGGGCAGAGCTGCAAAGTAGCACAATGTGATCTAAAGCTGGAGGCAACCGTAGGCTGGGCTCCCAGGCAGGCAGCCTCTGACCATGAATATGAATTCTAGTCCATCCTCTTCTAGAATCTGGTCTGCCTACCTGCATTTCATATTCTTCAGAAAATCCTTGGCCTTTTCCAGGTGTGACTTCAGGTTATTCTCATAGCTTTGCTGCCTCAGTTGGTCCAAGAGCTTGTCAAGGTGAGCCTCCTGGGCCTGGCAGCCACACCAGGAATGGAAGGAAGCAGATGTGAGTCACCAGCGCTCCCAGAGAGGATGTGAGATGCAGAGACCCTGCCCCTGGAGATGAGGTCCAGGTGCCCCAGGCAGGCTTTTCTACATGAGAAGCACCATTCTTACTCTCACTGCTCTGGGCCTGTGGGCGCTTCTCCCTGCCTGGACTGTTCTTCTCTATTTTAAATCCCGATGACCCCACTTAGATGGGGCTCCTCAGGGACATGCCCCTTCCCTTCACCCTGCCTGGGCTGGCCCCCCTTACACCTTCCAGAGACGCCTGTTCCTCACTCCCCTTCCCACTGCCACGCCTGATGTCAGATGCTGAGGGCGTCCCTTCCACCGCTCGGCTATGTAAAGGCAGGTGGGTGGGGGCCAGCTCATGTCCTGGGGGTCAGGATGACTGCCAGAGGGAGATGTTCCATGCCCCCCAGTCTGTCTCTCAGGCAAGCCCCATCACAGACATGTCTGGATCTGGGACTCACTGCATAGTCCAGACCTAATTCCAGCAGAACTTTACTGCCACCCAGCCTCCATGACCAGGGTGAGCCTCAGTTTCTCATCTGCTCAAGTTTCATAGCTTGAGGTTTTACATTGGAGTCTAAGATACACTGGGGGCTTATTTTTACATAAAAATAAAATATGGTGTGAACTATGAACTTCTTTTTTTTTTTTTGCATCTGAATGCTAGCTGAATTCACGGGCCCCCAAGCAGAGCCATGGGCAGCTGACAGTCTGGGTGTGGCCCTTGGCTCCTCGCCTGCTGGGGTCACCTGGATGCCGGGGCCACACCTGGTTCTCCCGCCTGTCCTTCTGCCGTTGCTGCTCCATCCTCTTCTCGAGCTCCAGCTCCTGCGTCAGCAGCACACTCTGATGTGTCTCCCACAGGCTCACGGCCTCCTGGAAGTAGCTGAAGAGGTCTGAGCTCTGCTGCTCTGCCTGCTTTGCCACGATCTCAAAGGATTTCTGCGGGGGCAGAACCCAGAGGAGGGGCCTTTAAGTGTCAACCGGCCCCCAGGGAAAGGAGAAGGGCCCCTCTAGCGGGGCTGCCTCACCAGCCCGTAGAGGCCCAGATCTCCAGGGACTGAAGATAACCTCAAGGTTATCTTCACATCCGGCCTTCCCTTCTCTGGGACAGCATTTCTGGTCTGTCCACGGCCACACCCTCAGACTGGCTGACATGAAGTCCCATCTCTAGAACTGTACCCTGTCCACTGAAGACGGAGTTCGGGGCCTGGAAGGAGAAAGGCACCACTCTGGCATCCAGTGGGCCATGCCCATTTTGATCTGGGCATCTCTCCGTCCTTGGAGCTCTCTGACACAGCACTTGAGCCAAACACCGGAGCCTACTGTTGAAGTCTCACTTTTCCCTCTCTCATATGTGTCTCTTATACTCTCAAAGGGCCTGGAGTTGGCAGACTATGGCCTGTGAGCTACATGTAGCCCTCTGCATTTTTTGTTTAACCTTGGGAACTAAGCACAGATTTTACGTTTTTAAATGGCTGGGGCGGGGGGGAGACTAAAGAAGATAATCAATCATGTAATAATTAGGTGAAATTCAAACTTCAGTGTCCAGAAATAAAGTTTTATTGAAACATAGCCATACCCATTTATTTCTGTGTTGCCTAGGGCTGCTTCTCTGTGATATGAGCAGAGTGAGAATTTGGGTCAGAAACCTGCCACCCCACAGGGCTTAAAATACTCACCTCCTGGCCCTTTACAGGAAACATCTGCTGAATCCTGCTCCAGACTCTAGGCATCTGGGACTCGGGCTAACTGCGCATTTTGATCTCTAGCACCCAGACTCGGCAAGGGCCTGGGGGGACACTCACTGTCCGAGAGCGTTTGACTGGAGTCTGGGGGTGGCTGGGGAGCCAGGGGTGAGCCTGGAGTGCCTGGCGGTGCAGGGGAATTGCTCCAGAGGGGCTGGCCATGACGAGGCGGAGGCACTCACCAGCGACAAGAATGCTGGAAGCCCCTGGACTCCCGCCCCTCTCACAGCCCAGCATCCCGGGCGACCCCCACCCTACTCCCCAGCTGCACAGGTCCCCAGTTACGCACGTCCAAGGCCTCCAGCTCCTCCTCCACCTTGCTCTGGAGACTTCCCACCATCTGGAAGAAGGATGGGCTCACCAGGCTCTCTGCCTCCTCCTCAGTGAAGGCCTTCCAGTCCAGCAGCTGCTTCTGGAGGGGGACAAGGCAGAGCCCGGCTTAGACTGATGGGGGATTCACCTCAGGACTGGTCCTGCCCCAAGACCAGCCTCCCACCCATCTCCACGAACCTTGGCAACAACCTCCACAGTGGCCCAGTCGGGCCAGCTTCATCTGCCCACTGTGTCCAGGTGCTGAGTGCCACCCCTGGCCACTGACTCCTCCAGAGGTGTTCTCATTAGCCCCCCTTGGCAGATTAGGAAACTAAAGCTGGGGGAGAAGTGAACGGACTTGCTGGAGGGCACAAACCTGGCAAGTGGTGGGCCTGCGACCTGAACTCTCCTACTTCCAACCCTACAGGCATAAACTGCCATCCTACACACCCTCAGCATTGCTGCTGCACACCCTCAGCAGGCCTCCCCTTTCCTGTCTGGAGTTATGCCAACTGGAAAGCCAGTTCTCTGTATTAATATAGAGTTGACTTATGCACAAAACCTAGAATAAATCAACCTCCCCCAATTATTATAAAACATGAAACGTGTCTCCAGTTGTACACTTCCAATGCTGCTGCCCAGGAACATCAGGCACCCTCTGTCAGGCTCAAAGTGCTTCCGGGGTACGTGGTGAGCTCTGCACTCACACCCTGCACGTGCCCAGTGGAGGGCCGTGAGCAGGGGCACAAGGAACCGACTCTAGGGCCACAGGGCCGTGGAGCCCCAAGGGCAGGGGTGAGTGAGGAGGTGAGTGCTGGGGGCGTGGTCTTGGGGAGGCTCTCTGGAGCACGAGGCTTCCCTCCAGGCTTTGCTCCTAAGGTCTGATGTCTCTAAAGGGCTGACTAGGAGGCATGTGATGGCCCCGAAGGCCCCAGAGCAAGCAGGCCCCTGTGGACTGGGACAGCCCCTGGATCTTTTGCAAACTGGTCTTCTCATCTTCAGATAGAGCCAGCGACACCCACCCTGTAGGACCTTGCAGGATGTGATGACAGGTGCAAGAGAGTGGCACAGCCCCCAGGGACCACAGCACCCGAAGGATGGAGTGCACTGGAAAGCCTTCTGCTCCCTTGAACTCTGTTCAGAGTCCTGATGGCAGAGAGCCAAAGCTTGACAGACACAGGTGTGAGGGCTGGGGCAGCAGGCACGTCTTGGGGCCTACAGGCAAGACCGTCACGGCCTGGAGACTCCGACAGCCACAGTGGGCATGTTAGACCGTCTTCAAAATGATTAGTGTGGGGGATTTTCATCTAAACAGTCTTACAAAGGAGGGAGGGAAGGGGCCTTTTGACACAATATGTCCTCATAGCTCAGGAAACCAGGCCTGGGCATTGAAGGGGGCTGTGGGAGGTCTCACTGTCTCACAATCTAACAGAGGCGGGTGGGTGAAGGACAGAGGCTGGCCGTAGAGAGTGAAGTTGGGTGTGACAGCAATGGCACCAGTGTTTATGAAAGGGAATTGGTGGGATAACTCCCATGACATCACCTCCACTGAATAAACACAGTCAAGTGACACAGAGGGTCAAGGGCGAAGGCTGAGGTGATCAGAGTGCTACATTTTGCCTGTGGGGTCAAGGAAGGCTGCCTGGAGGCGGTCAGGTTGGGGGCCATGGAGGGGTAGGTGGGAACAGCTGGGGAGGAGGGAGTCCAGGCTGAGGGAACAGCTTCGGAATGGCCAGACACCAAGGCGGAGGGAAGGCTGGGGCTGCAGGGGGGACGGGGGCAGGGCCGGGAGGGACACCCACCCTGCAGGTCTGCACTTGGGCGAGGCACTCCTGCCAGACCTTCTCATACTGCAAGCGGATCCGCATCATGCAGTCCATGTGGTGGGTGTCTCCACGGGTGGGGAAAAAAAAACACGTCAGCAGCTCTTCCAGAAGAGGGCAGGTCGGGAGGAGGGGTTTCCCACCTCTCGGGAAGTGGCTTTTCCCCAGCAAAGTGCCTCCAGCGCAGGGGCCATTTACATCAGGGGGTGCTGTCTCCCTCACCTCAATGTCCTCAACACCCCAAGGACCTCAAACGAGCAACCACAGTTTTCTGTTCTGATTCCGACCCCCGACTCGGTTTCAAGGCTGATGCAACTCTTTCGGGGTAGCGGTACTGAGCGACAGAGCAGTAACCAGGTGCGAATTAACAGCATTTACAGATCACGTCTGGGAGGAGTCCCCTAAGAAGTGATGGGACTGGCAGAGCATCCAGATGTGGCTGGCTGGGCTTTCTCCTCTTCCTCCTCCCTGCCGTTTCTGGTTTACAGTCACCACAGTGTGACTCTTGGTGACTAAGGTAAGGAACTGAAGTTTAATGCTCCTGCCTCTTCTAGAAACTGAAAGATGACCCAGAGATGGTGTGGTGGCTGCTCCCTGACAAGAGCTGGGGAGGAGGGCAGGTTAGGGGCCAGTGAGGACCCCGGGGAGGGTAGGTGTGGAACTGGTGGCGAGAGGCCATAAAGCTGGTTCCTGCCATCTCCAGGGCCACCGCCTAGGCCGCACATCCGCACCCCTCCTAGGAAGTCACTGTGATGAAGCCCCCCTCTCCAGGGTTTCTGTGCTTCTGTTCCTGTTCCCCTCTGATCTGCCCCCGTCCACCTTATCACTCCCAGCTCGGAACCTTCCACCGGGTTCCCACTGCCTTCAGGATGAAGTTCAGCCTCCTACACGCGGCCACGTGGCCAGCACAGCCTGGCCCTTTGGCCTCTTCTCTTGTCCCCCAAAGGCCCGGCTCTGTCTGGCCTCCCAGCCTCCCCACACACTAGCCTTCTGGCTTGGAAAGCCACCCTGACCCCTGGACGGGTCTAACTTGTACTCGCCTTGCAGGTTTCAACTGGACGGTCACTTCATTGGCCAAGGTCTCACATAACCCTCAACCAGGCTCTGCCCCAAATCCCAATGAAAGCAGCTTCACCCGCCCACCCCGTGCTCTAACATCCTGCGTGGTCTGGAGAGCCCTACTCTGCGGTTACCAGGGCCCAGCACCCTGCTTGTTCCTAGGCGGCGCCCAATGAATGGCAGCCACTGCTGTTATGTAGGGTCTCAGGGCTCTCACCTCTGATGTTATAATACAGTTACAATATCTCTGGAATTACAAGCCTGAGAGTCCTGGGCGCAGTGGTGGGTACCGCTCACCAAAGCAGCCAGGTCAAGTCCAGCTGTGACATGCCCTTGGCTGTGGACCCTGAGCAGGATGCTTTAGCCCTCTGTGCCTCTGAATCTCTCTCCACCACAGGAGGCAATGACACCACTGACTTCCCCGGCTCATCTCAAAGGAGATGAAAGTATTATATACATTCTACAGGAAGGCTTGGCAAACTCTGCTCGATAGTAAATATTTCCAGCTTTGAGATCCATACAGTCTCTGCCGCAACCACTCATTTCTGCTATTACAGAGCAGACGCAGCCAGAGACAGCACATGAACATGAGCAGAGCGGTGTCCCGGGGAAACTTATTTACCAATGATGGGTTGGAGTGTGAGGACTCTGGTTACAGAGAATTTCTAAATATCACCATTTATTCTTCAGCACCAAATCAGCCAGGCACTGAACTATGACCGGACCATAGGACTGTATGTGTTTCTTACATGAACCTCACAGGGTAGGTATCTCTATTACTCCTGAGATCCCCACTTTACGGAAGAGGAATGTGAGACTGAGAGGTCATGACTTCCTCGAGGTCACAGAGCAGGCACAGCGTGCCTCACACCCAGATCTGGCCTGGGAGCCACCCCTCTAGCTCATTCTGTGGTCAGGGCTCTGAGCGTGGGGCTGCCATGGCTGTGGGCTAGGCAGGGACGTGGCAGGTGGTGAGAGGAGGGGGGCTCTTCCACATAAGGTCTAGGGATCCGATATGGACCCCCAGAGCCTACTCTTCCCTCCACGCCCCCACCCATCTTCCCCAGGAGTGACCTGCCACCTGTTTCTGAGTTTGTAATAGACCCTGACATAAACAACTGGCCAACAGACGGAAACTGCTCCAAAGCTTCTGCTTCAACAGAGCTCTGGAGAGACCCGAGTAGGATCCCACAAACCTCGCTCACCGACGTGCTTGTTCAACGAGTTGAGAGAAGAACGCCATTCCAGCAGCTGAGCTTTGCTGTAATTGGGGGGCAGGAGGTCACTGGGGAAGGAAGGTGACACGTAAGCCACACTTGAGTAAAACACTCACTGACCAAGACTGGTAGCATCTTCAAGGAACAACGGTCCAGAGCAGTATCTACACAGATGCTGAAGAAATACATGACTTGTTGGGGATCTTCTGGTGCCAAAACATATGTCATGAAAAGGTCTATTAATATCAGTGAGCCTGTTACTTAGAAAATATAATTGAATTTTCCTAATGGGGAAAAAAATGGTTTATATCACACAACCCAGGAATCCACTTCAAGGAACCCAATCAGAGACAATATAAAATATATACAAAGATTATGCATTAAGACAGTTGCTTAACAGTTCTGTTTATAAACACTCAAAAGATAAAAAACAACATTCACATCCAACAATAGGGAATTTCTTAAATAAAATACATGAATTCCTTACTGTAGTCACTAAAAAGAATTTGGCGGATTGAAAAATCATCAATATTGTTAGTTCCTCCCCCCGGCAGATTGAGTTTATTTCCCCATTCCAGGTTCTGGGCTTGGCCACGAGACTTGCTTTGGCCCATGAATGAGACACCAGTAAGTATGCCTCAGCATATTCACCAGCCCCAGCAGAGGCTTGAGAGTTCTGCGTGCCCTCTCTTGTTGCAGGGAGCCCTTCTGCCAGCACCAGCACCACCACCAGGCCTCCAAGCCTGGATTAGCCTCCTGGGGGGTGAGACAGCAAGTGGTGAGAGGCCCCAGCTGCCCCGCCCAAGGAGCAGGAGCAAGGCCACCCTGGACCATCGAGCCCCAGCCAGGGGAGACTGCCCAGCTGGCTCACAGAAGCATGAGGAGCAAACAACGACTGCTGCTTTAAGTCACTAAGTTTCAGGTGGTGTTTAGTGGTGTGGAACAAATGAATATGACATATTACTTATTGTCCACATTAGGATATTTTCACAGTGAAAGGGAGATGCTAAGAACAATTATGCCAAGACAAGACATGTAGCCCAAGATGGTCTTGGGCAGCCTACTTACAGTGAGATAGTAAAGAGCAAAAAACAAAGATCATGGCATCTGGTCCCATCACTCCATGGCAAATAGATGGGGAAACAATGGAAACAGTGACAGACTTTATTTTCCCGGGCTCCAAAATCACTGCACATGGTGACTGCAGCCATGAAATTAAAAGACGCTTGCTCCTTGGAAGAAAAGCTATGACAAACCTAGACAGTGTATTAAAAAAGCAGAGACATTACTTTGCCAACAAAGGTCCATCTAGTCAAAGTTATGGTTTTTCTAATAGTCATGTAGGGATGTGAGAACTGGACCATAAAGAAAGCTGAGCACCGAAGAATTGATGCTTTTGAACTGTAGTGTTGGAGAAGACTCTTGAGAGTCCCTTGGACTGCAAGGAGATCAAACCAGTCCTTCCTAAAGGAGATCAGTCCTGAATATTCATTGGAAGGACTGATGCTGAAGTTGAAGCTCCAATACTTTGGCCACCTGATGTGAAGAGCTGACTCATTGGAAAAGACCCTGATGCTGGGAAAGACTGAAGGCAGGAGGAGAAGGGGATGACAGATAAGATGGTTGGACGGCATCACCAACTCGATGGACATGAGTTTGGGTGAACTCCGGGAGTTGGTGATGGACAGGGAAGCCTGGAGTGCTGCAGTCCATGGGGCTGCAAAGAGTCGGACAGGACTGAGCGACTGAACTGAACTGAAACAGCAAAAGGGAAATGCAAGAGTGTGCAGGGCATGATCTCAAGTCCAAACATTGTACTAAATGCAATGTGGTGTCCTAGGTTGGGTCTTGGAACAGAAAAATGATATGGAATGGAAATGGAAAAGTGGAAAAAATTAATTGGTGAAATTTTTAAAAGTGTGTGGTATAGATAATGAAAATGCATCAAAGTTAATTTTAGTGTTGACAAGCATCCAGTGGCAGGGTAAGATGACAACACTAGGGAAACTGGATTAGGAACATATAGGAATTCTGTGTGTTATCTTTGTAACTTTTCCATAAATCTAACATTACTCCAAAATGAAATTTTCGTTTTAAAAAATTACATGCACATGTATTTATTGGGTCCAAGAAAATCCATGGGAATTCTCCTGGGAGAGACCCTGGGAATCTTAATAAAACTCCAAACCCTTCTGCTATCACTACCCACAAGCCTACAGAGGACCTGGCACGAGCTAGAACAAAGTTCTCACCGGGTGGCTGGGACGCTGGGGTTTCCAGAGGGAGGCCTGCAGCCATGGGTTGGGATGGGACGTGGGGCCTGCCTGAGGTCCCACATGAGGCAGGTAGTTGCCTGGGCAGCTCCTCGGGCTTGATTAGAAGGCTCCCCAGCTCTGACAGGCCAAGGAGAACTAAGTGGGGTCCATCTGGTGTATTTTGTGGGAGCTGCCCAGACCTGCCTGCACAGACACCACAAACCCAAACCTTCGGAATCCTGGGATTCCTGGGTCAAGATTTTGCAACTTTACCTTGAAGTTGTATGTGTTTGCAATGCTTCCAGACGCTGGAATTATGTCCTGACTCCACCTTTTTATATATCCCCACTGCCGGGTCCTATGTCCTATAAATGTGCCCTTGCTTCTGAGATCTTAGAGCTGCCCACGACTTCCTCCAAGCCAGGTCATATCACACACCCAGCTCCACACGCTGCCTGAAGACACTGCCGCTCTACAGTATGTCCCAGCTGTGGCCAGGAGCATCAAAGGACCCATTTTCCTCCATGTACTTGGTCCCAACTTTCCCCTCCACTTGGGCAGCAGCCAGCTCCACATTCATAGCCTGTATGAACGATGTGCTGGGGCAGAAAAGACATCAGCCTAGAACTCCTTCTCCATTTGGTTTTCAAAAGTCTTAGTGTTTAGAGGAGTCGACAGCATTGGTGAGGAGCAGGCGTTGAAGGAGGACTGGGCAGAGCGCCCTGGGGAGGAAGCGGATGCTGTGGACCAGGACCTTCTTCACCCAACAGGAAGGGGCTTGGGGTGGCGGGCGCCTGGCAGGGCCAGCAGGTGGGTCCTGCTTCCTGGTGCCACTGCTGGAGCAACTACAAGACCCAGGTCTCTGGAGAGAAATGGCTGCCTGGGTGGGAGCGCTCGGGGGCCCCGAGCAGTCTCCTCAAGCTCCCTGCGTCCAGCTGTGTGGCGGCAGCAGTGGCCCAGGAGCACGTGCGATGCTTCTGAACTGCGGTGCTGGAGGAGACTCTTGAGAGGCCCTTGGACAGCTAGGAGATCCAACCAGTCAATCCGGAAGGAAATCAACCCTGAATACTCATTGGAAGGACTGATGCTGAAGCTGAAGCTCCAACACTTTGGCCACCTGATGTGAAGAGCCAGTTCACTGGAAAAGACCCTGATGCTGGGAAAGATTGAGGGCAGGAGGAGAAGGGGACGATAGAGGATGAGATGGTTGAATGGCCTCACCGACTCGATGGACATGAGTTTGAGCAAACTCCAGGAGATAATGAAGGACAGGGAAGCCTGGCGTGCTGCAGTCCATTGGGTCACAAAGAGTCAGACACGACTGAGCGACTGAACAACAACATGTATGGACCAAACACTGATGACCAGACTTCCCAGGCTTGGCTCTGGGTGGGATTCCCTGGCTTTCTATTGATGGGAAGGATCCCCAAGAAAGACTAAGTTTTGCCCACCTTTATGAACAGGGACTCAATGTCAGAAATAGGTGGTCATGTGTGTGTGTGCTATGCTGCTTCAGTCATGTCCAGCTCTTTGCGACCCCATGGACTATAGCCTGCTTAGCCTGCCAGCCTGCTCTGTCCATGGGGTTCTCCAGGCAAGGATACTGGAGTGTGTTACCACACCCTCCTCCAGGGGATCTTCCTGACCAACGGATCAAACCTGCGTTTCTTATGTCTCCTGCGTTGGCAGGAGGGTTCTTTACCACTAGTGTCACCTGGGAAGCCCGAGTGGAGTCATAGAAAACAACAAAAGCACTTTTCCTTGTGTTGAGATTTTTATCCATCTTGTGAATTTCATGCTTGCATGAAGATGTGGCTGCACCTGGGGCAGCAGATGCCCATCCTGGTGGAGTCTCTCTGGCTCGAGTTGTGTAGGGTCCTAAGTTATTAACAGCCTAGAAGAACTTGGGCTCTGTAGTGAGGTGATGGGAAGAACCTGTATCCCAGAGGGACCAGGATGAAAGGGACCAATGAGGTGCATGGCTCCCAGCACATGAAATGACTCTGCCTCGCAGGACCATGCAGGCTCCATCCTGATGCTGAGGGTGGATGCTACAGACTCCCAGGATCTACAACATTCAGCGTGCCCCCACCAAACAGCTTATCATGGGATCAGAGCTGGTGAACACAGGCCTAAGCAAAGCTTCCATCCACAGCCTCTCATAGGTCCCTTGTCGGATGACAGCAGCCTCCTTACCAACCTCTGGGCCTTCAGCTTCACATCCTTCCATCCACGCTCCAAACTGCAGAGCTGATGGAGCCACTCCATTCCTCACTGCCCTCAGGAAAAAGTCCAGCCCCTGACCTGGCTCCCCCCGACTCCCCTACTCTCCTCTGACCTCACCCCTAGCCACTGCCTCCTTCCAAGTTCTTTGGCAGAGTCACACTAAACTTCCTTCTGCAGAAAATGTGTCACGTTCCCTGTTGCCACTGGGCTGGGACAACCCAGAACGTGGACCCAGGTGACCAGCCCAGGGCCTGAGAACAGGGAGATGGCCTGGTCTGCAGGACAACGCCTCAAGAGAAAAGCCAACAGTAAGGACTGTGCCTGCCTCCCCCGTGGACCCCCAAAGGTGCCCCTCCCCAGGGGGCCCTCCCCTCCTGCCGTACCAGATGGTGCACAGGTGGCCCAGGCGCTTCTGCTGCAGGATGCTCTGGTCCTTCATCATGGTCTCAAGCTCTTTCTTCACAGCCGGAGGAGTCTGGATCTTCTCACTGGCCATGAACTCACTGGGCGTCCAGACACATTAGCACCATGGACAGGAGAGGAGGGGCAGGGTGGGTGGGAGAGAAGGCATGAGACCCACAGTAAGAACATTCAGCACCCAGACACAACCTCCAACCCCGTCCCCACATCCGGGCCTCAGGGACACTGAGGAAAGGAGGGAAGGAGGGAAGAGAGGGAGGGAGGGTGGGGGAGGGAAGAACAGAGGGGTCAGCAGGCACAGCTCAGGTGTGGGTCCTGACTACTGCCTCCAGCCCTGTGACCTTGGGCAAGTCGCCCCTGCCCTGAAACCTGGTTTCCTCTTCTGTCAAGGTAACGACAACACCTTCCTCAAGTGGTGCTTGGGAGGACCCCACCAGATAATGTGCGCAAAACCATTAGCACCATGCCTCACTCCTGGGAAATGCCCAGTAAATGTCACCTCTTCCCATTGCTGTCCGTGATGGTTACTGATGTCTTAACCTCCCAGGTCCAAGCCCAGGCCTGGACCAGGTACTTTCCATAGAGCATCTTATTGATCATCACTGCAACCCTGTCACCAGTCCATCATGGTATCTGCAGACAAAGCCTGTGAATGTTTAAGCCCTTGACCAAGGTCACAGAGTAAATACAGGGCAGTCAGACCTTGGTACACTTCTCTATCCATCCTAGAGTCAGACTCCGGTGGTCTCTGTTTAGAAATGCAGGTGGACACCGGGCCTCCCACCACCACACCTACAGCACAGACAGACACTCTTTGGTGACCTTAGACATCTTGGTTCCAAGTGTCCCTTTTCTTAGCAAAAGAAAGCCTTCTTTGCTGACCCAAACCGCCATGACCCTTGGCGTCAGTATTAACAAGGGTGCCACCTGATGGGGGAAGCTTGGAGCTGGGCCCTCTCTTCACCCTCCTCCCCAGGAGTGAAACTTGCTACCACAGGGTGGGAAGCGGCCCAAGCCTGAGGCATGGCCATTCTCCTTGGCCCCATAACAGTAAAGAGTGGACAGTGGGCGGGTAATCATGCTAACATTTTCAAACCACTTGTACAGTGGGCTTCAGCTGGTAAAGAATCCACCTGCAGTGCGGGGGACCTGGGTTCGATCTCTGGATTGGGAAGATCCCCTGGAGAAGGGTAAGGCTACCCACTCCAGTATTCTGGCCTGGAGGATTCCATGGACTGTATAGTCCACAGGGTCACAAAGAGCTGGACATGACTGAGCGAATTTCACTTTCACTTTTGGCCTTCCCTGGTGGCTCAGATGGTAAAGGATCTGCCTGCAATGCGGGAGACCTGGGTTTGATCCCCGGGTCGGGAAGACCCCGGAGAAGGCAATGACAACTTCCTCCAGTATTCCTGCCTAGAGAATCCCATGGGCAGAGGAGCCTGGTGGGCTACAGTCCATGTGGTCACAAGGAGTCGGACACGACTGAGTGAATGACACTTTCACTTTCAAGAAGATACATATGAGAAAATGCGTGTGAAGAAAATAAGATACAAGTCTATGCATGCAGTATGGGTCTTAAAATAGCCTGGAAGAAAATAATACCAAAATATCAGCTGTGCTTCTCACTGTGATGAGAAATTAATGGTGACTTTTAATTTCTCCTTACACTTCTATCTATTTTGACTCTAAGGGGGAAAAAAAAAGCACCTATTACTTTTACCATCAGAATAAGCAACAGCATTTTAAAGTAATGACAAACGGAGGGAGAACGCACTCTTCTCTCTTACCCATGCTGGCAGGGGGTGGGGTGGGGTGGGGACGGGAGAGCCTCCACAGTGAGGGCAGCCGCTGACCTGAAAGCCTGCACCAGGCCCTCCTTCTTGAGAGCCTTCCAGGCGTCCATCAGGCACTGCCAGCGGCGGTGGCTATCAAGCTCCTGCTGCAGCCTGGCCTCCATCAGGTTGACGAACAGCTGGGCAAGGGCTCTCCGGTTGCCCAGCAGGGCATGGTTTATGATCTGCGGTCACAGGTGGGCAGGTTCTAGATGGAGCGGGGGCTCTCCAAGGTCAGAACAGGGCTCAGTAGGACAGGGGTGGTGGGCAGCTGGAGAGGGGCCAGGTGAGCTGTGGGCCGAGTGCCGAGCAGGGTGGTGGCAGCATCTGAGGAGTACTGGGGAGGGGAGGACACTGGGCACTCAAGGAAGCTGCCCGGGATTCAGCAGCTACAGACAGTGCCAAGGGTCTGTCCTGAAGGCTTCACAGTGAATCCTGGCCAGGTGAGTTTCAACCCAGCTACAAGGCCATCTCAGGCTGTTTAAAAAGGTGATTCTAAATTCACTAGAGTTAGGCACTTCGGCAGGCTCTCAGCGTTGACCTGTTCTTTTTGTAAATTTGCTTCAACAGCAGAATGCTCATGCTACCAGGGACCAGTCACACATGGTTGTGATGAGAACTGGCACCCAACGACCAAATGAGGTCAGAGCTACAACACTCTCTAGCAGTCCTCCCAGGTGCCCTCACAAGGGCACCTTTGGCATGGCAGTGGAGACGATTCTTCACTGGGTAGTACTCATCTGCCATCTAGCCTTCCCAGCCCCTTCAATGAGAGTGGCCTCTCCCATGTCCCCAAGGACTGGAACAGCCAAAAATGTTCCACACATGTCCCAGAGCCCTCTCTGCACCGCCCTGGAGCAGGGCTGAGAACCACTACACACAGCGGGCAGAAATTCCAGTCACAAAATTCCACCGGAAGCTGAGGTTTGACACCAGCTGTTCCTAGCTGGGGGGCATTGGCAAGTATTTCCCGAACCGCCAAACCTGTAGCCATGATGTGAAGATGTTGCTCTCCACAGCACAGGGTACTGCTGGAGTTGAAAGAGACAGATGCACACACAGCAAGGAGAAAGCACCAGTGTTCTGTGGACGATGAGCCTAGCGAAGTCAAACACTGACATGCAACTGGGAGACTGCTAACTCTGACACGCCTAGTCGAGCAAATGGTTAATTCAAAGTCAGGAACTCCTGCTTGTCTCAAATGAGAGTGGCCACTGCTGGGCCCTCTCATGGAGCCCTCCCAACAAGTACTGGTGCCCGAGTATCCCTGTCCTCATTTTACGGACACAGAGTTCCAGGTGCAGCAATTTTGGGGAACATTCATGTCTGGATGGTGGAGGAGGGGGTCTGTGCTTCCTCCCTGTCCGAGCTTTGTCCAGGACCGTGAGGCATGCGCCTGGGCTGGCACCCATCTGTGCTTCTGAATACTGTGCTCCTTCCACTCTGCATGCTGTCAGGAGGCCCGTTACCTGGCAAGCCCAGCTTTCTGCACCAGACGCAGAAACCCGCACAAGAAAATGTGCCTCTGAGGAGCCAGAAGAAGTATCCTGTCATGAATAACATTGATTTTCTTGTGTGTTTTTTTCTTTTTAATCCCAAGAGGTCACTTATGAGTGCACAGACCACCCTGAGCCCACGAGAGCTGTGAGATCATGCTTCTGTCACGCAGCACACGCTGCACTGCACGTGGCTGCTGAGACACAGCCCCGCAGGTGCTTTGCAGAATCAGCATCGGTCAGACTGCTGACACTGTGTTAGGTTCACTGGGACGAACATGGCAGGGAAGCACAAAATGTACTGGAGGGATTTCCATTGGAAGTACTTAACAAAGACTCTGGTTCTGAACTCAAGTGGCCAGCCTGAGTTACTTGGAAATGTTACATACGAGAAGCCCATTGCTGCTGAGACCCAGGCTCTAGGGCATCCTGTGGTCCTGCTCTTGCAGGCTGATCCCCTTTATGTGAAAACCACTCACCATGGCTTCTTTATTGATCAGCCTATATACGTCGGGCTGCATGAGGTAGGAAGTTTTTTCTATGATTTCCATGTATTTCTTCAACACGCTTTTTAGCTAGAAATGAAAAGGCACCACAGTGAGCGAGTCTCTTCTCCTAGAGGACTGAAAGCAGGCGATGCCCCATAAATCGCACAAGTGAGAGTCAACCAGAGCCCATCTGGAGGCCAGCTCACTTTATCTACCCGGGAGAACTCAAGTGAGTGCAGTGTCTCATCCAGCTCCGTGATCTCCCGCTTCTGCAGCAGGAACTTCTGGGCCACCTGATCCCTCAGCTCCAACAGGGCCTGTGCAGAGAAGCTTGGGTTGGACTGCGAGACCGGGTGGGACAGAGGGAAGGAGGAGCAGGAGCGGGCCACAGGCGGGGCAGGCCCCACCACGAGGGGGACGCCTACTTGGATGGTGTAGTCTTCGAGGTTGCTGTCGTTTTCCACCTTTTTGAAGAGATTGTTGACATCCTCTTCAGACTCAGCCAGCTTTTTTAAAAGAAGTGCTCCTGGTTCCAAGATGAGAGGTTCCATTTCCTAAAACAGGCCAGGAGGGCGAGGGCGATGGTATCAACACCCCTGGGACAGGAAGGACTCCTCCCCAACCCTATGGTAGGGAAGCGCCAGCTGTGGTCCCCTCTCAAAAACAGTGACTCGTAACTCGACCTAAAGGGTTAAGGTTTACTCATTGTGCACAGCCACGGCGCGAGGGCAGCACCCTTTGGGACACACATCGTGTGTGAGCCCTCGTCCTCAGACTCACATGGTCCTCGTCACAGCCTGTGAAGGAGGGGCTGACTTTATGTCTGGCCCATGGTGGGAGCTCCACAAGTATTCATGAAAGAAGTGGCCAAAGAAATAATTCCAAGAGTACTTCAGATGAGGAAACTGAGGCTCAGTCAGGTCGTGTGACCACAGGCGCAGAGCTCATGGAGAGCAGGGCGCATGTCCGGTTGGGACGTATTAGAAAAGTGATGAGCTGGCTGCAAGAGTGCCTTCCTGGTGCTTTGGGTCTACAGCCATCTCCCAGGATCCAGGGAATTCACACAGAAAGTGGAGAGTGTGATTCAGGGCCTAGAGATATGGACCCGGAAGGGCAAAAAAGGTCTCTTTACGGAATATTCCAGGGGTCAGTCTGGTTACAGACAAGGTCTCCGGAAAGGAATGGGGAGCCAAGTAAGGGTAGGGCCTAAGGGCAGGACGTTTGGCCCCTTGTTAGCAGGACCGAGCAGGGTGATCAAAGACTTGGCTTAAGCATCAGACCCAGAGTCCAATTCCCACTTGGCCCTTGTGTGCCAAATCAGGCAGGACTTTCTGGGCCTCACCTGTAAAGTGGGGGTTGTAACAGTACCTAACATATAGGGTTGTGCTCACCATCAGCACTTGCCATGAGCCATCCACGCGTGACTCCGGCAATTCTGTCCACACCACTCCGTCTACACCGTGGCGAGCCACTGCGGACCTGGGGGGAGGGGCATGGGCGCTGGACGGAGCCCGCCCTCCCGTCAGAATGGCCCGGGAACAGAAGGGGGTGAGGGAGAATTCTCACCATCCCGATCTGAGCGATCTCCTCCTTAAAGCCCGCCAGGGCACTCTCGTAGGCCCTCCTCTTGTTACCTCCGTGCTTTTGAAAGGTGGCGGTGCTGATCCTCTCAGGAACTAGAGAACAACAGAGGTGACGAGGCTGCCCTCAGAGCTTCCAGGTGAGGTCAGAGCACCCAGGAGAAGACAGCAAGACAGCAGGTGCCTGGGTTCAGGAGATGCCCACCCCCAGAGTCTCATCAGAGTCTTAAGGAAAAAGAAGGTGATCCTTAAGTGCTATAGGGAATTACATATACAACTGAATGCTGGAAAAATGTTCCAAATGGATGTATAGAATAGGGCCATCCAGGTTTTAATTGAAAGTTTTATAGAATAAAATACAGACACAGATAAGAATTACTGACCATGGAAGCAACCTAGATGCCCATCAGCAGATGAATCGATAAGGAAGCTGTGGTACATATACACCATGGAATATTACTCAGCCATTAAAAAGAATTCATTTGAATCACTTCTAATGAGATGGATGAAACTGGAGCCCATTATACAGGGCGAAGTAAGCCAGAAAGATAAAGACCATTACAGTATACTAACACATATATATGGAATTTAGAAAGATGGTTAACGATAACCCTATATGCAAAACAGAAAAAGAGACTCAGATGTATAGAACAGACTTGTGGACTCTGGGAGAAGGCAAGGGTGGGATGTTTCAAGAGAACAGCATCGAAACATGTATATTACCTAGGGTGAAACAGATCACCAGCCCAGGTTGGATGCATGAGACAAGTGCTAGGGCCTGGTGCACTGGGAAGACCCAGAGGGATCGGGTGGAGAGGGAAGTGGGAGGGGGGACCGGGATGGGGAATACATGTAAATCCATGGCTAATTCATTTCAATGTATGACAAAAACCACTGCAATGTTGTAAGGTGATTAGCCTCCAACTAATAAAAATAAATGGAAAAAAAATTTAAAAAAAATAAAGATTAAAAAAAAAAAGAATTACTGACACTTCCCAGCACTTACCAGCTAGGTATTGTTCTAACTCAATTACTCCTTGGGATGAAGCTGAGAGGCGGGTTCAATTACCCTCTGCCCTGCTGTCCCCTGAGTACATGTGGGACCCTGGACACTATGTGGTCTCTTGGGTAGCGGGCACTCTTGGGAAGAGAATGCGTGCTACTGTGGAGGTGGACTTTTCACTTTCTGCTTCATCTCTTTCCTCTGTTTTTCTACATTGAGCAAGTACTACTTTTTTAATCACAAGGAAAAACAGCTTCCATATCAGGATAAAGTCAAACTAGGGCAATGTGATGTGAAGGAAAAGAAAGAAGGAAATAAATGAAGTCACTCAGTCGTGTCTGACTCTCTGCAACCCCATGGACTGTGGCCCACTAGGCTCCTCTGTCCATGGAGTTTTCCAGGCAAGAGTACTGGAGTGGGTTGCCATTCCCTCCTCCAGGGGATCTTCCTGACCCAGGGATCAAACCCGGGTCTCCTGCATTGCAGGCAGACACTTTACCGTCTGAGCCACCAGGAAGCACAATGTGTGTGTGAAGGTGTGAAGGAAGGCGATGTCAGCTGAAAGATCCTTTCGTGAAAGCACAGAAAATCGAGCTACAGTACACCCTTCACCAATCGGTCTCATCAGTCAGTGCTGACTGCAGGCGGCCCCCTTCCTCCCCCAGCTCCCTGCATGAGGAGAAGGCCCAGGAGAAAGGGGGACAAGGGTTCAGGGGAAAGACCCAGAGGACGAGGCTGAGGGGAAGAGTTTCAGGGGGCAAGGCTGAGGGCAGGAGGTTCGGGGGAAGATCCAGGGGAGAGGGTCCAGGCGGATGCGTCCTATGAGGCTGAGCAGAGGAACAGTGGGCCCTGCAGGGGCTTCCACATTAGACTTTCCAGGTGCTCCCCACGGAGCACTGTCTGGCCCAGGCCACGCCAGCCCTCACAGCTGAACACAGGCTCACCAATGGTGTCCATGAGGCCCCGGACTTCTCTGGCGGCGATGGTGTTCTCACTCTCTTGAGCTCTTTCCTTTTTGGCTATTTCCTTTTCCCTGAGGCATAAGCAGAGGAAAATACTAACCCCCGCAGCCTCCTCACTGCCCCCCATCAGGGTAGCTATCGGTGTCCACAGAGACCCTGGGAATTGGCAATGGCCTGGGGCCACCCAATTCCAGAATGCCCGGAGGACGTGCCCCCAGACACTGCCAGGGTATCTGCGGCCAGCAGACACAGCACAGTCCTCAGATGAGAAGAGGGGCCTGCTCCATCCTGGCCACACACCAAGTGTGGGTGGTGAGCATGAGCCGTCTTCCGCACATAGAAACTGGGGGCCACTGGGGGCTCGGCCAGCCTGGGAAGGCCGGACCGAGGCTCAGCGTTCAGCAGGCCCTCATCTGCTTCTTCAGCAACCCATCAGATGCGGCACCGGGGGTGACCCCATTGTCCAGGGTGGGGAATGCGGGAGGGAAGTCCCTGGACAAGCTGGCCCTGGGACGCCCAGATCCCTGCCTGTGACGCCCAGGTCCATGGTCCACAGAGTTTGGGTGAGGGAGGAGGAAGCTGGGATCCCAGGACAAACTGTCTCAGCAGGGAGGACCAGGCTGGGTGAGCACAACTCAGCTTTGGAATGAAAATCCTGGAATGTGCGGTCCACAGGACAAGTGCCCAGAAACGCAGTTCTCAGCAACACCTGCTGTGCCTGGGGGCCCCGACATGTGAAGCACTTTCCAGACACTGTCTGATGTAGTCCTCATGGACACCTACTGCCAAGAGAGACTGCAGGGTGGCAACTGATGGGGCCCAGGCTCACCCTCCAGGGGCGAATCTCTCAACTTTGTCAACCAAGTGCCCCTGGACCAAGGCAGCTGTGCTAGAGCCGGGGTACCCCGACTATGGGAGCTGCTTACGGCTCTGGCTTTTCGGTCACTTGCCCCGAGAACCTGGGGGCTTGATTTATGCTAGTGGTGATCTACCCGTACCCCGAGTTCCTCTTCCACTTACCCAGATGTCCTGTCCTGGGTGAATGAATGCACAAGTTGACTGGTTTAGCTAGCTGAATTTTCAAGAAGAGGACAAGGCCCTCAGAAAGGTGCTGATGCTGAGTTAGTGACCTCAGTCACTTTGAAGGTAGCAGGGCCTGGTTGGTTATAAACACATCTTTCTTCTTGGGCAGGGAGCTGTGCTCTGGATTCATATCCACGGCAGAGTGGACCTAGTCTGCACCAGGAAGCTGGCACAATGCCAGCGCCCTCCATGAGCAGTGCCTTTCCCCAAATACCGTCCTGTGGGTGCCAAGAGCTCCTAACTGATGTCATATCCACTTACGGGGATGATGGGTGGTTCAAGCCTAAACTCAGGGGAAAAGGGGATCCTCGGGAAGCATAGGGAGACTTCAGGAGACCCTGGAACTAATAGAGAACAGGTCAGCGGAGAGGAGCCTGTCCTTTAAAGGATCCAGAGTTACAGTCAGGCTGTGAGACTGTCCCCCTGGGAGATGGGGGATCATGGTCAGGTCCCAGTTGTCCGTGCCTCTGGATCCTTGCATTGAGCGTCAGGGACACAGGCTGGAGAGTGCTGACCTCCTGCCCGTGCCTGGGCGGCTAAGGGGTTTGTCCAACAGTTCAGGGTGCTGAGTCTCAGGAGCTGTAGGGGAACTTTGCCTGGGGAGACTCGAAGGGCAGGGCAGGGGAGAGACCTTCACCCAGCAGTGGGTCAGTCCCTGCTCCAACAAGGTTAAAGGGGACACAAAGGCAGATAGAGCTGGACTGACTCCCTGTCCCAGCGTCCCACACCTGAGAAGCGTTTATGGTTGGTGCAGAGATGAAAGAACCTAGGAGCAGCCTAGCTCCTGCTACATTCTCCAAAGTGCCCCCCACCCCCAGAGGAAAATGCAACCCCTCCTTTTCCTTTCCTCCTACTTGAGGAGTGTGAGCCCAGGGAGCTGAAATGGCATGTTTGGGAATCTCAAGTTCAGCTCCCTGCTCCTACCCCACTGGCTCCCATCTCAGGGAATGGCTGTCCATCCAAGGACTCAGGCCAGAGGCCTAGGACTCTCAGGAGCCCTCTCCTCCCACCCAATCTGTCACCTGGTCCCCTGGGTTCTGCCTCCAAAATAAAACCAAAGTGCCCTGCTGACACAGCCCGACAGAGCTGACATGGACTACCGTGGCCTCCTCCCTGGCCTCTCTGCCTCTCCTTGCAGCCCCCCACATTCTGCACACCACTGCTTGAAAGTCTTAAAAAAAAAAACACAACAACAACCCTGAGGGGAAGGGTGGGGAGGGAAAGGGAGGTGGGAGGGGGGTTCAGGATGGGGGGACACATGTAAACCTGTGGCCGATTCATGTTGATGTATGGAAAAAACCATCACAGTATTGTAAAGTAATTCTTCCAATGAAAATAAATTAATTAAAAAATAATAAAAGAAACCCTGTACCCATTTAAACAAAAAACAAAAACGCAAATCACTGCTCACTCTAGTCACTCCAGTGAAGTTCGAAAGACTGCCTGTGGCCGACAAGCCTCTCCTAGCCTCATCTCCCACTCCCCTCCCCAGGCCCGCTGATTTCTTCAGTCTTCTGGAGAAGATCAAACTGGTACTGCCTCCGAGCTTCACCCTGTGCTTCCCTGCTCTCATCCCTGGCCTCAGTGGAGGTCTCCTGACTCCTGTCCCCCACCACCCTGTCCTCAGTGTCAGAACCTTTCCATCTTTGGGGAGACCTGCTTATTTATTTACTGTTGAGTTCAAGTTCCAGGAGGCTGGGATCTGCATACCTGCTGCCTGTCAAAGGAGGGAGAGAAGGCAAAGCAAACAGTCCTGCAAAGTAGACATCATTATTATTTCCACCTCTCAGAGGAGGTACCTGGGATTTCATCCCCATCCAGTACTCATCTTGTGGAAGCTCTTCCTGCGTTTTTGAAAATCCTAACCACACCTGGTGTGTGGGGTTGTGGCCTGGAAAGCAGGACCCACCTGTAGAGAACAGGGTTTTCTGTGGTCCAGTCATTGGGTAGGCTGCGCATCCACTTCTGCTGCCGAGGAGACACCATCTCGCCTTCACGAACATCCACCTTCTTCATCAAGGGCTTCTTGCCATCCTTTGGGATCATGGAACGCTCCACTGCTCGCTTCCTAGAGGATGCCAGGGAGCGGACCAGCTGCACCTGAATCCATGGAAAAACCAGGTGAAGGCAGCTGGAACTGAAGACTCCTGAGCACCCACGCTGCCTGTGCCACCTTAGAAGGTCAAGTGTGAGCCTGCCAGCAAGAAGGCAGGTTGAGGGAGGCTCTCAACCCGAGGGCATATCCCATGAAGGAGGGCTCTCTATTCCCCAAATTGGTCATTCAGACACTTCTGGGAGGGCATCTTTTAAGAAATTTTAATGAGAACCAAGATGTGCATCCCACCATTTTTTATAATCACAAAGAATTGGAAAAATGGAACTGTCCAACAATAGGGGATTGGTTAAGTAAACCCAGTATCTCTGTTCAATGGAGTGTTAGGAATTTATTAAACATGAGACTTACAAAGGATTTTTTATGACATGAGGAAATGCTTATGATATGATATACAACAAAACCTAGTGATTAAGAGCATAAAAGAAAATTATGATGAAAATTATACATTATGATTTCAAAATTTTAAACGCATGGAAAAACAATAAGGAGAAAATATGCCAAAGGTTAAGAATGGTTGCCTCCAGGCAGCAGGATCATGTGAGCAATTTCTACAGTCTCTTTATACTATTATAATTTCCAAGCCCTCCACAAAGAGCATTACTTGGGACTCAAAGTAGGAATAAAAATCCCCTTTAAATAAGCGGTACAGAACTTCAAAAGAAGGGTTTGAGTATGTGTTTAAGATGTCATCTGTGCAGTTTTTTATAGACGACAAGGCAATGCCAACAACTTATATAATTACCAAGAGGGCATTATTTTAATAAATTACAGGAAGTCCTATATCAAAAACTAGGCAGCCACTAAACATTGTGAAGTACGTGAATTTGCACCGACACAGAAAGCTCTCTGAGATACTGTAAACAGGGAAAAAGGAGGTTTTAAGGCACTACTGTAGAATCATACTCACTTTTTAAACAGAAAAATTAGAGATGCTTTCATGCATAGAAAAAAGATCCAGGACACCCAAAGGTTAATTTTGGCTATTTCTGAGTAATTTAAATTAAATTTTAATATAGATTTCACAATTTTCAGGAACAGACATTCTAATTTTGTATTCCTACATTTTAGGAAACAATAATAATTATTTTTCATCAACACAATTTCAAAGCCCTTATTTCATTAGGTTCCCAGGCAAGGAAGTCCTCTGAGGGAGGGAAGTTCCCGGGAAGCTGAGGGAAGCAGGGGCCAGGGAAACGGGGACTAGGACAGGCCTACCTCAGCCTCGAAGATCTGCTGGTAGACCTTCCCGCTGGGAATCTGGGTCACCTTCCCCACGGAAGACATCTTGGCCTCGAGCGGGACACCCCTGCAGGGAAGCCGTCGTCTACGGGTTGGTCTCAGACCAGGCGGATACCGAGAAGCCTCTCCGCCCGCCTGCAAGGAAAAGTCCTCCCTGGAGGACAAGTGTCTCCAGACAGACAGACGGGCTGGGCGAGTCCACCCGGGCTGAGGCGCCCCAGCTCTAGCAGAAAGCACCAGAGCCCCTCTCAGGCCTCAGGGTTGATACTTTAAAAGAAGAATCGGAGATGGGGGCGGAGGGAGGGGTGCGAAGAAGCAAAAAGGAAGCAACCCTGAGGCAGGAACCTAACTGGAACTCACCTAGAAGGCTGGTCTCCCAGCCACGCGCCCGGCGCAAATTCGAGGTTGACGCTGAGGGCAGAGAATGACGGTTACTATTTTGTACTTCACTCTTTCAAACTCTTCGGGGAAGAGTCAACGCAGATTTCAGCCTGGCCTTGAACTCCTGACTGGCGCTGGAAGCCGTCCGAGGACCTCCGCCGCCGCACCCCCCTCCCCAAAACGGACACTTGGTCAGGAGGGAGCTGTCTGCGGCCGGCTACGCCACCTCCGCACCTGCTGAGTGCTGGGAAGCGCAGCCCTCCTCTCACGCCTGCCCCAAGCCCGCCGCAGGGCGGCGGCGGTCTCAGGACAGGCCCTCTCAGCCCCGCCTGCAGCGAGGCCCTGGGTTCAGGCGCCCGGCTGCGGCCACTCCGGCAGAAAGTAGCACTCCAGCCAGCCGGGTCGAGTCCTACCTCAACTGCGACGAAAACACACTTGGTCTCCAAGGCAACACAGAGGGGCGGGAGCTCCGCTGGCCCCGCCCTCACTTCCTTTCCGGGGAGGGGGCTTGGCTGCCCTTAGGGACCCGAGCCCCCACGTGGAGTAGTGAAACTCCCGGCCAGATTCTCTGGCGGAGGGATACCTCAGGGCTGGCCGGGGCATCCAGAGCAGCCCACTGAATACTCTGAAAACTAGCAGGAGATGCAGCTCTGAGCCGCTGTGGTCAAGAAAGACCGCCCTGTCTTCTTTGTCTTGGTTAAAACCAGTCTCTGCTGGGCAGTAGCATAGAGTGGTGCTTGGTGCCTGGCTACAAATAAGAACTGGAAAGCATCTCTAAAAGAGACCATCTCTTTCTCATAAGGGCTTAGAATCCAGGCCTCAGGGTTGGATGGAATTCTAATGAAAAGGCTAATTTGTAAGACCCTGAGTTCCATTTACCCAACTCACCATGCCACATAACTCTCGTTAAATACAGCTCTCACCTATTCACTCTCCCATTCAAAAGGCCCTCAATGCAGCCCCCACCAAACCCAGCCACAGTCCCCAGATGACCACGGAGGCCCCCGCATCTGGCTCCCACCCCGAGTCTCCTACTTCAGCAAACTCCTCACCCTTCCTTCGCCCTTCCTCACCTGCCCTTCCTCACCCTGCTCCTCTGCTGGGATCCCTCTGTCTCTACACACCCCAAACCCCCACATACTTCCAGCCACTACCAGTGACAAGATCCCATCCACTCAATCTGACCTCCTCTCCCTTTCTTCACCTCACCCACTCTCCTCTGAACGTGCTTGTACATTCAGTTCAGTTCAGTCACTCAGTCATGTCTGACACTTTGCAACCCCATGGACTGCAGCACTCCAAGCCTTCCTGTCCATCACCAACTCCCAGAGTTTACCCAAACTCATGTCCAGGGAGTAGGTGATGCCATCCAACCATCTCATCCTCTGTCATCCCCTTGTTCTGCCTTTAATTTTTCCCAGCATCAGGGTCTTTTCAAATGAGTTAGTTCTTTGCATAAGTTGGCCAAAGTATTGGAGTTTCAGCTTCAGCATCAGTCCTTCCAATGAATATTGGGGACCAATTTCCTTTAGGATGGACTGGTTGGATCTCCTTGCTGTCCAAGGGACTCTCAAGAGTCTTCTCCAACACTACAGTTCAAAAGCATCAATTCTTCGGTGCTCAACTTTCTTCACAGTCCAACTCGCACATCCATACATGACTACTGGAAAAACCATAGCTTTGACTAGATGGACCTTTGTTGGCAAAGTAATGTCTCTGCTTTTTAATATGCTGTTGGTTGGTCATAACTTTTCTTCCAAGGAGCAAGCGTCTTTTTATTTCATAGCTGCATTCACCATCTGCAGCAGTTTTGGAGCCCAAGAAAATAATCAGCCACTGTTTCCACCGTTTCCCCATCTGCTTGCCATGAAGTGATGGTGCCAGATGCTATGATCTCAGTCTTCTGAATGTTGAGTTTTAAGCCAACATTTTCACTCTCTTTCACTTTCATCAAGAGACTCTTTAGTTCTTCTTCACTTTCTGCCATAAGGGTGGTGTCATCTGCGTATCTGAGGTTATTGATATTTCTCCCGGCAATCTTGATTCCAGCTTGTGGTTTGTCCAGCCCAGTGTTTCTCATGATGTGCTCTGCATATAAGTTAAATAAGAAGGGTGACAATATACAGCCTTGACAAACTCCTCTCCCTATCTGGAACCAGTCTGTTGCTCCATGTCCAGTTCTAACTGTTGCTTCCTGACCTGCATACAGATTTCTCAGGAAGCAGGTCAGGTGGTCTGGTATTTCCATCTCTTTCAGAATTTTCCACAGTTTGTGGTGGTCCACACAATCAAAGGCCTCAGCACAGTCAATAAAGTAGAAATAGATGTTTTTCTGGAACTCTCTTGCTTTTTCGATGATCCAACAGATGTTGGTAATCTCTGATCTCTGGTTTCTTTGCTTTTTCTAAATCCAGCTTGAACATCTGGAAGTTCACGGTTCACATACTGTTGAAGCCTGGCTTGGAGAATTTTGAGCATTACTTTACTAGTGTGTACAATGAGTGCAATTGTGCGGTAGTTTGAGCATTCTTTGGCATTGCCTTTCTTTGGGATTGGAATGAAAACTGACCTTTTCCAGTCCTGTGGCCACTGCTGAGTTTTCCAAATTTTCCGGCATATTGAGTGCAGCACTTTCACAGCATCATCTTTTAGTATTTGAAATAGCTGAGCTGGAATTCCATCACCTCCACTAGCTTTGTTCATAGTGATGTTTCCTAAGGCCCACTTGACTTCTCATTCCAGAATGTCTGGCTCTAGGTTGGTGATCACACCATCATGATTATCTGGGTCCTGAAGATCTTTTTTGTATAGTTCTGTGTATTCTTGCCACCTCCTCTTAATATCTTCTGCTTCTCTTAGGTCCATACCATTTCTGCCCTTTACTGAGCCCATCTTTGCATGAAATGTCCCCTTGGTCTCTCTAACTTTCTTGAAAGATCTCTAGTCTTTCCCGTTCTGCTGTTCTCCTCTATTTCTCTGCATTGATTGCTTGTGTGTTGGTTGTCAAATGCAGGAGTTAAGGGCATCCTATTGGGAGGTGTTTCCTGTGAGGAAGGCCTGGCCTCCTATCTCTCATCCAGCTTTGACTGCCCTCAGCACAGTGTCCTGCACATAATTCAGACACAGTGAATGCTTCCTGGTAAGTGCAGGAACACCTGGAGTGTCCTGGTCTGACTCCCAGTGCTGGCTCTTTCCCACACAAGCACCCAGCGTTCTGCACGGCCAGGGCGGAAGGTACTTGTGACGGACGCTGAACGCAGCGCAGGTTTCCTACAGACTTGGGGTTCCCGACTGCTCTCAGAGGGATCCCTGTCCCAGTCGCTCATAAATGCTCCCTATGACAACTTCCTTAAACAAGTGGTCATTCTGTCCAGGCTAGTTTCAGAAATTAAGAAACAGTGAGTAGAAAGCCCTTTTATTCCTCTTCTTTGGTCCCAGGTTTTACTATCAAAGTGAATATTATAACAAGTGATTGGGCTAATTTTAGCTGGAAACAGAGAAAGTATGTTTACCTGAGGTTATGGATGAAAAACACAGTAAAAAAATTGGAAATGCTCAGGAATTATTTGCAGTTCGCAAGATCTCTGTTTCGTCAAGGAGGTCCCACTAGCTTGTACATCAGAAGCCATGTTTTCCCTGCCCAGATGCTTTCTGGCATATCTATTATGTGGGTTTTTTAAATTTTTAAATGTATAGATATAAATATGTAGGCATGGATATATCAAGTATGATGTTTTGTTCAGAATAAGCAACACACATTGTTTAAAATAGAAAAAAAATACTGAATGGAGAAAATAAAAATAACCCATATTATCATTGCTGAGAATTAACCTTCCTTACTTCCCAAGTTTCTGGGCCTTTGTGTTTGGGTTTGGATCAAACATGAAAATTTGTGTTTGGCTTTTGGATGGCATTTGTATTACCCCTCTAACTCAAAAGTGTTGTAGTTGGAAAGAATAACCAGTTAGAGATCACCTGGTGAGTCCACCTCCTTGTTAGAAAGGCATAGGAGGTGAGAGACAGGGAATGGAAGGCGTGAAGCCAAGCCTTTGGACTCTTTTTCCTGCACCTTAACATCATATCTTCCCCCATTTGAAAATGTCTCTTGACTCAAACCTCATCCTTTTCCTTTCTCTTCCATAGGCCATCATCTATCTTCTCCATAGTCCATAGAAAGAAGACCAAGAAGGACCACTCAAGAGCTAATATTTATTGAGAGGGCTTAATAGTCTCAATAACTATGAGAGGGGTACTACAGTTAGCCCACATTACAGATGAAGAAACTGAAGCGCAGAGAGTTGGTAACTTGGCCAAGATCTCCAAGACAGAAAATGGTTAAATCCAGGATATGAATCTAGACCACGTAATTCAGAGTCTTGAACCAAACACTATGCCATCTGACTTTGGGAATTGCCAGAAAACAAGTTCTGGATCCAATTGATAGGATTTTTGTGTTGAATCATAGCACACATACTGAAAATTATGGAAATCATAAGTGTATAGCTTAGTAAATTATACAGGGGGAACACACCTGGTAACCAGTACCACAAGAAATAGAACAATACCAGCTCTCCAGGAGCCCCCCATGTGTACCCATCCCAAGTCACTGCCCTTTCCGCCCCCCAGGGTAGCAGATATTCTAACTCCTGAATTAGTTTTGCTTGTTTTTGAACTTCAATGGAATCATACAGAATGTTGGACTTTTATGTTGGACTACTTTCATTATATTTCTAAGTTTCAAATATCTTTTTTAATGTGGCTGTAGTTCACTTTTATTTCTGTATAGCATTCCATTACAAAAAAATATAACTCATTGCGTAATATTTATCCTTTCTATTATTGATGTACATTCCAGTTTAGAAAATTACCAAATAATGCTGTTCTGAACATTCTTTTGCATGGTGAACATATGTAGGCATTTCTATTCTATTTCTATTCATATTTTCATATATTTAAGGCTATTTTTATTTCTTTTTGTGTGAACTCCGGGTTCATGTCTTTTGCCAGGTTTTCTACTGTGTGTGTTCTTTTTCTTATCAGTTTCTAGGAGTTGCTTGCATATTCGGCATGTGAGCCCCTTTTTAATATGAATTGCAAATATTCAGTTTATAATTTCTTCCTTTTTATTATGATAGTTGGTTTGGCTTTGTGTGTGTGTGTTTGTTCATTTGTTTTGCTATGTATTGTTAAGATGTTACTTCTCCCCAAATTGACCCATAGATTTATATAATCACAATAAAGTATCTAAGCAGATATCCAGTGAAAGTGAAAGTCGCTCGGTCTGTCCAACTCTTTGCCACCCCACGGACTATACAGTCCATGGAATTCTCCAGGCCAGAATACTGAGTGGTCTTTCCCCTCTCCAGGGGACCTTCCCAACCCAGGGATCGAACCCAGGTAAGCTATCAGGGAAGCCCATATTTGTCCAGATATCTGGTGGACACTGACTATTCAATTTCAAATTTTCCATAGAAATGCCAATTACCAAGAATAGTCAAGACAATCTCAAGAATAAACTTGGATGGCTTACACAACCGGATATTAAGCCTTTGTATAAAGCTACAGTCAACAGGGCAAAATGCCATAGAAGTACAAGGAAAAACACTAGCAGAGACAGAGTCCAGTCCAGACCCACACATGTGGACATTTACGTCATAAACACTAAAGTGACCAGCAGAGCAATGGGGAGAAGACAGGTTTAGTAAACAGCCCAGGGCCACTGGTTATTCATATGGGAAAGAAATTAATCTTGACTTCCATTTCACACCATAGCCAAAAATCAATTCCAGGTGGATTTTAAATCTAAATGGGGAAGACTAAAATAACAGCATTTGTAGTAGATATCATAGGAGAATATTTCCATGACCTTGGAGCATAAAGACAAAAATTAATAAACTTGACCTTATTAAAATTAAGAACTTCACTTCATCAAAAACACCCTCAAGAGAGTAAGAAAGCAAGAACAGAATGAAAATAAACATGTGTCATATGGAAAAAGCCTCATAAAGGATATGTAACTGACTTCCATGAATAAGATGAAAGAGACAATATACCTGAAAAAAAATGGGCAAAAGATTCGACTAGGTATTTCACAGAAAGATACCCAGCTGGCTAAAAAGGACATGAAAAGCTGCACAACATCATTACTCATCAGGAAAATGCAAATGAAAACCACAGTGGAAGACCACTACACCTATACCAGAATAACTGAAAAATGCTGACAATACCACGTGTTGGTGAAGATCCGAGCAATTGGAACATTCATACACTACTGTGTGTGCAAACTCCTACAGCCACTTTCAAAAACTCTCTGGTAGTATTTCCTAAAAATGAACTTCTACATACTCAATGACCCAAAAATTCCACTCTTGGGAAAATACTTCAGCTCAGTCATAATAGGACAAAATTATGAAATTTTAAAGTGTGACAATACATTTTAAAGTTGAGGGAGAAATACAAAAATGATACCTCCTCTCCAGACTTTCCAGACTCACCACATCCAGCACTGCGTAGACTCCCTCCCCCCCAAGTGCTTTGGGGTGCCTGTGCAGCTCCAGAGACTTGGGGCACTCAGAGGTGGCATGTGGTGGTGGTGGGGGAGAGGATGGCAAAGAACACACATCCTGAGCGGAGCTGCGGGCTCAGTGAGCAGGGTGCTCAGTAAGGCTCAGCGAGAGCAAGCCAGGCTACAGCTCCCCACCTGAGCTCACCCTCTGACCTTCCCCAGGAGTGCCGAACCTCAGGAACTTCTCAGTGCATGACGTCCTTTCTTCTGGGCAGAGCACCTCCACTCACCATCTAAAGAAGACCTGGGGAAAAGTTTCCAGGTGCAGGCCTCTCTCCCTAGGAGCATCAGGGGGATGAGGAGTCTCCCATAGGGCTGGCACTGCCCTCTCTTTCAATAATCTGGACCTCCTGGGAGGCAGCAACCCCTGGGGACAGGGACGGGGCTGCTGGGTGGAATCTCTAAGCCTCCCTGGGAACTTAGGCCACCAGTTCTGCTTCAAAACTCAGTTCCCTTAAATGTCAGAGACTGGGCTGAGCCAAATCGGAGGTTCTCAAGTGCTTCCTTGATAGCAACAAACTCTATGTTCATTTGAAACTGAATCTGGCCAAAATGAAAACTGATCAGAAGAAACTGGAGTGGAGGCCCAAGGCGACTGATGCAAGGGCTTCCTCTGAGCCCACAGAGCATTCTGAGCTCAGAGGAACCCACTGGCATCTGGACAGTTTGGATCATTTGAGTTCTCAAATAGAAGGGATTTGCTCTCATACTGCTCCCATTATTCACAAATTTCTCCTTCCTTCTTTCTTTTCCCCTGCCCTGAGAAAGAGTTCCCCAAATTTTCAAAAGCTGGTTGCAAAAATGACTCACAAAGCCAGGAGCTGCTCATCAGGGCCGAGTGGAGGCTGGAGGTCTAGAAAGAGAGGAGGGGGTGGGGCGAGAGGGGAAGGGGCACCAGATGGGGTGCAGTGAGTTTCTCACTCAGAGTCTTTGAAAAATTCCAGTCTTGTCTAGATAAACAGAAGAGGGGTGTGTTTGGTCTGTGGGCAGGTAGGGGACAGTTTGGGGGTAGGAGGCCCCGGTAATGGGATAAAATGGTGGCAGCTGGCCATTCCAGGAAGCGATGCTGAGCTGGCAGAATCAACAGCTCTCTGGCTTTCATGCTGGTCCATCCTGCTGGCACTTAGCTTCCTCCAGGCTGTCGGGGTGGGTGGAGGTTCCTTTCTTCACTAACCCAGCCAGTCTGTTCTCAGAAGTCAGGCCTCTGGTGCTCCTCCTGTCTCCATTCCATACCCCAGGGGAGGGCACCCTGCCTGCAGCACGGATGGGCACTGCTGGGGACTCTCACGGGCCAGGTGAACAAATGAACAGACGGCCAAGCCTTGGGTCTAAATGGCAGGATCAGGGACCTAAGACACCCAACCCTGTTTCCTGGCTGGCAAAGTGGCAGAGCTGCTGGACTGCAAAGCTTCAGGGGGTTTTGGTCTGAAGCTGGAGTCAGCCTCCCCCTCAGATGGTACCCTGGAGGAGGAGGAGATCTGGGTGCCTCCAAGTCCCTTTCTGCCTGAGTTTCGGCTCCCTTGTCTGCTCCCCATTTCCTGCACTGAGGCCCCGCCCAGGTCCACGTCCTGTTTTGTGGGTGTGCACTGTCCCCATGAGGTCCCTTGTGGTAGTGCAACATGAAGGAGGATGGTTAGTGGTGCTAGAGGATTCTTTCTGAAGAACATTGGCTGTCTTCCTCCTAGGGGAATCAGATCAACCTCCAGAAAAGGAATATTCCTCTATGAAAAGAATAAGGTGAACAGTTGTGGCACTCACTGGTGGGGAGTGGTAGAGGAGTGGAAATGAGAGACCCTCTGGGCAGGATACTCTCTGCTCTGTCTTCTGCATCTTACATTTCCTCGAAGAGTTTGGTAAGACAGAAGTGGGAGACCCGTTGACTCGACATACGGGGGGAGGGGGTTGGCATCAAGGACGACTTCCCGGAGTAGGGGCTATTTACACCCATCTATGAGAATGGGTAGGACCTGGATGGAATGAGGATGGAGGGATCCCTTGGGTGCCTGTTAAATGTTTCAACTGAATGACTGAAACCTACTGCATTTTCAAAGGCGTGTGAGTTTTTAGTCACTCAGTCATGTCTGACTCTTTGTGGCTCCATGGACTGTAGCCAGCCAGGCTCCTCTGCCCAAAGAATTTTCCAGGCAAGGATACCAGAGTGGGGTGCCATTTCCTATTTCAGGAGATCTTCCCGCCCCAGGGATGGAACCTGCATCTCTTGCATCTCCTGTGTTGGCAGGCAGATTCTTTAGCACTAGTCCATATCCTCTAAAGTCAGCTGATTATAGATGTGTTTGATTACATAACCAGAAACTATAATCTCACCAACCTGACATGTGGGACCATCACAAGTTGTAATAATTCTTTTGTACATATTGTAAATATAAGATGCTAAGCTGGTCTAATATTTTCTTCCATTCCATGGGTTGTCTTTCACTTTCCTGATGGTGTCATCTGATGCACAAATTTATCATATTCACTAGGTCTTAACAGATTGTCTTATAACTTACGTATTATTTTTCTTTTTTTGCTTGTGCTTTGGATGTTATATCTAAGAATCCTTTCAGTTTAGTTCAGTCTACTGCTGCTACTTGGCTATTCTTCACATGGGTGCTGGTTGAGGAAGAATAATGTATTAGTTCTAAATAGAGTTATAAGGATTCTTAATATTTGTTAAATGTTCAAAATAACTATTTTGGAAGAAAAAAATTTTTAAAAATTGAAATGATGGTATGGTCTGAACATGAAAAATATCTATGTCAAAAGCATAGTGGTAACTATGTATGAATGTGTTAGAAGTAATACCTAGTCCATAGTCAAAGCAGCCACCCATTATGTAGGAAATGCTGTTTAATCTGGAGTTATGTAGCATTTATGAAAAGTCAGAATAGCCAATCACCACCTTCCTAGTGTAAACATCGCATTAGCCCTCTGGTTTCTTGAGACTTTTGATATTGCCTGGGAGAAGGACTTACTGCCTAAGTGGCTAATGATTACTGAAATTATAAACACAGTCCAGCTCCAGGTACTTGATGTGGACTTTTGGGGAAAATGTAGACTCAGTTCAGGTCAGTTGCTCAGTCGTGTCCAACTTTGTGACCCCATGGACTGCAGCATGGCAGGCTTCCCTGTCCATCACCAGCTCTAGGAGCTTGCTCAAACTCATGTCCATCGAGTTGGTGATGCCACCCAACCATCTCATCCTCTGTCGACCCCTTCTCCTCCTGCCTTCAATTTTTCCCAGCATCAAGGACTTTTCAAATGAGTCAGTTCTTCGCATCATGTGGCCAAAGTACTGGAGCTTCAGCTTCAGCATCTGTCCTTCTGATGAATATTCAGGACTGATTTCCTTTAGGATGGACTGCTTTGATCTCCTTGAAGTCCAGGGGACTCTCAAGAGTCTTCTCCAACACCACACAGTTCAGAAGCATCAGTTCTTTGATGCTCACTCTTCTTTATGGTCCAACTCTCACATCCATACATGACTACTGGAAAAAACCATAGCTTTGACTATACGGACCTTTGTAGATAAAGTAATATCTCTGCTTTTTAATATGCTGTCTAGGTTGGTCATAGCTTTTCTTCCAAGGAGCAAGCGTCTTTTGATTTCATGGCTGCAGTCACCGTCTGCAGTGATTTTGGAGTCCACGAAAATAAAGTCTGTCACTGTTTCTATTGTTTCCCCATCTGTTTGCCATGAAGTGATGGGACTGGATGCCATCACTTCGTTTTTTGAATGTTGAATTTTAAGCCAGCTTTTTCACTCTCCTCTTTCACCTTCATCAAGAGGCTCTTTTGTTCCTCTTCACTTTCTGCCATAAGGATGGTATCATCTGCATATCTGAGGTTATTGATACTTCTCCCAGCCTTCTTGATTCCAGCTTATGCTTTATCCAGTCCAGCATTTCACATGATGTACTCTGCATATAAATTAAACAAGCAGGGTGACAATATACAGCTTTGACGTACTCCTTTCCCAATTTGAAACAGTCCATTGTTCCATGTCAGGTTCTAACTGTTGCTTCTTGACCTGCATACAAGTTTCTCAGAAGGCAGGTCAGGTGGTCTGGTATTCCTATCGCTTGAAAAATTTTCCACAGTTCGTTGTGATCTATACAATCAAAAGCTTTAGCATATTCAATGAAGCAGAAGTAGATGTTCTTTGGGAATCCTCTTGCTTTTACTATGATCCAACAGATGTTGGCAATTTGATCTCTGGTTCCTCTGCCTTTTCTAAATCCAGCTTGAACATCTGAAAGTTCACAGTTCACGTACTGTTGAAGCCTAGCTTGGAGAATTTAGAGCACCACTTTGCTAGCATTAGTGCAATTGTGCTGTAGTTTGAGCATTCTTTGGCATTGCCTTTCTTTGGGATTGGAATGAAAACTGACCTTTACCAGTCCTGTGGCCACTGCTGAGTTTTCCAAATTTGCAGGCATATTGATGCAGCACTTTCACAGTGTCATCTTTTAGGATTTGAAATAACTGAGCTGGAATTCCATCACCTCCACTAGCTTTGTTCATAGTGATGTTTCCTAAGGCCCACTTGACTTCGCATTCCAGAATGTCTGGCTCTAGGTGAGTGATCACACCATCGTGATTATCTGAATTATGAAGATTATTTTTGTATAGTTCTTCTGAATATTCTTGCCACCTCTTCTTAGTATCTTCTGCTTCTGTTAGGTCCATACCATTTCTGTCCTTTACTGAGCCCATCTTTGCATGAAAAGATCCCTTGGCATCTCTAATTTTCTTGAAAGATCTTTAGTCTTTCCCATTCTATTGTTTACCTCTATTTCTTTGCATTGATCACTTAGGGAGGCTTTCTTATCTCTCCTTGCTATTCTTTGGAACTCTGCATTCAGATGGGTATATCTTTTCTCCTTTGCCTTTTTATTCTCTTCTTTTCTCAGCCATTTGTAAGGCCTCCTCAGACAACCATTTTGCCTTTTTGTATTTCTTTTTCTTAAGTCCTCCAAGAATCCTTTACCAAATCCAAATTGTGATATTTACCCCTTTAAGAACTTTATAGTTCTAGCTCTTAAATTTAGGTTTGCTCCATTTTGAATTAAGTTTTGTATATGATGTAATGTAAGGATCCAAACTGGCTCTTCTGCATGTGGATATTTTATTTTCCTCACACCATTTGCTAAAAACAGTTTTCCGCATTCCAAGTTCCCTTTGTTGAACTTCAACATTTGTTGACAATCATATGACCACAGATATATGGTTTATTTCTGGACTCTCAGTCTATTTCACTGGTCTATATGTCTGTCTTTATGCCAATGATGTGTTGTTTGATTACCACTGCTTTGTAGTAAAACTAAAAATCAGGCAGTGTGTCTTCTAACTTTGTTCACTCTTTTCAATATTGTTTTGGCCATTAGTTGCAACTCCAAATCAATTTTAGGATCAGCTTTTCCATTTGTGCAACAAAGATTTATTGCAATTTTATAAGGGCTGCATTGGATATATAGAGTGCTGTATTTTATTGTAAGTCCTCTAATCCATAAATATGGGGTATCTTTTCATTTATTTATAATTTCTTTAGCCTTTTTTTCCAGAAATATATTGTGGCTTTCAGAGTATGAGTCTAGTGTATCTCCTGATTAAATATATTTTAAAGTACTTTATTATTTTTAATGCTCTTGCAAATAGAATAATTTTCCTCAGGTTGCTCATTTCTATAGACTTATAACAATTTTTCATTTCCATAGTTGTATTGAATGGCAGTTGATATATGAATGCTAATCTGTATCCTGTAACATTGCTGAACTCATTTATTAGCTTTACAGTTCCTTTTTGCTTCTATTTTTTATTCCTTCAGAATTTATACATATGAAATCATGATATCTACAAGTAGAAATGCTTTTACTTTTGTTCGTATAATGTTGAAGATTTTCACATCTGTTTTCATAAGAGATATTTGTCTGTAGTTCTCTTTGCTTCAGAAGTTTTAGTCTGCTTGCCTATCAACATTAAGCTGACCTCACAGAATGAGATAGGAAATGTTTCCTTCTTTCCATTTTTTAGGGAGAGTTTGAAAAGAATGTGTTTTCATACTTGAAAATGTTTTGTAGAATTCAGTCATGAAGCCATCTGGTTTTGGGCTTGTCTTTGTTGTAATTTTGTGTTTGTTTTATAAAGAATTCAATCTCTTTACTTGTTATAGGTCTATTAGTATATCCTACTTCTTGAGTCAATTTTGTTGTGTCTTTGTAGGAATTTATCCATTTCATGTAGGTTATCCAATTTGTAGGAGTACAGATATTCATAATATTCTTTTATAATCATTTTTATTCCTATAGAGTTAGTAGTATTATCCAACCTTCATTTCTGTTTTCAATAATTTGGTCTATTCTCTTTTTTTCTTAGCAATTGTAGCTTAAAAGTTTGTCAATTTTGTTGATCTCATAGAACCCACTTTTGGTTTGGCTCACTTTCTCTGTTGTTTTCCTGTTCTTTATTTTGTGTATCTACAATCTTACATTTATCCATATTATTGTTCTTGTTCGGGCTTAGTTTACTTTTCATTTCCTAGTCCTCAAGGTGTAAAGTTAGCTTATTGTTTTGGGATCTTTCTTCTTTTTAATGTAGACATTTACAGCTATAAATTCTTCTATGAGCATTGTTTTTTCTGCATGTCATAAGTTTTGGTATGTTCATGTTCATTTTCATTTGATTCAAGATATTTTCAGTATCCCTTGTTTTCAACTTTTATCCATTGGGTGTTTAATGGTGTATTGTTTAATTTCCACATATTTGTTATTTTCCTCCAGTTTCCTCCTGTTGTTGATATCTAGTTTGATTCTGTTGTGGTCAGAAATGACAATTTTCATGATTTTAATTTTTAAAAATTTACTAAGACAAAGGTCCATCTAGTCAAAGCAATGGTTTTTCCAGTAGTCATGTATGGATGTGAGAGTTGGACTATAAAGAAGGCTGAGCACCGAAGAATTGATGCTTTTGAACTGTGGTGTTGGAGAAGACTCTTGAGAGTCCTTGGACTGCAAGGAGAACAAACCAGTCAATCCTAAAGGAAATCAGTCCTGAATATTCATTGGAAGGACTGATGCTGAAGCTGAAGTGCCAATACTTTGGCCACCTGATGCGAAGAGCTGACTCATTTGAAAAGACCCTAATGCTGGGAATGATTGAGGGCAGGAGGACAAGGGGACAACAGAGGATGAGATGGTTGGATGGCAACACCGATTCAATGGACATGAGTTTGAGTAAACTCCAGGAGTTGGTGATGGACAGGGAGGCCTGGCGTGCTGTAGTCCATGGGATCGCAAAGAGTTGGACACGACTGAGTGACTGAACTGAAGACTTGTTTGGGGGCCTAACATGTGGTTTATCCTAGAGTATGTTCTATATGCGCTTGAGAAGAGCACGTATTTTGCATAGTTGGGTAGGCGGTTAGATCTAACTGGTATATAGTGTTGTTCAATTTCTCTATTTCATTACTGATTTCTGTCTGGTTGTAAAATTAATTATTCAAAGATGAGTACTAATACCTCTACTGTTATTGCAGAACTATTTCTCCCTTTAATTCTGTCTGCTTTTCTTCATATGCTTTGAGGGCTCTGCTATTAGAAATGTATGTGTTTATAATTGCTCCATCTTCTTGATGGATCATATCTTTTATCAGCATATAATGTCCTCAGGAGTGAGAAAGGCTGATTCCCGCCCTTGCTGCTATTGTTTGGTGACTCATGGACCACATCACACCAGGCTTCCCTGTCCTTCACTATCTCCAGGAGTTTGAAGAAATTCATGTCCACTGAGTCAGTGATGCCATCCAACCATTTCATCCTCCGTAATCCCCTTCTCCTCCTGCCTTCAATCTTTCCCTGCTTCAGGGTCTTTTCTAATGGGTCGACTCTTTGCATCAGGTGGCCAAAGTATTGGCGCTTCAGCTTCAGCATCAGTCCTTCCAATGAATATTCAGAGTTGATTTCCTTTAGGATTGACTGGTTGGATCTCCTTGCTGTCCAAGGGACTTTCAAGAGTCTTCTCCAGCACCACATTTCGAAAGCACTGATTCTTCAGGACTCAGCCTTCTTTATGGTCCAACTCTCAGAAACATACACAATTACTGGAAAAACCATAGCTTTACTATATGGACCTTTGCCGGCAAAGTGAGGACTCTGCTTCTTAATATGCTGTCTAGGTTTGTCATAGCTTTTCTTCCAAGGAGCAAGCCCTTGAGGAGCTCACAAACCATTCCAGGGAAAAAGCTGGGAGACAGTTGTAGCAAGAGCTGCAGGAGAGGCCTGGGCTACATGCTGGCAAGACTTTGTCTTCTTAGGTGTCCTGGGTCCCTGGAGTGGTGACTGCATATAGCAAGTACTTGGTCAGCACCAGCTGGGTGCACATCAGGAGCGCTGGCGGTGAGGGCAGCATGAACTCTCATTTAGGAAAAATGACTCATGCTAGTGGCAGAGCTGGGACCAAACCCCCTGCTCCTGACCTTCTGTTTAGGGGCCACTTGACCATGATGCCAGGGTTGATTTCAGTATTGAATTCATGGCTGCAAGATTCATTCTTCATGGCCTCATTACTTTAGTCAAGGTCCTACAGTGTTACAGTAGGTACTTGGTAACGATGAATAAAACCTGAGGCCTCTTTCTTAGCGGAGCAGAGTATAATGAGAGGTAGGCAGACATTAACCATATCACCACAAAGTGTAACATCACCAACAGCAATGACTGATATGTTTTTAAGTTTAGGATGTGTCAGGCACTAGCTTAGGAGTGTTTGTATGTATAAACTCATGTTATCCTCAAAGTAATTTTTGGTGTTATAGGTATTACTCCATTTTTATACATAAGAAAGCACAGAATGGTGAGGTTATTTAGTCAATGTCACACAGCTAGAAAGTGGTGCAGGGATCCCAATACTCTTGGGTTCCAGCTTTCTTAGTTTCAAAAAGCAAAATGACAAAACTTGGTTGCAGAGAGTAAGTTAAAAGAGAGAAATCTGGCAGATACATTGAGCAATAGGACTGACTTCACGGTACAGGCTCAATAGTGATGACTGAGTTTCAAAGGCTCTGGGACATGTGAGATGGGCAGGGATTTCCCTCACTCTGGGTGAATCCTCCTGGCACTTGCACAGGCTTCGTAGAGTGACAGTTCCCAGGTTAGTAGAGACTTGACGATTGGGCATGAAGAATTTGGGTAAGTATTCAGCCTCTGCACAAAGAGAAATGTCCTGGCATCTGGTGTTTCTTAGACAGCCTGACCAGCCCCCAACACCATGCCCTGCATACACACTGGAGGACTCACCATTCTCAAAGCTGCCCGGGGCTTTCTTGTTCCCACGTCTTTGCTTTTGTTGCCGCCCAATTTAAATGCCATGGGGCTTCTCTGATGGCTCAGTGGTAAAGAACCCACCTGCCAGTGCAAGAGATGTAAGACTTACAGGTTCGATCCCTGGGTCAGGAAGATCCCCTGGAGGAGGAAATGGCAACCCACTCCAGTATTTTTGCCCAGGAAATCTCATGGACAGAGAAGCCTGGCAGGCTGCAGCCCACGGGGTTGCAAAGAGTCAGACATGACTGAGTGATTAAACGACGACAACAAACTGAAATGCAGATCTCATCTCTGCCTCTTCAGACAGGCGGCTTTCCCGGGGATCCCTGTATGGCAGAGAGAATCTCCACATCTTATTCGTGACCAGGGCACATGTCAGTTCTGATCTGTTCCCCACCCCAGTGGCTGTAGGAGAGAGCCCAGACTGGAGGCTGGGTCCATGGGCTCCTTGTCTCCCACCACCATACAATCTAGGAAGGAGGAAGCAACAAGGACCCTGCTGGATTAAGGCCGCACTTTGTCCCAGAGAGGAATTGCATCAAACAGTTAAACTCTCCTGATATAGACTTTTATACCAGCTTTGTCAGTGACATGAAGCTCTGCCCAGTGCACCTCAATATAGAACTCCCCAAGGCTGCCTTCTAACCAGGGGTAGTGGACATCATTATTGGACAAAGTTTGTTCAACAGAAATTCTCTTTTATTCTTGATCTCATTCCCAAGGGAGTGACTTAGACCTGAGACATCACTGTTCAGCCCAGTGCCACCCCACGAGCGGCCAGTCTGCGATGGACAGTGGCAGGGCGGCCTATTCCGCTGCGGGGGACAGCTGCTGAGTAGCCTGGGCCTTCTCCTGGGCAGTCGTCCTGGAACAACCATGCAGCGGTGTGGGAGGTCAGTGTCAGCTCTCCGAGCACGTCAACAGAACCTGGGTAAGCTCCTGGGAGCCAAGACCTGGCCTGGATTTTCTGAGTCTGACCAGTTCGGGGTTGTTGATCAGGGTCTGCAGCAGCAGCCACCTCGTCCTGGACCTCGCGGAGATGCGGGGACCTGGAACAGAGTCAGAGCCGGTGGACTGGGAGGAGCGGGCAGCTTGTCTCTGTCCCGCTCAGAGGCCACAGGGAAGGCTGCCCAGGAGGAGTGAGGTGTGGAGCAAGGAGCCGGACCAGGATTCCCGGGGACATGAGGACGGCTGGAGGGATGAGAGTTTGTTCCGCAGATCTGGGTATCTGCGATGTTGGGATCAGCGATGAAAACAGTCCAGATCAGTGCTGAGTGTCCGTAGGCAGAACAAGGCTAACGGGAGGGCTTCCCAGGGGAAGGCAGAGCAGAATGATAGAGGTGGCAGCCGAGAGAGAGCTTGTGGTAAGGAATGGGGGAGTTTAAGCAACACTGCACACCATTGTGGAGGGCATCCGGCTTGCTGCCTGAGCTGTGGAGGAGTCTCAGACAAATGGCTGATTGAAGGACTCAGGCAGCAGAGTTCACTTCCAGAAACAGTGGAGAAACCAGATTAGTGGGAACAAGGCCTCGGGTCCCACAGCCAGACTGGCTGGGGGTGAAGCCTTCTGCTCTCCTGGTAGAAGGGCTCCCAGGGCACAGAAAGCGGAGGAAGATGGGCAGAGAAGGAGGAATGCGGGACATCTCGGGGATCCCAGGGAAGGATGAAGGCACGTGTTTCCTGGTGTCCAGCCCCAGTATAGACTCACACAGGAGACTTACCTGCTGACTGATTTAGGCACCAGTATTTGATGGTCTGCTGTAGCCTCCTCTGCCTGTGACCTGTGATCAGGATATGACAAAAGCTGACGAGCACGGGGTTGGTGTGATAATGATCTACGTAGAGCATGCCAATCCATGCACTGAACCCTGAAATCCAGAAGGGAAGTCAGACCATGCAATATACATCCCTGGATGACTAGGTTTTGCTTCTTATGACATAATTGCAGCTACACTTTGTTCCCCAATGGTGTCTGTGTCTCTACTGTGAATCTAGAAAATGAGGTATAAAGAGCTGGAAAGGGTCTTAGAGATCACACCCTAACCTGTTCATTTCATGGGAATTTGAAGTTCACAGTGACGGGAGCCTCTGTGGCTTATATAGAGAAACCAGCTGACACTGCGTGAATCAATGAGTGAATGAAAAGACACGGTCCAGAAAGAGGACAAAAACTGCTTTTTCTCCACAAAAAATGGTTTGATTTTGGAGCAAAATGAACAGACCATTTTTTTTAAACTAAGTAAACTTGCAACTAACACCAGAAGTAATTCTGAGATATGTTTTCTCAAAAATTTCAGGGCCTGCATTCACAAATTACCTTGTAACTGTTAAGATAGAATTCCACTATCCCTTCCTGCTCTTCATTATGCCTCAAAGATCTGTTAAATATGCAATCTGACCATTGGGCTGAACAGTTTTATTTTGTTTTGTTTCTATTCAGCTTTATAGCCCCCATGGGAAGATACGCTCTAAGTACAAGAGAAGAGCATGAACTGCGGGCCTCTGGAACCCGACGTGCAGGCAGCTTCCGCAACAGTGCGAGAGCAGCGCTCCCCAGACGCAGGGCCACGCACCCATGTCTGCTGTCTCGTAGCCACTCTGCAGGATGGTCCTATCAATGCGGGCGATCAGCCACGTGCCCAGGATGCAGCTGATGAAGAGCCTGGACAGGCAGGCGCCCAGGCCCAGCAGCACGTTGTAGAAGAACAGAAAGTAGTTGAAGTTGTGGAACGCTCTCCTGCGAAGGGAAGCAGGCAGAGGGGAAGCACCCTTCAGTATGAGAAGGTGGCTAGGCAGGTGGGCTCAGGGGCCCTCCCAGACCTGTGGTCACATCCTACCTCTCCCACCTCCTAGCCGTGTGCCCTCGTGCCGTTCGTGGAAGTCCCCACTTCCGTTAGTGGAAGGCCGCACTTCACAGCTGATGTGAAGACCGGCTCAGAGACAGTGGCGAGGACGTTGAGCAGCAGGCAGGCTGAATGTGAGCGGGGCTGTAAAGCCCACGGGCTGCCGCTGGTTCGTGGTTACAGCAGTGTGGCTTCCCCACTGTCTGTTGCAACGGTGACCTGTCCCCAGCTAGAACTGCTCCAGGTCCTCCGGATAAAAGTTTGCAAGCTAACCACATGGCCTCCTGTTGCCTATGGGATGAAACCCAAATATTGCAGATGAATTCTGGGGTCCTCTCCGAGAGGGACTTTTCTGGTCTTGCCACTCTGTGCTCTTTTCCTGTCCATCACCATCTAAGGCCGCCGCACAGCCACCGTGTTGGATTTTCACTCTTCCTCCAACACATCCTGCCCTTTCATGGCTTCCTGCCTGCATCCATACAGTGGGGGCTGCGGCCACACCATCTGCTCATCTCTGCCTGTAGGAATCCTGCCATCCTACCTACTTTAGCTCAAACATCCCACCTGCAGCTGAAAGAACGCCCCAGCCCCTCCTCCCCTCCCTCCCTCTCCTCTTTGCTTTCTCTTGTAATGCTTCCACATCCTTTGGACACTACTGTCCCTAAATATCTGTGTCTGTCAACTCCAGTGGACCAAGAGCAGATCACAGGCAGATCGTGAGGAGTATTTCATTATCCTCAGTGCCCATGTTGCTTCCTCCATGATGAACAGCTTTGAGTGAATGAACTAGAAAGGATTGCCATGGGACAGGCACTACTGTTCTAAGTTCATATTTTAATACCTTTCATCCTCGGAACACCTCTCTGAGATATGCAAACTTATTTGTAAAGTGAGGAAGTAGAGGTTCATAGACGTTCAGTAGGGTCACATAGCTCATGAGGGGTGGAGCCAAGATCTGGCTCCAGGCAGTCTGGTTCCTGCGTTTTGGCCCCAGTTCTGAACCACTGCCCCTTGCCCTCTCAGAGTGTAGAGTGCACCCAGGAACCTGCCAAGGGTGAGGAGAAAGGCGCGAGACTGCCGAGCCCCACTTTTCCTGCTCTCACCTGTTGTTGAGAGCCAGGGGCTTCTGCTTGTCATCTGTCCCCATCTTTGGTTGCAGGAAGAAGCTGGCGGCAATCCATACCTGCAGGACCATGAGACCCAGGACGATGGATACGGTGAGGCTAAAACACAAGGCGAGACCATGCTGAGGTGGCCTTGTCCACTCTTCCCAAACTCTTGGAATGCCCAGTGATAGAGAGGAAAGAGATGTTGACTGCCCACCAGACCAACAGTAGCTTGAGCTCCGTCCTTGATGCCTACAGAGAATTTTGTCCACTGTGCAGATAAGAAAAAATGAGGCTTACAAAGGGGAGATGACTTTCTCAAAGCCGCATCATCAGGCCTTCTGGCTCCAGACCAGAACTCCAGGATTAAAACAGGTCCTTTTGTTGAGGGATAGCAGCTGGGCTGAGTCGTTTAGCCGCATAGGAATCAAAGAAAGGAATGGGATTTTCAGAAGAGTTCATGAAGGCCATGGAAAAACGGACAGGGCAGGCTCTGCCCCAGACTCATAGGAGGCTCCAGGTGAGCCTGGAACCAAGGAGTTCAGAGCAGCAAGCCCCACCGAGGGCACACAGACTGTGTTTGCATTCCCCGGCACCAGCATGGGCTGATGGCTGAACGAGGTTTTGGTTTCAGATTGCCCAGCTCCCCATCCTGCCTCCTCCCCTCCTGGGACAAATTGCTCAGCCTCTCTGTGCCTCTGTTCCTCATCTGAACAAAAAAAAAGGAGCTAATGTAAGTCCCAAACTCAAAAGGTCCTCAAGAGAAAAGTTGCAAAGTGAATTTTCAGTAATGTCAGCATTCGCTGTTACTTTCCATACGGGTGAACTGATGGGTGAACTGATGGGTGAACTGAGGCTTGGAGAGGCAGTTTACAACTCACACAGTTGATCTAAAGCCTAAACTCAGATTCCCTCTCTTCCACCAAACAGTCCTTTCTCTCACTCACCTGCCTGAACCTCAGTCTTCCCAGCGATACAATGGATGCGCACACACCTCCCACAGAGCTGAACAGTGCAAGTGGGAACATTTCATAAACTGAGGCTCCCATCACGGTGAGAGCATGGGTCCAGGGACTGGTGGAGCCCAGCCGGGAAGGGACATTTTGAACAGCGGCTCGGAGGGCCCAGCAGCTCCCAGGCCCTGGGCGATGTCAGGAAGCCCACCCAGCACTTACATCCCGATGCCTAGTCCTCGGAGCATTTCCAGTGCCTGATGGTGGATGACAGGAAGCACCAGGCTGTACGTGATCGCCAGGCCACACAGGCTCTGCATCACATGGATGATGAGGTAGCCTGTGGGCCGAGGGAGCCAGGGTTCACTCAAGGCCCTGCAGCATCCAGTCACACAAGTCCCTCCCTCCAGCCCCTCACCCCGCCAGCCTCCTCCCTCCAAAGGTCCTGGCACTCTTGCTTATGCTGTTTCTTCTGCCTGGCATGACCACCGACCTTCTGCTCACCCTGCCAGGTCAGTTCAAGCGTCAACTCCATTAGGAAGGCTTGGCACCCTGCCCTAGGTGTGGATAGTCACTTCCTCCCCTGGGTCACCACCACGCTGAGCGTACATGCCAGGACAGGTGGCAATGGTGACCTATATGAACGTGTGCTCCTCACCCCTTCCTGACCTTCCCGAAGGTCCCTCGAGGAAGAGCTGGGCTGCTTCTGCCCCACGTCCCTCCTCCCTGCCCACGGCCGGGACTCTGCAGGTACCCAGGAACGTGTCTCAAATTGAATGGGTCATGTGATGGCACTTACCCCACAGAATATAGGCTATCTGCCAGCCAGAGTACCTTGCAATGGCCACCTGAGATTTCGATAGAAAAAAAGGTCTGAGAAGGGAGACACCTTGATTACCTCTAACACATCTGTCCAGCATCACTGTCTCATTTGAGGGTCACCCGCCAAGCTACCAAGGCAGGTGTCATGATCGTCCTCATTTTACAGATGAGGCCAGATGGGGACAGTGGCTGTCCCAAGTCACCCAGCAGCGGAGCCTATACTAAAATTGAGGGCTCTGGACAGCCCCAGCCCAGGGCTCTTCCTTCCCCAGCATGCCAGCCCTGTCTGAGGGGCAGGAGAGCAGGGAGAGACTGCTGTAGACTTACCACGCTCTCAGACGAGGAAGGATTATGAAACTTCAGAGGAAGAAAGTGTTTATCCCCTGCCCACAACCTCTTGATGTGCTTTCTAGAGAGAGAGAGGGAGATTAGTAATGCTCATGACCCGGGCTCCTTACGTACTTAGAGCTCAACAGATGTAAACAGAAAGGCCTGTGGAGGGAGATGGCAGGCAGCTCAGCTCCCCTGTATTGACCACAGCTCTTGAGATGGTTCTAATCAGCCTTGAAATCTTTTTAAAATACTTTTTAAAAGTTGAGATGCAATTGACATATAGCATGACCTTATTTCAGGTGTACAATATAATTTGATATTTGTATATATTGTGAAATGATGATAGTGTCTTGTTAACATCTGTCACTGCACACAGTTAAAAAAAACTTTTCCTTGTGATGAGAACTTTTAATCTACTCTCTTAGCAGCTTTCACATATTCACTATTTTTAAACTATAGTCAAAGGAGCGAGGCAAGGCTTGGATGGAGAGCTGGGGCCTCTTTGTGTCAGGAGAGTCTTCACTTAGATGCCATCTGCAAGAGACTCACCCTTTGGGCAGCCAGATGGGGAGGATGTAAAGGCAGGATGCTCTGGAGGGGTGAGAACTGGCCCTGGGCTTCCGGTGAGTGAGTGGGTGACTGTGAACTAGAGACTGAGACAGACAGTGAGACAGAGAGAGAGGCAGAGACAGAGGCAGAGAAATGGGGAGAAAGAGAAGCAATAGAGACCTAGATTCAACTCCTATTGGCATGCGAATGCTGAAGGCCATCCCCTCCTCCTGACTTGTGTTCTTGAGACGATGCACCTGCTCCCCTCGATCCAACCTCCTGTGGGGTCCCCTGGAGCCAGAGTCACCTGCTGGGAACCCACTGTGGTTAGTCCTGGAGAGCAGGGCAGGTCTGACACCCAGCAGAGACACGAAGTGTACAAGAGATGATAAGGTTAGAAGAAGCCAGAAGACATGGTCATCTGCTAATAGACTGGCTAAAGAACTGTGGTGCTGGAGAAGACTTCTGAGAGCCCCTTGGACAGAAAATAGATCAAACCAGTTAATCCTAAAGGAAATCAACCCTGAATATTCATTGGAAGAACTGATGCTGAAGCTGAAGCTCCAATACTTTGGCCACCTGATGCAAAGAGCTGACTCGTTGGAAAAGACCTTGATGCTGGGAAAGATTGAGGGAAGGAGAAGGGGCCAACAGAAGATGAGATGGTTGGCTAGCATCACTGACTCAATGGACATAAATTTGAGCAAACTCCGGGAGATGGTAATGGACAGGGAAGCCTGTCCATGGAGTTGCAAAGGGTTGGACATGACTTAGCAACTGGGTAACAGCAACAAAGTTGTTTTGTTGAGTCTTGCCTGCTCAGCAGTGAACATGGAGATGAAAGTACTGCTTAGGGTTTTGCTGAAGACCAAAAGAAGACTCTAATCACAATGTCAAATTGATAGTAGAAGCTTAAATCAAATGCTATTTTGTTTGGTTTTGTTTAGGTGTGGTTTCCCCAAACCCTGTATACACTGCTGTTCCCAATTTGGGAATGACTGACACTGCTTGGGAATTCTGAGAAAAAAAATCTGTCAACCAGTTTCCTGCCTGAAGACACACAAATGCCTCCCAGAACCCCGTTACCTGTAACAAGCCAAGATGTGGAACAGGTAGCTCACACATGTGAGGGAGGCAGGCAAAATAGTCACCACCCAGACTTCTGAAATAGAAGAGGTGACACGAGTGACCTCAGAAGATGAACCAGAAACAATTTTTAAAATGCAGAAAGTCACAACAGAAATGTTTGGGCAAAATATATTGTGTTTCCTTTAATATACCTCTTGGGCAACTAAAGTTTTGCTTATTTCTGTTTCATTTTAGCGATATGCCCTCGATATCCTTTATTTCCTGTGTGTTTATAAACTTTTCCTTTGGTATTAATATTTTCAATCTACAATGCATAATAGAAACAAGCCTCCAGCCTTGTAAAACATCATTTATACTCAAACTTCTAATCACCACTTTTGGGGGAGGGGGTTACCCAACCCCAGTTCAGAGCCACCATGGGCAGCAGTAACTGGAATGAAGGTCTTGACTATTCCATTCATCCACCTTTTAGTAAGTTTTTAGTATTTCGTATCCAACTTGCTTTCAGAGTGACTCTGGGTGCTTGTGAGAGAGGGATGGAGAAAGACAGAGGAAGTAAAAGTTTCTGTACAAGCAGATTCTCAGTAGGTTCAGAAAAAGCATTTGAAAGAATCCAATACCTCTTTATAATAAAATCACTGAATAAACTAGAAATGGAAGGGCATTTCCTCAATCGGATAAAAAGCGTCTGTAAAACCCCCGCAGCTGACATCATACTTAATTGGTGAAAAACTGCTTTCCCCTTAGGTTCAAGAATGAGAAAATCAGTGTCCGCTCTCGCCAATTACATTCAACGTTGTACTGAAGGGTCTAGTCAGGGCAATTAGGCAAGAAAATGCATCTAGACTACAAAAGAAGAAATAAAACTATCTCTATTCACCAATGACATGTTCCTATGTATAGAAAATCCTAGGGAATAAGCAAACAAAAGTAAAATGATTAATAAATGAGTTTGAAAGGTTGTAAGACACAAGACCATATATAAAAATCAATTCATCACTGTACACTAGCAATGTGTAATCTGAAGATGAAGTAAGAAACAACTGCATTTGAAATAGTATCACAAAGAATAAAATACTTAAGAATAAATTTAGTAAAAGAAGCGTACAGGGAGAAGGCGAGGGTGGGGTGTTTCAAGAGAACAGCATTGAAACATGTATATTATCTAGGGTGAAACAGATCACCAGCCCAGGTTGGGTGTATGAGACAAGTGCTCGGGCCTGGTGCACTGGGAAGACCCAGAGGGATCGGGTGGAGAGGGAGGTGGGAGGGGGGACTTGGATGGGGAATACATGTAAATCCATGGCTAATTCATTTCAATGTATGACAAAAACTACTGTAATGATGTAAAGTAATTAGCCTCCAACTAATAAAAATAAATGGAAAAAAAAAAAAGAAAATCCCAGCTTTCCACAAAAAAAAAAGTGTACAACTTACTTGTACACTGAAAACTACAAAAGATTATTGAAATTAAAGAAGACCTAAAATAATGGAAAAACATATCACTTTTATATATATGATATTCTTTATGAACATGGCAATACTCCCTAAATTGACCTACAAATTCAAACCAACCCCCCAAAATGTCCAAAGCCTTTTCTGTATGAATTGACAAGCTAATCCTAAAATTCATATAAAAATGAAGGGACCCAGAATAGGCTATCCAACCTTGAAAAAGAAGAACAAAATTGCATGGCTCATATTTCTTGATTTCAATCTTACTATAAATCTACAGTAATAAGACTGTGGTATATCTGTAAAGATAGACAAGTAGATAAATGGAAATAAACGGAAAATCCATAAGTAAAACCCCATTGTCAATAAATTTTCAACAGGTATGAAAAGTATTAATTGTCTTGACAGTTTAATGGGGAAGAAATATGCCTTCAATAAATATGTGTCCCTCCACCCAAAAGGATTCATGTGTTGAAACTCTAACCCATGATGTGATGGTATTTGGAGATGGAGACTTTGGGAGGTGATTAGACTGTGAGGGTGGAGCCCTCATGATGGAATTAGTGCCCTTAAAAGAAGAGACATGAGGGAATTTGCTTCCTCTCCCTATTCTCCACCCAGTATGTGAGGACACAAAGAGAAGGTGGCCATCTGCAAGTCAGGAAGCAGCTCTCCCGAGACACCAGATCTGCTAGCACCTTCAACTTTCCAGTCTCCAGAACTGTGAGAAATAAACGTTGGTTGTTTATACCACACAGTCTATGGTAACTTGTTACAGTAACCTGAACTAAGAATAAATTAAATTTGAATGATATGAGTAAACTTTTCATATAATAATAGTCAAAACTTTGTTTTATCTTTTCCAAAGTGAAAAATAGATGATGATTTAATTGTTTCCACTGACACCAAAAAAAGATAAGCTATTTAAGATGAGAACATTCTCAAGGCATGTTCAATGCAGCCCCAAATAAATTGTAATAAAATGGCCTGTGTCTTGACCCCTTTTTTCTTCAAGGCAATCCAGGGAGGCATAGAGTAAGTGAAACGCAGATAATATGAAGACTAGCAGTAATAGTTACTATAGGTGTGCACCCACCACCAGTAACAAGCCCCTCTCTGTTCCATACAGAAATGGCAGAAACAAAGGTGGAATGTGGCTTTACCTTTGCTGATGTTAATCAGCTCTTTCACCTGCAGGAGGGCTGGTGTCCCTGTCTGGTTCATGGAGGTGATGTAGCTCTCCAGTTCACCTTCAAACACATCCAGCGCATCTCTCACATACACGAACACGCAGAACTCGATAACAATGAACTGGGGACACAGAGTAAGTGTTTCAAGGTCTCACCTGAGTCCTGCTCATTATATGAATAATATAGGGGGTCATTCTTTGGTTTTGAGGTCAAACTCTTTGAAGCTCAAAACTCAACTGAAATAGACTCTGGACACTTGCTTTACTGACATGAATGGGATTGTAACTGCTTTGGAGACAGGAGTCAGTCCAAACTCTGTTCTTCACAAAATAGCATACAAAAAAGTAAATCCCAAAAGGGCTCAAGAAACTCTTCAAACATTACTTCAATCAGAGTGACATGAATGCCTAACTTTGAATAAGGGGTGACTTTATGGACAATTCCAGACATTTCTCACTGTTCTCCTTTTTGCATTTTGGCAATGACCAAGTTGGAGGAGGTGCTGTTTCCTGTATGCATGACAAGCTTGCTCCTCTCCTATCATCTTGCCATCCTGCCATCATGCCCTTGATCATCATGCCATTGCTTCTGGAGTTCCTGATGCCATTTTACTTCATCAGCTGAATTTATCTCTGAATGGGGAGCTCAAATGCTACTATTGTCAGACAGCTTCTCCATCCAGAGTAATTTACTAAACTTCCAGAACACTTTCATCTTTTCTTTTCCTCTGTTTAGATGGCAGTACTGCATATCGTATCTTATCTTCTCTTAGACCATGGGCTACTCCCAGGCCAAGAGCTGCTGAATCAGCCTTCTTCTCTCTTCCAGGTCTTAACATGGCACTTGGAATGGAGTAGACAACTAGTAAAGATGTAATGGACACAATAACATCAGGTGACTTACTCACTGCTGCAGAGAACTCAAGTCAGTGGTCCATTAAAATCCATTCTGCCCTTCTTTGGCCACAAGGCTGGACTACATTTCCCAGCCTCCCTTGAGTTAGACATGGCCACATGACAAGGACCTCACCAATGGAGAAACAGTGGAAGGAACGTGTGCTGGGTCCACATGGCCTTTGAAGCCTCCCATTGCATTTTCCCACATACTTTCTCCTTCTGCTGACTGGATGCAGGGGGTGAGGATTCTCAGGGATGATGAAGGTACATAATGGAGAAACTAGTTATGGGACAACATAAGAGACTGCTGCCTCCCAAACCTGAACACCCACTCAACATTGTTAAGTGGGCAATAAATAAATAAATACATACATACACACAGTGTTTTCACTGAAGTATGGGGTTTTATGCAGTACCTCATCATAACCTAACACATTCACCTAAAAGTTATCACAGGACTAGTTTAAATAGGTATCATCCTCATACATTTAAAATGAACAGAAGACAATTTGGCCATTTTGGTTTCTCTACTTTGATTCTGCTTTTGACTTGGACATTCTACCTCACTTAGCTCTGACCACATGAAATGCTTTGATTTTGTGCTTTATTGATTTCTTGTTTTCAATTTCATAAGTTTCTGCTCTGCTTTTTATTATAATACATCTATTTTTCTGCTTACTTTGCATTTTAATTTGCTCTTTTTTGTTTGTTTCCTAATGTGAAAGCTTAGATGGTTGATTTTAGATCTTTCTTCATTTCTAATAAATACATTCAATGCTACAAATTTCTTTTTAATCACTGCTTTTGCTGGGCTTCCCTGGTGGCTCAGTGGTAAAGAATCCATGGCTAATGCAGGAGACCCGTGTTCAATCCCTGAGGTGGGAAGATCCCCTGGAGAAGGAAATGGCAACCCACTCCAGTATTGTCTGAGAAATCCCATGGACAGAGGAGTCTCGCAGGCTATAGTCCTGGAGTCACAGGAGCCGGACGCGACCGAGCAGCTTCACAACAGTGACAACAACAGCTGCTTTTGCCACCTGCCACAAGCTTCGATAACGTGTGTTCTCCTTTTTCAAAATGTTGCTAACTTGCCTTGATTTTTTTTCTTTGGCTCATATGTTACTTAGAAGTCTGTTGTTTTGATATCTACTCCTGGGGGATTTTCCAGTTATCTTTCTGTTATTGGTTTTTAATTTAATTCCATTTTTATTTGCGAGCAGATATCATGTGATTTTATTCTTTTACATTTAAGTGTGTTTTATGGTTCAAGATATAGTGTATCTTTTTGAATTTTCCATTTATTCTTGAGAAGAATATGCATTCTGCTATTGTTGATGAAGTAGTGTTTGGATTTCCAAAATATCCAATTGGTTGATGGCATCAACTACAATTCAGATTTTCTTACCTTGGCACTGGTTGCCATATGTTTTCTGCTCCATTCTGCCATGATCTTGTCTGTCTCTTCAGTTTTAGGGGCAAAGCTTTGCCCCATGACCTCCCTGCTCTTAGGGATTTTAGAAGAATTGTTGATTCTTCAGTTTGTTCAGATTTGTACTTGTTTTTAAGATGGAGTGGCATCTTGTAAGCTCTTTACATGTGGAATTGGCAACCGGAAGTCTCCATAAATAATTCAATTATATTTATTACTAATATTCACCACATGAGCAAAAGTGTCCTTAGAGTCAAAATGGTAGGGTCAAACCATTGTACTTCTTTGATTTACAGATACCCAGTTTTGACTCAGCTTTTAAAGAACAACCCTATCCTGTCCCCACCCCATTTATAAAATACAAAAGGGTTTGCTTAGCTCTACTTACAAGGTACAGGCAGATGAAAGCCAACACAATGGTTCCAATCATCCTGCTTGGGAACTGAAAGTAGGGGTCCCACTCATATATCCTGGTTTGGAACCAAGACTTATTTCTTTCTCTGTGAATGAATAAACATCAAGAGAAGACAGGTTGTGATTGTTAAACAAATGCCTGATTCTTCTGAAAATAATGTCATTTCCTCTTGATCTTAGAGTTTAGTGAAGAGAAAGAGCACTGGAAGATTCCACAGTTGTCATCCTCCCCTTATTCTTCAGAATAGGGACTCGCTTTTATTCAGTACAGCAATTTACTAGATAGAAGGCTGTAGTTCTTGACCTTTCTTACAGCTAAGAGTGGCCAAGACTAAACAGGCCAATGAGACATGAACGGAGGTGTGGGGTGGGACTTGGAGAGGCTGGCCAGGTGGAAGTGACAGCTGGGAGGGCCTCCTCTGTCTTTACTCATTTCCCATGCCTGCCATCTGAAGGGCAGACCTGGTGGCTGGTCCAGCTTGGAGCTTCAGCATCTATTCTGGACCACAGACAGACTTCATGAGAGCAACCCACGAAGTTATCAGAGGAGAAAGACAGATGATGTGTAAACTGCCATGATGGGCAGTCCAGGGTAAGGATAGACTGCCTGCTTCCAGAATTCTTTTATATGAGAAAGAAAGAAATCTCTCTCTTGTTTATGCCATGATTGTTTTGCATTTTCTGCTACATGTTGCCAACTATATTTCTAACCAAAGAATTAGCTTTGCAACTGTGGGACCTTGGATTAGACATATGCCTTCTCCGGGAAATGTCTCCGTGTACACAGCAGCAGTGGCAGGGGTAGGTAACCCGAATGATCACTGAAGACAGGTGCTTTTTCCTGGCCAAGAGCTCTGTCCTCTGCTACTGGTAACAGCACCTCAGTTCGTCCCTGGGTCTGTACTCGTCCCTACCATCAGTCCTGGTGGCCAAGTGAGGCTGAACCACTTCCTAGTTCCAGTGGTGAACATGTGACCCCAGGTTGCATGTGTGCATGCTAAGTCACTTCCGTCAAATCCAACTTTGGAACCCCATGGACTGCAGCCCGCCAGGCTCCCCTGTTCATGGGATTCTTCTCCAGGCAAGAATACTGGAGTGGGTTGCTGTGCCCTCCTTCAGGGGATCTTCCTAGCCCGGGGATTGAACCTGGGTCTTTTATGTCTCCTGCATTTGCAGGCAGGCTCTTTACCACTGGCGCTACCTGGGAAGCCCCTGACTCTGGTTTAACAATCAGTTTACGCCAATCACCTACTCATAGTAATTGTTTCTGGTATGGCATGTGGTCCAACTTGATCCAATGAAACACATTCATGGGAATTTTTTTAGAATTACTTGAAAGAAAACACTCTTTTCTGTGAACTTAAGCCAGAAGGGTAAAAGCTTAGCGATTCTGGTCTCTTGATTAAAGTGAAAGAGAAGAATGAAAAGCTGGCTTAAAACTCAACATTCAAAAAACGAAGATCAATTCTCATCACTCCATGGCAAATAGATGGTGAAAAAGTGGAAACAGTACAGATTTTATATTCTTGGGCTCCAAAATCACTGCAGATGGTGACTGCAGCCATGAAATTAAAAGACACTTCCTCCTTGAAATAAAAGCTTTGACAAACCAAGCCAGTGTATTAAAAAGCAGAGAGATCATTTTGCCAACAAAGGACTGTATAGCCAAGCTATGGTTTTTCTAGTAGTCGTGTGTGGATGTGAGAGTTGGACCATGAAGAAGGCTGAGCGCTGAGAATTCATGCATTTGAACTGTGGTTCTGGAGAAGACTCTTGAGAGTCCCTTGGACTTCAAGGAGATCAAACCAGTCAATCCTAAAGGAAATCAGTCCTGAACATTCATTGGAAGGACTGATGCTGAAGTTGAAGCTCCAATACTTTGGCCACCTGATGTAAAGAGCCGACTCACTGGAAAAGACCCTGATGCTGGGAAAAATTGAGGGCAGGAGGAGAAGGGGATGACAGAGGATGAGATGGTTGGGTGGCATCAACAACTCAACAGACATGAGTTTGAGTAAGCTCCTGGAGATAGTAAAGGACAGGGAAGCCTGGCGTGCTGCAGTCCATGGGGTCACAAAGAGTCAGACATGACTCCGTGACTGGACAACAAAGCAGAGAGATGAGGCAGAGAGACCTAGTTCTGAGAACATCAATCAAAGCCCTGGATCCATCTGTGTCTGACACTGTGACCTCTAGACTTTTTAACTAGGTAAAGCCATCACTTTTCTTTTTCTCTTTACACCCGTCTGAATTGAGTTTCTGTTATTAACAAACAAGCGGCCCCTGAAATAGTGCCCTCCAGTCATCTGCAGGTCTCTGACGGGCCAGAACCCGTCAGCCTCTGTGCAAACACAGAGGGCAAACAGCGGTGCTTACTGACGGGGGCGCGTCCGCAGGAGCTGCCTGACGTGCTCGGCCTGGTGAGCTTCCAGGAAAGGTTTCTCTTCCTGTGAGAAAAGAAGAGGTTGATGCTTTGGCTCAGAAAGTCTTATTAGTGTTTTGGTCTCTCTGAAGGATTACTGCCATGAAGGCCAGGATTTGGGGTAAACCTTGGCTATTTTCAATTGAACCATTCCCAGACACCTGTCATTTGTTAAAGAGACAATAGTGTCCCATTTCCTGTTTACCTAGGACTTGCTTTCAAGAAATGCTAGAGGCCTGACCTTCCCGGACTCTTCTGTTTCCTGCTTAGAGCAGCTTTTGTTTTGTGGAGTTGATTTCCTCTTGATATTTGGTGATTTCTCATCATAGTTCAAAATACGATTTCAGGAATGAAGTGCTCCACATCCCAGTGTTTTTATTTTTTATGAAAAGGAATTTCTCTTGCTTATTTCAGCAACACAGTAAGGGACTTCTATACCACACTCTCAACAATGGATAGATAATCCAGTCAGAAAATCAACAAGGGAACAACTGACTTGAACAACACTATAGACCAAATGGACCACACGGACACTTACAGAACCTTCCATGTAACACCAGCAGAACACATATTCTTTTCACAAACATTTTCTGGGATAGAGCACATGTGTGGCCACAAATAAGACTTAAATTTAAGAAGGTTGTAATCATACCAGGCATAATTTCTGACCACAAAATGTGAGACACTGATAATAGGAGGAAAATTCACAAACAGTACACTCTTGAGCAACCAATGGATCAAATAAAAAAGTCAAAAGGGAAATAAAAAATTACCTTGAAGCAAGTGAAAATAGAAATGCAACATATAAAAACTTGTGGGATGCAGCAAAAGCAGTTCTAAGAGGAAGTATATAGCAGTAAATACTTATATGAAGAAAAGAAGAAAGATCTCATACAAACAACCTAACTTTTTAGCTCAAGGAACTAGAAGAAGAAGCATAAGGGGTAAGATAGAGCCTCAGTGACCAAACTCTCTGGGTTCCAGTTCTGTCTCTGCTACAGACTAGCTATTGACCTTGGACAATGCAACTGATGTCTCCAGGCCCAAGTTTCCTAATAGAGAGGGGAAAGTAATAGTACCGACAGCACAGGGCTGCTAGGGGAACTTAGCCTGTTGGGACACACGTAGTATTTTTACTTAGTACTCACCGTCTGGAGCTCCCAGCCCAGGTGGACCCTCAGAGATTTGGCAAATATGTGCAGGAAGCGGCCCAGCAGGAAGGCCAGGCAGAGCAGCGAGGGCCAGTAGAACATGACGGTCTCGTAACTCCCCACGAACTGCAGCAGAAGCAGACGGGGGCATGGGCTCCGGGGAGGGCCGAGGGGGGCCACTGGGAGGTTGTGCACAGGACCCTGCCCGCCCCAGCCTGCTCCCACCCGGGCCCCTCTCTCAGAGCTTGGAGGTCAGCAGCCAAGCCCTACCCCCCCCCCCCCCCCACTTCATCAGAACAAGCAGTAGATTTGGAGTCCAGCAGCCCTGGACTTGAGTCTTGGGCCCCCGTTTAATTTTCTACAGAGGGTTTTCATGGGTTTCTGCCGATTGCATATATTTTTGGTGGACAGCATGGCTTACAGGATCTTAGCTCCCCAGAGGGATTGAACCTGCGCCACCTGCGGTGCAAGCGCAGAGCCCCAACCACGGGATGCCAGGGAGTTCCCCTGACTGTGTGCAAAATGTTCCTTTTGGAAAAACACAGGAGAGAGAGGAAGGGGGAGAAAGAGGAGGAAGAGGGAGCGGGCACGGGGCAGGAGAGAGAGAGGGAGGAGGAAAGAAGGGAGGAGGGCCTGTGAGTGTCATCATGCTGGGAGCATCACAAGCTCCCAAGAGGAACAGGCCTCTCAGAATGGTGCTCATGGTTTTTATGTTATTGGCTTCATTTTGATAAAAATTTTTTTCACTGTTTTAAGATAAATAATATTGCTGCTTATCTTTCATAATTTATAGGTTAGCTTCCTTTTTTTATGTTTCCAGAGTATTCCTTCCACCCTCGGGAAATCAGAGTTTTGATGCAGGGATGTTAGGGTGGGGTGAGACACATTCCGAGATGCAGGGGCTCATGTGTTCATCTTCCAGCGCATGCTTCTATCTGAGACACAGTCATTGCAGTAATAACATTTCAGCATCTTTATTATTATCTATATCCGTAGAGCTATATCTGGGCTTCCCTGGTAAAGAATGGTAAAGAATCTGCCTGCAATGCAGGAGACCCAGGTTCGATCCCTGGGTTGGGAAGATCCCCTGCAGAAGGGACTGGCTATCCACTCCAGTGTTCTGGCCCAGAGAATTCCATGGACAGAGGAGCCTGGTGAGCTACAGTCCACGGGGTCGCAAAGAGTCAGACACGACTGAGCCACTTAGCACATAGCACACAAATTTTATCTAAATTTCCCCTTAGAACTTGACAATTTAGACTCTTTCCAATGTCTCATTTTTATAAACAATGTTTCCATAAATACATTTGAAAACATGACCCCAGGTCTTTATTACTTCCTTAGTCTGGATTTCAGTCCCATGATTGTTAATTATTAAGCCATGTCAGCCCCTGAGCCTTACTTTCCTACCAACGAACCGGGAATGAATGGCACTAACACAGTGGCTGCCGAGTATCTTGAGAATTCTCCAGTTAGTGATTGGGACTGAGTCTCGAACAATGCCTGACACGTAGCAGTTCTTGGTGTTAGAGATTCTGAGCACAGAAGTAAGACCCTGCTGTCTCCTCCAATTAACCATGAATATTTTGAATTACAAGAGAACTTCTGGAAGACTGAAAGTTCTCCAAGACTCCAAAGAAAATAGCTGTGCTCGGGAACCTCAGGCACTGTGAGCAGAGTGAAGAAGGGCTTCTTTTGGGACAGAGATCCACCAGAATACCCTCAATCCTGGCAGAGAGATGCAGAGGGAAGGTCTGACCTACACACCTCATTTTTTAATCTGGTTCCCCCCAGACTCTCTTTATCATACCCCTTAATCCTCCACAATTACTGAAGCCCAGGAAAGGCTTTGGCAAGGCTCCCATGGGCTCCTGGCCCAGGTGGCCTCCTTGAACTCCTCTCACCTCCTAGTAAGCCTTCTGGGTGCAGCATGATACCTCTCTTTCATCTTGCTTACTTTCCTGGATATAGGGCTGAACAGATAAACCAGCTTCCTATGATTCTGGGGTAGACAATGCCTGGCAAAGCAATAAGCGGCACATCTAGTCCACTTGTCCCATTTTACAGACAGAGAAACTGAGGCTACATACAGGAATGGGAAAAAAGAAGCTTTGAAGTCAGCCACACTTGGTCTCAACTCCCAAATCTGTTGCTTCTGAAGAGTTACATAATATACTTGTGCCTCAGTTTCCTCACCTGTAAAATGGGTTTGCTGAGAGCTTCCCTCCCTTGAGGGGCCACTAGGGGCATCAACTGTGAGGACATCTCCCGTGAATGACACCTGATCAACATGAGCTGCTCTGCAAATGGAGGCATCATGAATGGCTCCAACTCCCCTGGATCCACATGAGGAAGCTGGGGCCCAGAGTGGCAAAGCCTCGTCCCAGGTCACACAGCGAGTTGGCCAGAGTGATAGGACCGAACTACTTAAATACGATTCAGTGGGGACTCACCTGCCCGTGGGGACACTGTATGATGTAAAGGATGGTGACCACAAACCTGCAGGACAGAAACAGGGTTGGAGTCCTGGGGTCCTTCCCAGCACAGCCCCCATGAAAGCAGCTCAGATTCCACCTGGCTGGAGTCCTCTCCCCATCCTTCTGGGAGGACTGGGTCCCAGGACTCCGTGTACATCTGACCCAGATCAGGCACCCAGCTCATGCCTAGGTCCATGCACGCTCCGTTCATTGAACACATCCTCACACAGCCTTGGAATCCACAGCAGCAGAGCAGGGAGACTCAGAGCGTTCTCCTCCTGTCTCCTTTCATCACTCAGGTGGGGAGACTGAAGCCCAGAGAGGGAAAAGGATTCATCTAGAGTCACACTCAGAGCCAAGACTAAGTCCCCCACCCTGGGGCTGAGGCTTTTCCTGCCTGGCCTTGTCTGTAAACACTCCTCTGGGGAACGAGCCTCAAGGGTTTTCCCCAACTGGTCACGTTCAGTCTTGGTGCCCATAGGCCTATGGTGCACCAGCTGCTAAGTGCTTCTGGCCACCTCTTCCTCACCAGCTCAGAGTCTGCCAGAGGCTGTTAAGATGATATTACTCCATGTCTAACACTTAATACCCTGTCTTCTAATTTTTAAAAATCAAGCCCCACTAATTAGCAAGCCATTTAACAAACTCTGGATTGTAGCTGTCAGGGCATCCTTTACTTGAGAGCTCCCTCCAATTGTTTACACAGTAGGTCTGGGACCCGTGCTCCACAGCACATGCTGTGGGGGAATGAGCCCAATAAGGGGGTTGTGGGCAATAAGATGAGCTTGAGGGCTGGAGAGTAGATGTGTTCATGGGATCACTCAGCCAGAAATATTCTCCAGGGCCAGCTCTGTGCTGGTTCAGTATCAGAGCTGAGGGCACACAGCTCAAGAGGAGGGTGAGAAAGCTCCCACATCTAGGGGTGATGATGCATAAAGGATGAGCATGTACCTATCACTGGGCCAAGTGGGGAAGATGCTCCACACGGGGAAGAGCAACATGTAGATGAAGAGGCCAGAATGCGTGATCCATGAGGGTCTGTTTTGTCTTCCAGTGTATTCCCTGGATCACAGTGAGATGTTTGCTGAATGAAGAAGTGGATGGATGAACGAATGAATTCAGGAGCCTTGCGTGAATGGAGGTGTGTGCTAGAGACCGACAGGCATGGAGAGACCGGGAAAGGCCAGACTGTGATGGCCCCAAATTCCCCGTTAAGGCCCCTGCACTTTCTTCTGGGCTCCCAGGGAAGGTACAACAGCAAGGAGAAGTCACATCCAAATGGGACTCCTGCTTCTACCTCTGGGTCTACCTGACGGCAGTTGACAGAAGTGAGTTTTTCTACAACCCCGACTTCTGGGAATATTCTAATCATGGGCAGGCTCTTGTGGAGCTGACAGAATGCAGACTGACCTTCTGAAGCTTCAAGTGCAGTCCCAAGGAGGGGCCACGGTGCTCCTGGGACCAGTCACTCCACCCACCCACCCTGAGCCTCAGTTCTGGGCAAGGTGCCCTCCAAGAGAGTTCTCAGGTCACCTGCTGGGAGCCGTTATGGGAGGTCCCGCCCATGACGAGGTCATGAAGAAAATACCGGGCAGGCAAGGCCGTCTGGGACCCCATCCATGACGAGGTCACGAGGAGAAAACCTGACAAGCAAGGCCGTCTAGGATAAGGGACCCTCCAGGTTGGCCTCAGCCTCTACCCCACCCTGTATCCTCCCCGCTTTTCTGCTGTTGGTCTTGTTCGCCCTGCTGAGGATTCTTGTGTTGCCTGCCTAGAGCGCTCCTGCTCCTCTTTCACTGAATGAGGACCAACTCAAAACCCTAATTAATAAATCTCCTGGATGCTGGTACCCTATGAAGGGGCCAGGGATGAAGGAAATGCTTCCATTCAAACATTTTGCTGGCATTCTGGCTTGTTTGATAAATGTGTGATCTCATTGCACAAAATGCTCTTGATTGTTCTAAACATCCTAAACACAGCACGCTAACAAAAGAAACTATTAAGCATAGGCCCCTCCGCAGGGTGAGAAAAGCTCCACAAATAATAGTCACAAATGTGCCTAATAGAAAATACTTTAGATAGAGATTAGCTGGCGACTTCTTGCAGGTAGTTAACTTTTAGACTAAGAGCCTGTTTTGCACCATATCTGCTGTTTTTGCAGTCCTTCGCATTTCTGTTCTGTAAAAATGTAATCCTATCTAGTTCCCATGTAGATGACGCTTATTAGAAAGAAAACAGATTAATTATAAGAAAAACAGGGTCGGCTACTGAAGTTGCTAAGTCACACCAGGTGCAAGCCATAAAATGTTAGCAGGCCTGAAGGCCAAATGATAAGAAAGACTCTTGTGAACGAAAGTATGTGGGTGACATCCAGTTTCTGTTGAAGGTCAAGTTGCTGTAATTTAGTTTTGAGATGACCTGTGTGTAAGCAATATGCACTTCCCCCAAAAAGATGTTGTTAAGGGTGTAAAGGGGCCGTGCAAAAATAAACTTCAGACTTAGCCCCGAGCTTTGTCTCACTCTCTCTCATTCGCCGACACCATTCATCCTGAGGGTTCCCCTGGATCCTGCTGGGGCTGGACCCTGGCAGTCACCACAGGCACTTTGCCCAGAGTTCAGCCATGACCAAACAAACTGTTGGAGGGGAGGCAGGCAGAGTCCATCTTACCAGATAAGAGAGTAGCTGAAGCCCAGGATGGAGCTGACCAGCCCGAACTCCGAGGAGAGGCAGGCGAAAAACGGGAAGTGGGACAGGCCAACTTCGATGCCTCCGATCAGAAGCACAAAGGCTGGGAGAGAAAGGCCAGAGACTATGTGAGTTCCTCCTCTCACAAGCTCAGGGGAGACTCAGGGCAACTATGGGGCTTCACGTGACTTGCAGTCACAGATCTCAGAACGCAGGGAGATGAGTGAATAAGTCCCAGATTAGCCCAAGGAGGAATGCAGGGATGTCTGTCATGCATTCACGTTAACAGAGCCTTCCTGGCACCGCTTCCATGCCAGGCACTGGGCTAACTATTGAGATGAAGAAGACTTGGTCCTGGCCTTGAATAGCTCACAGTATGATGGGCAGAAACAGACAACATAAATGAAAAAACAATCACTGCAAGTAAAGCACCATAATGTACACCATAGCAACACAGATAGCAGGGATGTCCTGTGTTTTAAAACCTCTTGTAAGTATTATATTGATACACTGTACCCTTGAGGCAATGATAATATTAATGCTGTCACTGACTAGTTCTGAGATGGTCTAACAGCTTCCCTCATAGCTCAGTTGGTAAATCATCTGCCTGCAATGCAGAAAACCCGGGTTCAATTCCTGGATTGGGAAGGTCCCCTGGAGAAGGAAATGGCAACCCACTCCAGTATTCTTGCCTGGAGAATCCCATGGACAGAAGAGCCTGACAGGCTACAGTCCATGGGATCGCAAGAGTCGGACACGACTTAGCGACTAAACCACCACCAAAATGTAGTTGGGCAGGGTGTCCTTTCTAAGTCTCTGCTTTGAGCTGGGACACAGGAGGAATGTACAAAGTTCTTGCTTTGAGATACTTACAATCCAATAGGGAAGACAAGGAGGAAAGTAAGTGATGTGATACGTATGATAGTAGAAGCATATTCAACGTGCTATGAGGACAAGAAGAGGAAGTCATGGACCTCACCTAGGGTCTGAGTATGAGGGAAGGCATCCTGGAGGTGATGACATTTAGCAAGGCCATGAAATACAAGAAGGAGTTTGTAGGATGGCGAGGAGGAGGAAAAGAAGGACATTCCTCACTCAAAGGATGGGAGACGGTCAGTTATGGGTGGTCAGTATTTCTGTGAATGTGAGTGGTGGAGGATGGGCAGGTAAGGGACAATATAAAAGGAATAATTGCTGTGAGGTTAGAAGCTGCGAGAGAATAATTTTAAAATTTACCCAAATTCACCCACCACGAAAGCAGACAGAGGGAATAAGACAACAAAACCATAAACCCACAAACACTTACAACAAATCTAAGTGACAAGACCCATTTGATATCAACATCAGATTAAGAGGAAGCAGACAGCAGACAATAGGATCTGTGAAAGCCCAAGAACAGAACCAAAATTGCCAACAGATACTCACAGCTGAAATATTGAAGTTGAAATAACAGCAGAAAATGGGCAAGGTGCTGAAGGTCATGATCCACAGGTGAAAATCAGCAGAACTTGGTGTTGGTAAGTCTGAAGATGCTGGATCTATTGCAACCCATGAACTCACTATACTAAATTCCAAGTCCCCTCCCAGGACAAGCCCAGGGTGACAGAGAAACTGTTGGCAGTAGGAATTCAAAATGAAAAGGATAAGAACATTAGGAGCTGGGAACTAGTGAGTCCAGACAAAAGTGAAGGGAAGAAGTCAACTCAGAAAATATACAGTTATAATAAGGATACATACATAAAATCACTTTGTGAAAACAGAAGAGGGAACCCGTGAGCCATGAAGCAAGAACAATGTTCTGGCCCAGCCAGATGCTCAACATATTAGTTTTCCAGGAAACACAGGTCAAGACAACAGTCAGATAGCACTTCACACCTACTCGAATGCCTATATCTTCTTAAAATGAAAATAGCAAGTGTTGGATAGGAGGTGGAGAAATTGGAACCTTCACACCTTGCAGGTCAATGGAACCGAATGGAGAGCCCAGAAGTAGACCCATACACATGTGGAGTCAATCAATTTTCAACAAAGGTGCAAAGGCAGTTTAGTGGGCAAAGAATAGGTTTTGGCAACAAGTAGTGTTACAAATAAATGGATAGTCAAAGGCAAAAAAAAAAAAAAAGAGGAATTCAATCCACACCTTACACTATAAGGTAAGCAAAAAATTAATATGTATCATAGACCTAAATGCAAGACACCATTAGACTAAAACCTCTAGAAAGAATGAATGAGAAAATCTAAGTGATCTTAGCTTAGGCAAAGATTTCTTATATGATACCATAAAAAGAAAAATGAAAATATTAGACTTCCTCAAAATTGTAAATGGCAGCTCTTCAAAAGACACTGTTGATAGAATGAAAACACAAATCACAGATTGGGTGAAAATACTTGCAATTCATACATCTGATAAAGCACTTATATACAGATTTTATTTAAAAAAAACTCTCAAAATTCAACAATAAGAAAACAAAAACAACCCAATTTTTTAAAGTAGGCAAAAGATTGAACAGATAATTCATCAAAGAAGGTAGAGGGATAGCAAATCAGCACGAAAATATGCTCAACATCATTAGTCATCACAAAAGTGCAAATTAAAACCACAGTAAGATGCCCCTCCAGTGTTCTTGCCTGGAGAATCCCAGGGACGGGGGAGCCTGGTGGGCTGCCGGCTATGGGGTCACACAGAGTTGGACACGACTGAAGCGACTTAACAGCAGCACATGCTTCTTAGAATGGCTAAAATTAAAAAGACTGACCATGTGTTGTCAAGAACAAAGAGAAACTGAACTCTCATACACTGAGGAAAGTAATCAAAACTGGAAAAAAATCACTTTGAAAAATAGTCTGACAGTTTCTTTAAAAATATACTTCAAAGTCTTAATAATCCAGACATCCACTCATAGGTATTTACCCAAGAAAAATGGAAATGTACAAGGACTTGTAGAACTTTTAGCAGCTCTATTTGTAATAGCCCAAAACTGAAAATAAATCAAATGTCTGTCAACTGGTGAAGGGATAAACAAACTGTGGTCTATCCATACAGTGGAACACTACTCAGAAACGAAAAAGGAATGATTCCTGATACATCTAAATAGGTATGGATCTCAAAATAATGATGCTGGTGAGTGAAAGAAAACAGATTATCCCCCCAAGCGGGGGTGGAGTGCATTACATGTGATTCCATTTACACAATTGCCTGAGGCTGGGGGTGATGACCAGACACAGGTGGGAAGAAGAGAGTACAAAGGGGAAAAAGTTAACTCTGGGGTCACCATCATGACTGTGGCAATGATTTCATAGATGTAAACATTTGCCATGGGCTTTCCAGATGGCTGAGTGGTAAAGAATCCGCCTGCCAATGCAGGAGACGCAGGTGCAATCTCTGGAACTGGGAAGATCCTCTGGAGGAGGAAATGGCGACCCCCTCCAGCATTCTTGCCTGAGAAATCCCATGGCTAAAGGAACCTGGTGGGCTGCAGTCCATGGGGCTGCCAAAGACAAGACTGAATGACTAAACAATGAGAAGAAACATCAGCCAAAGCTTAGCTTATATACTTCTAAGAGATGTATCATTTTGGTTTTAATTTCCATCAAAAACTCTTAAAAACTAAGGAGATACTGTAGGCGTTTGCTCATAGAGGACTGGAACTCAGGAGAGAGGACGAACTGGACAAGAGAGGTTTGGGAGTCATTAGATTAGGGATGACTGAACCGTAGAGAGCCCAGGGCATGGGGAACAAAGGCACCTCGGATCAATGGCCAGAGAAGCAAGCACTGCTGTTTGAGGAAGCATCTGAGTGCTTCCTGATAGCGAGAAGGCAGTCACAGCTATCACTGAGGAGAGGTGTTTGGGGCGGGTCACAGTGAACCTACCTTCTGAGCCTTCATTCTTCTATGGCTGAAGAACCTCCGAATCTAACTGGGAGAAAACTCCCGCAAGTGAGCTTTGAAACTCTGTGAGCTCCACATTGACCTTGGGTAAGTAATAAGCTGAAAAGAATGCTGAGAGTCCACATGCTGTGTCCCCTGACCCCAGAGAACCCCTGCCATTGGTCTCTGAGCAAGAATTTCCAGGGTGAAATTCCCAGCAGGTGTGAGGCAGCGCGTGTACCTTGGGCCCACTGCGGGAACAGCAGGGGCTGGTAACCTTCTGAGAACAAGAACATGACCTTATTGGCTGTGGCCCCAAAGGCGATTCCATAGGACCATCGGTTACTAAAAGTGCCCACGAAGTCCAGAGGTCTGTGAATAAGAGAAACAAGTCATGAAGCCAGAAGTGACTCACCCCCACAGTTCATCTCCAAAGTCAACTACCCCATGCTGGGGAGGAATTATTGATTAGTAAACTATTCATTTCCTCGGTGGCTCAGCAGTAAAGAATCTGCCTGCAATGCAGGAGATGTGGGTTCCATCCTGGGTCTGGAAGACCCCCTGGAGAAGGAAATGGCAACCGACTCCAGTATTCTGGCCTGGGAAATCCCATGGACAGAGGAGCCTGGTGGGCTACAGTCCATGGGGTCGCAAAAGAGTTGGACATGACTTAGCGACGAAACAACAACATATCCTGAGGCCCTCTGTGCCGATCCTGGGGCTAGATGTGGATTCAGGGTATTGAAGTGAGGGAGACAAAATCCTTGCCCTGGAGAAGTTCCAAGTCTGGGGAGCAAAAGCAAGGACATCAGCAGCCATGACAAGGAGCAAAATGGGCAAGTGACTCACTTCTCTGAGCCTGAGCTCACTCACCCATCACATGAGGATAACAACCTCTGCCTTGTTGGGGTTCATCAGAGTAATGTAGTTAAAGCCTACATTAAAGTAATGTAGTTCAGTGCCTGGGTCACAGTCAGCATGCAATAAATGCCAACTGTATCATCAACATTACTGTTAACTACAGAGTGAGGAGGCAGAGATGTGAAAATTAGAACTCATGGAAAAGTGTGGTAAGGGGAGCAGAGATTCAGAATGGCAGAGCCAGAAAGGCCCTGAAAGCTGCCTGGACCCCCAGCTCTCCTGGGACACGACTCATGCCTCCATCCCAACAAGGAAGCTTGCTGCCGCCAGCGACAGGGAACTCTCTCCCCTCTGCTTTCTGGAGTAGCCACGGTGCTGAGTGGGGGAGGGCCTTTCCCACGGTGAGCTGAGCCTCCTTGGGATGTTTTCAGCACACCTGGGCAGCCCTGGGTGCTGAGGGCACAATGGCTTGGAACTGGGTTCTGAACTCTCTGGGACCTTGGGTGGGTTGTGGAAGGGAGGGGCAGGGCTGTTCACGGTGGGGACGTAGCTAGGAGCTAGCCTGGCCTTACAAGTGGTGTTGGTCCCCAACACAGAGTACCCCAAGCTGTAGTTATGAACCTTGGCTCAACTCACATGACCATTCCGAAGCGGTTCCGCAGAAGGTAAACGTCATCTCTCTCTCTGCGTTGCTCTCTTCTTTGGAGAAAGGACAAGACCAAGATGATGAAAAGCTACAGGAAGAGAAGATGAGTTCGCCATCAGGGAGCATTCATCCTCAGACCCCCTGTGCCCTGACTGAAGGGGAGTGTGCGGGAGAGCCCAGCGCTCAGAATGTCTAGGACTCAAACTCCAGACTCAGGGAGCTGGCTGTGTGCACCCTGGAGCTGCCAGGATGCTTTGTACTGAGCTTCCTTCTGTGTTGCCCTGAATGGACATGGGTTCAAAGCTTTCTTTCCCACTCACTGGCTTGAAGGGAGACTTAACTTATCCGAATCTCAGTGTCCTCTTCTGTAAGAAAAAAAACAGATAGTAACTGTTTTTATCATCTGTTAAAGTTATTATTAACTGTTAAAGAAGCAAATCCTTCTCTGCTTTTTATTCCTGTGGATTCAGTCGTCTCTTCGATACTTGATGCCCTTTTCTGTTTTCCTTTTGCTAGAAGTATCCCAGGAATGACCAACACTCGCCACCTCCATTTCCTGACCTCTCCCTTGCTCTTCAGCCCCTAACCTGGCTTCTACCACCGTCACTCCACGGAAGCGGTGCTGGTCAAAGTCGCTAATTACCGCCTTGTTGCTCGACCCAAACACAAACATGAAGCCAGGTCTGCTTGACCTCTCAGCGGCGTTCACTGTTGCCCTTTGCCTCCTCTTTGAAATACGCTCTTCTCTATGCTTCCGTCAGCCACACTTTTCCGGCTTTCTTCCAGTACTTCTCAGTCTCCTTCGCTGGATCATTCTTCACCCAGCTGCTAGACGTGGAGGTCCTCGCAGTAGCTCACTCCAAGGACCACCCCTCTACTCCCTGGCCTTCTCTTCCTCAGTGATCCTACCCATGTCCACGCTTTCCCTGGCCACCAAATACATAGAAGACTCACAAACTTGAATTTCCAGCCCAGACTTGGTCCAGAATTGTATGTCCAACCACACAGTTAGCATTTCTTTCTGATGTGTTGAAAGCTTCTTAAATTCAGTATGTCTTAAATGGAGCTCATGATTTTCCTCCCTGTCCTGTTCCTTTATCCGCACCAAACTTGGATCTCTTCTAATTTCCCCAAACAAGTGAATGGCGAACACCACCATCCTTCCGACTGTGCAAGTCAGAAGCTGAAGAGTCATCCTCTCCCTCCACTTGAGCCAACCTGTTAGTAGGTCCTAAACTAACAGTAGTACCTCCTGAACACCTTGAGTTGACCACCAGCATCTGGGATGATGTAAAATCACCTCACCTGGACCTGTGCAACCATCTCCTCATTGGTCCTTCCTCCCTCCTCTCTTGCCTGCCTCCAACCTGATCCCCACTTGCAACCAGAGTAATCAACTCAGCACATAAATCTGATCCCACCATCCTCATGCCGGAAATCCTCCAATTACTCCCCACTGTGTTTAGAGCAAAGACAAACTCCTTCACACAGGGCCTGGCCCTGCCCCACCTCCCCAGACTGGCCCACTCAATTCTCCACTCCGGCCCACTTGCCTTCTCAGCCCCCCCCACTCTCCACGTTCCCTGCCCACAAGCAGCCTTTGCACACGCTCTCCCCTGAGCTTGAAATGTTCTTTACTACGTCTTCCAACAGACCTTAGCTCCAGCATGGCTTCCTCAGAAAGACCTACTTTGACTTCCCTACAAGTCAGTGTTCCTGACTCTTGGGACCTTCGAAGCCTTCTTCTGCCTGTGCTTTTGGGGCCTCATGTAAAACAGCAAGTCTCCGCTGACCTCCCCAGACCCCTGTGGATGCCTGTGTGTGGGGGTTGGCTCCCCTCTCTCCGCTCATGACCCTCCTCTGCCTTCACTTACTGACGGGATGAGGGAATAATGCAGGAAGAGCTCCATGTCCACCGAGCTGTCACAAGTGCCATTCAGCCACCTGGTCCTGAAAAACAGCCAAAACTCTCATGCACATCATCAGTCACAGCTGTGGTCATTGACCCTTCAGCCTCGAGCATCACTGTCAGGACTCTGACTTGTAGCCCACTGAGATCATCTCATCTTTTTTAACGTCACTTTCTGAGCCAGTGCCGCTCACCTGTGATGTGTCTTCCCTAAGTGGATTAATCTTCTTTCTCAACTCTTTCTCCAGCTTAATTATCTACACAACTGTCCTACTAACTGGCTCTAACTCCTTTTCTTGGTGACATAGTTCAGGACAGATTCAGGTTTCCTTGGAGCCCAAAGCTTATCATTCGGATGTCCTTTTCACATAAAACTACAAAAATATCTTACCTGCTCATATTTTAAAGAAAACACATCACCATGTAAACAGTTAACCAAGGTGCCTCCTGCCTTCCCAGAGCCCTGGTAGGGTCCTGCAAGTGAGAGGTCCTGAGACTTAAGCTCCAGAAACTTCACAGGAAAGCAGTCTTTTGACATGGTTTTTGTAATCAGAGGTCAAGAAGCATCTGCTCACTCTGATTCACTGCTGGCCTACTGGGGCAGGACAGCAGTCATCTGGACGACCGGCTGTGGACTCTGTCCTCTCCAGACCTCACAGCCTGCGGGACAGGGCCGCGGGGGTCTCATGTCTGAACCACATCACGCAGGCTTGTGGGCCTCTTCGAGAGGGAGCTGCTCCTCTTCATCCCTCTGACTTGCACTGCACCACCTCGGCACACGCTCACCCTCCAGATCCTGGCTCACTCAGTGCCCCACTCCTGAAGCATCCATCTGGCCATTCCCCAGACTTCCCTCCTGGCCAGCTTTCTCCTCAGAAGTCTCAGGGAAGACCACTTCTCAGGGGAACCCATGAGCATCACGTGTGTGTGGGTGCTAAGTCAGTTCAGTTGTGTCTGACTCTTTGCAACCCCATAGACTATATACAGCCTGACAGCCTCCTCTGTCCATGGGATTCTCCAGGCAAGAATACTGGAGTGGGTTGCCATGCCCTCCTCCAGGGAATCTTCTCCACCTAGAGATCAAACCCGCATCTCTTGTCTCCTGCAGACCCTCCTAATGGTGATGTCTAAACCATAGGACTGAAATATCCTACAAGTGGTGGGGTAGTGGTGGTGGGGACTCATGCTGTTAGAAATGTGGTAGGACTGTAAAAGTCAGAACTCTATTTTTGGAAGGTAAACTGAGCACATACATCAATCTCCCCATCCTATGCGAAAGCCTCAAACTTTTAAAGAAAGGAAAAAAATAGCCATATTTGAAAGCAGGAAAGAAGTCTATCAGGTACGTAGAAAATACCAGAAGATGCTGAATGATGGAGTGCAATTAGGATAAGATCAAAGAGAAAAAGCATTAACCAGCATGGCTGTAGACTGTGACCATGAAAAAAGGGCTCTGCATCCACATGCAAGACACTGACACAGGTGGGGGCTGTTGGCAGACCACAAAATGAAGAGTTGGGGGGGCCACAGACCTAAGCGTCCTCTCACCATGCTGACCAGCCAGGGGCAGGGAGTTTATCTCTCTGGGAATAGTATACACGCGTCACAGAGAGAAAGGCAGGGCCTCAGGTCACAGATGGCACCTGGGAGGGACCAGGCTCTTTGGATGAAGATCAGCTGCCGCGGTACCCCATCTATCAGTACCGCCCTCCTCAGCACACTTCAGTATTAGCCGCTGCAGCAGCTGCCACCCACACCCCAAATAAATATCCCCGTGGAAAGCTCCATCACAAAGATAAGCACCCAATCCAGAACCATCAAACATGAGGAAAGATTACACTATGAAAGGGAGCCAAAAATTCAACAGACAGAGGCGCTTACTCCTGGGGAAATGAAGCTAATACAGAACTGCTTTGAGACAAAGTGTAGAGGAAATTGTCCTCAAGAAGAATGAACCTAGGAGGAAGTTATTGTTGTTGTTTAGTCACTAAGCCATGTCCAACTCTTTGCGACTCCATAGAGGGTAGCCCGCCAGACTCCTCCGTCCATTGGATTTCCCAGGCAAGAATAACTGGAGTGGGTTGTCATTTCCTTCTCCAGGGGATTTTCTTGACCCAGCAATCGGACCTGCATCTCCTGCATTGCAGGCAGATTCTTTACCACTGAGGCACCAGGGAAGCCCCCTAGGAGGAAGTAGAGGGATGCAAAAAGTCATAATAAGCAAAGAAATGAGCAAAACTTCCCATTATTCCCAAGCACAGAATTTTAAACACACACAAATATATATTAACACACACATTGTTAGAAACACAAGGACTCAAAAAGACCTGTTCTAAAAGAAATACTGGAGAAAATTCTCAATTAAGAAGAAAAACAAATCTAGGAGGAAGGGGAAGGATTTAAAAGCAACAACAAACAGAAGAATTAGGGGGGAAATATCTAGATAAGTAATTATTGTGAAATAAAATGTTTGAAATGTCCATTTGGAGTTTAAATACCAGATGATACCTCACATGGAAGGGTAGGAACACATGTGGATATAAAGGGAAGTGAAATGATGACCAAGTTCTTGTCATGTTTAGGAGGATGGTGTAGAAATCTGTTTTATTTTTCTAGGATTTATAAGTAAAATATAACTCTGAGTAAGTACGTTAAAAGTCCACAGTTAGCTACCAGAAGGATATAAATGGAAAGCAAATCATTGTACTAAAAAGTGAATATGAAGAAATAAAAATTCAATCACTCCAACAAGCCACAGGAAAAGAAAAAAATGAAATAAAGACCAAACTTGAGACACAAGAACAAAACTGTCCAAAGAACAGTAAGCCACCAGCAAGGGACAAAATACAAATATTCAATAAATTCTTAAAATTTTAACTAGTAATAAAAGGGGAAATTAAGGTAAGTGTTGCCTTATCTATTTTTAAGGTTTATCTACTTGCATGGCTGCACGGGGTCTTAGCTGTAGCACGCGGCGTCTTCAGTCTGTGTTGCAGCATGTGGGATCCTCAGCTGCAGCATGTCAACTCTATGTTGGGGCATGTGGGATCTTGTTCCTTGACCAGGGATCGAACCTGGGTCCCCTTCATTTGGAGCATGGAATATTAGCCACTGGACTGTTGCCCTAAGGGTCTGGGAGCGAGTGATGAGAATGAAGACAAAACAGGAAATCTGGTGCAATGGTCAGGGGACCTGCAGCCTCTATTGGACTAAGAGAGTAATTTTGAATAATGGTTCCTATGGAATTGTATGGGACTGATCCCCTCAGGGGTATGCAGTCTCTAATTGCTCTCATCAAAATCAGTCCTGCGATCCTTATTTGTGAGGCTTCATTGGCGGGTGCATAAAGTCTTTGACCATTAATATTACCACTCATTCAGATCATCCAATTATATGGCATGTTAGTGGCCTGTCACCCCCATTCCCACAACTGGATAAAGGAAGAGGGCAAGGAGAGATTTGGAGATTGGCTTTAAGTCTTAAAAAAATGCCAAATTTGGGATGGACATTATTCCGATAAAACTCATTATTTATTGACATTTAATACCAGTACAAACTGGACATTTTATAGTCAGTCTTGTGTGAGAGATTCTTATGTGTTCTTGAAAGGAACAATTTTTATCAATGAAAGTTTACAAGAACATTCTTGCTAGGACTGAAAATTATATACTTGCTTAAATTCTTCACTTTATAATTCTAATCAGTCATTTGTTATATTAAGAAGGAGGTTGGGAATATGGCTTCCAGTAAATCAAACCAGACCTTGGGAAGGCTCTCCTGAAACACATGCTCTTTTAAAGGTTATAAAGAAAGTACTACAATGTTCCAAAAAGTTTAATGGACCTCTTATAGCAGCTATTGTGGGAATTATTGCTATAGCCCCGACCGCAGCAGTAGCTGGAGAGACACTGCATCAAACTATATAAACGACTACGTTTGTCCAGCAGCGGCACCAAGATGCAGTTCTGCCCAGGGAAGTCAAACCCACATAGACCAAGAAATTAATGAACGACTGATTGATTTAGAAAATTCAGTTCTACTAGGGGACGAAGTACAAAACTTAAAATTACTAAAGCATCTCAAGTGTGATTGGAATATCTCTTCATTTTGTGTCACACCTCATAAATATAATCAAAGAGCATATACTTGGGATCGATTATTTAAACATTTGAGAGGACATGTTCATAATAATCTATCCTTAGATATTTCCCAATTATGGCTACTATTTCTAATATGCAGAATGTTCACTTACAATTACTCCCAGAAATTGATTTATTTGAAGAAACTGAGGAAAGCTTACATAAACTTAACCCTGTGATGTGGATTAAAACTTTAGGAGGAGAATTGCTTGGTACTATAATCAGGATGTATATTTTTAACTGTTTTGTGTCTAGTCCGCAGATGCACGAGAAAAACCATCTGAGAACTGATGAAGAAAAAAGTTGCTCAGACGGCGTATTTACTCCTGAAAAACCAAAAGGGGGGAAGATGTAGTGGGAATTTCTAACAATGTACTTTCACAGCCTTGAGAAATTCCACAGACATAGCACCTGGAAAAACAGCATATATTAAGAAACTGTGTTAATGATTATCTTTCATGTTTTTCTTAACAATAATCTCCTTGTTACAAACCCCAAGGCCAGACCCAGAAGGGAGTGTGACTGGGATCCTGAAAGCATGGACCTTGGAACTCTGGGTTAGTGTCAGGCCTGAACGCTGCCTATGCACTTGCTGATTGTTCCCAAGACTAGCCCAAAAGTGAGCGGCCTAGGGTAATAACAAGGAGATCTGGACTATGTCAGCGTAGTGTCTTGGGAAATTTAAGATCAAAAGAGTCTTGTAGTCTGCAATTAGGAATAAAAGCTGGGCTCAGAGTGGACTCTGTACCTCAGTCCAATAGAGGCTGCAGGCCCCCTGGCCCATTGCACCAGATTTCGTGTTCTGTCTTCACTCTCGTCACTCGCTTCCAGACCATTAGGACAACACCGGACCACCAGGGAAGACCCTGTCTTATCTATTGAAGTGGGAGTTATTGACAGTGCTACTCAGAATTACTGAAGGTCAAGACAAGTTGGTATTCATTTACTGGTAATCAAAGTGCAAGGAGAAATAGCCATTCTGAGGATTAATTTTGCTATATATACCCAGAGCTGTTAAAATATGGCAATTCCACTTCTAGGAATTCTAATTCTAAAAAACATACACTAAGGAAATAATCAGAGAGATGACTGGGGACATGTACTAGAACACTAAAAATTTCATCCTTCCTCCCTCCATCCCTCCTGTGTGTGCTTAACATTTTAAAGGTAAATTGTACTTATTGTAAAATATTCAGAATATTTACAAATGTAAAAACTACTAATAAAAGCCCCTTTCCCTTCCATAATTATGTTTTTGTAACCTGTAGTTTCAAGCAAAAATGGGATCAGACTAAAGTTGTCTGATTTGATTGATTTCTTCATTTAATCAATAAAGGAAAGGGAAAGATTTTTATTAAAGAAGGGCAATTTCTCATGTCAGAATATACAGACCCATAGAACTCTTTCAGTGGGGTGACTCTGCCTGCACACATTCACTGCTGGACCTGTCTCCTTGGAGGGCTGAGATGAGAGTCTGGCAGTGGCTAGATGCAGGTGAGCTCAGAGAGAGTAGAGAGCGGAGCTCTCGAAATAAGAGCTCTATCCATGCGTCCCCTCCAGCATGAACAGGTGACCTTGACTTGAGGTCAACCCAAGTTAGAAGGCCACTGAGACCCCCTTCTTGGTCTCTGAAACTCACACTACTTCCTAATGGATCCAGGGCTGTTGGGGCAGATCTGTTGAGGGGTGAACCACAACACAGCACCCCCAAATGTAGAAAATCTAATGTTCACAGATGACAGCTTGGAACTGTGTTTGTGATATATTGTTAAGGGAAACATATTATAAAACAATATGATCCCAAGTTGTGAAAAGTGGTTATCTCTGTGTAGTGGCATTTGAGTCCATTCTACTTTTAAAAAGTGATTTTCCTGAATTTTCCAAGGGTACTGCATAGATGTAGTGCTTGACAACTGCTTAGAACAGTGCTTAACACAAAGTAGACATCAATAAACATACGCTGAATGAATGACTGGGTTTTGTAATCAGGGAAAAGACTGGAGGTTTTCTGCTCAGTTCCCAGAACAATAAAACACCATTCTGAAGGGAAGCTACCCAAGAATCAGCATAAAGTGAAAACATGCAAGATTTGTTCTATGATGGGGTATAAATTATAAATCTCTCATTAATTAAAAAGAGACAATTTTTAAATTATATAATAAATGCAAAATAAAAAAAAATAAAGATTGAAAATAAAAAGTAATGAGGATGAGTCCAAGCAAAGACACAGAACTGGTCCATCTAGAGCACAGGTCAGCTGCATTCCTAGCTTCTTTCTCTGACACTTCTGTGCTGATCGCCTGCTGGGGGCAGAACGGTGTCTCTGCGCCCCACAGTCCTGCTTCCTTTGGTCCTAAGGTTATCACTCTATGGTCATCAAACATATGATAATCGCTTTTATTGTTTGATGTCACTATTGGGTATCACAACCTCCTTAGGAATTCTGCTATTTTATGTTATCTTACGTAGTCTTTACAAGTAGCAGATTTTAATAACTCCTTTTCAAAATGAGGAACTGGAGCCAGGAGAGGTTTCCTAACTGGCCCAGGAGGGGGCGAGGCTGGGAGCCAGGCACCGCTGCATGACACCATCCTCCCAGCCCCTGTTGCGAGCTCACATGACTCAGAGCTCCGAGAGTTCGCTGACCTTCCGGGCTGTGGCTGACTCATCTCTGATCCCAAATCCAGCCCAGCACCTGGCACAGACAGGATTAGGGCATGTTTGCTAAATCCCATGGGAATTGCCCTCAGGAAGTTGAGGCCCAAAGAGGACCAGTGAGCAGAAAACATCCCAAAGCCCAGGTTATTTCAAGTCCAGCTCAAGGTGCTCTGAGAGTGTGGCATCGGCCACACTGGGGGCAGAAAAAAGGGAACTGGTTCCCACTGCTGAGCGCAAAGAAGGGTTGAGAAGGAGGAAGAGGTGTGTGCAGTATGTTTGTGTGTGTGTGTGTGCATGAGCATGCCTGTCCGTGTGATGCCTCCAGCAATGAGGCAGCCTGTGTGCCAGGGTCTCTGGGGTCAGCCCAGCCTCAGCTTTGTGAATCCCTTCAATCCCCTAACACACAGCCTCCTCCTAGTCCTGCCTGGAGCTGGAGGCAGATGTGATAGTATGCTCAAGCTGGCCTGTGCCCGCTTAGGACTGTCACATCATCAGGAATTTTGCAAGCCAATTTGTAAACACCACTACTGGTAAAAATTAAAATATACAAATGTATAATTAAATAAGTTATTAAAAAGGAAAGTAGTAAAGCCCTGAAAACCCATCACCTCCTAATTACTTTGCTACCTTTGGCTGTGATTTCTCTCTGGGGGTTACCTACATCTGTTATATGTGCAGGATGAAAACTCTGTGCTATGGACTGTGCTACTCCCGTGCCCCCCTTCACACCTCCATTCAGCAACATCACATCGTGAGCTTGAAATCAGTCAGGCTGGGAGTATTTATACCAGGGAGATGGGGGAGCACTACAAATCAGGCTCTGATTTATGTTCTGAGACTGTCTAGAATGTGACAGAGAAAATGTTAACAAGGCAGATTAAATTTAAACATGTTTGTAGCCATTACATTATGAATAGCAAAAAAAAAAAGGAAGTATTCTTCTAGAGTTTAAAATTCTTATCTCACTCATCCAAAAAGGAGTTTCTGGCAAATGAAACTCTGACTCACACCTTGTTTCCACTGTTGCATGTTTGGCTTACTCATTAATGTCAATAAATATATCAACCAACACTCATGTCGGAAATAAACTCATGGGTCAATGGCAGGTTGACTACATATACAAGAGTTCTGGCAAAAATCAATGAAAGCATTCTGTGAGATTTAATTGGGTCTGTGCAGTTTGCAAGGAAGATCATTGTATATTTGTTTTATTTGTAAATCGTGTGTGATAATCTATTCTATTGGTACAATTCCCTGCTTTTGGACCAAAGGAAAGTTTCCTTTCTTGGGTTGCAGAGGGACTCTCACTGGCTGTTTCTACCTCCTCAAATGCCAGACCCCATCTGCTCCTCTGCCCTGAGCATCTGGGGTCAGCCCACTGCAGACTGAGTGCCCCCAGCTCCAACCCAGTGCACGTCCACGGGCAGCTGACCGGCGCCCCTGGCCCCCTGCTAGGTGAGCGAGTGTCTGGGGCTCCCCTGCCCTGGGCTCCTGGTCACACAGTGGACCGAAGTCCTTTGCCTGGTTAACCAGTAGCCCGAGTGCTCTGCCCACCTGGGCCCGTGATCTGTGTCCCGCGCTTCGTGCTACAGGTTGGGGGGCGGGGCAGGCAGAACACAGCAATCTTGCCCAGAATGGCCCCTCTATCCTCCAGAGCCACCAGCCTCCTCCTCTGAGGCCCTCATGTAGAGGCACTTGGCCAGGAAATACCACTTGGAGCCCACCCAGCCCTGCTCCTAAAAGTGCCGTGGCTTCCTAGTCTCAGATGAGCCCAGGATCTCAGTTGTGAACTGAGATAGTTAGACTGCTTGGGACTCAGTCCACAATCACAGCAGGGAGCCCACTTTGTGGAAAAGTCTTCATATGTCTGTGTCCCCCACTAGAGGAGGTGCTCCCCGGGGGCAGGGACCTTCTTCATCCTTCTCATGTGCTCGGCTCCTCACCCAGCACGTGGCGACGACAGGTGCCCACTATGCTTAGTCACTCAGTCGTGTCCGACTCTTTGCGACCTCATGGACCGTAGCCCACCAGGCTCCTCTTTCGATGGGATTCTCCAGGCAAGAATACTGGAATGGGTTGCCATGCCTTCCTCCAGGGGATCTTCCCAACCCAGGGATCAAAGCCAAGTCTCCCAAGTTGCAGGCAGAGTCTCTACTGTCTGAGCCCCCAGGGAAACCCTGGTGCCCACTAAGGCTTCCTAAATGGATAGATGGGAAGTTAGCCTTTCTCAAGGGCCTACAGTATGCCCCGCTATCCCTCAAGGGTATGCTTTTATTAACTAATTTCGGCTTCATGATAGCCCTGTGAGAGGTACTGTCATCACCCCATTTCACCCATGAGAAAACTGAAGCACCAGAAGGCAAGGACACACATCCAGGCTTCCCCAGCCAGTGAGCTGCAGAGTCTGTGAGAGATTCGGGTTCAACCCCTGGGTCAGGAAGTCCCTTAGAGGAGGGCATGGCAACCCACTCCTGTCTTCTTGCCCAGAGAACCCCATGCACAGAGGAGCCTGGCAGCCTATAGTCCATGGGGTAGCAAATAGTAAGACATGCCTGAAGTGCCTGAACACTTCATGTGCAGCTGGGAATGATCAGCTCTGGTTTGTAACCTCCATCAGAGGGTGTATATGGGCTGTTTTCATGCACGTGTGAGTCCTCAGATCTACCCAGAGGACAAGCCTGGGATTTGGAGTTAGAAACCTCTTGAGCTGGGGTGAATCATTTTTCCTGCTGCATCCTTGGTTGCTTCATCTGTAGAATGGATGGGATGCCAACACTTCCCTAGATCCTTTGAGAATTGATAGGAATGGTGATTTGTTAACTGAGAAGCACCGTGCTTGCTGAACCTCAGGCCGGCTTCCACCTTCCCTATGACTGCCTCCCACAGATGCTGTTTCATGAGGTGGGAGTGGAGTATTCCAAGCAGCAGCCTGGCCCTCAGCAAACCCTGGGGTCCCTCCTGGAGGTGGGGTCTGACATTATCAAGAGATACAGGAGCCACATAGCCAAAGAGCTGGACTCCTGGCTGGACGTCTTGGCTCCGCTGTTTAACCAGCTGGTCAGCTGACTCAAAGACAGAATCAGTTCAGCTAAGCTGGAAACAGAGCTCTTTCCCAGGGCAGAAGGACTGCAAGGATTTTCTTGTCTTGAGCAGGACACTGTAGTAAATAGTGCTTTACAGAAATGGCACCCCACTCCAGTATTCTTGCCTGGAAAATCCCATGGATGGAGAAGCCTGCTAGGCTACAGCCCACGGGGTTGCAAAGAGTCGGACACGACTGAGCGACTTCACTTTTCGCTTTCACTTTCACTCATCACCAAGGTCTCACTGGATCCTCGGAGAACACCAGTCAGAGGCAGACGGTCACTCGTTTTTGGTGGGACTCAAACACACCTGATAACTTTAAGATGACCTATTGACTGGCCTTTCGTCTCTGGCCTGCTTCTTTATTCCATCTTCTCCTAGGGCCTTCCTGTTTCCTCCTTTGGGTGTCCAGATCTCTGTTTATTCTCCTTTGCCCTGACCTTACCCCTTCAGTGGGAGCTTACTGTTCAGAGAAGAATGGTCTGCATCTGGTAGCTACCCTCCTTTTGGAAGGAGTGTATGGAAGTGTTTTCACCCATGTCTGGCAAGTTCAGGCAGAGTTACCATGAGAAAAACGGGTGATTGAAGAAGACAAAGGCCCATTTTTTTCTTTTTTGCTCCCTTCCATTCTTAACTGTCCTAAAAAGCACCATTCATTTTTATTTCTTTTATAATCTTACCTTTGTTTACTGTGCTTTTCCTAATAACTTCTTATAGCTGACTCCTCACCCTAATATCCTTTTTGTCTCTAGCTGAAGATGGTATTTAGGGTGACAACTTCCGTCATCTGGGAGAGTTGGCTCAGTTTTCCTAGGTGTCTCCCGTGTATTCAGGAGGCATACACGTGCATGCGTGCTAAGTTGCTCCGGCTGTGTCCAACTCTGTGCGACTCTACGGACTCTAGCCTGTAGGGCTCCTCTGTCCATGGGATTCTCCAGGCAGGAATACTAGAGGGGGTTACCATGCCCTCCTCCAGGGGATCTTCCCTACCCAGTAATCAAACTTGTGCCTTTTACATCTCCTGCATCGGTTGGCAGGTTCTTTACCACTAGCACCACCTGGGGAGCCCATACAGAAGGCATACATGTTATTAAACTTTTGTTTATCTCCTGTTAATCTTTTTTTTTATTATAGGAGTATCTTGGCCAAGAACCTAGAATAATAGAGGAAGTATTATTTTTTTTCTTCCCTACAATAACATCTTGCAACAATCTAAACAGAGACTCCCCTGACACCAGGAAGCGATGGTTCTACTTTTTGAGTAGTCTTTTTAGTTTTAGAATCATTTAAGATAAAATGTTTAAGTTTAAAAGTTTGAGTGAGAATTCTTAATTCATGACATCTAGCTAGACATGACTTTACACCTCTCAAATGCCTTTCATATTCTTTTCTCATATGATCTTCACAAAGTTGTGGGTTAGGACAGGGGTTAATAGGTGAGGAAACTGATTAATAGATGAGGAAACTGAGGCTTTAAGATCTACTAGAAACTACAGAGCCAGGTTCCAAACCTAGATCCTCTGAGCTCCTTCCACTCTAGTCTGTACCTTCAAAACGAAGGCAAGCTGAAATCTGTTCACTGAGCCAAGAACCTATCTGTGGGTCTTTGCTCAGTGCCAGCTGCCAGATTACATAAACCAGGCCTTCTTCCCGGTCCCATGAATCACCAACAGCAAAGAAGACATCACCAGGTGTCTCAAAACACTAAAAACAGACTACCATATTACCTAGCGATTCCGCTTTTGGGTATGTATCTGAAAACAACAAAAACGCTCAGTTGAAAGGGTACGTGCACCGCAAGGTTTGTAGTAGTGTTATTCACAACAGCCGAGATATGGAAATAGCTCACGCGTCCATCAACAGATGAACGGATAAAGAAGATCCCCTTTTCAGCCATAGAAAGGACAACATGTTTGCCATTTGCAACAACATGGATGGGCTTGGAAGTTATGCTAAGTGAACTAAGTCAGACAGAGAAAGACAAATATCAAATGATATCACGTATATGTAGAATCTAAAAAGTACAACAGACTAGTGAATATAACAACAGCAGCAACAAAAAACCATAGATACAGAGAATAAATTAGCGGTTACCAGTGGTGAGAGGGAGGGCTTCACAGGTGGCACTAGTCATAAAGAACCTGTCTGCCAATGCAGGAGACGTAAAAGATGTGGCTTTGATCCCTGGGTGAGAAGGTCCCCTGGAGAAGGGCATGGCAACCCACTCTGGTATTCTTGCCTAGAGAATCTCACGGACAGAGGAGCCTAGCTGGCTATGGTCCATAGGGTTGCAAAGAGTCGGACACGACTAAAACGACTTGATGTCTGCATGCATGCAGTGGCGAGAAGGAAGGGGAGAGGGGCAAGACAGGTGTAGGAAATGAAAAGGTACAAACTATTATACATAAAATACAAGGATATATTGTACAATATAGGGAATATAGGGCTTCCCTATTAGCTCAGACAGTAAAGCGTCTGCCTGCAATGCAGGAGACCTGGGTTTAATTCCTGGGTTGGGAAGACTCCCCCAGAGAAGGAAATGGCAACCCACTCCAGTACTCTTGCCTGGAAAAGCCCATGGATGGAGGAGCCTGGTAGGTTACAGTCCATGGGGTCACAAAGAGTCAGACACGACTGAGCGACTTCACTTTCATATGGAATATAGCCTATATTCTATAACTATAAATAGAGTATAACCTTTAAAGATTATGAATCACTACATTGTGCAACTGTAACTAATGTTGTACATTAACTACACTTCAACTAAAGTAGTTCAATTAAAAAATTACTTTTTTAATTAAAAAAAGAAGACAGTTGCCAGGAACATGCTGTTGCCAGCATGCCTTGTCTCAAGCTGGGCCCTGATAACTCACCTTGCATTTGGGGGAAGCATCTTGGTGGAAAAGCACTGCTTGCCACCCTGGTGAGCAATCCGCTTCTCTGAATTGTTCTTTGGGCTTCTCTGGCCTCCGGTTGAGTGCTTCTGATATTCTGATTGTCTTCCCAGTTTCTGTCACATCATCCAAAAACCCTCAGAGAAAAACAAACATCCAGTCAAATATTCACCTGAGAAATGACAGCATGTGGTGGCCTCCTCCTTGTTTGGGAACACTACCGGCTATTCTCTGGCTCTTCCACCCTTCGCGTGCTTTCTCATTCAAAATCAGGAACTGCCCTCCCAGTTCCTCTTTCTGAGGCTCCTGCAATCTCTCTTAGTCCCTGCTGGCTGTGGGCACTGGCTCCTTGAGATACTGAAGCTTTGTTCAGCAGTTGAGGCCTCTTGGGCTAGCTGTAAAAATTAATACAGGCAATAAAGTAGGACTCTGCCTACTCGGCCTCAAGGCAATAAATTAGGAAATGAGGACCACTGTCTTCAAGATTCTCTCTGGAAACAAGACCTTCTGCTGGGAGGAGGGGCTAGAGACAAATTCAAAACAGAACCCTACTCCCGTAGCAGAACCAGGGCTAGCTCTCCACCAGGAATTCCTACTCCCTTGCCATAAAGTGAAGCTGCTGCTGGCAAGGACCTGCCCAACCAAGGGGCATATTTCCCAGCCCACCCCAGCATCTAGAACAAACATGGGACCAAGGCTGCCAATGGAATGTGAGCGGAAGTGATATGTATCACTGCTGGGCTAAGACAGTTAAGAAGCAAGTGTGTTTTTCTACCCTCTCCTTCCCCACCTGCTGGTTTAGGATTCAAAGGCCTGACAGGAATGGAGGGAAGGAGCCTAGGTCCCTGAATCACCATGTCGAGGAAACTGTCCTCTATGCCAGGGGTCCCCAACGCCTGAGTCACAGACCAGTACTGGGCCACGGTCTGTTAGGACCCAGGCCACACAGCAGGAGGTGAGCAACAGGCAAGCAAGCAAAGCTTCATCTGCATTTACAGGCGCTCCCCACCACCCACATTACTGCCTGAGCTCTGCCTCCTGCCAGATCAGCAGTGGCATCTGATTCTCACAGTAGTGCAAACCCTACTGTGAACAGGACATGTGAGGGACCTAGGTTGTGCACTCCTTGTGAGACCTGAATACCTAGTGATCTGAGGTGGACCTGAGGTGGTGATGCTAGCACTGGGGAGTGGCTGCAAATACAGATTATCATTAGACAGGCTTGACTGCACAGAGACCATAATAAATCAATTGCTTGCAGACTCATATCAAAACCTATCAGACAGTGGCAAGTGACAAGCTGCAACTGGTGGCAGGCTTTAAGTCAGAATCCGACTTATTTTAGTCTGTGCATGGCCCACTATTTTATTTACCACTTTATTTTTTATTTTTTAATTTTTATTTACCACTTTATTTTATTTACCACTCCCATCCATGCCTCTTTCCTGCACTGAACACTTGCCTCAGTCACAGTTTTGGTAAGCCTGAAAGCTAACCCTAGCCAAAATGAGTAAAAAAAAAACGTTGCTAGAGATCTTGGGGAAAGACCCAATGATGAGACGGCAGAAGCCTCTAAGATTGCAAACAAAAAGAAAATTGCATTCAATAGAAAATGCCGAGTCCAACTTAAATTATGGCTTCGTTGCAACAGGTGATTCATATTCTCCAACCCTGTTTTGTATATTATGTGGTGACTGGCTACACAACAAAGCCCTGAAGCCTTCAAAACTACTTCTCCACATGGAGACCAAGCACCCTGCATTAAAAGAAAAGACTTTGGAGTCTTTTAAAAGGAAAAAACCCCACAAACGTGAAGAACAGAAACAATTATCGAAGGCCATCACTTCGTCCAATGTGCCTGTACCGAGAGCATCATTCTTAGTGGCCAACTGCATTGGTAAAGCTAAGAAGCACTTTACTCTTGGTAGAGTTGATCGTGCCTGCTGCTAAGGACAGTTATCATGAACTTTTAGGAGAGGCTGCAGTTCAAATGGTGGCACATGTTCGTCTTTTATAACTGGCACCATAACTAGATGAATTGATGAAACAGCAGGGGATGTTGAGGCTCAATTGTTAGAAGGGATTCATGAGTCACTGTGGCATGCAATGCTGACATTGATGAGTCTACCAATGTTGACATCAAGGCAACAGTGCTTGTTTTGAGAGTGTGCTTGAGGATATATTATGTGCACTTCTGTTGCCGACCAACACAGCTGTAGAACTATTCAGGCCTTTGAATGATTCAGTTCAGCTCAGTTCAGCCGCTCAGTCAAGTCTGACTCTTTGCAGCTCCCTGGACTGCAGCAGGCCAGACCTCCCTGTCCATCACCAGCTCCCGGAGTTTACTCAGACTCATCTCCATTCAGGTGGTGATGCCATACAACCATCTCATCCTCTGTCGTCCCCTTCTCCTCCTGCCTTCAATCTTTCCCAGCATCAGGGTCTTTTCCAGTGAGTCAGTACTTCATATCAGGTGGCCAAAGTATTGGAGTTTCAGCTTCACCATAAGTTCTTCCTGTGAATATTCAGGACTGATTTCCTTTAGGATGGACTGGTTGGATCTCCTTGCAGTCCAAGGGACTCTCAAGAGTCTTCTCTAACACCATAGTTCAAAAGCATCAATTCTTCAGCACTGAGCTTTCTTTATAGTCCAACTCTCACATCCATACATGACTACTGGAAAAACCATAGCCTTGACTAGATGGACCTTTGTTGGCCAAGTAATGTCTCTGCTTTTTAATATGCTGTCTAGGTTGGTCATAACTTTCCTTCCAAGGAGTAAGCGTCTTTTAATTTCATGGCTGCAGTCACCACCTGCAGTGATTTTGTAGCCCCCCAAAATAAAGTCTGTCACTGTTTCCACTGTCTCCCCATCTGTTTGCCATGAAGTGATGGGACCAGAGGCCATGATCTTAGTTTTCTGAATGTTAAGCTTTAAGCCAACTTTTTCACTCTCCTCTTTTACTTTCATCAAGAGGCTCTTTAGTTCTTCACTTTCTGCCATCAGGGGGGTGTCATCTGCATATCTGAAGTTATTGATATTTCTCCCAGCAATCTTGATTCCAGCTTGTGCTTCCTCCAGCCCAGTGTTTCTCATGATGTACTCTGCATAGAAGTTAAATAAGCAGGGTGACAATATACAGCCTTGACATACTCCTTTTCCTATTTGGAACCAGTCTGTTGTTCCATGTCCAGTTCTAACTGTTGCTTCCTGATCTGTATACAGATTTCTCAAAAGGCAGGTCAAGTGGTCTGGTATTCCCATCTCTTTCAGAATTTTCCAGTTTGTGGTGATCCACATAGTCAAAGGCTTTGGCACAGTCAATAAAGCATAAGTAGATGTTTTTCTGGAACTCTTCTGCTTTTTTGATGATCCAACAGAAGTTGGCAATTTGATCTCTGGTTCCTCTGCCTTTTCTAAAACCAGCTTGAACATCTGGAAGTTCACAGTTCATGTACTGTTGAAGCCTGGCTTGGAGAATTTGGGGCATTACTTGAATGATTACATATCAGGAAAGCTGAATTGGTCATTTTGTGTTGGTATATACATAGATGAAGTGGCTGCCATGACTGGATGACTTTCTGGTTTCACTACTCAGGTCAAAGAATTCCCTTCTGAATATGAATCAATGCACTATGTCATCCATAGAGAAATACTGGCTAGCTGAAAAAAAGTCACCTGAATTTAACAATGTTTTGCAGGATGTGATTAAAATTATCAACCGCATTAGAGTACATGCCCTTAACTCAAGTCCCTTCATGCAAATCTGTGAGGAGATGGATGCAGAGCACCCATTTGGACCCATGGCATCTCAGCTTGTAGGAGAAGACTTATACACAGAGATGAGATGGCTTTCTAAAGGTAGGTTGCTGGCCAGAGTTTTTGAGTTATGAGAGCAGTTCTAGAGATTTCTTTTAAAAAAACAGTCACCATTGGCAGCATATTTCAGTGACACAGAATGAGTCAATAAACCTGTTCAACCTGTTCGAGGAACTCAGTCCACCCTCTCAGGAGAGAACAACTGTGTTCAGTTGGCAGACAAAGTAGTTACATTCAAAGCCAAACTGGAATTACAGGGGTGATGAGTGAAATCAGGATTTTTGACATGTTTCAAACATGAGCAGAGATTTCAAAAGAGACTGAGCCAGGGTCTTCTTTCTCCAAGCATGATCACCTATCTCAACTTTCAAAAGAATTTGAACATTACTTCTCAACCACAAAAGACCACCAAACTGGGAAGGAATGGATCCGTGACTCAATTGTGAATAAGCCAGCTGAATCGATATGCTAAAAGAAGATCAACTGCTTGAGATGGCAAATGACAGTGGCCTCTTAACTGTTTGAGGCAACTTCAAATCTCCATAGATTATGGATTAAAGTCGAGGAGGAATGTCCTGAGATTGCTACAAAAGCACTGGAGAGTCTGCTTGCATTTTCAACACCTCATCTTTGTGAAGCAGGCTTTTCTGCAGTGACAGCAATGAAAATGAGATTATGGAGTAGTCTGGACATAAATAACACACTTTGGGTGTCACTGTCTCCCATCACCCCCAGATAGGACCATATAGTTGCAGGAAAACAAGCTCAGGGCTCCCACCAATTCTGCATTATGATCAGTTGTATAATTATTTCATTATATATCACAAAGTAATAATAGAAATAACATGCACAATAAATGTAATGGGTTTGAATCACCCCAAAACCATCCCCATCCCAAGTCCATGGAAAAATTGTCTCCCACGAAACCAGTCCCTGATACAAAAAAGGTTGGGGACTGCTGCTCTACATCTGTCCATGAGCAAGAAATAAAGGTCTATTGTAACAAATCAGTCAAGTGCTGGCCTATTTGTTATAGCAGCTAGTGTTGCCCTAGCTAACACAGCACAGAATGTGGAGGACTTGTAAACATCATGTGGTCCAAGTTCTTGATTTTAAGGATAAGAAGACATGGGCTTAAGGAAGGGAAGTACACTAACAGGACTGGCCAAGCCTCAGAAAGTCTGCTATGCCCATAGGGTGGTGCCAAGGGCGTGAGCTTTCATGCTGGTGCTGTGAGATTCTGTGCCCCAGAGCACTGCTCACTAAACCGAGGCCGAGCCCCTGGCCCAAGAACAGCCAGTCATAAATCACGTCAATCTGTCATCTATGATGGACATTCTGTCAAGCAGGTCATCACTCTCAGGAGTCTGACCTTGAGACACAAAACAAGAGCCTAGCACTGGTCAGTGGGACCAAGAACCAAATGACACCCAGAGAGATGCAGGAAGCTAAGGCGTGATCAAGTTCTGATCACGGCAGATCATGACTCTTGCTCCTAAGAAGTATTAAGATCTCCCAGCATGGCCTATAGATTTTAAATGGCCACTCTGTTTCCATGACGATCTTCCAGAGCCAAATGGGAACTAGACCCGAGGTGTCCTTGCTGTCCACTCACCGCATCCATCGGCTCCCAGGCCAGTTAACGGCACCGTCACACTCTCATCACCCACAGGTTGTGGCTCCTCCCCTCCTCCCGCCTCACTCATTCTGCCTCCTGGGGGCTCTTATCCACCCCTTCACTGTTGTCAGAGAGCTCAGTCCTCTTTTCGCTTCCGCCAGCTTGGAGATCCACTGCGTCGCCTTGAAATGAGGGGTTTCCACTTACTCCGCCTGCAGGAAGTGGGGCCCAAGAAGGGAAGATGATGGAAACTGAGGCTCTCTTGGGCAAGGTCCTTCCCTTCTGCCAAGTGGTCCCTCTTTATCGTGTCTCTCTCCTTTCTGGCCTTTTCTTTAACCTTTCTTCTCTCCAGCTTAGTCCCCTTTGCTTCTTAGGGTTTCTTGGGGCTTCAATTCCCCACCATCCTGATTCTAGTCCACGGGATCCTTTCAACCTCTATCCCTGGCTCGTTCCCCAGACCTGCTAAGAGAAAAGCTCTTCTCCTGTTTTTCTTGCGTTCAGTGGGTCACAGCCAGCCTATGCCTTCCTGTCTTTAGCTCAGTCCTCTACCCCTCGTATCAGTTTCCTAGGGCCCCCCACAACAAAAATCCAAAACCCAGAACTCTTATTTTCTCACAGTTCCAGAAGGCAGAAATCCAAGATCAGAGTTTCCGCAGGGGCGCTTTCTCCAGAGGCCGCTCCTTGGCTTGCAGAGCTGCCCTCTCAGCCTGTCCTCACCTGGCCTTTCCTCTGCACCTGCATCCCAGCGTCTCTACGTCTTAGCTCCTTTTCTTAAGGGGACGCCAGGCAGATGCATCAGGCCCACCTCTTAAACGTCCCGACTCCCAGTAAAGTCACATTCTAGAAAGCTGGGTGCTAGGGCTTCAACATCTGAATTTGGGGCAGGGGGACAATTCAGTCCATAAACAGCCCTGGTCTAATCAGTCCTGATGGAGCAGAAGGGGGTCCTGGAAGCACTGAATAGGCATGATAACTGACGATTCAGACCACCTGTGTTTACCCACTTGACCCCTCTACTCACGCCTAGAATGACACCTCCTGCCTCTGCTTACCACCATTGCTTGTTCATCAAGTCCTACCTTAAGCATGAGCTTCCCAGGAGGCTCAGTGGTAAAGAATCTGCCTTCAGTGCAGGAGATGTGAGTTCGATCCCTGGGCCAGGAAGATCTTCTGGAGAGGGAAATGGCAACCCACTCCAATGTTCTTGCCTGGAGAATTCCATGGACAGAGGAGCCTGGTGGATTACCTCAAACATAATATCTGGCATAATATTTCTGATGACTGTGGCATAATCTTGTTTCTCTTGGCTTGGTTGATGTCTCTTTTATGGCTTGTATTTATGTCTTCTTTATTTGTCCATTTAGTACACATTTATGGAGAAGCAGCCTGGGCAGTGGTTCAGAGTGTGGACTTTGAGGACAACTCAACAATTTACCAGCCATAATTTTGGCCACATTACGTTGTGATCCCTTCTGATCCCGTGTTATCTGAGACAAGCTGCACCTACTCTATGACAGATGAGGTTGAAGGACTAACACAAAATGCTCAGGAGGGTGCCTGACACGCAACAAGCCCTCAGTGAGCATGAGTGATCAGAGGGTGTGCCAGACTGGGAGGTGTGACCGTGTGGTCATGTCCAAGATCTCTGATCCCCAATTAGATCCCAGTGGCCTGGAAGCTACCACCTGATCCAATTCAACATGACATCTGGGATACAGGGGAGGCCTCATAAATGCTTGTCTCCTGAAAGTGGGTCATTTGCAGTGATGCGGATGGAAATAGAGTCTGTGATACAGAGTGAAATAAGTCAGGAAGAGAAAAGCATCACGCATTAATACTCATATGTGGAGTCTAGAAAGATGGTACACACGGACCTATTTGCAGGGCAGAAATAGAGACATAAAAAGGGACATGTAGACACAGGGAGGGAGCGGGGGCGTGGGGCGAATCAGGAGAGGCACATTGACATATGTACACTCCACGTATGAACCGGAGAACTAGTGGGGAGCTGCCGTAAAACAGCTCAGGGACTCAGCTCAGGGTTCTGTGATGACCTGCAGGGGTGGGGGGAGGGCAGCGAGGGGATATGTGTATACACGCAGCTGATTCACTTTGTTTTACAGCAGAAACTAACACAACAGCACAAAGCAATTGTGTGCATGTCACGTCGCTTCAGTCGTGTGCAACTCTGTGTGATCCCACGAACTGGCTCCTCTGTCCATGGGATGGATTCTCCAGGCAAGAATACCGGAGTGGGTTTGCCACGCCCTCCTCCAGGGGATCTTCCTGATCGAGGGATCAAATCAGTGTCTCTTGTATCTCCTGCATTGGCTGGCGGGTTCTTTACCACTAGCACCACATGCTAACATACTTCCCTTTATCAATTTTATATGAGGATATATTTTCCAAAGATAATGGATCTTCCCGACCCAGGGATCAAACCTCTTGTCTTTTACATCTCCTGCATTGGCAGCTGGGTTCTTTACCACTAGCGCCACCTGGGAAGCCCTGTAAAGCAATTACACTCCAATTAAAAAATTGAAAGGGGAATCCCTCCGTTAGAAAATCCAATAAATAAATAAATGCTTGTTCTCAAAATTTTAAATGATAAGAGAAAAATAAAAAGACAGAAATACAAGGATCAGTAAAATGTAACTCTCTTACTGGACTCCTGGAAACAAAGAAACCCTGTAAATGTGTTTCCTCTGAAACCAGGCCCTCTTTCCCAGAAGCAGCAGTCCTCAGCACATCCATGCATACCATTCAGAGAAGGGAATCGCAAACCTCTTTATCAGGCACATGCAGATGCAGTCTCTTCTGGGTGTGCCACCTGCTAGGTGCTTCCTGGCTCCGTTGCCCAGACTTATTTTACATTCTGGGATTCGCATGGTGGTATCCCTCATAATCTATAACTGCTCTCTCCACAGCATCAAGGAAGAGTCATTACTGAATTGCCACCAGCTGCCCTGGGGAGTTGGGAATGCAACCACAATTAAGTGGGAGGAAAGCTTCAGCACAATTTCATCCGCAGTGAGAAGGACCCATTTCTAAGCAACCACCATGCTCCAGGCATGGCCCCTTTGAACCTGGAGATAACCCTGTGTGATATATATTTCATTCCCCCACACCCATACTTTCTTATTTTAGAGTTGAATCTAAATGGAGAACTTAACAAATATCTGTGGAACATTTCAACATTTGATTTACCTCTACCATTCTAACCTCTGCAAGACTTTGGAAGATTGCTTCTTTAAAAAAGGAAAGTTATTTATTTGGCTGCACGGGTCTCAGTGGTGACACATGGGACCTCTGATGTTCAGCTGAGGCATGTGGCATCTTTCAGTTGCGGCACGTGGGATCTGGTTCCCAGAGTTGGGACAGAATCCGGGTCCCTGCATTGGGAGCATGGGGTCTTAGCCACGGGACCACCAGTGAAGCCCCAGAACACTGCTTACTCTATCCAATGTACACGAAGTTCTTTTTGAAACTTTGGAGCATTTGAATAATTTTGATGAGTTCATCCAGGTTATTGACAAAAAACATTGAATAGAACAGAGCCCTTCCACTACAGATCTCTTTCCTGGAGGTATGTTTAACAGCGCTGCAGTTGGCAGAATGTGAGGAAAGAAACGACCCACTGCACCAGAACCCAGGTGAGGAAGACACGCTCTGCTTGAGGCCTGGGTTTGGGAGGGTCCAGAGTTCTGGAGACACAACAGAAGGAAACTCAGTGCTACATCACAAAGGCCATGCTCGTTTCCAGAGCGCTGGAAGGTTGTCCACGGACAGCGTTTATTTATAAACATATGACTTAATTATTTAATTTAAAAACAAAGAATCTAAAGATATCTGGAAGACCTAGTGCAATTTCTTCCTCAAGCAATATCAATGGCTTTCTGGAACAGGTATGACCCTTGACTAGGGACAATATTTCTCAAAACTTCGGAAAAGAATGAAACTCTCTGGAGTTGAGCTGGAGGAGTTGCTTGTATATTTTTGAGATTAATCCTTTGTCTGTTGCTTCGTTTGCTATTATTTTCTCCCAATCTGAGGGCTGTCTTTTCACCTTGCTTATAGTTTCCTTTGTTGTGCAAAAGCTTTTAAGTTTCATTAGGTCCCATTTGTTTATTTTTGCTTTTATTTCTAAAATTCTGGGATGTGGGTCATAGAGGATCCTGCTGTGATTTATGTCGGAGAGTGTTTTGCCTATGTTCTCCTCTAGGAGTTTGATAGCTTCTGGTCTTACATTTAGATCTTTAATCCATTTTGAGTTTATTTTTGTGTATGGTGTTAGAAAGTGTTCTAGTACAGCCACTATGGAAAACAGTGTGGAGATTTCTTAAAAAGCTGGAGATAGAACTGCCATATGACCCAGCAATCCCACTTCTGGGCATACACACCAAGGAAACCAGATCTGAATGAGACACGTGCACCCCAATGTTCATCACAGCACTGTTTATAATAGCCAGGACATGGAAGCAACCTAGATGCCCATCAGCAGACGAATGGATGAGGAAGCTGTGGTACATATACACCATGGAATACTACTCAGCCATTAAAAAGAATTCATTTGAATCAGTTCTAATGAGATGGATGAAACTGGAGCCCATTATACAGAGCGAAGTAAGCCAGAAAGATAAAGACCATTACAGTATACTAACACATATATATGGACTTTAGAAAGATGGTAACGAGAACCCTATATGCAAAACAGAAAAAGAGACTCAGATGTATAGAACAGACTTGTGGACTCTGGGAAAAGGCGAGGGTGGGATGTTTCAAGAGAACAGCATTGAAACATGTATATTATCTAGGGTGAAACAGATCACCAGCCCAGGTTGGGTGCATGAGACAAGTGCTCGGGCCTGGTGCACTGGGAAGACCCAGAGGGATCGGGTGGAGAGGGAGGTGGGAGGGGGGACTGGGATGGGGAATACATGTAAATCCATGGCTAATTAATTTCAATGTATGACAAAAACCACTGCAATGTTGTAAAGTAATTAGCCTCCAACTAATAAAAATAAATGGAAAAAAAAAAAAAGAAGCTTTGCAAACAATTAAAAAAAAAAAAAAGAATGAAACTCTCTTACACTCTGGTCCTATCCCTTCTCTGTCACAAACTAAACCTGGCTCCCCCTGCTGGCAGAAAAGGGACAAACTCCTTGGCTGAGCTGAATCTAGTGACCTTTGTGACCTGGCTCTAATTTATATTCTCAGACTAGACTCAACTCTGGAAAAGTCCAGAAGACAGGACTGATCTCTCCAGGGCCACCCATGCCCTCTCCCCCGCCCTTACCCATCTATCCACGTTACAGAATTTACAAGGTAACCTGCATACTAGGAAGTATGGTGGTCCTGGACGGCAGATGCCCTGGAGATGCACTCTGCCCTCCTCCCAGGCCGGCCAAGATCCCGGCCTAAGGACAGGGTCCTCCCTGGGGAGGGTGTCAGCGCTTTGCTGGTGATCACAGGTGGAGGGCAGACAAAGAGGGAAGCGACTGCTGCAGCAGGAGGCAGGCTGGACACACCGCTGGGCTGGGACCTCCCAGGCCCAGGAAGGAGCAGTAGATCAGACCCCAGGGCGGGCGGCTCATTCTCATCGGAGGCCAACCATGCGCCGGGAAGGGGACCTGGCCTGGAACGCCCACCCGAAAGACGCTGTGACTTTGAGCAAGGCCTTTCCTACCCTGGGCTGCAGTCACCCTCTCTGTAAAGTGAGGATACTAGAGGTGGTCTCTAAAGACCCTTGTTTCCTACCTGACCCAGCTCAGGAGTCACCTCTGTGACACTTTCTCTGATCAACTCACTGACCCTACTGCTTCAGGCAGACTCACATATCAGAGCACTTGGTGATCATCTGCACTTATTTCTGCTCTCTCCTCCAAACCAAAGGCACCTTATCCCAGCATTCTGGCTCATTTGAATTATTGCTGCTGCTGCTGCTAAGTCGCTTCAGTCGTGTCTGACTCTGTGCGACTCCACAGACGGCAGCCCACCAGACTCCCCCGTCCCTGGGATTCTCCAGGCAAGAACACTGGAGCGGGTGGCCATTTCCTTCTCCAATGCATGAAAGTGAGAAGTGAAAGTGAAGTCGCTCAATCGTGTCCTACTCTTAGCGACCCCATGGACTGCAGCCTACCAGGCTCCTCCGTCCATGGGATTCTCCAGGCAAGAATACTGGAGTGGGGTGCCACTGCCTTCTCCACATTTGAACTATTCAGTTCAGTTCAGTCACTCAGTCGTGTCTGACTCTTTGAGACCCCATGAATCGCAGCACGCCAGACCTCCCTGTCCATCACCAACTCCCGGAGTTTACTCAAACTCATGTCCATCGAGTCGGTGATGCCATCCAGCCATCTCATCCTCTGTCGCCTGCGGGGAGCCAGCCTGACTGCTCAGGCTCCTTCTTGGCTCTGAGAGAGATCAAGAGGTCCCTCTCTGTCCCGCCCCCCCTGATTTATTAAAGCACAGGTTGGCCTTTCTCACCTCCCTCAAGGAAATTGCTGTAGCGATCTTTCACCTGTTTTCCTGGTGCTGATAAACTCGTCATGATTGAAGCCTGTTATCTATCTAGTTAATGTTCTATTGATCTTAATCATGTTGAGCGCTAGGGTAATGCTTTACTGATCTTAAGTGGAGGAATTTAAAACATCTGTGCCTGTAGCTCTGCACATATGCAAACCTTTAATCTATTAGTAACTCCTGTTAGCATATATATAGGTGTGGTATTCTTCAATAAAGTTGGCAGAGTCAGACGCAAGCTGACTCTGTCCCTCTCAACCCCATCTTTCTAAGTCTTTCTGAGTCTTATTTTTCTTAGGTACTCTGGTAATTGCATTCTCGACCAGTTCATTTGCCGGCAGGCTCCGGCAGTCGCCCCCTTCTCCTCCTGCCCCTAATCCCTCCCAGCATCAGGGTCTTTTCCAATGAGTCAACTCTTCCATGAGGTGGACAAAGTATTGCAGGTTCAGCTTCAACATCAGTCGTTCCAATGAATATTCAGGACTGATCTCCTTTAGGATGGATTGGTTGGATCTCCCTGCAGTCCAAGGGACTCTCAAGAGTCTTCTCCAACACCACAGTTCAAAAGCATCAATTTTCTGGTGCTCAGCTTTCTTCACAGTCCAACTCTCACTTCCATACATGACTATTGGAAAAATCATAGTCTTGACCTTTGTTGGCCAAGTAATGTCTCTGCTTTTTAATATGCTGTCTAGGTTGGTCATAACTTTCCTTCCAAGGAGTAAGCGTCTTTTAATTTCATGGCTGCATTCCACATCCGCAGTGATTTTGGAGCCCCCAAAAATAAAGTCAGCCACTGTTTCCACTGTCTCCCCATCTATTTCCCATGAAGTGATGGGACCAGATGCCATGATCTTAGTTTTCTGAATGTTAAGCTTTAAGCCAACTTTTTCACTCTCCTCTTTCACTTTCATCAAGAGGCTTTTTAGTTCCTCTTCACTTTCTGCCATAAGGGTGGTGTCATCTGCATATCTGAGGTTATTGATATTTCTCCCGGCAATCTTGATTCCAGCTTGTGCTTCCTCCAGCCCAGTGTTTCTCATGATGTACTCTGCATATAAGCTGAATAAGCAGGGTGACAATATACAGCCTTGACGTACTCCTTTTCCTATTTAGAACCAGTCTGTTGTTCCATGTCCAGTTCTAACCGTTGCTTCCTGACCTGCATACAGGTTTCTCAAGAGGCAGGTCAGGTGGTCTGGTATTCCCATCTCTTTCAGAATTTTCCACAGTTTACTGTGATCCACACAGTCAAAGGCTTTGGCATAGTCAATAAAGCAGAAATAGATGTTTTTCTGGAACTCTCTTGCTTTCTCGATGTTCCAGCGGATATTGGCAATTTGATCTCTGGTCCCTCTGCCTTTTCTAAAACCAGCTTGAACATCTGGAAGTTCTCGGTTTTAGGTAATCCTATATACTGAACTAACGAATGAGGAACATTTCTAGGTCTGTAATCCCTGAATTGTCCACAAGATGGCAATCTGCACAGGTGGCTGCTAGACAAACCTTGCATGTTGGTTGCAGCCCTGGGAGATGCTAAAGGGAAAACAGCCTGGAAGGACTCTCCTGGAGGACTCACCTCTGACTGCTCAGCAGGTACGTGCTGTGCGCTCCCCTCCACCTGTAAAGTGTCCATCTCAGCCAGCCACGCAGGCCTGAGCCACGGCGTTTCCAGGCTTCTCACCGGGCTGGGCAGGGCTGGTGCCCCGGCCGTCACTGCCCTCCCAGCCTCCGCCCTCAGCAGCCGCACCCGTCCTCCACCCCACTCAGCTCTCTTCTGCTCCCCGCTCTGCCTTGCTCTCTCTGATCCTCACGCCTTCAGACACACCAGGCCTCCTCTTCACTGTCCTACCGGGCAGCACCTGCTGGTTCTTCAAGACTCAGATGGGCGCTGGTGAGGGTGTGGACAAAGGGAAACCCTTATGCACTGTTGGTGAGAGAGTGACTTGGTACAGCCACTGTGGAAAACAACATGGAGTTTTCTCAAAAAACTAAAACTAGAACTACACTAGGACCCAGCAATTCCACTCCTGGGAATATATCAAAACCCCCAAAGCACTAATTCAAAAAGATACAGCCACCCCAATATTCACAGAAGCTCTGTTTACAGTTGCCAAGGCAAGGAAGCAACTTGTGTCCATCAACAGATAAATGGATAAGGAAGGATAAGGATAAGGAAGAAGTAGTATAAAGATGTGTGTGTGTAGACAGTATACAGTATACAGAAGTATATGTATGTATATATATAGGCTTCCCAGGTGGCACTAGCGGTAAAGAACCTGCCTGCCAATGCAGGAGACTTAAGAGCCTCAGGTTGCATCCCTGGGTTGGGAAGATTCCCTGGAGGAGGGCATGGCAATCCATTCCAGTATTCTGGCCTGGAGAATCCCATGGACAGAGGAGTCTGGCGGGCTGCAGTCCATAGGGTTGCATAGAGTCGGACATGACTGAAATGATTTGGCACACATGCACACATATACTTACATGTGTGTGTGATAGAATATTATGCAACCATTAAAAGGACAAAGTTCTGCCATCTGAAACAACATGGATGAACTTGGAGAGCATTGTGCTAAGTGAAATGAGTCAGGCATAGAAAGACAAATACCGTATGATATCACTTATATGTGGAACCTGAAAATTACAACAAATTAGTGGATATAACAAAAAAGAAGCAGACAGATAAAGAAAACAAACCAGTGGTTACAGTGGGGAGAAGGAAGGGAGCAGGGGCAATACAGAGGGGGAGACAGATACAAACTATTAGGTATAAAATAAGCCCCAAAGATACATTGCACAGCACAGTGAATATGGCCAACATTTTGTAATAATTATAAACGGAGTGTGACCTTTAAAAATTGTGTATATATTTTAAAAAGACCCAGTTCACAAAGCACCTTTTCCAGAAAGCCTCCTTGATTCCTTTCCCCCCAAGTTTGTTTCTGTAGCAGCATTTATCACACTGAAATTGCTTCCTCTTTGCCTGCCTTCTTAAGTACTGGCTTGCTCATCTATCCCCCAGCCCCTCTGAGTCCTGCATAGGCCTGGAGGGCAGGGCTAGGTCCTCTGAGAGCTTGCTGAATGAACAATGAAGCAGTGAATCTATGAATTAGGGATGTGCTGTAGCGAGATGAATAGAGAAACTCCTTCCCAACAGAGGATTCATTTAAGAGAAAAATCTTATTTTTCTGTTGACCCTGGTTCAGGAAGGGACCAAGTGCTCCTTAGCACAATAAAGGCACATTATTACTTTGAAAGGAGCAGGGCCAAAGGCTTGTTAAAAGAAGCCAACACTTGCCTCATGTGAGACTAGGCTGTGTCATCGTCTAAAAACGAATTTTTTTTTAGTCTCCCTTTGGCAAGGTGACTTCTCTTTCAATTATTTATAAGGAAACCGAGGGAGCTGGTTTACTCTCTTGGCAGAAAAGGAAAGTTCCAGGGGCTTCCTACCTCGAACAACAGCACTTATTCTGTGTTCACAGAACTGATGCAGAGGTTCTTCTGCCAGTTGCCAAGTGCATCTAGTTGTTCAGGACCTGGAGAAGTAACCACAGGTGGGTTCACTGTGATTGGAACATGGGCCCTGACTGCCGCAAGCCCCCACTTGGACTGGGCAACAGCGGACCACTCTAGTAAGTGATCACAGGTTCCTCTGGAAGGGCTTAGAGGAAGATTTATAGAATTTCTACAGAATCCTTCAAGAGGGCATGGCCTCCTCTTCCAACTAGCAGCTCCACATCTAGATGAAATCTGAATCTGGGTAAGAGACCATGGCTTTCTTCTACAGTGATTCAAACTGGCTTTCGAACACAAGATCCACAGTTTTTCCTATTGTAATAGAGTGAGTCGCCTTTTAGTAGGATTCCTAGAGACAATGAGGCTTAGGGGGTGAAGGCATGAAAAGCCACTAATAAAGCCTGGTCAGCAAGTCCTTCCTTCCATCCAGTGTCCTCATGTGGCCACACGACAAACTCCAGCAATAAAGACTCTCTTGGGTCTCTTGTTTGGCACCCCTGCCAGGACTGGGCCATGGATATGGTGCAGAGTCTGACCCTGAGTAAGTGCAGGGCCACAGGAATAACACAATAGCTGACAGAAAGAACCTGTTCCACTGCATTTTTCCAACACGCATACCCCCACTAAGCCTCAGATACACTGACACGTGCTCCAGGACATCAAAGCATTATTTATAGTAACAGAAGTACTGAAAACAACTGGTTAAATAACTTCAGTTTTCTGCATTTAACACTCTGCAAAGTTGAAAAGCCCAAGGACAATCCAAAATGTATCACCATCTGATCACAACCAGTCACTGTTGACTGTGAGATGCACCATGCCTTTATGTAGGCTGCGTGCTCAATCATGTCCGACTCTTTGGGACCCCACGGACTGTAGCCCACCAGGCTCCTCTGTCCACAGAATTTTCCACGCAAGAATACTGGAAGGGGTTGTGCTTTCCTCCCCCCGGGGATCTGCCGCACCCAGGGATTGAAGCCCTGTCTCGCAGCTCCTGCATCGGCAGGTGGATTCTTTACCACTGTGCCACCTGCGAAGCCTTTATGCAGCATCAAGGCGGTAAATGAGCCAATAAAACTCCACTCCACTGGTTGTGCAGAGGTTGATTTCAGAGATGGTAAGAGGCAGGGTAACTACGGGAAATAACTGTGGGTAGAAAAACCAAGCACAAAGCAATGTGTAGGGTATTCGTGTGTGTCTGGGCGTGTATTTAAAGGGAGCGGCTATGCAATCATACGTACTTCTATAAAGATCAAAATTCCTGGAAAGAGACTCAAGAACCTGATAAAAGGTATGGCCTCTTGACACCAGGTTGGAGCATTGGGATATCAGGCGAAAGGGAGGTCCTCTTTTCATAGTTACATTCACTTGTTAACTTTGACATTTTAAGCCAAATATTCCTTTTTAAAAAATAAATTTAGGAAACTACGAAATGCAAAGTAAAATAAAAGAGAGCTTCCTTCTGGATTAAGGGGCACAGTACTAGGAGCCAGCCTTGGATCCTGAGATTGTATATCCAATCCTTGCTCTACTAGAGCGACCTTGGGCAAGTTCCCGCCCCTACGGGATCTCCAAGAGCCCGCTGGTTGCGGAAGGGCGGATCTCAGAACATCCCTCCATCGCAGAGCCCAGGCCAGGCCAGCAGCCCACCCCGCTGCGCTAGACTCAGCCGGGCAGCCGACCGCGGGCGCCCGCGGTGCAGGCCCGGCCAATCAGCGGTGGCGGGGCGGGCGGGGTGGCGGCGCAGCGCGCGCAGAGCGAAGCGCGAAGCAGAGGCACCAGCGCCGTCCGGACCATGCCACGCTCACCCGGGCTCGTCCTGCTACTGCTTGTGCTGCAGCCGCCGCCGGCCGCGGGCCGCGGGCTCCGCAGCGCAGGCGGACGAAGCCCGGAGTGCGGTCCGTGCCGACCAGAGCGCTGCCCCGCGCCCGAGCGCTGCCCCGTGCCGGGCATCGTGGCGCGCGACGAGTGCGGCTGCTGCGCGCGCTGCCTGGGCGCCGAGGGCGCGAGCTGCGGGGGCCGGGCCGGCGCGCGCTGCGGCCCAGGGCTCGTGTGTGCGAGCCGCGCCGCGGGGGCCGCGCCCGAGGGCACCGGGCTCTGCGTGTGCGCGCAGCGCGGCTCGGTCTGCGGCTCCGACGGCCGGTCCTACCCCAGCGTTTGCGCGCTGCGCCTGCGCGCCCGCCAGGCGCCCCGCGCGCTCCCTGGCCACCTGCACAAGGCGCGCGACGGCCCCTGCGAATTTGGTAAGTCTAACTTCTGCCCCGCGGTCCTGGGGTGGGGGGGGGCTGTGAAAAAGAGGGACCCTGACCCTCTGGGGCGTGGGGTGAAGGATCTCCTGCTGCACACCGATGGACAGCTCTGCCCAGGCCTCAGTTTCCCCTATGGGGCCAGTTTTCTCATCTGGCCAGTTACTCAAGGAGACGGGGGTGAGGGTGTGTGGGGCGGGGGGGGGGGGGGGCAGGAATCCACATCCTGTACCCTCTCTTACCAAGCCGTTGGAGTCACCAGTCACCGAGCTGGTCGTAATTTTGGGGAGCCTACTGCCCCTTTTGGTACTTAAGTCCTTACTGATTCAGTTGTTTGCAGGTCTGGCATATTTGCCTCCTGAAGACAGAGTGTGGGAAGCAGGGTGTCCCCACTGGGTCCAGCTCTTTGGGGTCCCACCTTGGACGGGGGTGGGTTGTTTGAATGCAGAGGGAGAGCAGATGGAGATGCTGGAGGAGGAGGAGCTGGAGCTGCAGATTGGGATTCCGGAGTCTGGGGATCAGGGCACCGGGGTTCAGTGAGAGGAGTCCAGCCCTGCGGGGAATCTTGAGGAAGCTCTCACCCAGGACAGGTAAAACCTTGAGAGACCTAAGCTCCGAAGAGACTGGTGCCATCAGAGGCAGACCCCAGGTTTTATAAGACTGAAGTTTATAGAATTTGGAGGGTCCCACTTTAAGTAAGGGCTTCCCTGGTGGCTCAGAGGGTAAAGAATCTGCCCGCAAAGTGGGAGACTCGGGTTTGATCCCTGGGGTGGGAAGATTCCCCTGGAGAAGGGAACGGCTACCCACTCCAGTATTCTTGCCTGGAGAATCCCATGTACCATAGAGTCCCTGGGGCCGCAGAGTCAGACAACACTGAGCAACTTTCACTTTCACTTCACTTTAAGTGATGTAATAGAAAATGATTAATTGCTTGGGACCTAAAAACACAAGCTTCATTAACATCACAATAAAGCCATCTCTGGGTGCCATATTTGCTCACTTTCTACATGTAATGTTTTGAAACCAAACAGAAATAAGCCAAAATATTAGTAAGGGATGCCCAGTCAAGCACCCTGCTGGGCCATTAGATTTTGGAGAAATGCCCGTTGTCTAGGTGGCCTGGAGGGGCAAGTGGAGAGTATAGGTGAGCTTGTGCCAGGGGAGCCCCAAGGAGGCCCAGCTCTGGGGTTCTGGCCTGGGACTGGAGATCCAAGAGCAGGCCTGAATGCTTCATTCAGTGCGATGACTTCAGCCGCAACAAGGAAGCCTTGGGGTGGGGGGTTGGCCTTTGGAAATTTCTAGTAAATATTATCTTTCACCAAGAATCCCAGTTAGATGCCCTCAAGTCCAGGAGACCCAATGGGTTGTTGGAGATGAGGCAAGAAGGCCCCTGTCTCTGGAAACTTGGAAATAATGTGCTGCCCACTGAGGGGTCTGAGACAGCCCCAAGAGCTCAGGCAAGTCACTGCTGGCTGTTCCTCTCTGGGGCTTCCGGTGGAGGAGAGAGCTGGCTGCGGCTTTGGGCTGGTCCCTCCAGGGGCCGTGTCAGCCCCTGGGGAGTCGCTGTTGAGGTCCCTCCACTTTGAACCTACGTTTCTGCCCGTGTCATTGAAACAGCCCTGTCTCCTTCCTTCTGCTTTCTGCCATCTATTTTTGCAATCTACTTTGCTCAGCAGTTAATTCTGCTGAGGCAAGTCTCTTTGTTTCCAGACAGGTAACATTTTCAGTCCACATGCAGGAGGCGTGAGAAATGCTGACCAGGTCTCCAGACCAACTCGCTGCTGATGCTCTCAAGTGATTCCTCCCTGGACTGGTACTCTGCTTCTGAGGGAGAGCTGCCTTGAAGGCACTCAGACCCGATCTGCTATTACACGGAGACGGAGACCCTTGGGGCAGGGGTCTCATCCAGGGTGACCAGTAAGACCGGGCTGGCTTCCAGGTCCCCAGCACCCTGTTCAGCGCCGTTTCAGGGTAGGACTTGATAGTGTTAAGTCAGGCAGGTGGCGGTTGCCATGGTTACCAGAGTGTGGGCAGATGGAGGTCTTGTACCCCTAATTCTTTGAAAATTACCACATGACAAGTAAATGTGACAGCCCCTTCACTCTGATCTGTGGGCTCTGAGCCCACCCCAGGCACAGGCCCTGGGGTGTTTATGGAGCCAAACACAAGTAATTCAGAAGCTGCTTTTAACGATCCCAGGAATGACAGGCATCAGACCTCCCCACAATTTAGCTTTCCTTCCCTACCAGCGATTGTGTCATTGGCCACTCCCCAGACCCCAGCACTGTCGTCCCATCGCCTTCTGTCCTGACGTGTTTGTGCGGCCACTGCTCTTGTGTGCTGGTGGAGCAGGAAGGTGTGGACCGGGGATCTTTTCAGCTAGGGAAAATGGCACCTCATTCCATGCTGCCCTCAAGCCATCCTTTATTCAGACAACACGGTGGGAGCACTTTTTAACAATGTCCCTGGGGACCTCGCTGCTTGACGGAAACAGATCGAGTCAGAGCAGCAGCTGTTCTGCTTCAGGATTGGCGATAAAACAAGCCAGCACCCGACGCTAAGGGGATGAAGCCTCCGTAAATGTTAGGTTTCGCAGTGTGGGAAGTGTTCATACCCAAATACCTCTGAGGGGCATTGGGAAGTGATTTCAGGCTCAAATTCTGACCTTTCCTCCTGTGCTCTGAAATGCCCCCCAAATTCGAATTATGAGAGTAATCCTGTGATCAACATACATGTATTGAAGACTCACTCAACATACATGTATTGAAGACATGTATTGAAGGTTCCAACATAAAAATAATTTTTGGCTATTGGAAGTCGCTTTTGCATTCCATCTGCTTTTTTGATTTTTTTTTACGACTACCCTGGCCAGGTCTCACTCCCATTTAATAGAAGGACAAACTCAGGCCAGTAGAGGAGAGCTTCCTGGAGTCACATGACTGGTTGCCGGCCGAGGTGGGGCTCCAGGTCCTGACTCTTTTCAGATGGAGTCATGTATCTATAACCTGTTGGCAACTCGATCAGGAAGGTGCTGCAAACCTTTGAATCTTTAGAGTTTCTCAGCCTGAATCCACCTTCCTTTTCCCCTCCAAGGCTTGCTGCTGGGGCCTCTGTTTCAGCACCTGGTGATGGCTCTTCAGAGGATCAGGGATAGCTTCACACAAGGGGAAGCAGCTGAGTGGAGCTTGGAAGGTAGGTAGAAAATTCCTGGGCTGAGAAGCGGGGGCAGAGAGGCACCGCATAAACCACGGCAAGGAGGTAGGAGCTCCTGGGGCAAGTGTGAACAGTGGACCCATAGGCAGTACCCAGTGGGCTGGTTGGCGGAGGAGATGAGACCCAGAGCTGCCTGGGGCAGGCTCGTTGCAGGACTGGCGTGCCGTGCTGCGGAGCGAACCTTCATTCTACTGAGGGATTGGTTCCGTTTCTCACCGGAAAGCTGTGGTGGCGTTAGTGCTTTGTTATCATTGCTTTAACAAGCTGCTTTGTCCCATGTGCCCTGGTCGTTTGCTCGCGCTGGGAGGAGGCTGGGATCCTGCAGACGGCAGGTTGAGGTCGTGTTTTGAGTGCTGCATTAGATACGAACGGGGTACCATGCCAGCCAAGCCCCTGAAGCATCAGTGAGCTATTGAGATCCTAAATCTTAGAAAATTCGCTTTGGTTGAAATTCCAGCTCCACTTAGAAATCTCAGTCTGTGCAAGGCCTGTGTTACCAGGTAACCAGGAGATGCAGCGAACACCACTTTGTGAGAGGGACAAAGAAGGGGCGCCTCGTGCTCAAAAGCCTTTCATGCCGAGGGAGGGGGCTTGAGGCGCACGCTGCAGGGAGCCGGATTAAGCTGTGTCTGGTTCTACATGTAATGCGACTATTAGCATAAATTATCAGGGCTGTTCAGGGCACTGATTATTAAACCCTTTGGTTGTGTGCTTCTCCATATGAGCAGATGGGTTCCTGGGAGGTGGCTTTTGATATTCTTTCCTTCCCAAATGCCATTAACTTGAGACAAATCTTGGAGGCATTAGGGAAGATCTTTTATTCCAGCCATCAAGGACATTCTCAGCCCACGGGGTGGGGGCACAGCTCCCCACACACTACAGTAATAATATCGACCCCTTTCATCTCTATAGATCCACAAGGTCAACAACACAGTCACATCCATTCTTTCCCTTCACCCCGGAGGATGTGGGGTCATTTTATCCTCATTTGCAGATAAGAACATTGTTAGCAGTTGCCCAGTGGTTGGCGGCCAGACCCCCAGGCATGTTGAGTTTCCCTTGGTAGTGTTTGGGCTTCCCGGGTGGCTCAGAGTGTAAAGAATCCACCTACAATGCAGGAAACGCAGGCAGATGCAAGTTCGAGCCCCAGTTTGGGAAGATCCCCCAGAGGAGGGCATGGCAACCCACTCCAGTATTCTTGCCTAGAGATTCCCGTGGACAGAGGAGCCCGGTGGGCTGCAGTTCGCAGGGTCGCAAAGACTCGGACACGACTCCAGCGACTGAGCACCCACGCACAGTACTGTCTTGCCCGCCCTCTGTGCTGCCTCTGAGGGTGCACGCCTGGCGGACTATTCTGTGCCCTGATGGACGCGTTTGTGCCATCCCAGCATTTCCAGGGCCGTAGATGATGCGAGCAGAAGGAAGCAAGTGTTTAGCACGGAAGAGCTAGGGAGACAAAACCAGCAGATTCCCAGGCGGGGCTGAGCAGGCACCATCCTCGCTCCAGAAAGCCACGTGACTCTTGCCAAAGGCCGGCGGAGAGGAGAGCCCCGGCTCCTCCCGGAGGGTGGCGGCTCAGGCGGCGGTGAGGTGCGAGGCCGTCCCCTGGGCTCTCCAGAGAGCGGGCTGCGGGCCACGGCCTCTGGAGCCTCCGGGGAAGGGCCCACGGATAGCGCACTCCCCAGAGGCCGGTAGAGGGTCTCAGCATCTTCGCAGACTAGCCTTGGGGCAGCAGGCCCTGTGGGGTCTGCGGGTCCCTCCGTGCATCTGGAGTTCTCGTGACTGTCCTCACAGGAGCCCATGCGGAGGGCAGTGGGGGAGAGTGGCCTCCTGGGCCCGTTTTAAAGAGGAAGCTGGAGTGTGGGCGAGACAGGACTGAGCCGGAGTTCCCAGGGTGGTCACGAGCTGCAGGGCCCCAGTGCCACACTTCAGTGAGCCCTGGGAGCAGTAAGACTGGGCGCATCCTGCCCCGATCACGGACACACCACCCACTTACTGGCGTCTTCACAAGAGCTGCTGCCTGGGGTGATGTCGGGAGCGTTTCACTTCTGTGCAGGGAAGAGTGAACGTGGTAGGCCTGAGACTGTTATCCCTTGGAAAGGCCCGCTGGGAATTTGGATGTGCAGAGGCGTGCCTCCGTCTCCGGAATCGAGAAGAGTCGCTCACTGGATGTGAGCTGCATGGCGTGGTTTATGCTGCACGCCTGCTTTCCTTCCGGGAGTCTGGAGTTCTGGTTTGTAGCAGGCAGAGGGTACCTGGGGTCCGGCTCCCAGGAAAAGCCCTCAGCACCGAGGTCTAGTGAGCCCCCTTGGGAGAGGCCGTCGTACGTGTTGTCACAGGCTGTGCTGGAGAGGTAGGTGCCTCGTCCTCTGTGACTCCGCTGGGAGAGGCTCCTGGAAGCACGCTCCTGGTTTCCTGAGTCTCTGCTCCGTGAGTCTCTTTTCCCTCTGCTGGTTTGCTGGGTCTCCTCTCTTGTAATAAATCCCACTGTGAATAAACTCTGCCCAGTCCCGTGAGTCCTTGGAGCAGGTCGTTGATCCTGGGACTTGTCTTGGGGGCCCCCGACACAATACCGTAGGAACTCATTCTGGGATGAAGTCCGTGCGGCTGACACATTTCACCTTTAAAATTCATGTGGGATCAATGGAATCAGAGTGCCTAGGTTTACATCCCAGGTGCTTCCTCTTTCTGAGCCTTGGATTTCTTATCTGTTAAGTGGGGCTGAAAGCACCTACTTCCCACGCCTGGTGTGAAGATGAGAGGGTGTCGGACATGGAAGTGTCATCTCAGGAGAAGGCAGGATGTTATGGGACGGAGCCCCCGGGCTCACAGTCTCACCCTGCTATGTGAGGCCGGTAACCCTGGCTAGCTTCCTCAGATGGCAGCTGGGGAGGTTGCTGGAAGGATCAAATGGCTTAACCCAGTAAGCGGAAGGGTGGCATTATTACTGTCATGATGGGATTCCCAGGTGGCTCAGTGGTAAAGAATTCTCCTGCAATGCAGGAGACACAGGTTCGATCCCTGGGTTGTGAAGATCCCCTGGAGCAGGAAACGGCAACCCACTCCAGTATTCTTGCAGGAAAATCCCATGGACAGAGGAGCCTGGTGGGCTACAATCATGGGGTCACAAAGAGCTGGCCACAACTGCATACACACACACACTATCATGATAATGACGGATGATTTTAAAGAGCTACTATAGATAAAAACCTCTAAATTTAAAGTCAGATATGTTTAAATTAAAACTAGATTAAGCTACAGGAGGAAATTTTTTGAAATAACTGAACACTGCTATATCTTGAGTTATGGTAATGTTACACGGTGTATGCATTTGTCAAAACTTAGAAATGTACACTAGAAAGAATGAATGTACTGTGTATACATTTAAAAATAAATCAAAGCTTGAATGTCACTTTATTGCCAAAAGCAGTGGGCTCTTTTGGAAAAGAAATGCTGTTTTCTGGCTTGAAACTAGTGGCAAAGGCAGTATTTCCAAGACGGTCTTTAACTGTAGTTATGGAAAAACAGGGAAATGCAAGGAGAGAGAGAGATGAAATGTGATTTACTGGCTTATTCATTTAGGCTTGAAAGGGACTGATGAAATCTCATTTAAAATTTATGGCTCTACATGAACGGAAGTAAAACATGTTGATTGAGTGTCCCTTTGGAATCTATTGAGGGCTTTAGAATAAGATGCAGTTCTGATTGTTCCCACAGCGAGCCATTTGAGGACTGGTTTGGGCTCCGGGGGAGGCGATGCTGGCAGGAGGATGTGAATAAATTAGACTCTCTTTGTTGTCCATTGCAGATGGGGCTCTGCCATAGAGCAGGGGTGCTGTGGTTCTTTGTGGTGGTTGGAAGGTGGCTGGGGCGTGTCGGGTGATGTTAGAAGCCTGGAACCTTGGTTTATTCGGGGGACTGGCTACACTTGGGGTTGTGGGTAGAGGTGTGGTGCTTAGAGAGCATCAGTTGGTCACAGCTGAAGGAGTGAGCTGATCAGGCTGTGGGGGTAGAAAGCAGCCTGGGGTGAGGAGAGCAGGGTTTGTATTCATCTTACTGGAGGCCACTTAAGGTGACCAGGGCTCTATAGGGCTCCTGGCAGCCCTGGGATCAGTAGGCGGGAGTTACAGGATGCAGGTCTTAACTCCAAGTGAGGACACCCTTTCTTATCAGAAGAGTCAAGGATAGAAGGGGCTGGCTTTATCAGTAGTGAGCTCTCCATCACTGGGGGCATGCAAGTGGAGGCTAGATGAGTCCATCACAGACCGTCAGGCACATGCTTTGGGGAGTTTGGCCTCTCCAGTTTGAAACAAGAAGCTCTAAGACAATTTCCCAGAGATCTCTCGGCATCAGTTTGACAGGGTCTGCTTCCTAGTCTGTCTAGAGAGTCCAGACCTGTCTCCTTTCTACGCCCTTTCGTTCTTTCCCTCCGTGCTCTTCATCCAGCCTTCTGTCTGTCTCCCTTTGTTCTCCTTTTTAACTGCAGCCTCACCTCGGCTGGCAAAGGCCCTTTCCTTCTCCAAGGCTGGCCTGTGGAGGGCAGAGGGCATGCCCATGAGTCACCAGGAAAAGTGCCAAGAGTCGTGGACGCTGCAGTGTGACGCCAGGGATGAATGTGTTTTCTCTCTTATTCGTCGTGTGTTTCTTTGCGGAGTCATCGGTTTGACAGGCCTGCCCTGCCCCGCATTTGCACGCTGTGTTACCTTAAACCCTCACTTTCACACTCAGCACGTCCTAAAATCAGCTCAACAGCCCTGTGACACAGGGGGTATTGTCCTCATCTCAGAAAGGCCCCTGGAGGAGGGCATGGGAACCCACTCCAGTGTTCTTCGCTGGAGAATCCCGTGGGCAGGGAAGCCTGGCAGGCTGCAGTCCATAATATTCATAATAATGCAGAGTCGGACGCAACTGAAGCCACTTAGCACACATGCATCCCCATCTAAAGACAGCAGACCTGAGCAGAGAGCGTCCTCTTGGCCCGGCCTCCACATCGCACCTCCCTGAGACCACGCGGGCCTCAGCTGGAGCACCTGCCCTGTGAGGCAGGCTGGGATTCCGCGGGTCAGAGTGGGCAGATCCCTGGTACTGGGCTAGGACACGCCCTCAGGATGGGCAGCTGCGGTGCATCCCGAATAGAGGGTAGGCAGGCAGGGCGGGCGAGCGTGCTGAGGGCCAGGTGGAGGGGCTGAAGCCCAAGGCAGCTGGGCTTAATTCTTTCAGGCCCAGAGTAAGCAGAGTAAGCAGAGTGGGGGCTAGCCACCGGGAGAAGGACAAACGAGCGTGGAGTGTCGGCTAGGAACATCTAACTCAGGACTCCCCTCGTGGTCCAGTGACTCTCCCAATGCAGGGCGCTGGGGGTTTGATCCCTCTTCAGGGAACTGATCCCACATGCCGCAGCTGAAGATCCAGTGCCACTACTAAGACCCGAATAAATGATGAAATAAGTATTTAAAAAAGAATGTCTAACTCAAATGCCACGTGCTTCCCCATCCCACCCGGCAAGCCCACACCCTCTGTCTTTTCTGTGAAGTAGGTCCTGGCAGCCTAGCACCACGTTGCCCAATTCCCTGATTTACTTTTCTCCGGCAGCAGGGAGGCTCTGCATCCATGCCAGCAGTTTTGCCCTTGAGGATGGGGATGGGGAGGATGGTGGAGCCTGTGATATGCAAATGAGCATCTTGAACTGCAGGAGGTCTCAGCAGGGGGTGAGGGCAGCTGGGCTTTGCGGCATTATTCTCTGAACGCCCTCCATGCGGAAGGAGAAAAGCCCATCTGTTAGAAGACACCAGCCCCTCCCAGAGCCTGCCACCCTGCCGAGTAGCTGAGCTGAAAGCAGATGGCAGCTGGGGTCCTGGGAGGGGCCCTGGGAGGGAGTGTGACAGACAGACGTCGTCTTTCCTCTCTGGATCCCTGTTTTCCTGTTGGTAGAACGGAGGCAATGAAGGAGGAGAAGAAGGCATCCTTTCAGGTCTCAGGAGAATCCCTTCTAGGATTCCTTGCCTCTGAGTATATCCTTTCCGTGTGGGGAGGTCTCACCTGCCCCAACCTGCTATGTGCAGGCAGGGGATCTTAGAGGTGAAGGGCTTGGCCAGGGTCAAGCCTGTCTTCCCTTGTCTTTTTCTCCCAGCTCCTGTGGTCATCAGCCCACCCCAGAGTGTTCACAATGTCACCGGGGCACAGGTGTACCTGTCCTGTGAGGTGAGGGCTGTGCCCACCCCAGTTGTCACGTGGAGGAAGGTATTTATATCCAGGAACTTCTCTGCATGTGTGTGTGTGTGTGTCTGGCTGGGGGAAGGTATAAATGTTTTTAAGTGTATGCGTATTTATCTGTTATGTGAATTGAAGGATTACGAAAAATATGTTTCATTCCTCTGCCTCCAGATTTATGATTCAAAACTTTTACCCCAAAGCTCTCCCCAGAGAAGGGGTGTGGCTCTTTGCCACTCAGCTGTCCAGGAAGTTCTGCTGTTTATCTAGCCTGTGTCAGCTGAGATGAAGTTAGAGCCTCCTGGACTGGGTCTGGGTTTCAGAAAGACTTGGCTGGTGGAAGATGACCCGACCCTATCCTAAAGCTAGATCTTCCTGCAGCTCGGGTTTTGAGCGGTGGAGATGGGTACAGCCTGTGTTCCCTTATGTCAGCAGCCCTGAGAAGGGCCGGGAAATCCTGGCGCTGGTGATGTCTGTATCTCAGCTGTCCAGCAGGGGCTGCTCTCTGTACATCTACTCAGGCTTAAGAAGAAACTGATGTTTCGTAGGAATGAGATACTAGGGTCTCAGCCTTAAGTCAGCGCGAAGGTGAAGACAGCGAGGGTGTCTGTGGGGTGGTCCTTATTCAGAAATGATTTTTCTAAGTCACGCCTGGTTATTCTGTCTTCTGTAGGTCACACGGTCTCCTGCAGGCACCCAGGCAACGGAGGACCTGCCTGGGGACCACGTCAACATAGCCGTCCATGTCCGAGGGGGCCCGTCTGACCACGAGGCCACCGCCTGGGTTTTGGTGAGCGTCTCATTTGTTGATACTCATGGGCTTCCCTGACAGCTCAGCTGGTAGAGAATCCGCCTGCAATGCCGGAGACCCTGGTGCAGTTCCTGGGTCACGAAGATCTGCTGGAGAAGGGGCAGGCTACCCACTCCAATGTTCTTGGGCTTCCCCGTGGCTCAGCTGGTAAAGAATCTGCCTGCAATGTGCGAGACCTGGGCTCGATCCCTGGGTTGGGAAGATCCCCTGGCGAAGGGAAAGGCTACCCACTCCAGTATTCTGGCCTGGAGAATTCCATGGACTGTATAGTCCAGGGGGTCACAAAGAGTTGGACACCACTGAGTGACTCTCACTTCACTGGCTGTTATTGACTGGCTCTTATAAAGCACCTTTTATATTTCTGTGACATGTTACCCCTTTCAGATGTTCTTGTCCATTTCTGCCTGGGCTCTACGGTAACTGTGAGGAAAGCAGGGCAGGTAGTATAATGCCTGAGAGCAGAAGAGGTCCCACTGCTAGGCAGAATATGGCCTCAGAAAGATGTCCACGTCCTAATCCCTGGAACTGGTGGATATGTTATATGGCAAGAGGGGAATAAGGTTGCAGATGGAATTAAGATTATTAATCAACTGACTTTAATAAAGTTATCCTGAGCTATCTGGGTGGGCCTGATACAATCACAGGAGTCTTTTAAATGTAGAAAAGAGAGGCAGGAGAGAGAGCCAGAGATGGCAGTGTCAGAAGACCTGAACTACCATTGCTGGATTCGAGGATGCAGGAAGGACTCACAGGCTGAGGACTGCAGGCAGCCTCTGGAATGCTTCTCTCAGGGCCTCTGGAAACAAGGCAACCCTGCTGATACCTTGACTTTAGCCCACTGAGACCCACTTGGACGTCTGACTTCAAGACGTGTACATAGTAAATTTGTGTTGTCTTAAGCCAGTAAGCATGTGGTCATTTGTAACAGAGCCATAAAAAACTAATACACTTGACGAAGACCACACGGCTGATAAAGGAGTAGCAAGGGCGGGGGAAAGGGGTGGGTGTGTGGACAGCACCTTCCCATCCTCCTCCAGGGCGGTTCTGTGCCATGTGCAGTGATGTGGCTGAGAAGAGGGAATGCCCTGTGTTTGAAAGGGCGATGGAGTAATGGGATATGGGTCACTCTCCCTCTCTGAGCTCCAGTGTCCACAGCTGTAAAAAGGGGGCTTTGGACTGGACCATGTCTGGCAACCCTAACAGTCTGTGACTTACTGGTGAGTCTCCTGTAATGTGAGGATAACGATGCTCCCCTTCAGCCATGATGGGGTCAAAATAAGACAGAGCGCATCAACCCTCCCCGGTCTGTAGTGACTCACAGTTGAGAGGTGCTGTTTTGCTGCGAGAAAGCAGGAAAGGAGGGCGCTGCCGTGGATCCGCTCTGCAGGGCTGTGTGATGGGTGCTGCCGTGGATCCACTCTGCAGGACTGTGAGATGGGCGCTGCCATGGATCTGCTCTGCAGGGCTGTGGGATGGGCTCTCCAGTGCGCCCTTCGGATTCCGTCCCCATCTCTGCCAGGTCTGGCAACTTCTCCACCCAGCTCGTAGGCTCAGGATGCATCTGGGTCCCTGACTTTTTCAAATCTAACATACTGCCTCGCTTTGTTACAAGGAGAGGCAGGGGAGAGGTTATCTCTGGTATTGTTTTGTAAAGCTGCCTCCGTTGGGAGCACTTTGGGCCTTCCACGGTCAGTGTGGTTTTGCTCTTTTAAATTTGCAGTGTTTTCCTTTAAGGGGCTTCCCAGGTAGCTCAGTGGGAAAGACTCTCCCTGCCAATGCAGGAGACGCTGAAGACGCAGGTTCGATCCCTAGGTCTGGATGATCCCCTGGGGGAGGAAATGGCAACCCACTCCAGGGTTCTTGCCCAGAGAATCCCATGGACAGAGGAGCCTGGCGGGCTACAGTCTATGGGGTCACAAGTCAGACACGACTGAGTGCACATGTATTTTCATTAGAATCTATACCTGTCACCTTCAATAAAAGGACCGGGTTGCTGTCAGTAAAAGGCAGGATGCAGGAAACATTAAAATGAGAGCCAGGATACAGAGGGCACTGAGAAGGAAGTTGAACTGTCTCAGCAGCCAAGACAAGAAGAGAAATAAGAGGGTGAGCTCTGTCTTATTCCAAAAAGCTGCAAGCGTTCAGGATCGTTATGAACTAAGCAGGTGATTTTGCTGTGTCGTGGATGACCGTGTAAACTCGCCTGTTTAACTCCTAGATCAACCCTCTGAGGAAGGAAGACGAGGGGCTGTACCAGTGCCACTCAGCCAACGCGCTCGGGGAGGCCCAGTCACATGGCACCGTGACCGTGGTCGATCGGAGTCAGCACAGAGCACCCCGCTTCCCAGCTCCAGACGACCGCCTGTGACGGGCCATGTGCGTGTCTCACGTCGTCTGAGCTTGTACACCTCTGTCACAAGAGGCTGAGATGAGTTATAAGATGCATAATAAATGAGAAGGAAAATACTGAATTGAGGGAAACAGAGGAACGCAAACCAAGAGCAGAACATATTATAGTTGGCAGCTAGACTGGTGTGTCCTACACACATATCATGCTGGGCTTCCCACTGGCGTGCCAAATCAAGAGCTATGAACGTTAGGGGCGTCCAGGTGAAAGAGACCACTAATTTTTTTTTTCCCGTTTCGGAGGCTGAATGGAACATTTCCTCCAAATTAGCCCGGTGAGGGTGCTGAGAGAGCAGGCATGGTCCCTGTGACGGTACCCATGTGAAAACACGCACAAAGGAGACAGTCTGAGCTTCATGGGTCTTACGTGTAGCTCTGCAAGTAGGTACAGCTTCTAGAAACAGGGAGGAAAAATGCAAGGTGTAAAACCGTCAAACAGAAACTCAGGAGACGGCTCTTAAAGTCGCCCTCCGGATACTTATACTTTTTTATATATGTGTATTGTTACGTATATGACTCTGCGGCAAGGAATCTGCCTACCAATGCAGGAGATGCAGGTTGATCTCTGGGTCAGAAAGATCCCCTGGAGAGGGCGATGGCAGCCCACTCCAGTATTCTTGCCTGGGAAATCCCGTGGACAGAGGAGCCTGGAGGGGGTTGCAGGCTCGAGTCTGTGGGGGTCGCAGAGTTGGATAAGGCTTAGTGACTCAACAACAACAACTAGAAACATATGTATCAGAAAGTCAGGTATCAGGATTTTTTTCCCCATATTTCCTATAACTTTTTCCGGCTCTTGCTTGCATAACGCCGGGGACACAGCTCTGTACCACCAAAAAACCATCTGTGGGTTTTTCCAGTAACTGAAAGTTCTTCCTCATATTACACTGGAATCTGCCTCTCTGAAATGCCCACCCATAGGTCTTATATGTAATTCTGGGATCCCCATAGGCACCTCTGCTCCCACCAGCACCTCTCCTGGTTGGGGAGAGATTTAACGTTAGGGTCATTACCCCCACCTTCCATCTAACACGTAGTTGACTATGACAGAACAGGCTTCTTTTCTCTAATTTTTTTTCCCCTCTTTTCTTCTAGGGTCTTAGAAACTTGATCACAGGATGATGGAAAAGTCAAGTCATGGATCATTTCACTTTGTGAAGAATTAGAAAAACTGTTTGTAGATGACCCCTTTTGTATGTTTTTAAACGTTAGATGCAAACTAGATTCGTATGCAGATGTAGTTTTTAGCAGGGCAAACAAACGTTGGGGAAACAGACTGCATGTAGCCTTTTTATACTTTTGAAATGAACAGCTCTGTGAGAATTCTTTTTTAGCTTCTCCCTCCAAGGGAAGGCCGCATGTAAGTCCATGTAATTCTACAGGGCTGGACCGAAGTGTGTGTCAGCTGTGACTGCCTCATTTGTCTGTGGTTGATTAGTGGAGCTCTGTGACAGACAGCGTGTGTTTTAGGAGGAGGGGGAGCGTCTTGCAGTCCTCTGCCTGCCCTCTAACTTGCTGTGTGATCTGGATAGATCCCTCCCTCTCTGGGCCTTGGTCTCTTCAGCTGTGAATGTGCTATTTGGACTGTATGTAACCTATGTCCTGTCAAACACTGCCATCCTGGAGTAGGAAGGTCCTACAGAAAAAGTATGAGAAGTCTAGTCTTAGCCTTCTTTTACAAATAATATTCCCTCAAAGACAAATGCACTGCTTCACATGAGGGTGTGGAGAGCTGGCTATAACTTATCTATTCCTGCTGTTTTCCCATTTTAAAGAGGTTTAGTCCCAGATGGAACACTTAACCAGTCTCAGAGGCTGGGTACATGGGGACTAAGATATCCACTTACTGACAAGCCCAGCATTCTCTAACCAAGCAGGCAGTGGGAACCTGGCTATTGGACATCAGATTGTAAAAAAAGGAGTCAACTGCTCTCTCTGGGCTGTAGAATTAGAGTTAGCAGAGTATATTTTACTTAGAGATGTTCTGAGGTCACCCAGAAACAAAACTTGCTTGCTTTTTTCTTAAGAAAGAAAGACGAAGAGTATTTTATATCTGGCTAAAGAAATAGATCCCCTGGGTGACGAGTAAAATACTTTAAAATCAAAATTGGATCTCACGTGTGGCTAGTTGTTAAATTTCATGACACTTCTCTGTCTGTGGTCACTTCCCATCTCTGGGATGGCAGGTAGGATGCTTATTAATGTCCCTCCCCCGTTACAGATGAAGAAACCCAGCTCTGAGAGTACCGTGCTTGCCTGAGGTCTGAAAGCCTCTGAGAGGGACTGGGGCTGAGGGCTCCTGGCCCTCTTTGGCACCCTTTCCACTCCATGGTGCTACTTCTCAGAACAATTTGTAACTGTGGGAAGGAAGATGCCGCCCGTTCCACGGGTTTCAGGGATTCTCCTCAAGGTCTGTCTCAACTTTTAAACCAACACTCTCATGACGCTCACTTTGAGCACTGCATTTTGGAATCTTTTTGAGATGCATTTTGTTCCTTTAAAGCCTGGCTATTCCACATCTGAAATGTTGGGGTGGCATCACCCTAACGTACACAGCAGGGGACTGTCCCGGGACTCCAGAAACATGAGGTCCATTTGGGAATGCGTCCCTATCTTGCTGGGTGACTCTGAGCAAGACCCCTTCACTTTCTGGACCTCAGTTTCCTCATGTGAATAAGAAGGGAGCGAAACTAGGTCAGTGGTTTTCAAACTTTAAAACATTGGGACCCCTTCTTTGAATAAAGTCAGCATTGAAACTGATCACAAATGGGAAGCTGTGCCTGTCTGTTGGAGGCTGGGCCTTCTAGGGGACCGGCTCACGTCCCCTCCCTACGCAGCACACCGCGCCGCCCCCCGTGACAGTGACTCTGAGTCCAAGTCGGTGGTAAATTCCTCTGGGGTCTGAGTGATTGGGAGATGGCTTGGGAAGACACTTAGTGAAACTATGTCAGAGGAAAAGGGAACTGTGGCTGTGGAGAGCAGCATCATGCATTTGCTGATAAGCGCGTTCAGCAAAATTGGTTCAACTTTGCCCGGTGAGAGCTGGATATGGAGCCCTGGGGTGACAGAGCCGAGCATCAAGGCTGCAGGAGGCTGGGTTCAGCATTGCAATGATGTACAAAAAGTAATGATGTTACACTGTGTGAAGTCTCCACCAAAACCAAAAGCGTAGATTAATAAGACTGTTCCTACCTAATCACTTTTCCACTGTGAGAGCCCAGGACCTCTCCGAGACTAAACAGATATGTGCCATGAGTTGCTGTTCAGAAGCAGGGCTCCCTCGGAGCCTTCGTGTTCTCCCCTATTCTGATACATGTGATGATGTCACGTAACCCCCGCACTCCAAAAATGACTGTTTTCAGGGACAGGCTTTGTGGGCTGTGTGCTTGGAACTGCTATAGGTGGGTCCATGTCCCACTGATACTTCTCCATCATTCCTTATGTATCATACCTTTTTTTTTTTTTTCTGCTTTCCCACATCAGCTGCTTTCATCAGAATCCTCCTTACCTTTCACTTCTGGGCTGTGGTTACAGTCCTGCCTGGTCATCTTGCTTGCAATTCTTAACAAGGCCTAACTAATCATCCACTGCCAGACCGAACTTTCTCGCTGCCTCTGAACTGGTATCTCCCACTGTATAAGGCTCAGATGGTAAAGAATCTGCCTGCAATGTGGGAGACCCAGGTTCAATCCCTGGATTGGGAAGATCCCCTGGAGAAGGGAATGGCAACACACTCCACTATTCTTGCCTGGAGAATTTCATGGACAGAAGAGCCTGACAGGCTACAGTCCGTGGGATTGCAAAGAGTCAGACACAGCTGAGCTACTAGCACTTTCACTTTTCACTGTTTAACTCATCACTTAGGTTTGCCTTTTGTTACATGCACACAGAATAGCGTTCTCCAGAGAACAGAAGAGTGCAAATGCTGGCAATATGAAGGTGTGCAACCTGGGCCTTGCATTCAGGTGAGACCCAAGTGGGGATGAGTGGGACAAGGCTGCCATCCTGCCTCACAGCACAAGGTGTCTGCTTTCTGATCAACATAGGGGGACATCAAGGAACGCTTCCTGGAAGAGGTGCCATCTGAGCTTGAAGTGAGTGTGGGAGACTGCAGACTAGGCAAGGAGTACGCAAAAGGAAGGGGGTGGAGAAGGGCAATGGAGTTTGTGTGTGGGGAACAGTGACCAGCGTTGGCTGAGAGCTCAAGTGGCAGGTAGGTTTTTGGCCACGTCCCTAAGTGTCATCAGAAGAGGTTGGAATTATGCTGTAAGAAGTGGGCCTGAATCTCAGTCTTCTGTTATCAGCTGGGTTATAACTGGGCTTGAGGAAGATCTCACAAAGCTAGTGTTCAATCCCAAAGGTATTGACTTTCCATCTTAAACAAAAAAAGGTGGTTTTCTTTTTTAACTCAAAATGAATTTTTTTTTCAAGTTTTAGGTGAAACGAATCCTGTCTTTAAAAAATTGCCTTCCCCTCTCCCCTAGAGATGCATGATGCAAAAAAATTAATAAGAGTGAGCAAATCAGTTGACAGTGAACAGTCTCCCTCTAATGAATTTCCTCATCCCCAGCCTTCACCAGAGCCCCTTGAACATTAAATCAGAGAATCATTATTATATGATATTTTATTTAATTAAGGGAAACGAAAGTGCCCTGGTGTCTGCAGCTGAACAATGAATCCAGAACTGAATACACTTGCCCAGTCTCACCTCCAGCCAACACCTCTCTCCTGGGCCATGAGTGCCTCTGTAGTCGGGGCTGCCTCTGAGTTCAGCCTTGACGGTGCCTGTGTCTCCTTTCATCGTGGCTGTCTCTTCTTTATCCTAATCTCCCCCATGATACTAGGGAATGGCTGGATGTCGGGGGGAGAGTAAAAATCATTAGTGTCGATACTCGGGAGTGGGGTGGGGGTGCGGAACAGAAGCCTGTCTCGTCTCCGCTGGTGCGTCCCCCCAGCACACACATCTGCAGAGCTCCAGCGGGGACCCAGGCGCTGCTCGGCGCTGAGGATCCACTGTTGCTCACGCCCCCAGAGTCGCAGCCCTGGCTCAGAGGCCTGGCTGGGTCTGTCTAGCTTCTGAAGGTGCCCCGCTCATTCCTCAGGAAGAACGGGCATCAGCTTTGACGTTGAAAGACCCAGAACCAAGGTCAAGCCCTGCCACGGTCTGTGGGTCTGGGGCGCTTCCCTCTACTGTAGGGGCCTTCATCTCCTCATCCGGGAGGCCAGCATCACTGCCCTGGGCTGCCGCCCTGAAGGCCCCATGTGGAACGGGGGTGCATCGTCCACTCGGTAGGGGCTACTGAGGGCCGTGTGCCCGGTGGTGAGGATGCAGGGAGCGAGATCAGACATGCTGGAGGTCTATGGGAGACATAATGGGACAGAAAAGCAGACCCACTTCATTATATACACGCTAACAAACAGCTACCACAAGGCAAGACTGAAGTATGATGGGCGCTATGAGCTCAAAGAGGCCAGAGATGGCTTGATTGAGATGGTCAGAGAACGCACCCTGGAGGAGGAGGGTCCCTCCAGGATGGTCCCCCCAGCAGCTGGGTCCCCAGCAGGGCTCCGACCATGGGCTCACATTTGGAGAGGGAGGAAGGAGAAACAGCATAAGCAAGGTTGGAAGGTAGGCGTGAACAGCCCCAAAGAAGATTAAACTCTAGAAGCATCTTTGTAAGAAACCCTCTCACCACCGTGCACGCCTGCGGGGAGGTGCTGCGTGTGGTGGGCTGCGGTGAGGACAACAGGAAGTGTTCCCGTAATTACGTAGCCTTCAAATTAATTAACAGAGTAGCCGCCAGAGGTCAGGCTCCCACCCGTGATACCACCAACCCAAACTGCCCTTCTTAACCGGCCTGGACTCCGTCTGGGTGATGGAGCGGCAGCCCTGATGGTTCCAGCAAAGAAGCGGGGCGTCTGGGATTGTTTGGGTGGCTGTGGGCTCTGCAGACCTTGGCGTTTCATTAGATGTATTCTGAGTGTGTCTCCCCTTTCCCATGTCCTGGACCCGACTCTAACGTCTGTTACTCAGAAGGGGGGTTGCCCACACCAACAAGCAATTCTCAGACACCAGCAGGGAGTAGAATTCAGCTCAGTTCTGACACTCTCTACCCAGAGATGGGGACAGATCCCTTTCAAGGGTCAGTCCTACTGGACGTCTCCCCACCCCACACACCCCGCACTTCAGATGCCAGTCACAAGTCCAGGTTGTCACCTGTACTTCTGACTGACAAGCGTGGATTGGAGATTCCCATGAACCCCTCTTTCCTTGAGTTCAGTTAATTTGCTAGAGCATAGAATTCAGGAAGCATTTTACTTACTAGGGCTCCAGTTTATTTATAAGAGAATGTAACTTAGGAAGTCAGCCGGGCAAGATGCACGGGGACAGGGCACGGAGCTTCCACATTCTCTCCAAGCTCCCCTCTCCCTGGAGTCTCCATATGTTCACCAAAGCTTCCTGAAGCCAGTCCTTTGGGGTTCTATGGAGGCTTTGGGACAGACATGATTGATTAAATCATTGGCCACTGGCAATTGATTCACCCTCCAGCCCTTCTCCCCTCCTGAGAGGTCACAGGGGTGGGACTGAAAGCCCCACCAAGGTTGGTTCTCCTGGCAATCAGCTCTCATACTTAAGGCCCGAGTCACTTCATTAACATAACAAAAGATGCCAGCAATCCCACTCCTGGGCATACACCCTGAGAAAACCGTCATTCAAAAAGACACAAGCAGCTCAGAGTCATGGCAGCACTGTTCACAATAGCCAGGACATGGAGGCAACCTACATGTCCATCGACGGACAGATGGATCCTGACGCGGTACACATATACCATGGAAGACCATCAGTCATAAAAAGGTCAGAAATTGGGTCACTGGTAGAGATATGGATGGACCTAGAGTCTGTCATACAGAATTAAATCAGAATAAAACAAATATCGTATATTAGCACATATATGTGGAATCTAGAAAAATGGGCCAGATGAACCTATTTGCAGGGCAATAGAGATGCAGACATAGAGAATGGATCCATGGACACGGGGGGAAGAAAGTGGGATGAACTGGGAAATAGAAACTGACATACGTGCTCTGACAGTTGTGAAACAGATGGCTGGGGGGAACCTCCTGTATCGTGTAGGAAGCTCAGCTGAGGGGAAGATGCTGGGTGGGAGGTCCAAGAGGGAGGGTATACATGTGAACGTATAGTCGATTCACTTCATTGTAAGCAGAAACTAACACATCACTAAAGCAACTACACCCCAATAAAATTTTTTTTTAATTACAAAGTAAAGACAACTTTATCACTCTGATCACATAGATAAATTCCAAAAGGTTTTAGGAGCTGTGCCAGAAATGGATGAAGACTGAATATATATTTATTATTGTAATTGACAGTATCACAACTCCCTTCTGGCTCATAGCATAGGCACATGGGAAAATGATTCCAAATGAGTTGCATACAAAATTTCTCAGCTTCCCTTTCCTTATCAGATAAAAGGGGTAACCCTACTGGCTACTTGATAGGATTATGGTAAGACTTCAAAAGCACGTAAGGCACAGTGGTCGACAGAGCACTTGTTTTAAGTGTTTTGAGTGGGTGGGTGTCCCGGAACTGCAGTGTTTATGACCAAGTGAAGTCACGCAGGCAGTGTCTACATTTGGCAATGATGCCTGGTTCAACCTCCCTGCTCACACCTGCCTGCATTCAGAGCAATGGTGATGAATGCTGAGAGTCTACAGAAGCCACGCTGATTGGGAATCTGACCTATGTGACTCCTCACTCTCAGAATTTCAGGGTGAAGTGAGGGGCTACAGTCCGTAGGGTCTCAAAGAGTCAGACACGACTGAAGCGACTTAGCACACACTCATGAGGGACCTAGAAGATTATCCTTTCCCAGTCTCACTCTGCACCGGGATGCCCTCTACCAGGCTCCTCTTTGGTTTAGAAGTATTGAGAAGCAAGTGAGGGATGGATCTTTTAACTTATTGAGATGTTGCACATTACTGATTAGAGGCCCCACCAACCCAGCCACCCAAGCACTCATGTCCCTACTTCCCAAGAAACTTTCACTATTGTGCAGTGTCAACAGCCTCCAAGAGAAGGAGGTAAAAGGTGCACTTCAGGGGGCAGTAAGAGTCACTCCAACCTTAGTCAAATGGAAAAGGGGGCCCTCGGAAGCAGAGATGAGGGGACAAAACAGACACTGAATCCATAAGAAGCAGTTTCAGGCCAACTCCAAGGTAAGATACTGAGCAAAATCATCTTGATGCCTAGGTGAGACATGGAGTATTAAAGAGATGATGAGGGTGCATTCACAAGGCTGAGTGGACCTAAAAGTATGGTGAGCCATGGGCAGCATGGTCTAGAAAGATGGAAGACAAGGAGAGAGGGGATCAGCATAGATTCTGTGTCACGCTCTAGCTGACTTTGACTCACTCCCATCAGTTGGGGAATGGAGTTGTGAGACTAACAACAAACATCCTGAACTCTCAGGTCTGAAATTTCTCAAACCCCAGCATGTCAGGATGGCCTTGATGTTGAGTTTGGCTTGAGGGCTGGTGTGTTATGGTGAGAGTTGGAGGGACAATGCCAGTGGAAGCCTTAAAATGAGACCTTGAATAGATTCGCTCTAGGCAGAAGCCAGCACTTTTATCTGTAGGTCTTAAAGTCACACCTTGTCACCCAGGTGAGAGAAAACAAAATCAAAACTAGAAATATTATGCAGGGAACTATTGACTAATTGGGGTCCCTTCCATCCCTAAGACTCTGTAAAATGTTCATCAGCAAGAGACTATTGATACAAAATTGATTTGCAAACAGAATGTATGAGCTTATTTTAATTTTTAATGAATGAATTCACTCTTTTAAAGTATATAATCCAGTGCATTTTAGTATATTCGCAAAGTTGTGCAACCATCATCATTAATCCCAGAACATTTCAAACTTCCCCAAAAGAAATCCTATACCCATTAGCAGTTATCTCCATTCCCTTCCCACCCTGCCCCCTGCCCCCTGGAAACCACTAATATACTTTCTGTGTTATGTACTTGCTTATTCTGGATATTTCCTATAAATGGAATCATACAACTTGTGGTCTTATACGTCTGATTTCTTTTACTTAGAATAATGGTTTCAAGGTTCATCAATATTGTAGCATGCGTCAGTATTTCCTTCCTTTTTAAGGCTGAACAGTTTAAGAGACATTCCATGGAAACATTTTGTTTATCCACTCATTAGTTGATCAACATTAGGGCTGTCTGAGATTATTTTAAAGGAATGGTTATATATATGCATTTTCTGTCCACCCTCTTTCAAATTAAGGAAAATCAGTAGCACAATGAAGTAATGCAAGCAAGTAAGCCAGCTAGCAACTGATACTTAGAAGAAAATTTCATTGATTTTTACGGTATGTCACTGGAGAATGGGACCAAGATTACGGGGTTGAGTTTAAAACTCCTGATGACTTCCAATCCCCTGGAAGAGTCTACCCACTAAGACATCAGTTAATTCACTGGGAAGTCCTTGGACCAGCAGGAAGAACTAAGAGCCATGGTCTGAATCAGGGATTTTTTATCTGTCTTTCAGAGACTCCTAAGGTTTCATAGAAGTAACACAGGCCCACCAAGGGGGCTGGGGTGCAGGTGGATAGGACTCGGAGTCCAGCCCCCATCCCAGCTTTAACTACAGCAGCTTTCATTTTAATTGCTTTCTTTGTTGCGATTCCCCCTAAGAGTTCATCTGGCACAAACAAAGGGAGTCCACGGCTAAACAAATGTTTGGCAACCACTGGCAGGTGGCCGTGGTGGCATCCTTGGCCTAGAGCTGGGTCTCCCTGGTAGCTGTTCTTCTGAGGAACCTTGATGGTGACCGCCTTCACCTCTGTGGAGGCCTCAAGCCCATCTTCCCCCAGCTCCCCCCGTTGCCAGATTCCTTAAACTCTCCGAATGGCGTGAGGCAGGTGACAGTGTTGTAGGTGTTTACCCACACTGTTCCAGCTTGGAGCGCCTGCGTGAAGTACATGGCTCTGTCCAGATCCTGGCTCCACACGCAGCAGCCGAGCCACACCTGGTGCTCTTGGCCCTCTCAGTCACCTCCTCGGTCTTCTTGAACCTAAACAGTGGCTGCACAGGCCCGAAGGTCTCCTCCCTGGAGACCCTCCTGTCATCTTGCACACCACCGAAGACAGTGTCTTGATGAAGAAACCTTGTTCTCCTAAACGCTCCCCACCGCAGAGAAGGTTTGGCCCCTCCTTCTGGCCCAGCTGGATATAGCCCAGGATTGGTTCACACTGTTCCCTGTCCACCTGGGGCCCCTGTTGGGCGTCCAGCTCAAATGGGTTCCCGACTCTCCTCTGCTTAGCTTTGTCATCATAGACAGATTCTTCGATGAAGGCCCGGGAACCCGCACCACAGCGCTGGCCCATGTTGAAGAATAGGGCCTCGTGGCCCTGCCCCACGGCATGGTCCATGTCGGCATCAGCCAACACGACGCTCGGGCTCTTCCCGCCCAGCTCCAGGGTGACTCCCTGGAGGTTGGAATCACCGGCTGCCTTCCGGATCAGGTGGCCCACCTCGGTGGAGCCAGTGAAGGCAACTCTGTCGATATCCATGTGATGGGTGATGGCTGCTCCTGCTGTTGGGCCATAGGCTGTGATGATGTTCACCACCCCGGGGGGAAAGCCTGCCTCCTTGATGAGGGAGGCCAAATACAGGGCAGAAGGGGGTGTCTGCTCTGCCACCTTCATGACCACAGTGTTGCCCATGGCAAGTGCTGGGGTGAGCTTCCGGCCCTGCATGACCAAGGGGAAGTTCCACGGGATTAGCTGGCCACACACCCACAGGCTCGTGCCGGGTGAAGCAGAAATGCTCGCCATCCATGGGGATGGTCTTGCTGTGGCACTTGTCAGCCAAGCAAATTCCTGGTACACCTGATGACCTCATCCAGGTCCAAGACATAAGACTCCTGGAAAGGCTTCCCATTGTCCAGGGTCTCCAGTGAGACCAAGTAGACACGACCCCTCTCCACTAGGTCGGCCAGGCAGTTCAGCAGCTGGCCTCGCTCCGAGGCATCCATCCGGTGCCATGGAGACCCCAGTCGGAAGGCTGCACGGGTTGCCTTCACTGCCAGATCCACGTCAGCCCAGTCCCCTTCAGCCACGTGGCTGATGACCTCCTCTGTGGCAGGACTGACTGCTGGGAAAGTCTTCTTGCTGACTGCATCATGCCCCTCGTTGCTGATGAACAGCTGTTTGTAGCGGATGTCTGGGTTCGGGCTGGGGCTGGGAAGGGCTGCTGCTGAGGAGTACCAGGTGGCGGGGCGGCGCAGGGCAGACAGCTGGGCCACCAGGACGCACAGTGAGCTGAGCACTCTAGAGAGGCGCAGGAGCCAGGGCGAACGGGCAGGACGGACAAGGGGCCCCCGAAGGCCCACCGCTAAGATGTTCCGAGGCTCTAGCATAACGGGGTGTCCCCTCTGAAAACACAGACCCATAGGGCTACAAAAGCCCTGAAGAACACTTTGGTCCGAGTCTGCGGTGTCCCATCTAGCCTCCGGCTCACTCCTTCACCTCTTCGGGTCTTGGCTCAAATGTCAGTAAGGCCTCCCCTGTGCCGTCCTGGGCTTAATCATTCAGCTGTGTCCGACTTGTGGCCCGTGCACCATAGCCTCCAGGCTCCTCTGCCCATGGGGATTCTCCAGGCAAGAATACTGGTGGGCTGCCATGCCCTCCTCCAGGGGATCTTCCCAACCCAGGAATCGAAGCCAGGTCTCCCCAACTGCAGGCAGATTCTTTGCCATCTGACTCATTAGGGAAGCCCAAGAATACTGGAGTGGGTAGCCTATCCCTTCTCCAGGGGATCTTCCCGGCCCAGGAATCGAACCAGGATCTCTTGCATTGCAGACAGATTCTTTACCAGCTGAGCTATACAGGGAAGCCCAAGGCCTTCCCTAACCGCCCTGTATAAAACTGCCACCTTCCTCAGCCCCGGGACGGTCTCTCCTCCATACTGTGCTCTATTTCCCCCATCTGACATATCAAGTAGTATATGTATATGCTTACCTGTTTATTGTCTGCCTCTCCCCAGTAAAATATCAGCTCGATGAGGGCAGGGATTTTTTTTTTCCTGTTTCATTCACTGCTATGTTGTTGATGCCTCGAATTATGCTGGCTACAGAGTAGCTGCTCAGTAGGTAGTTATTAAATGATAGACCAAGGAAACATCAAAATATCCACCGAGGCCGTTTAATTGACCTAAGGGTGGAGGAAAAACCAGCGGGACTCAGAGCCAGAGCTGTTCTCTGAGAGAGGAGCTCGCGTCACTGCACCTCTGTGCCTCTGTTTCCTCCCATGGGAAATGCCTCACGGGGCTACGCTGAATGGGGTTGTGCGCATGAAAAGCCTGGCACAACCACCCAGGTCATCAGAGCTTGGCACCCTCAGAAACCAGCCCGGCTCAGCCCTTCAGGCACTGCTCCAGCTTTCCCGGGAGAGCAGTGAGTCCGGCGGCTGGAAAGAAGGCTCTGCATACTTTGGCCTACAACTCTGAAAACAGTGTAGATTTTATTACAATGACAACTGTAACATTTAAGGGCTTCCCAGGAGGCTCTAGAGGTAAAGAACCCGCCTGCCAATACAGGAGACATAAGAGACTAGGGTTCAATCCCTGGGTCCGGAAGAGTCCCCTGGAGGAGAACATGGCAACCAACTCCAGTTTCGCTGCCGGGAGAATCCCATGGATAGAGGAGCCTGGGGGCTACAGTCCATAGGGTCGCAAAGAGTTGGACATGACGGAAGCAATCTAACACACATACACACACACAACATTTAAACAGTCTATAAAATTTATTCAATGAAATTTAAATAGTATATAAATTTCCTGGATTCGTTGAAGCAGTTACTGTCCAGCTGGGACATCAATCCCTCCACTTTCGCTGGCTCACTTAAGCCTCACCTCACCAGCCCCCAAAATGAATTGCACCTGCCCTATCCCAGCACCCCTCACTCTCTGCCCCTGGGGAGGGAGATGAGGAAAGGACTCATCCAGGAAAACAAGGCTCCAATCAGATCCCTGTGAAAGTCACTCAGTTGTGGCTGACTCTTTGTGACCCCATGGACTATGGGGAATTCCATATCCATGGAATTCTCCAGGTCAAAACACTGGAGTGGGTAGCCATTCCCTTCTCCAGGGGATCTTCCAACCCAGGGATTGAACCCAGGTCTCCCACTTTGCTTGTGGATTCTTTACCAGCTGAGCCAGATCCCTGGCCCCACACAAATCAATGTGCCCAGGAAGCCATTCCTCGGAAAGACACTGAGCCAGCAGACCGTCAGGGGTGGACGCAGGTCCGCTCAGGACTCTGCCCATGCTGGGACAGAAGCAGCCTTGGGTCCAACAGGCCTGTGTCTAAAGAGGGTGGAGTCCTCGGGGAGGTCACGATAAGGGGGATGGGAGGTTACCAATCCTTGGGGTGGGGGCGGAGGGGCTAAACCGCAGGGAGGGGTGTTCACAGACCAAGGCTGGCAAGTCTGCTTTCCTGTCCAGCCAAGGCTGCTGCTGCTCCAGGGGCCTGTGTGGGGTGTGCACCGGTGCCTCCACCTCCGTAGGGAAAGAGAACAGCTCACAGCGCACCAAGCTTTAGTTTGCTGGCCCGGCTTCTCAGCAGTCAACTCCCCAAGCGGCCAACAGCCCCGAGGGGATTTGGGCATATGATAACCTCCGTTCCGGAAGAACGCTGGGGATCAGAGGTTCTGGGATTCACCGAAGACACGGGGCAAATAACAGGAGTCTCAGCCTGGATCCCACAGCCCTAGTTTCATGTTTCCTCCCTACTACGGACAATTTCTTACAGTTGCCTGTATCAGTGACCACTGCCAAGGACCGGGCCTTTTGGGTCATCCAGAACCAGGTGGCCCCCGCTTTACCCCTTAAGCGGGGAAGGGGGGGTGTCCTGCCACTGGATAAAGTCAGGGGCTGTCTGCTGCAGTAGGCCGGGTGGACAGAAGCGATGGCGTCCAGCTCCTCGGAAGGTTTCGAGGGTGTGAGTCTCCAGGCCAGATCGAGCGCCAACCAGGGACCCGGGTGCGGGACGAGCGGTGGGAAACGCGAAGAGGTTCCTACAGTGCACGACGGGGCAGAAAGGCCACCCCCACATGGCGGAGCCGAGACCCGAAGAGGAAGACTCCACTGCAGGGACGGGAGCTGCGGCCTGCCCCGGGGGCCTGGGGACGGCGAGGAGGGGCGGGGAGGGCGCCAGTTACCGCGGCAGACGGGCTCCCGCTCGCGCGCAGGTTAGCCTCCGCCGGGAGGCTCGCCGCGAGCCCCGCCTCCGAGCTGGCCAGGGGCTCAGCAGCCAGTGAGGCTCCGCCTCCGCCTGGGGAGCCGCCGACCTCGCGCCCGGCGGCCGAGGCGCCTCCCCCGGGCCTTCCGCGACCCGGAGCCGGAGGTCGGGTGGCGCTGTAGCTTCCCCGCGTCCCCGCGTCACCCCGCCACGCCGACCCCTCCTCCGGGTGTATCCCACAGCACGCAAGCGCTCTCCTCTCGAGTCGAGGCGCTGAGAGGGCCGGACTTCCCAGGCCACTGGAAAGTGGGAGGCTGGACTCGGATTGTGTTTTTCCTTTCTCCCTCGCACGCGATGCGCCGTGCTAGGGTGCCATCGTTTGAACGCTCCTTAACCTCTTCGGTCTATTCCAGCTCTCTCGTTTTTTCCCTTGACCCGTTTGTCTTCCACTCTCACTTCTCTTTCTCCCAGTTGACTTTATATTTGTGTTTTTAAAAGCTTCATTTTTCTTAAGGACGTAAAGAATATATGCACAACGTAGAAAGCTTGGAAAACGCAGAACGGTACACAAGAAGAAAACATCCTTCAATCCTTCACTCAAAATTTGCCATTCACTTTGCTAATATTTTTCCCTCTGCATTTTTCAAAAATTCTTTTAAAAGCAGTGTCCAATATGAATTTTATGATGACCTCTTTTTAGCTACCTTTTTAAAAAATTGTTTAAAAAAATGAACTTTTTCTCGCGTCACTAATTAAGGCAAGAATACTGGAGTGGGTTGCCGTTCCTTCTCCAGGGGATCCTCCTGACCCAGGGATCAAACCTGTACCTTCTGTGTCTCCTGTATTGCAGGCAGATTCTTTACCACTAAGCCACCCAGGGACAATTAATTAAAAACAACATCATCCTCTCCAGTGTGGTGTAGATTTCCACAGCAGGGTGGATTGTTGATGGACATTTAAATTGTCTCCAACTTGTTGCTGTAAAAGATGCCACGCATGTTAAGTCACTTCAGTTGTGTCCATGGACTGTAGTCCATGCGGCCCCATGAACTGTAGACCCCTAGGCTCCTTTGTACATGGGATTCTCCAGGCAAAGATACTGTAGTGGATTGCCATGCCCTCCTCCAGAGGATTTTCTGGACCGGGGGATCAAACCTGCATTTCCTGTGGCTCCTGCATTGCAGGTGAATTCTTTACCAGTGAGCTACCGGGGAAGCCCCATAAAGGATGCTAAATCCTGAGCTTGGATCTGTCAGTCACTTCATCTCCGCCACACCCTCCTGCTTGTTGGAGAGGTTGGGAAGCTATGAGGTTGTTTAGTAACAAGGCTGGTAGGCCACATCCATCTCATTCTGGCAGTCAGTCCTGAAGGTCAAGTACTCCCTGATTCTCCCTCCCTCCGGCCAGTTCAGCAATTTTTGCCAGCACCCAATATCTGTATTAAATCTCAACCTCTCCACATGTTTATAGAGTCTTCACATTTTCTTGTTTGAACCGAATTCACATAATTCTTTCCTTAAGCTACATCTCTGTGAAATCTCTTTATACCATGTCATCCTTAGGATGTTCACAGTCCTTGCTGCAAAGTTTGGTTCTTCACTAAAAGCACTGTATCTTGTGTCTTGCCACATCTATGTTCATGTTTCCCAACAACCATGTGGCCCCTTGCGAAAACCCTTCTGCCTCCCCTTGTAGGCTTGGCCAGCCTCGCACCCCTTGGGCACTGGAAATGGCACTCACTCCATGGTGGACTGACTCAAGGATTATTTGGTCAGTCATCAACAGGCTTCACTGATAGAGGCAGTGAGCCCATGACAAAGCAAGTATCAGTCTCCATATGGTCAGACCGCTTGGAAAGCTGTGGTAGGTGTGAGAGGCTAGTAGCAAACAAGAAGTGGCCCCCTGGGGAGAGGTTGAAGGCTGTGTCCTGTGAGAAGCAGCTGAAGGAACTGGGAGTGTCCACCCCTTAAAGCTCAAGCAGCAGGACTGCACCCTCCAAATCTCCAAAGGGCAAAAGCAGACATAGTCTGAGGGGTCCTAGAAGATGGAGCCAGACCCATGAGGGTAAGTTACCTGGGGCAGAGGAAGAACCTCATGACAAAGCAGAGCTGGCCAAGGTGGGGTGGGAGGAGCTGCCTTGAAAGGTAGTGATCCCCTCATCACTGGAGAAGAAAAAAAGGGTAATAAAACCACTTGGCAAAATTCTGTAGAGGAGAATACAAAATAAGGACTGAACTAGACAGGTGGTTCCCAAACTTAGTTGTTCATCAGAATTGCCTGGGGACCATAATAAAAAAATAACAGCAAAAAACTTTATAATCTCCCTGGGTTTACCTTTAAGAGATTCTAAATTATTAGATGTTGGCTGCAACCCAGGAATTTTTTAAGTTTCCCATACGCTTCTGACGCACAACTATATTTAGGAAGCATCAGCCTAAGTGGTCTTTGATATCTGACTCCATCACGGATGGTTTTCATAAAGAGACCTATTGAAGGAATGTTTTATCTGCACCTAGATTCCATTCAGCAGGTCCACCCCTTACATTTCATAAACTGTGGCTGGCATCGGAAGTCACCAAAGTAGTCAGTCCTGCTGAAAGGCATTTGTAAAAACACGCAAAAATTAAAAAACCAAAAAATTTCCACAATGCCTGACATTTATGATTTGGAGAGGAGGATGAATGTGCAATAACTCAGGGTAAAATGCACAGATAACTTTTGCAGTAGGAATATTTTAGATTCAGCTTTTTAATTAACAAGAAAAATCCAGGCCTTTTAGATGAATATTGAGCCTGGAGCTCCTGTGAGTGTTTGGACTGAAAGAATTGAAGGGAGGTGGTGAGATAACACTAAGCCACAGTCAGGTCACTGTTAGCAAGGAATGTCATCCAGGGATGTGCCCTGATGGGGGAAGAGAAGCTGTTTCTTTCCTTCGAGGTTTTAAAGCCTTGGATGCCTAGGAAGTTACTCAAGAAGACTCCAGGCTTAGAGACAATGAACAGATTTCGAACAAACAGACATGTCAGCTGCCCTGAACACTGACTCTACGCTGAGCGTAGCAAGTGCCTCTGTTCTCAGCATTTGAACTGAAGATGGAAGGCCCGGTCAAGACCCCGAGAGAGCTGCGGGGAATGGAAGTTTAAAAATAAAAGGTGCGTGTAAAAGCAAACCAAAATATACCCCCACTTTTTCTCCTAAGTGATCCTCCACACTCTACTAAATTTCACGCTGTGTCCATGAACTAAATCTGAATGTTGCCAAACTAAGCCAGTCCTAAGTCTTTCCCACAAACTCTGTCCCTCTCACCTGCCTGGCTTCCTTGCTCACTCCCTCCCACACAAGCATGCAACCGACGTTGGGATGGAAGACGTGGCAGCCCTGGGCGTCTGCAGTTAACGATCCTGAGGTAGGGAGGACTGGGAGGTAGGGAGGTGATCCTGGGTCATATGGCGGCTCCAGTGTAATCACAAGGGTCCTCATCAAAGACAGGCGGGAATGCCAACATCAGAGAAGATGTGATGATGGAAGCAGAGGGTGGAGTGATGCAGCCACAAGCCAAAGAATTCAAGCAGCTGGGAAAGAAAAGAGAACAGTTTTCCCCTAGAGTCTCCAGAAGGCTCTGCCAACACCTTGATTTTGCGCAGTGATACTCATTTCAGACTTCTGACTCCCCAGAACAGTAAGATAAAGTTTGTGTTGCTTTTGAGATATTAAATTCGTAATAATGTGTTACAGCTAACAAATGGAAAACTAACATTGATTTACTCATTGATAGTCCTTGAAAGCATTTGGGTTTATGGCCGCTGGCCTAGCTGGAGCAGGTCAGGTGGCCGACAGTATTCTGTTGTGTAGACACACCTTAATTATGGTGGACATCATTTCTTTTGCCTGCCCGGCATTCCTTTCTTTTAAAAACAGCACCACCCCCCTCCTGCCTTTCCTGCGAAGAACTAAAGAGCCTCTTGATGAAAGTAAAAGAGGAGAGTGAAAAAGTTAGCTTAAAGCTCAACATTCAGAAAACTAAGATCATGGCATCCAGTTCCATCAGTTCAGTTCAGTTCAGTTGCTCAGTCATGTCCGACTCTTTGCGACCCCATGAACCACAGCACGCCAGGCCTCCCTGTCCATCACCAACTCCCAGAGTCCACCCAAACCCATGTCCATTGAGTCGGTGATGCCGTTCAGCCATCTCATCCTCTGTCGTCCCCTTCTTCTCCTGCCCCAATCCTTCCCAGCATCAGGGTCTTTTCCAATGAGTCAACTCTTCGCATGAGGTGGCCAAAGTATTGGAGTTTAAGCTTCAACATCAGTCCTTCCAATGAACAGCCAGGACTGATCTCCTTTAAGATGAACTGGTGGGATCTTCTTGCAGTCCAAGGGACTCTCAAGAGTCTTGTCCAACACCACAGTTCAAAAGCATCAATTCTGCGCTCAGCTTTCTTCACCGTCCAACTCTCACATCCATACATGTCCACTGGAAAAACCATAGCCTTGACTAGATGGACCTTTTTTGGCAAATTAATGTCTCTGCTTTTAAATATGCTATCCAGGTTGGTCATAACTTTCCTTCCAAGGAGTAAGCATCTTTTAATTTCATGGCTGCATTCACCATCTGCAGTGATTTTGGAGCCCAAAAACATAAAGTCTGACACTGTTTCCATTGTCTCCCCATCTATTTCCCATGAAGTGATGGGACAAGATACCATGATCTTAGTTTTCTGAATGTTGAGCTTTAAGCCAATGTTTTTACTCCCCTCCATCACTTTCACCAAGAGGCTTTTTAGTTCTTCTTTACTTTCTGCCATAAGGGTGGTGTCGTCTGCATATCTGAGGTTATTGATTTTTCTCCCTGCAATCTTGATTCCAGCTTGTGTTTCTTGCAGCCCAGCATTTCTCATGATGTACTCTGCATATAAGTTCCATCACTTCATGGAAAATAGATGGGGATACAATGGAAACCATGAGAGTCTTTATTTTCTTGGGCTTGAAAATCATTGCAGATGGTGACTGCAGCCATGAAATTAAAAGATGCTTGCTTCTTGGAAGAAAAGTTATGACCAACCTAGACAGTATATTTTAAAGCACAGACATTACTTTGCCAACAAAGGTCCATCTAGTCAAGGCTATGGTTTTTCCAGTAGTCATGTATGGATGTGAGAGTTGGACTATAAAGAAAGCTGAGCACCTAAGAATTGGTGCTTTTGAACTGTGGTGTTGGAGAAGACTCTTGAGAGTCCCTTGGACTGCAAGGAGATCCAACCAGTCCATCCTAAAGGAGATCAGTTCTAAATATTCATTGGAAGGACTGTGTTGTGGCTGAAGCTCCAATACTTTGGCCACCTGATGTGAAGTACTGACACATTTGAAAAGATCCTGATGCTGGGAATGGTTGAAGACGGGAGGAGAAGGGTTCAACAGAGGATGAGGTGGTTGGATGGCATCACCGACTCAATGGACATGGGTTTGGGTGGACTCTGGGAGTTGGTGATGGACAGGAAGGCCTGGCATGCTGCAGTCCATGGGGTCGCAAAGAGTTGGACATGACTGAGCAACTGAAGTGAACTGAACTGAACTGAGCTCTCCTGCCTTCACCAACAACATTTTTGAGTCAGAACTACCCATCGTAGCATTCTGCAAGAGAGATCTCGTTACACCTTGTTAAATATAAAGGCCTTCTTTTCTGTGTGTGCAACAAGCCACCCAGTGATGGGCGGAGCAAGGGTGGAGAATGAAGTCTGGAAGACTAGTAGAGCCCCACTGAATGAAGAGGCAAGTTCAAGTTGCAGGTAATAGGGGTAGGCATGTGCTCACTCCTGGAGGTGAGAGGGGTCAGAGTGTATTCAAAGAACTGGGAGAAGACAAGTGGGACAGAAGCAAGAAGCACAAAGGGATGGATGGTTCTGGAAGAGGCTGGAGGCATGGACAGGGACCAAACCATGTGGGGGCCTGGGTAAGAACTCTGACTCCTGGGCCAGACTCACTGGATAAATCTAACATGGTCCCACCTGGAGGAGCTGAGAAGACAGCAGAGAGACTGACCCAAACAAAATGAACGCAATAAATTGTCATATACCTCTAACAGATATTAGCATCCGGTTCTGTGGAAGCACAGGGGGGCTCCCCAGGTAGCAGAGTGGTAAAGAATTTGCCTGCCAAGCAGGAGACGCAAGTCTGATTCCTGAGTCGGGAAGATCCCCTGGAGAAGGAAATGGCAACTCACTCCAGTACTGTTGCCTGGGAAATCCCACGGACAGAGCAGCATGGCGGGCTACAGTCCTTGGGACTGCAAAGAGTCGGACACGAATTTGTAACTAAACCACCACCACTTTCAGCTGAGCCATGAATTAGTTAGAATCAGTTCAGACACACATGATTAAACAGAGGTTTTCAACTGTGTGTCAGCATCACCTGGAAAGCTTTCTGAAGCACTTCTGCCTGAGAAACGCTCCAGACCGACAGAATTGGGATTCCCTCCGAATTGTACTGTGTTGTCTGGTTTTTCTTGTTGTTTCATTTTGTTTTGAAGTTCCTCTGTTGATCCTAATATATAGCCACACTCATGAACTACTAACTTAAGAGAAAATTCAAAATAAAAGTGGCTTAAAGGAAGAGAAGTCTACCATTCCCTCACTTAAAAAAGTCTGCAAACAAACTGTAGGGCAGGGGGCCTCAGTTCTGTCTTCCTTTCCACAATAGAGGATCCTACTAGACTTTTGAGGAAAAGGAGGCCAGTTAACATGATCCCAATCCCATTTGCAATTTGAAAAGATCATATGGTTGAAGCATGTGTCTCCTCTAGTTTCCTAGGGAAAAGTTATGTTACCAAGAACAGCAGGTGTTGGTAATTATTAAGCTGGCTGCTGATGGACACAGGGGATCCATTATACTCTTTCTCTCGGTGTGTGTATTTAAACTTGCTCATAATAAAAAGTTAGAAAAAATTAAGAAAAGGTTATGTTACCACATCAATAGGATGTGTTCTCCTGGTTCAAAGCCTCTGTAATGGATCTGTCCCTTCGTGACCCTTATGAATGGCCCCAAGGGGTCCATGTCTTTCTAAATCCACAGTTAATTATTGGACAGCAATCACAGAACCAGACAGGGGTTGTGCAAAGGACTTGGGGGCTGGGCTGAGAGCTTGGCTCCTGGTCCCCACACCAGCCTCTCTATGTGACCTTGGCCAACTTCCCCTCTCTTGGCCTTGACCTTCTCCACTATAAGAGGAGGGGCTATGAGATGGACAAAAGGGCTATTAGGTGATCAGGGCCCCAGAGAGTTCTAGTAAAGCTGCTGTTAGCAGGGTCCTTGAACCACAAAGTTTGAACTCCAAATGTGTGCTTCTTATGAAACCCGCTCAGCTGACTTCCCCATCCTGTTGGCTTCGCTGGATCTGGGCCATGATGAGGAAATGGTTGAAGCTCCAAGAGTTGGCAGGGGCCAAGCGTGTCCTCACACACTTGCTTGCTGGGGGAGCCTGGTACGCTACCCTACTGTTAGTGACAAACACAGTGTGATTTGTCAACAATCTCACCAGGGCCTCTAGGGTCCAGCAGTATCCAACTCCCAGGTGACCAGAGGAGGACAGCAGGGGTGAAGAGCTGCTCAGGAGGCCCTTGACTTTCACCTCTGTCTCCAGTCAGTTCTCTCTGCTTCAGAGACTATTTCCTCCGCACAGCCCTCACCAGGCCCGGAAGTTCCCACGCTGACAAGCATCCAGCATCCATTATCCCTCGCTCTCAGCTTCTGTTACTGACAACCCTGTCACAGAGGCCCTGGCCAGGCAGAGACGAACCAGCCTCCATCCCCATCCTCAGGTCACTCACAGGCTGGGGAGGCAGAAAGACACAGAAGCTGGCATGCTTTTCTCATGCAGCAGAACACAAGGAAACAAGAGATGGAGCAAAACAAATCTGGGAAAGCCTGGGGAGGCTTCCTGGAAGAGGTGATACTTGGGCTGAGTCTTGAAACTTGAAAAGGGCTCGGGGAGAGATGCCATTTCTGGAAGACACAGTTGCATGTGCTAAAGGCCAGAGATGCATGGCAGCTTGGAGACTCAGGGAGCTGTGAGTAGCCCCTGCTGGCTGGTACCTGAAGGGTGATGGGCGGGGAGGGGAGCAGTGAGAGAGCCAAGGCTGGAGCACTTAGAGGGAACAGATCGCAAAGGGCCTTGAGTGTCGTGCTAAAGTTCTCAATGTCATCCTGAGCAGGCACAGAAGGACTTTAAGGCAGGAGGGTTAGAGAGAGAACCTTTTAATTTCATCAGATCCCATGGCAGTGAGTGAAGATTAGGTTTAGCTCTGAGTGACAGAAACTCTAATAACAGTGGCAAGAGTTGATTTCTCTAAATAAGTAAAAGAATCCCAGAGGTAAGCAGTCTAGGAAGGTGATAAATGATCCTCAAGGATATTCGCCCTTTCTGATTCCTCATTTGGTCATCCTTAGCAGTGAGCATTCAGAGAAGGCAATGGGACCCCACTCCAGTACTCTTGCCTGGAAAATCCCATGGATGGAGGAGCCTGGTAGGCTGCAGTCCATGGGGTCGCTAAGAGTCGGACACGACTGAAGTGACTTAGCAGCAGCAGCAGTGAGCATTATCTTCATGGTTCAAGAAGGCAGCTACCGCATCCGTATTTCAGGTGGCAGAAAGGAGGGAGGAAGGAAAAACAAAAAGGCAAAGAATGCATTCCAGCTGCTTTTAAAGAAGGGTCTCTGTGGAGAAATGAACTGACAGCGTGGCATCAGGCAGGCACCCCTGCCCCTTCACTTAGGCTCACGGCCTCTTCACTTAGGCTCTGTAAACAGCGATATTGCTGGCCTCGGTAGCCCCGCGCCTGTGCGCGCACTTGGCCATGAGTCACTTCTGTCCTGTCTTGGTATACCAGTAGTCTTTGAAGACGCTCAGCTGCTGCTGCCCAGAGAGAATAAACATGTCTACAGCCCCCACAGCTCCCCGAGTCTTCTTCCAGCTTTCCTGGTCGTGCCTTAACTGGCCTGGGTTCCGTGAAGCGTGTCGTCAGCAAGATAGTCTCCAAAGCTGCCCCGAAACACGTATACTTTTCATCCCATGGGCAAGAACTTAGTCACGTGGTAGAGCGAGCTGCAGTGGATGCTGGGAAATTAGTCTTTATTTTGGGTGGTCGTTTTGCGGGCTTCCGTTTCTGTGACTACGGAAAGACAGACACGGGGGATGACTAGGCGTCTACAGACGCTTCTGCTGTGAAGACAAGTGTTAGCAATTTCACTGACAAATAAGGACACTGAGGCTCAGAGAGAGAAAATGACTGACTAGAAGTGGGACACCTGGAATTGCAAAGCTTGACTGGGAATGCCACACTCTAAAGTACCAGGCAAGCGACAGTAGGTGACTGGCCCAGGCTGAGTCTCTCCTCTCCAAATCTGCTTCCAAAGATCCTGCCGGGCATCTGCCTCTGCGTGTCATCCAGCAGGAGCAGCCCCTACCAGAGGGGATTCCGGGGCGGCTAATCCTGCCCCCGGCCTCACAGAATCAGACAGATCAGGGGACAAGGGGACTGTTAGAGCTTCAGGTCCAACCTCACCACTGTACAGATGGGGAGACTGAGGCCCAGAGGCACCAAAGGATTTCTCCAGGTCCTCCGGGGAACCCATGGTGAGGAGGGGGTTGGACGAGCACCTGTAATGAGGACCCATAGGTGGCACACACAGTCTTATCTATTGTTCACCTGGAGCCAGGTGTGATATTTAAACAACCTTTCAGATAGGCTGCATCCTAATTAAGGCACCAGCTGCAGGTGAAACTGCCTCAGGGTTGGAATAAGAAAGGTGTTTCCCGCTGCCCATCTGTTCATATGGATTATGTAAGGATCGTGGAATATTCCCTCCCCAGAACAGAGTGTTGTGTCTCCACAGTGAGGACAATGGAACCGCAGAGGAGAGAGGACACGGGTGTAGTGGGCAGAGCCCCAGGCTGGGGGGCCAAAGGCCTGGATCTCAGGCTGCCTGCCTCACTGTGGGCTCTCTGGATCTAACTGTCCATGGAGTGAGAGGATTAGGCTCGATCACTGACCCAAATGAAATCTTACACAGAAGGCCAATGTTAAGCCAGGTAAAAAGAAGCAGCTTGGCAGAGCCCACCCCTGGTGACCCCGAGACAGTTCAAGGAGCCTGCGGCTCCGTGGTCCTTCCCAGCTGTGCCCCTGGGCCGAGGGGGGTCTAGAAATATTCATGAGGAAGGGACAGAGTAACGTGCTGGGAGGGCAGGGACCAGAGCGTGTGGCCTCCACCTATCCTGGTGAGAGTCCTCCTTGGGGTCGGAGGACAGTTGGTTGGTCCTCTTAGGGCCAAACTTTTGGACCAAATGACCTGCTAGAAAGGAGACTCAGGAGACAGAGCAGGGGTCCCTGGCTGCGAGGGGGCCTCATTCCCAGCCGCACACTGAGTGGGTCCATAAGCCAGGCCCTGCTCTGGGGTGTAAAGGGTGGGGGAGGCTCCTCAGAGAGCCAGTAAGAAGACTGGGAAGTACTCGAATCCGTGGAGGGGCCTAGGCACATATTCTAAGCTCTGACTGACGTAGTATCCAGCACTGACACCGCACGTGAGCCTGGCTCTGACGCTTCTGCGGCTTGTTCTCGTGTCCCGCTCCCTTGGCCAGGCATTGCTCCTCTGGATGCTGAATCACGGGAAGGTTTGATGAAGGGGTGGGGTCCTAGGGCAGGGATTGGGAGGCTAGAGTGGAGGTGAGCTACTGGGGGCTTAGGTATCAGCTGCTTACAAGCTGGTAAGTGATGATTTCATCTTAAAGCACCTGTATGGCAGTGCTGGGGCTTCCCAGGTGGTGCTAGTGGTAAAGTACCTGCCTGCCAATGCAGGAGACATAAGAGTCGAGGGTTCAGTCCCTGGATTGGGAAGGTCCCCTGGAGGAGGGCATGGCAACCCACTCCAGTATTCTTGCCTGGAGAATCCCATGGACAGAGGAGCCAGGCGGGCTACAGTCCATGGGGTCACACACAGTCGGACACGACTGAAGCGACTCAGCACGCACACATGCGGCAGTACTAGTCCTTTTCAGCTGAACATGAGTCCTGCCTTTTCATTCAGGACTTGAGTCAAAGCGGTTCATCACTGGGATGGGATGACTATGAATTCATGGTGTTGTCAGCCTGACTACACGGGACAGGAGACTAGATCGCCTCAAGCCCGGCAGAGCGACGCTAGCAGGCCAGGCAATAGTGGCAGAGTAGGACAAAGAGGCAGCCACCACGTCCAGAAGCCATGGCATCTGTGGCCTTGGACCTGCAGTTAAGTGCCTGCTGGGGACAGATCAGCGCCTTTAATAGGCATGTTTATTTAACAGGCTTCCTGACTTGAAATACCCGGAGGGAAAAAGGATAATTCAATCTTGTTTTCAAGCAAAAACAAAACACAAGGGGGAGGGTGGGTAATGAGGGGGCTGAACCATCCTCCTGCTACGAGGCGGGGGCTGGAATCTCAGACTGCCTCCCGCCTAGCCCATCTCAGACCTCAAGCCGGGACAAAAGAATGGCTGTACTGAGGCTGGCGATTTATTGCAAGTAACCTTTGCAAACCTGTTTCATCGTTATCTCTTCATAATCACCACCGTCATTTTCTGCTTCCCAGACCAGTGGTTGTGGCAGAGAGCACCCCACCCCACCCCTAAGGTACAGGTTTCAGCCCCACAAAACCAGGGTCCGCTCCTGCTTGTCTCCTGAGTCCTGCTCCCAGGGCTTGCAGCCCCTGGTCTCCCTTCCCAAAGCTCTCTCCAGCTAGGAAACGGTTTCCTCCCTCCGCCTGAGGAGCATGGAAGAGGAAAGGCAATTATTTTCGAAAACTCGAGGCCACCCCTTCAAGGCAGCCCTTGAGTCCATAGTAAATCAAGCCCTTGGTCTTAAAGCCGGAAGGATTTTTAAAAATTCTGATCTGCCTGCCAGACAGGCCCTTTCCTTCCGGAATGTGTATAAATGGGTCATTTCTTGCAACCTTAAGGCAATGCTAGGAGCAAGACACTCGCCTAGTGACACTTCCCTGTGCTGTGATGCTCGCTGGATGCTCACAAATCCAGAGAGACCTCCGATTACACCTCATCTGCTTAGACACAGTGTGAAGGCTTGTGTACCTGGAAATGTCACTGTGTCACTGATCGACTGAGCCTTCCTAGTTAGCCTCAAATTTTTGAAGGAGGGTAGAAGGGGACACTGAAACATGGTGATGATCTAAGATGATCCATCTGCCTAGATTGAAAAAATAATTAATATTTACTGAGGGCTTATGTGTGCTGAGTCCTTTACGTGGATTACCTGATTTGGGGCTCCTCACACCCATGTGATGGATACCTAACTATAGTTTCTATCTCAGAGGAGGAACAGATTTAGAGAGGGGTTGCTCAGCCTGGCTGCAAGTTAGAATCACCAGGAGGCTTATAAAAACACTCATGCCCAGACCCTACCCCAGATGACCTAAATCAGAGTCTAGACAGGGAAACTGGCCACAAGTGTGATTTTAAGTGCTCCAGGTGATTCTAATGTGTATCAGAGTCAGAAGAAAAGAGGGAACTATGAATTTGCTCAAAGTCACCTGGGACATTCTGACCCAGGATGTCCGACTCACCCGGCCCTCCTTGAACTTGCTGGAAATCAGGGCTGGTCAGTGCTCTCCCAGAGGAACTGGGGGTTTGAGCTTCCTCCCCACCTTACCAGCAAAGGTATTTGTGAGCCTGAGACCCGCAGCACTTACAGCTCCTGGAAGCAGGGGTGATGTTTATCTCCTGCGCTAGACGTTCCTGATTGGACCAATGGGTATGACACTGATTTGTTCTTGCTGCTGTAACGAATTACCACAAACCTGTGGTTGGAAATAATAACACGTTTGCTCTCTTGTGACTCTGGAAGTCAGAAGCCTGAATCAGTTTCACTGACCGAAATCAAGGTCTTTGGGGCCATACTCCTTCCCGAGTGTGGGGAGGCTCTAGGAGAGAATTCATTTCCTTCTCTTTTTCAGTCTCTAGAGCTACTTTTCTTGCATTCCTTGGCTCATGGTCCTTTCCTTCATCTTCAAAGCCAGTGGCATATTATCTGCTTTCTTTTTATAAGCACACCAGTGATTGCATTTAGGTCTTACCTGGATAATCTAAGAAAATCTCCTTATTTTAAGATCTTTAATCACATCTACAAAGACCCTCTTTCCATCTAAGACCTGCCCACTTGAAATCCTGGGCATGGGGATTGATCTGGGAGTCCGCCCACCGCTGAGGAGTCTCATGAATACTTTAACCCCTGCTTCAGGCCCACTCTCCTTCTCTGCTGAAGCTGTCTCTCACTCTGCTTGGGTTGCGATAACAAAACACCACAGGTTGGATGGCTAAATTAATAAAAATTTATTTTCTCACATTTCTGGAAGTTAGAGGCCAAGAGTTAGTTTCTGATAAGAATGCTCTTCCTGGCTTCTAAACAGCCACTTCCTTGCTCTGGCTTTACACGATGGGGGGAGAGAGAGAGATAGCGCTCTTCTTATAAGGACACTAACGCTATTGGATCAAGGGCCCACCCTTATGACTTGAAAGTGAAAGTGAAAATTTTTCAGTCCCGTCTGACTCTTTGCGGACCCCTGGACTGTAGCCCACCAGGCTTCTCTGTCCACAGAATTCTCCAGGCAAATACTGGAGTGGGTTGCCATTCCATTCTCCAGGGGATCTTCCAGACCCAGGGATGGAACCTGTGTCTCCTGCTTTGCAGGCAGATTCTTCACAGTCTGAGCCAGCAGGGAAGCCCCTTTTATGACCCTATTTAACCTTATTTTAAGCACCTATAGGCCCTATCTCCAGACACAGTCTTACTGGGAATTAGGGCTTGCACATGCATTTTAGGTGGACACAGTTCAGTTCATAGCAAGGGGACTGCAGGCCCAAACTACTAAGGTTTAGAGGACAGAGCTGCTAATCTCCCGGGAGTTCTTCTTCTAAACTGAGCTGGACTTTGGGAAGATGGGAAGGATTTAACTTCTAATGTTTATTTTTTGCTTCTGATGATATGAAAAAAATTCATGTTCATTGTAAAAAAAGAAAATTGACTGAGGACGGTGCTGGTGGTCCAGTGATTAAAAACCTACCTCCCAGTGTAGGGGACACAAGTTCGATCTTTAGTCTGGGAAGATTCCACATGCTGAGGGCAACTCAGCTCAGGCCCTGGAGCCCTGCTCTGCCGCAAGACGGCCACTGCAGTGAGAAGCCTGGGCAGTGCAGCTAGAGAGTGACCTCTGCTCCTCGCAACCAGAGAAAGCCACAGCCGAAAAACAACCTGATTAAAAAAATTGATTCAAAATATTAGAGTGAAAAGGATAAAAATCACCCAGTGATAACCACTATTCCCATTTTTGGGTGTTTCCATCCAGTTTTGTTTTCTATAAATATACACGAGATCCTACGGTTTTCACATGAAAAGCAGGATGGTGAAGTGTATTCAAAAGAACATGCAGCTTGAGGCCTGAAGACCTGGTGTCTCAGTTTAACTTTCCCACATAATACGTTGTGTTCCTAAAAGTTTCCAACATCTTCTGTTCCTAAGCCTCAGTTTTCTTGCCCGTCAGTTAGAAATAGCTACATTCAATCTGCAGGGCCACTGTGAGGAATATGAGAGCTACGACTGTGGAGGGTGACCAGCACCCGGAAGGGTACACCCAAGTCCAGCATGTGTCGGTCGATGACCCGTCTGAGCATCAGAGGAGAGATGAGGGAACAGCCCAGGGACCGTTGGGACCGAAGGCCTGGAGGTGGGAAGGGCGTGGAGGGGAGGAAGTGTCCGGGAAGGGTTGGCAAGAGCTCAGAGCGTGTGAGGGAGCAGAAGTTTGGTCAATAAGCTTGTGATGGACTCTGCCATCTATTCGTATGCCCACTTAGCTCCTCCAGCCTGTGCCCCATGCCCACTGCCCTGAACCCCGTGCACTCAGCCCCCATCCTAGCATCCCTGCCCCGAGGAGAGGCACTGACTTCCTTGGATTCCCCTTTGTGTCATTCTTTTTACCGCCAAAGTTTACCCCTCCTTTGTCTCTTTGCCGTTTCCCTCTTCTCTCTGCTAGGGTCAGGCTGGATGAAAACATCCTCAGGGACCAATTAGGGCTTGGATGTCTGGTCAGAGAGCTATACCTGCTAAGGCATTCTCACAATGTGTCTTTGGGCATGTTTCTTCTCCTCTTTGGACGTCTGCTGTTCACCTGCAAAGCCCGAGAGCTAGACCAGACCAGTGGTTCCCAGGCAAAGGCCTTTCAGAGTTAAAACACTCTATAGAGAATATTATCTCTTGGAAATACATCCTCTTATGTGAGTTCATTCCCCTGGAGAGGTAGACACAGTAGATCCCAGCAGAGAGCCAGGGGGGCTCTTTGATAATGATGGGGGTCTCTCTTGGGACTAAAAGGCTGAGGACTTCTGGCTAGGATGTCCCCCAAGTCCCATCCAGGCATCACAGTCTGAGACTCTCAGATCACGTCAGCTTGAGAAAGCACTTCCCAACCAGCAGAACTGCCCCACGATGAAAAGTGCTTCCTTGATAGGGAGTGAGTTCTTCGTCGTCAGGGTGTGCAAACGGAGGCCAGACGCTGGCAGGGGTATTGCAGAGCAAGGGTTGTAAACTGAGAGGCAGCCAGAGGCCAGGCAGATGGCCTGCCAAGATGGAAGTGGGTTTGCATGTTAAACATGTAAAGGGCCAAACAAGAATTGCCTCTTCCATTTTTTTCTAGGATCACGTGGCCCTCTTGGTTTTTTTTTTGGTTGTTGTTCTATTTTTCATAGATTGACCATTCAAAGGCTTCTCTACTTTAAGAAAAATAATGCTGCAACTGGGTTGATAAACAGTAACTAGTCCTTGGCCTCAGTCACAGGGGCAAGAATGATGAGGAGTGTGGTCAGTGGACATCTCACGCCCTCTCAATGGGACAGCCAGGCTGGGTCACTGGCCAGATGTGACCACAGGCCATAGTGGTCAGAGTGTCCTACTTTCCAGGGAGGCAGAAAATCTGGGTAGTTATAAAGAAACTCCCTCTCTTTCTTTCCCTTTTTCTTTAGTTGTACTGCCATTTTTGTTTGTTTTGGCTACACCATGACTTGCTGGATCTTAGATTCCTGACCAAGGATTGAACCTGGGCAATGGGAGTGGAAGTACAGAGTCTTAACCACTGGGTTGCCAGGGAATTCCCCAAAACAAACTTATACTGAAGGATAATGCACATACAGAAAAGTGCATTAAGTATATCACAAGTGTACAGCTTGAGGAATTTTCACAAAATGAATGTACCTGTGAGAGAAGCATCAAAAACAAAACATTGTGAGTGCCCAGAACTCCCCACCCCACTGCCCCTTCCAGTGACCCTCCCTAATGAGGGTAACCATTGTCCTGACTTCTGATACCATAAAACAGTTTAGCCTGTTTTTGAGCTTTATACAAATGGAATCACAGGACACTGCATCTAGTTTCTGTCCCTTAATGTCGTGACCGATTCATTCATGGAGCTGTCATTTCATCCTCATTGCTGCATGATATTCTCTGGGTGAGTCTACCCCGATTTATTCATTTGCTCTACTCTTGATGGGCTTTTGGGCTGTTCCCAGTATGGGTCAATTACATGCTGTGCCACTTTGAACATCTTATGTGTGACTTTTGGTGCCCTGATGCAACTGGGGGAGGAATTACTGGGCCACCGGGCATGTGGGTAGGTATTCAGCTCTTAGCAGATAATGACAAGCAGCTTTCCAAAGAGGTTGTTCTCATTTACATTTAGTAGCGCTGTGGACGAGAGTTCCAGTTGCCCCACTTCATCCTGTTTTTAAAACACTAACTACAAATTGTTAACACCCTTTGCAAGCCAACTAATACAGGTTTGACTGGTGGAACCTGTTTTCATCCTTTCTGATGGAGAGAATTCAAGCAACAGAGCAGCTGAGGGTTATGACAGGAGGAGTTCCTGTCTTTTGCTGAGGAGTCCAGGATTAGGTCTAACAAAGGGCCCAAATCTTTCTAAATTGTCTGCTCCCGCCCAATACCCACCTCTGAAGTTTGCGAAACAGGTATCACTGCCCCCGTTACCTTCCCCAGATCACCATGAGGATGCATTGCATGAGGATGCAGGGACGAGAGCTGTAAATATACAGTAATCATGGGATGGATCGGCATTACACCCAAGGCCGTGATTCCTATGTCAGCCTTTGGCGCAACACAAATCCTCTGCCATCCAGGAGTTCTAACTTCAGCCCAGAGCTCCTTCCTGTCCCCATGAGGCCCCCCATTCTTTCCAAGGGTCACCCTCTGCTCCTGACCATAGTCTTGGCTCTGGCCCAGTTCCCCCCACTGCCTCCAGTCCTCACCAGCTCCTCCCCTTGCAGCTGCCTTGATGAGTCAGGCATTCCCCCACCCCCTCCCAGCATCCCAGTCTTGTGACTTCTTAAATCTGTCACAGGCTCACAAGCCTGTCTGCAAGCCACCATGCTCACCATCTGCCTCACCACTCCTTCTCTAAGGTCCTCCAGGATGACTGAAGCCAGAGACCTGACTGCATCCTGACTCTGCCTCTGCCTCTAACTAGATGAATAACCCGGGGCACACCACTTAACCTCTCTGGGCCCTGATATCCACAGCAGTGAAAGGGGAATATCATGAATTCTTACCACCTGAGGTAGGTATAAGGAGTAAATGAAATACAGCACTTGGAGACTGTTAAGTTCACTTCCAGATGGGAGGTTTAGGCCCGAGAGAAGTGAAGGCACCCGTCCACGGTCACACAGCATGTCTGTAGAAGAGGTGGGAACTGAATTCGAGTTTCCAGGGTTCCAGGCCTGGCCTCCGCACACTGCCTGGGAGGGGTTTCTGTGGGGTTGTGCAGACCAGTGAGATTTCAAGTCAGGCCCCAGGAGGAATTAGAGAGAGGACCAAGAAAGAGGTCCATTTCTAGCCCTAACAAAAGGTAGTGGTTCTCTTTTTGATGAAAGCCAATCATATAGTAGGGGTCTGTAAGTGTGTGTTTGGTTGTCAGTCCTGCCCACCTCTTTGTGGCCCCATGGACTGTAGCCTGCCAGACTCCTCTGTCCATGAATTTCCCAGGCAAGAATACTGGACTCGGTTGCCATTTCCTTCTCCAGGGGATCTTCCTAACCCAGGGATTGAACTCACGTCTTCGGCACTACAGGCAGGCAGATTCTTTCCCACAGAGCCAGCAGGGAAGCCCCACGCTAGGTTTACTATATGCTTTATAGTCATGAGCTCTTCCCTCAAAAGGAAGCGGTCATTTTACAGGCGAGAACACCAAGGCTCAGAGGGGTCCACAAGCCTTGTGAGTGGTGAAGCCTGAGCTCCAGGTAGATGCCAGGCTGTTGCCTACTATGGGGTTAGGTTCCTTGCACCTTCTTAAACCAGTGTCTAAGTATGTGGGTGCTGGTGGCGTGGGGATGGCCGGGCCTCCTTTTCTAGGACAGGCAACTGTATCCCAGTGGCCCTTTCAGAAAAACCCTCTCTCTCTGAAAACCTCCATCTTTCCCTCCACACCCTTCGGCTACCTTCACCTTTGCGTTTCCTTCACCTCCACCAGGGAGCTTTGCTAGGAAGAGCTCGCCCTGGTGTTGGGAATCTCCTTTCCTTCTCCTGAACTGGGGTCTCACTCTGCCTGCTTTCCTCACCTGGCTTTGGGCATTTCTCTTCTTTGCTCTTGACCTCAGTTTCCCGATCTGCACGTGGACTACAGAGAAGGCTGTTAAGTGACCTTATCTCTCTTTTCCTAGCATTTCCTTCTGCTCCATGCAAGGGAGACTCAGCTGGGGGTAGAATCAAAAGGAAGGCAAAGGAACACAACATTGTAAATCAACTATACTTCAGTAAAATAAAAATTTTAAAAGAGGAAAGCAAATGGATTGGAGTAATTCACCAGGGAGTGAATGGCTAATAGCTACACCTCTGCCCCCATTTCTTATATTAGCCTTAAAAACAAAAGCCAAATAAACAAGAGGGTGAATCATCCTGGTGGCATTTTGTCTGGGCTGAAGAGAAAAGGGAATTATTCTGGCACTGAGGAGGGCAAGAGAGTTTGGGGCCAGAAACCTCTTCTCCACAGCCCCAGGCAAGACTTCAGGCTCTGGAGTCAGACTGAGCTGAGGTTCTATCCGCTCTGCCGCAGATGGCGCTTTGCGGCCTTGGCAGGTTAGTAACCTCTCTGAGCCTCCTTCTCCACATCTGTGAAATGCAGTGACAGTCCCTGCCTCTGACTGGTAATGTGCTGCAAACTACTAGCCTAGGTGGGGTACCCAGCACCCAGCAGAACTCCCAGTGGGTGCCCAGGTGTGGGCCCTGCTATCTTCCTTTCTTCTTTCCACTCCTGAATATAGATCTCCTCTCCTTTCCACCCCCAGGATCTGGGTGTGTTGGCTGGGAGTGGAGTAGACTAGGGGAAAAGAGGCAGTCTGCCCTGGCCTTACAGGATAGGAAGATGGTGGGGGACCTCCCTAGCAGAAGCCCCTAGCCCCACATTCTCTGACTGGGTGCAGATATTGGAAGCTGAGGGTTGGCTGTGGGACAGGCCTGGCTGCGGGCTCTGGGGTGCCAGGCGGGGTGGAGGGGGAAGCAGCTTGCCTCTAGGAAAATTGGCTTAGCTCACTGCTTTGTTTAGCTTCAAACATTCAACTTCTCGCTTCTATTTGAAAACCTGCGTATGATGTGCTGGCCTGGCAGCTGGTGAGAAACGGAAGCTGCATCTGGGCCTCGAGAAGACTTGGCTGTGTGTGTGTGAGAGAGACAGCCCAGTCTTCTCCGTGCCTGGGACCTCATTTGTCCACCCACTCACTCACGCATCCATCAAACATCTTTGCAAGATGCGGACATCCAGCTGGTAAGCTAGACCCACATGGCCCCTGCCCTCAGAGTTTAGGTTCTTACAGGGGAGGGATCCTTGATAGGTCTTTAGTCAAACCCCTGGTATGAAGGTCGAGGTCGTTAAGTGTTCTCAAGGCATGGAGTACGCTACCGTCAAGGTGGGCGACAGGCCTTAACCAGATGGAAGGGGCTGGTGAATTTAAAGTTTCTGCTGGTCCATTCATCCAACAGCTGTTTACGTTTACTCTGTGCCAGCAGGTTCTTCTCAGTGGAACTGTCACCCTGCTTGCCAAGGACTGCTTGAGGGCTGCGTGGACGTATTAATATGATCATCCTTCTTGGGACACTCCCGGCTGCTTGTACAATAGGAGCTCAGATCCTGAGACTGGGATGGGAAGCCATGCAGAAAAGCAGAGAACCCTTCTTGAGTGAGTAGGAGTTTGGGGAAGGAGGGTCCCAGATCACGACTGACATTACTGCAAACACTGGGAAAGTGAAGAGGTCAAGTTCCAGTTCTGGTTCTGCTACTCAAGAGCTGTGTGACTTTAGGCAAGCCTTCTCCCTCTCTGGTCTGCAGTTTCCCCGACTGTATAAGAAAAGGGTTGGAGGAGCTCAACTCCATGGTCCAAGCCACAGAGTCCAAGACAACAGCTAGGACAGAGCAGGTGCCTGGGAACATCTATGTCATTTGTCATAGGGGGCCAGATACAACCAGGATCGGAGACGTGAACAGAGATTATAACGAACAGCACTAATTACTGCCACCAACATGCCCATCCTACCTCTTCTTAGTTAGGGTTATTTTGTAATCTGAGTAACACAGCATAGCATGTTTATAGTAATTCTCAGATATTGAGTCTTCACTTAACAATTATAATATGGTGATAGGTTCTGGGACACATGAGATAAAATTCTAGGTCCTAGATTTGCTTCCAAAAAATAAAGCAGGGGAAGGAAAAGGAATAGTACCTCTCCAGTGGAGACTCCTGGCAAACAGCACCTCAACCAAGCGAGCAAGGAGAAGCTTATCAGCGACGTCATGTCACCTGGAATGATGAGATGAGAAATGCACTTCACCTCTGGGCCATTCTTTCCATCAACCTATAATCACAATCAAAGCATCAGAAAAACACTAGCTAAACCAGAGCGGGGGACATTCTATAGGATACCCAGGACTTGAGATTATCAAGCTCATGAAAAACAAACAAACAAAAAAAACTCACAGACCAGAGGAGACCATGAGGAGACACAACAACTCAATGTATCATGATGCCTGGCATTTGATCATGGAGTGGAAAGAGGACATTAATGGAAAGCCAGTGAAATCCAAACAAAATCTGGAGTTTACTTAATAATCATGTACCAATGTCAAATTTCTTTGCTTTGACACATAACAATAAATGTTCATTGCGGAGGAAAGTCTCTTTTATCTACACAACTTTAAATCTAAGTTTAGTCCAAAATTACAAGTTTATTTTAAAAGGAAACAGAAACATTTTAGGACTAAAAGAAAGGCAAAAAAGGAGGCAAGGATGATTAATAGATAAAATACCTTCTGTCTTAGAAAATGCCATAGAATCATTTGTTTTGTTCCAGTTGATGGTGTTAGGCCTATTATCATTACCAAATCCCTAAGGAAATTTTTGAAACTAAACTAAGCTGGGAGGATTTATATAAGATGCTGCCTATAGTCTCCTGCTTTGGCTCTGTGCTCACACCAAGTGCAATAGAAGCGCTGCAGAAGGGTTGCAGAAGCCTTCCTAGAGGAGGGACATTTTCTATAGGATCTTGAGGGATGCATACAAGTTATCAAGCTCATGAGAAAGATTAAGCTAGGAATTGATAGATTTATATTTAATAAATATTTATGTGTAACCCACTAAGCACTAGGCTCTGAGGATGTAGCTGTAAATAAAACTAATATATGCATTTTTAAAAAGCTGTTTGTAAATGTTAAATAGCAAATTTCAAGGGAACAAAAAAGAAGAAGAAAAAAGAAAAGGACCCCATAGACTCAAAGGTCTTCCCTCATAGCTCAGTTGGTAAAGAATCCTCCTGCAATGCAGGAGACCCTGGTTAGATTCCTGGGCTGGGAAGATCTGCTGGAGAAGGTTTAAGCGACCCACTCCAGTATTCTTGGGCTTCCCTTGTGGTTCAGCTGGTAAAGAATCTATCTGAAATATGGGGGACCTGGCTTTGATCCCTGGGTTGGGAAGGTCCCCTGGAGAAGGGAAAGGCTACACATTCCAGTTTTCTGGCCTGGAGAATTCCGTGGACTGTATAGTCCATGGGGTCACAAAGAGTCAGACACGACTGAGTGACTTTCACTTTCATAGACTCAAAACCTCAACAAATAACTATTAACATTTTGGTGTTTTTCTTTCTAGACTTTGCTATGCATATTTTTACATGATTTAAGTGACATATGCATTCTAGCAAGTGAATGTACTCTATAAACTTTCTCTGGCATTTATGTGGCTTCCAGTTTTTTGGCTAAGACTTGACTTTACATCTTTGTGCATGATTGTACTTTTTAATACACTGACTTGTTTCAAAAGAGCATTAAGTTTTTCATAAATTTCAGATTATTTCCTTTTGCTATGGCCTCTTTTGTCTCTTTTACATTTATTTCTGCCCTAATTTTTAAGATTTCTTTCTTTCTACTAACCCTGGGGTTCTTCATTTCTTCCTTTTCTAGTTGCTTAGGTATAGAGTTAGGTTATTTATTTGACTTTTTTCTTGTTTCTTGAGGTATGCCTGTATTGTTATGAACCACCCCCTTAGCACTGTTTTTACAGTGTCCCATAGGTTTTGGGTTGTTGTGGTTTCATTTTCATTCATTTCTATGCATATTTTGATTCCTTCTGTGATTTGTTGGTTATTCAGCAGCATGTTGTTCAGCCTCCATATGTTGGAATTTTTAATAGTTTTTCTCCTGTAATTGACCTCTAATCTTAAGCATTGTGATCAGAAAAGATGCTTGGAATTATTTCAATTGTTTTGAATTTATCTAGGCTAGATTTACGGCCCAGGATGTGATCTATCCTGGAGAAGGTTCCATGTGCACTTGAGATAAAGGTGAAATCCATTGTTTTGGGGTGAAATGTCCTATAGATATCAATTAGGTCTAACAGGTCTATTGTATCATTTAAAGTTTGTGTTTCCTTGTTAATTTTCTATTTAGTTGATCTACCCATAGATGTGAGTGGGGTATTAAAGTCTCCCACTATTATTGTGTCAGATTATTTCCTAACCCAGAATTTCTGTTCTTTGTCTGCTGTGGTCTCCTTAGGTGACTCATTCACTTCTGTGTTTGGTTATTTCAACACTTTCTCCCCAGATTTATAATAATAAATTTAATAACTCAGATGAAATGGACAAATACCTTGGAAGATACAAACTACAAAATCTTCACTCAGGAAGAAATAGATAACAAGAATAGCCCTGTGTCTGTTAAATAAATTGAATTCATAATTGAAAACCTTCCAACAAAGGAAACTCCAGGCTCAGACGGCTTCACTGGTGAATTCTAATACCAAGTCATTTAAGGAAGAAATAATACCAATTCTATACAAACTCTTAGAGAAACTAAAGAGGAGGAAGCACTTCCCGATCATTTTATAAGGCCAGAACTTCCCTGGTCCTAAAAGCAGACAAAGATATCCCCCCAAAAGAAAAAAAGCTATAGTCCAATGTTCCTTATGAATATAAGTATAAACAGTGTCAGTGAAATATTATCAAAGCAAATCCAGCAGAAACTGCAAAGGAGAATTCGTAACCGCCACATTGGGAAAAAACCTAAATATCTTTCAACTGGTGAATGTGTAAACAAACAGTTACCTTCATACAATAGAATACCGATCAGCAATGAAAAGGAATGAACTGCTGATGTGGATAAACCTCAGATGCATTAACGCTAGTGAAAGAAGAAATACTCAACGGCTACATACTGCCTTAGATGCATGACCGCTAGTGAAGGAAGAAATACTCAACGGCTGCATACTGTATGATTCTATTTATATGCCATTCTGAAAAAGACAGAATTATGGGGACAGGAAACAGGTCACTGACGGTGAGGGTGTGGAGAAAAGATGACCACAGAATACAGCCCAGGGCGTTTGGGGGTCTGATAGAACCGTTCTGGGTCTTGACTGTGGCATTGGTTACATGTCCGTGGGCATTTTGTTGAAACTCTGCAGAACTCTATGCCCAGAAACATACATTTTACAACATGTAAATAATATCCCAGTAAAAAAGAGAATTAAAAAAGTCACCTATGCTTCAATTTATGACATCCTGGAAAAGGCAAATACCATAGGGACATAAAAATATGTCAGTGGTTGGAGGGGCTGGGATTGAAGGAGGGGTTTGACTATATATGCTATTTCTTCATTGTGATAGTGGTTATAAAACTACATACACTTGTCAAAATTCATAGAACTGTACAGCAAAAGATGGGCAAATTTTACTGTATGTTAATTATACCTTAATACATCTGTCTTTAAAATGATTTTTATGCCCTGAATCACCCATGACTGCTTGGTACAGCAGTTCCTAAAATGACAGATGTTTACATTTCTCTTAAGGCGTTGATTGATGTCAAATTACTATCAAATGCCCTACCTCTGGGTTTCAGTTTTCTCATCTATAAAATGGAAGTTTGCCCCTTGTGATATCTTTTAATGGTGAGGAATATGGTTTTGAAGCTGAAAAATTCTGGGTTCAAAATATGTCTCCACAACTTCCAGCTGTGTGACTTTGGGCAAATTATTTAGCCTTGCTGGGTCTCAGGTCTATTGCTGTAACAATAGTGCTTACCTCATAGACGCGTTGAAAGGATTCAGTGAGACAGTCCATAAAGACTTTAGTGCAATGTCAGACACAGGGTGAGCATCCCACAAATGAATTTAGGTGCTCAAGTCCTGCCTGTCCGGACCTACACAGAACTGCACAGGGAGATGAGGGACTCTGGGGATGAGTATCGGAAGTAGGCTGAGCAGTGGGTCCCCGAAGATACCCACATCCTGATATCCAGAACCTGGGGATGTTATCTCAGGTAGTAAGAGGCTTTGGAGATGTGATTCAGGATCTTGAGATGGGAAGAGTATTCTGTACTATCCAGGTGGGTCCAATGTAATCACAAGGGTCCAGGAAAGAGGGAGGCAAGACAGTTGGAATTAAGAGACAGAGATACGAAACAGAAACAGGTGTCAGAGTGATGCGGGGCTAGGAGCCAAGGGTGGCAGTTAGCCTCCAGAATCTGGAAAAGGCACGGAAACAGATTCTCCTTGAGAGCCCCCAGAAGGTACGAAATCCTGCCCACTCAGACTTCTGACCTCTAGAACTCTAAAATAATACATTTGGGTTGTTTTAAGCCACTAAGTTTGTACCAGTTTGTTACAGCAGCAAGAGGAAATTCATACAGCATCTCAGGTGAAGAGATCCTATTTCCCGGGACATGGAGGTTGGTACCTTGGTACATAAAGGACACGGAGCTGAACATGTCCTTATAACTGGGCCTGCGTCGGCCAGTGGAGAAGGCAGGGCCCCACCAGATATGGAAGCTCTGAGTAAAGCTCCTCTGTGCTTTGGTATTGTGGAGTGCAGGTCCCCTTCCTCCCGGCCCAGTGATTCACCAAGCAGAAGTTCAATGACCTAGCCTCTATGTCAGAGCATGAGTCCTTTCTTCCCACACTATGAAGCAGCTGCCAGTGGGATGGACCCTGCAGGGAGTTCCCTGTTAAGTGGGAGCCTTACCTTCCCCTGCCTCTCAAGGACCATCCTAGAAATTTGCCCTGCAGATAACAATGAACTAGTGTGTAACTGGAGGTGATTCAAATCCTGCTTTTATTTGCCGGGTTTGGGAATGCTTTCTTTCGATGTCCACTAGAGGGTACTGTGTACATGTATATAGGAGACTGAACACTAATCTGAACATTTCCATCCTGCAAACACTCAAGTAGAAAAACACGGACAAAGACAGCCCCACGCAAGTGCCTATAATCAGACACATGGACGTATAAACCCCAAATCATTACATACACAGCACCGATTTACTCACATGTATATATGCATACAAACCAGCACATGTCCATGAAAACATCTACTCATGAACAGTCACATGGCCATAAGACACACAACGCACATACATTCAGATTCACACACAGCACCACCACCAACAACCACCACCTAGACAGACACACAGCCAGTTACACCTTGGCAGACAAATATAATCACCATGCATCATAAATGCACATTTAGACCCAGATATAAGCATGGAAACACAGACTGACATTCATGTCTAAATTCCAACATGTGCACATAAAAGCACACCTACCCTGGGCCTTTGTTATTTTACTTTTGGAAAAATGAAGTCCCTTGAGGCATGATTAGCATCTTGGTGTTTTCTAAGGAAAACAATGGAAATGTCAACTTCCAACCCCCAGTGGAACTGTTTTATTCGTTAAATGTTAACGAAAGGCAATTCACGGAATTTTTAAAGACAAATAGCCACCCTGCTCTGACAAAGCAGAAAACTCCAGTGACAATTCTGCAAACAATTTATTAACATATAGAGTTCTCTCAGAAACCCTAACACAGAAACTGGTTTAAAGAAATACTGAAGAAACTTCAAGAGAAAAATCAATATAAGCCATAATACTAGGTAAGGATAAACAATATGTCCAAATAAATCCTTCCTTCTCATAAAGGATGATAAAGACTCATGGAGACTTTGCAAATGATTATCAGATGGCCAGGCCTGGAAATGTGCCTTGGATAAGACAAAGGCATTAAAATAAAGGAAAAGATAAAAGAAGGAGAAAGGGAAAAGCGCCTGTGAAAATAGCTGATTTGATAACAGCATTGTGTAGCTGAGAAGAGGCAGCTGTCAGAAACACATCACACTCAGGCAGCCAAGCCCTGGCATGCAACAGGTGAGGGTTCCCTGGCAACGGGCAGAGGATCAAGCCGGGGGCATTAGTGACAAGGACGCACACTGTCCGCTGCTGTTTTCTCCACTGGAGTCCTGCAGGCGGGAAGGACAGGCTTGCCTTCTGGGTCGGAAGCTCCAGGTCACAGTCCCACCTCTGCCCTCTGCCTCCTGTCCACGTGGCCCTGGGTGGTCCTGACCCTCCCTGGGCCTCGGTCTCCCCCAGAGAAACAATGAAGAAGTTGCCTTTTCTGATCTATCTCTAAAGTTCCTTCTTTCGCTGACACCTTACCATTACAACCCCCAACAGCATCTTTCTGAGATCCCATTGCATCCCATGGCCAGAAATCATCGCAAGTAGCTCTGTTTGTGCAGTTAACAAAGTGCCCGTTCCAGCCCATCAGCTCGATCCCAGGGAACAATAGCTCAGGAATAGATAAAAGGCATTCATCAGGCAGCCAGGCCCAATTATCATGTCACACTGAATGAATGTATTTTAAAATCTTTTCTGACAAGAAAATGTTCCAAGTAGGTACCTTCAAATTAGCTAGAAAATCCAGAGAATTCACTATTAGGCCTTCTTTGAAGAATCTTTATTCCCCTCTACTGTTCCAGAGGAATTCCTTGGATATTATTAATTCCTTCTAAGAGTCTGACCTGTGCCCCCCGCTGGGATGGAAACACTTTGTCTGTCTGCCCGACTCCCCGGGAGCCACTGTGGCAATGATACACACCACGGAGCCCTGATGAGGGATCACCTGTCCATCAATTTCCAGTGGCAGGTGGGCTCCCGTGGAAATTCAGTTCAGTTCCTCCCACACTTACTGAGCATCTTTTCTGTGTTTGAGAGTCCTGGGGTAAGAGTTGCGTCTACCTAACTCTTGTCGTTGGAGAGACACTGCAAATGGGGACGTGCTTATAACAGATCAGCATCAATGGAAGGGAGGTCATACAGCCCAGTGAGACCATCTTTCAGTGCCTGATTTGGCCACTGACTGTGTGACCTTGGGCAGGCAACTTTACGTCTCTGAGCTGTGATTTCCTTACCTCTATGGTAAGGAAATGGGGGAAATGGTACCTAACTCCTGAGGCTATTGTGAGGAGGGTCAGTTTCATGAGACACAGACTGTCCTTCAGTCTGACCCACCTGTGGTCAAGGCCTGGCATTCCAATGTCATCGCTGCCTCCCGAGACTGAGGGGTCATTTTTGACCTCTTCTCCACTCACAACAACACAGCAGGTTTTTTGTTTTGTTTTGTTTTGTTTTTTGCTTCTGCTTTATTCTCAGCTCCATGTTGCAGATGGCTCTGCTTGGCTGTGGTCTCGGAGGAGAGATTTCTTTAGCCTAATGAGAAACTGCATCAAATATGGAGATATACCTGCAACTTGTGGCTCTAATGCTGAGATCCAGAAAGTCTATAGCAAACACTTGGGGGGAGAGGAGACTGATTCAGGGAGTTTCCAGATGAATATAGAACAAGCTGCTTTGGCTTCTTTCATATTGTGGGTTTGTGCAGGAGCAGACTGCTAACTGGGGGAGATTTTTCATTGACCCACTGAATTTCAGGGCTTGCAGGGGACTTAGAGACCACCTTGTTCTTATTTTACAAGTAAGGCGACTAAGGCCCAGAGAGAGGAAGAGTCTTGCCTCAAAGCACAGAGCAAATCTGTGGTGGAGTGGGCCTAGATCTAGGACGTTTTGTGTCCCTGGCCTTTGTCCCTCCTTGTATCTCAGTAGGTTATAGATAACCACCCAGAGGACTGGGAATGGGTCCCTCTGTCCAGCTTCTCTTCCCTGATACCAGAGCCCTGGCCCTGGACCTCTAACTCCACCCTGCTGCAAGCCCACATACCCTTCCTGTTCTCAGCTGTGGGGCATTCGAGGCTCCTGTGTGCAGTAGGTCCTGCCTTCGCCAGCCCTCTGCACCTCCAGGGCTCAGGAAGAGTTCTACTGGCGTCTCTTCTGTGGGATCCCTCCTAGCTCCCCTGAGTTCCTATGATGAAATCGCTCACTGCTTGCAGGCTGTTCAGGTGGTGTCTTTGGTCCAGGGGGACAGAAATCAGATGCCACCAGGTACTTGGGATCTTCTGCTGGGTTCACTTCATGGTCCACAAAGCACTTCCACCTCCACGAATTGGGGGTGGGGAGTGGGGGGCGGTGTCATCCATCCTATTTTATATATGGGCAAACTAAGGCTGAGGGTGCAAGCACTGTGACCCTACAGGCTGAACCACAGACTTTCAGCTTGAGTCCTAGTAAAGCCTTCCAGGGAAGAGAGGAGCGCTGCGTCAGCAGTGAGCTTGCTTGCACTCACTGTCGCAGTCACCCTCCTGGTGGAGTCGGTTCAGCTGTTGTCTGGGAAAAGCAAAGCACCGACCTGCATTCTCACTGGCCCCTTAACTGACAGTGCGTTGCCTGATACTGTTCCCAAATCTCTCCTTGTGCATTTCACTCTGACCAGGGGGATGTGCAGAGGAAACATTCAGAGCATTCTGCCACGGGGACTGCCCCAGCACCCAGGGAAGTGGAACACCCTCAAAGAGGAGGCCAATCGTATCATCCTGACGGAGAGAAGGAGGGGTCTTCATGGGCAGGAGCGAAGGCCTGGGGCCGGGTGTGCCCCCCAGAAGGGAGAGATGGTAAGGGCACAGGCTTACAGGAAGGAAGGTGCTTGCTTTGGAATGAGAACTTGACCTGGGTTCAGCATGGGATGTGGGCATATTTGGGGAGCAGAGACCAGGCTGGCACAGGGAGTAAAGGCCTTGACTGTGAAGGTAAGGAGTTCAATACGATCTAGGAGATGAGAAACAGCAGGATTCAGAGATGTTCTGACCTCTGTGTGAGCTGAATGTTGGATGAAGAAAGGTAGAGATGAGATGAAGCCCATCCATCAAAAAACCACTCAGTGAAAAGCAAGTTTAGACCTGGGCTCCGGCCAGGGTCTCCCACCAAGATGGGAGACCCGAGAGGGGAACCGGCACCCCCAGCTCGGGCCAGGCTCTGGCTGCCGCCTCGATGTCTCCAGCTCGGACCGTGTCTTTGGAAGCAATGCCGTCATGAGGCCCTCAGCTGGCAGAGTCATCCTTATCCAACTTGTAAACACAGATGTTTTACTATCATGTCAAAGGAACACTCCTACAGGTTGCCTTGGGGAAAACAAAAACTTCAACCCCTTTGGCCTCCTGAAAAAAACGCCATCATGAGGTCTTTGGCTCGAATGCAAAACTGTACAAATCTCTTCTTTGAAAACAGAGGAGGGCCTCCCCCATCTCTAGGCCTCAGCTCCTTCATGGGTAAAGGCAGGAGTTGGCTAAGAAAATCTCACATGCTTACCGGTCTAGCTCCCCACTAGAATGAAGCCCCAAGAATGAGGGCCACATCTCCACATGTGGGAATGCCTGGCTCCTGCCACAATGCAGGTCTCAAGAAATGTTTGTGGAATGAATGAATGAGCAGATAACTGAAAGGTAGCTGCGGTTTCAAACCAGTCCGTGAAATGCAACTTGAGGGTATGGAGCTTCTGACTTGCCGGTCCAGGGTTACAGCGCTTCTTTTTGCCACTGGGTTCAGGGTTGGATGTGAATTTCTCATTAGTCACCTCAGATCAGGGCACATAAAGAGCTGGGAGTCACTCCCAGACACACATCTCTCAAGGACGCCTGGGCCACTCAGTTCAACGACAGCTGTTGTCTGGTTAAATGCTCACTTCCCATCACATTCTAAGTAATGATCTGGAAGACCCTGTTCCCGGAACCTGATGATGAATGACTGCCAAGGTCAAAGGGTAACTTCAACTTGGTCTCTTTACCGCTGCCACAGAAAGACAGCTGGGACGTGGGCATTGGACTGGGTGGACTGGGGGGCTCTGTCTAGTCCCATGACTCAGCAGCTTCGCAGTATCAGCAAGTTCCTTGGCCCCTCTGTGCCTCAGCTTCCTCTTTTGTAGGATAAGAGAAATAATACCTGGGATCTTGGAAACCGTTGAGCCAGACTGCACGGGGTGCTCAAGGAAGCTGGTCCCTATCTTTGGGTTCCAGTTCTGCCTCCAGGCAGTCACCTGGCTGAGCCTTTGTCTCCTCACCTGTAGAATAGGCATAATAATGTCCATCAGGGAGTTGGTTGAGGTCAGGGTTAAGTGAGATAATTTACATGAAAAGTCCGGTAAACTGAGATGTGCTATGCTAAGCTGGGATTCTATTTTTAAGAATTCTTTAAACAAACGGAAAAGAATTCTTCAAACCAGATGACGACATGTTCTACGAAATCTGAAGTGTACTGGCCTAGGACTGTGTTTTGAGCCCAGCCCTGTGAAGTGAGGTTGCTTTCTCCTAGTAGGTCAATGGCTGGAGTGTAAGTGTGAGGTGTGTGACAGTGGTGGAAATTGGGGTGGTGACGATTAGGGGCGTGGTGAGAGGAGCTTATGCTAGAACGATGATGAATGAAGATGATCAAGTTTAGGTTTTATCCAGTGGGCAACATGGAACATGGAAGGTCTTTAAACAGAATCAGAATGGTATGTTGGAAAGAACATTCTGGTAGCTTGTGCAGAGGATGGCCTGTGACGGCAAGGCTGGAGCAGGGAATTGACCCACAGCTGTCCTGAGACCCACTTGAGGGATGGCAAGCCTGGAACAAGGTGGGTGCGACTCCAAGATCTAGGCCCTCGGCCACAGCACTTTGGTGTCTCATTAATTAACTGAAAATATGATGAGAGGTCTTTTGCTAAGAGCAAGGCTGAAGACAACAGCATTAGCCTTTTGTAGGAGGGGTTAAATGTCACAAACAGGAGGAGAGAATTGGTTGAACGTAGCCTCAACCACAGCTTCCCAAATGACCCACTTTAGCTTAGTAATGATTTGTTTGAAGTCATTAAACTAGCAAAAAAAAATTCCTTGAACAGATTTGTACTTTGCTATACTTGTTTGATGGAGAAGGAAATGGCAACCCACTCCAGTGTTCTTGCCTGGAGAATCCCAGGGACGGGGGAGCCTGGTGGGCTGCGTCTATGGGGTCGCACAGAGTCAGACACGACTGAAGCGACTTGGCAGCAGCAGCAGCATACTTGTTTGAGCAGATGTTTTTACCCAGGCCTTTAGAGACCACCTTCTTCCATTTTTTTTCTCATGTTCTTCCATTTAAGAGAGACAATAATCTAGGTAATAGGAGTGGTTCAGCTCCTTTCAGTCGTGTCCAACTTTTTGTGACGCCATGGACTGCAGCATGCCAGGATTCTCTGTCCTTCACCATCTCCTGGAGCTTGTGCAAACTCATGTCCATTGAGTCAGTGATGCCATCCAACCGTCTCATCTTCTGTCATCCCCTTCTCCTCCTGCCTTCAATCTTTTCCAGGATCAGGGTCTTTTCCAATGAGTCAGCTCTTCGCATCAAGTGGCCAAAGTGTTGGAGCTTCAGCTTCAGCATCAGTCCTTCCAATGAATATTCAGGACTGATTTCCTTTAGGATGGACTGGTTGGATCAATGGGAGTGGTAATTTGCCGCATGAAAATCCTGCAGTCTCACCGAGGGATGGTTGGGGTGAGGGAGCAACGCGATGATGTCCATAAAGGCCAGGACTGACCCAGCCTTGCTTCTGTCAGTGTGTTCCCTCTAGGGTCTTCAGCCCTGGCTGAGATGGCTGGAGTCAATATCTGCTGTAATGTGCTTTGGTCTCATTAACCTGGACTGGATTAAGCAGCCACATGGGCTTTTCAATTAGGAGGACAAGTTTCTGACAGTGTTTACAATGGGATTAGATCCCTGCTTAGCCTGTGACAGGCCTCCCCTCTCCTCCCTTCCTTCCTTCTCCTTTTCGCCTTTCCCCACCCTTCCCTTCTTCCTTTCCTCCCTACTCTCTCCCTCATTCTTCCCCTCCCTCCTCCTCCTTTCTCTCCCTTTTTCCTTGCCTGTGTTCCGTGAGCAAGTGAGCTTGCCCTGTTCCTGTTTGGGGGATACCTGGCCAGATGTGCGGTTATGAGCAGGCAGGAGATTAGCATTTAACCACCTAAACAGGTGATGTCCCATCCAGCTGCCCATCTGCTCCAATCTTTGCTTGCACACCTCCAGCCCCTGGGAGCTCACTGCCAGAGGACCCAGTCCACGTCTCCATTAGAAGGCTCTGGCTGCAAGAAGGTTCCTCCCAGAGCTGAACTGCCAGCAACTCCTGAGAAGAGCTTCCCTTCACACCCCAGGTCTGCTCTTCAGGGCCAGCAGACCCGTCCACGGTGCTGCAGCTACTCTGGGACCACCTTTGGTGACCCAGAGACAGAACTTGCATGCTGCATGTCGACCCCTTTGTGCTGGCTCCCCCTTTTCGCAAGGGCTCCTCCTCCCCATAATAGTCATCCTTGCCGCACACGGGCACATGGGCTTATAGTTTCAATCATGCTGCAAATAGCCTTTTGTTCTCTGTCTTTAAATTAAAAATATACCATAAACATTATTCCACATGGTATGCCCACTCTTCAAAACATCCCCCTTTTAAGCACATCAGAGTATTCCATGTGGAAGCACCATGGCTTGATTCAGCGATGCATACCCTGCCTTTTAAAATTTTTTCACAGCATCTTTGTTCACTCGACTTTTTACTTCTGTTGGTTAATTTCCTCAGGAGAAACACACATTAGTGAGGCTCTGGGCTCATCTGCCTGTTGTGACTTTTGGTACACACTGTTAGATCACCTTGTAAAACGCCCCTGCCCAGCGAGGCTGCCGCCTCAACACCTGGGCGTTTCACTCTCACTAGAAACTTCACCTGGATCGAATTCCTCTTATGAATAATTTTCCTATTTTATAGGGATAAAGCCATCTTGATGTCTTTCACTACTTTCTAAAGAAGAAAAGAAAAATATATTTTTCCTTGGGTTTGATCCCTGTTTGTCTTTCTCTGGGGGGAATGGCTGTACCCTCTCATTTACATTATTGGGGTATTGACGTTTTCCCTACAAATTCCAGTGAGCTCTTACATTGTAAAGATATTAAACCTTAGTCTGTCCTCAGTCACACATTGTTCGACAGCACTTTTCGTATTTATTTTCATCATCTGGTCCTTGTTGTTTTCTGCCTGGGGATCTCATTACTGGGGACCAGGCAATATCCCTGGGCACTGGCTGCTCACCTTCCACCACTGGCAACTTTAAGGACCAGAAAAATAATATTTCTAAAAGCACTGTGCTAGGTGCTCTGAGTATATCTTCTCCACTCCTCAAAGCAAGCCTGGCAGATATTATGCCTACTTTACAGATGAGGAAGCTGAGGCCCTGAGAGGTAAACTTGCTCATCCCAGTCCACGCAGCACTCATGCAGGAGGCAGCAAAGGTAAGTACTGTCCCCAGATCTGTTTGCCCTTTTCCACAATAGCAGCAGCCTGCAGAGAAGGAAGAAAACATCTGCTGCCAACATCTCCAGGTTTGTGACTTCAAACTCCCCTGGTAGAAGAGAGAATTACCATATTTGGGGGCAATTTACATCAAATTACCATGCACCAGCCAACAGCTGCCGCCTGGAGCGGAAGGCTGGCTGCTCAGAGAGACGCTCACATTTGTACACACGATAATGAAAACCCACGCTCGGGCCTCCACATTCTCCCATAAACATGGTCATTATGATCTTGTCGGCATCGCTTGTTGAATCCCATCTTGCAGGTTGTTTCCTGGTTGCCTGGGGGAGCTGACTTGGGCTGTCCGCGTTCCCTTTTCTCTAAGATGTGACACTGCTGCGGCTCGCCCACTCCTCGGACTGTCCTCTGCCTTGAGACGGGATTCTCAGGACGGCTTCGGCTCGGTCTTAGACACATTGGTCAGGTGCCTGTGGCGTGACGGTGCGGGGCGCTGACAGGGCTCCAGCCAGGCCCTTTCCCTCACTGTGCAGACAGACGATGCTGCCCAGAGGGTAACAGACAGGACTTAAAGCCAAAGATAAAAAGAAGGACCCTGCATATTCCCTGCATTGGACCTTCCCGGGGCACCTGGGTAGGGTACAGGCAGACTGTGGGGCTCAGAGTCCTGACCTGTTCCAGTTTTAGCAATGAGGGCTTCCTGACTGTAAATAAGAGAAATCCTCTTCAGTTAGCTGGAGGTTAAGGGGATGGGGAGGAAGGTGATTTTCGTGCCAGGACAGAAGGGGTATTATGAAATCCAAGGGCTAGGTCAGGCCACACCCCAGAGGGATTAGAAATGGGAAGTGGAGAGCTAATCAGAAAGCTAACCAGGGTGCCGTCCTCTCCAGCTCAAGTCAGCTCCTCTCTGCAGAGGCTCTGGTCATCTCTGCCTGCGAGTGTGGTCCCCTGCTGCTCCCACTGTGTGGTGGAACAGGACACATAAAGCCCACGTTGATGCAGTACAAGTGCAGCCTTCCAAAGAGGAGCTCTCTGGTGTCCCAGTTCTAAATTGTCCCAGAGAACTGGGGAGTGGCTCTAATTGCGTCAGGTGCCCGCTCCTGGCCTGATCGCTTATAGCCAAGAGGGCAAGCTCACCTCATAGCACATGGCAGCTAAGAGCCCATGTTGTGGGCAGGGCTGGTGCTTCCAGGAAAGAGGCACACAGAAGATAACCAAATTGGCTTCTGCACTTTTTAACCGATTGAAATTTTTATTGAAATATAGATTCACATGCAATTGTAAGAAATAGTGCAGAGAGAGCTCTTGAGCACTTTGGCCGGCATGCCAAACTAGTATGATCACAGCCAGGACGCTGACGTTGACACAATGTACTGAGCTTATTCAGACCTCAGTAGCTTTTACGTGTACTCAGCTGTGTTTGTGTGAGTGTCAGCACTTAGTCACTCAGTCGTGTCCGACTCTGCAAGCCCATGGACTGCAGCCTGCCAGGCTCTTCTGTCCATGGGGATTTTCCAGGAAAGAATACTGGAGTGGATTACCATGCCCTCCTCCAGGGGATCTTCCCAACCCAGGGGTCAAACGCAGGTCTCCCACATTGCAGCCGGACGATTCTTGACCAACTGATCAACCAGGGAAGCCCTTTCTGAGTGTCCAGTTCTATACACTTTGGTCCCTTGTGTAGGCCTGTGTATCCAACACCACAGGATCCCTGTAAGGCTAAAGAATGCCACCACCCCTTGCCCCAAAGATAGCCACGGTCTAGTCCCTGGAACTTGTCAATGTTATCTTATATGAAAAAAGGGACTTTGCAGATGTGACTAAGGATTTTGAGATGAGGGAGATTATCCTGGATTCTCTGGGTGGGCTCTAAATGTGATCATAAGAGTTCTCATAGGAGAGAGGCAAGAAGCTCAAAGAAAGACAGTGTGATGATGGATACAAGAGGGGATCTGATGCAAGGAAGGGGTCATGCAGCAAAGCCTCCCGAAACTTTAGAAAAGGCAAGGAAGCGGATTGTCCGCTAGAGCCTCCAGCAGGAACAGAGCCCTGTCAGCATCTTGACTTTAGCCTGCACGCGTGTGTGCTCACTTGCTCAGTCATGTCTGACTCTTTGCGACCCCTGTGGACTGTGGCCCACCAGTCTCCTCCCATGGCATTTCCTGGCAAGAATATTGGACTGTTGCCATTTCCTGCTCTAGGGGGTTTTCCCAACCTAGTGATGGTGATTTCAGACTTCTGGTTTCCAGAAGTGTGAGTGAATAAATTTCTGTTGTTATAAGCCACTAAATTTGTGTCATAAGCTGCTAAATCTATTACAGCAAACTTACAAAACAAATATAGGCTTTTATAACTACATTCGCCTTTGTTCGAGCATCTACCCCAACCCCCTCTGCCACCAGCAACCACAAATGTGTCCTCCACTTTTAAATTTTGTCATTTCAGAAATATCATGTGAATGGAATCATACAGTATATAACCATTTGAAATTGGTTCCCCATCACCTCCCTTCCACTCAGCATAATTTCTTGGAGATGCATCCAAGTGTTTGCATATATCAATAAAAAAGTTCATTTTCATTTCCTTTTATTACTGAGTAGTAGTCTACCATATGAATTCAAGTCTAGCACTTTTTAATGCCTGTATATTTTATCTTCATTAGAAGGTTTAATTAGGAATATTTTGACAATAGTCTCTTGGATCAGGATGCAGGAAGGAAACATTTAACGTTAAACATTAAAGATCATTTCATTCCCTCTATCTCCGTATCAGATACATGAGTCTCCTCTAGAGCCTGCTGGCCAAGTGCCCCCCAGCTTCTTGCATACCTTCCCTGACAAGCTGCTCACTACCTCCCGAGGCAGCCTAGTGCACAATACAGTTCTGCTGCGAGCGCCGGTCTTGAGTTCTGTGAGGTGCCGCCCTGACTTTAATATGCTAGGAAGGGGATGGCGTAGGACCCAGAGGACTCCCTAGAGCGGGAGCACGTAGGGCTGGAAAGGGCCTGAGAGGGAGTCATCTCTCGGCTCTAACCTGGGCCCCATTAGCAGGTCCTGGACATCTCCATGCCCCACGCCAGCTCTTCTTTCCTCGGAGCCTTGTTCCTCGTGGCCTGCAGACAGTCCTCTGTTGGGAGTCCCCTGCTCCATGAACCCCTCCTGCTTCCCATCTCTTCCCATCTGCTCCATCCTCCCCTGTCTTCTTCCATGGTTCGTGGGCATCATCCTACCTTTCTCCCAAGCCAATCCAGAGAGACAGTTACTGTTAGGTTAAGAAGAGGACACCTCTACTAATCATAATAATAACAATAGGTTTTTTTTTCTTTTTAGTCACTCAGTCATGTCTGACTCTTTCCAACTCCATGGGCTGTAGCCCACCAGGCTCCTCTGTCCACGAGGATTCTCCAGGCAAGAATCCTGGAGTGGGTTGCCATGCCCTTCTCCAAGGGATCTTCCCGACCCAGGGTTTGAACCCAGGTCTCCTGCATGGCAGGCAGATTCTTTACCCTCTGAGCCACCAGGGAAATAGTTTTTAGGCCACACCATGTTCTATGCTGCCATCCTGAGTGGATGAGGCTATTTAATCTCACAACTTCTAGGCTATTATTCCATTTTGCAGACGAGGAAACCGAGGCCCCAGGTCATACAGCTTGAAAGTGGCAGAGCTGTCACTGAACCTGGGCTGTCTGGAGCGAAGGATCAGTTCAGAATTTGTGGGCTGAACGGGTGGTGGGGCCACTCCCTGAGTTGGGGAACCCATGAGGAGGAGAGGGTGTGATGGGGAAGACACACTTTGGGGACTGTTGAGCTTGAGGTGCCTAGGGGAAGGCCACGAAGGGCCCCTGGAGCTCAGGAGAGAGAGACTGGGCTGGAGAGGCAGGTCTGGGGGCTGATGGAGCCTCGGGGCTGCGGAAGCTGCAGGTGGCTGTGCTTGCCCAGGAAGGGCAGGAGGAGGGCAGAGAGGAGGGGTGGGTGGGGAGGGAAGGTCCTGAGAAGGATGGCTTGGAAAGGTGGCATCACCAGGAAAGACCTGTGGAGCAGACACCACGGCCCCGTGACACCGGTAAGGACAGGACAGTCCTGATGGTGCGGGGCAGTCCCGCCGGCCGGGTCCGCTCTGAGGACTGGGTCCGCAGTGCAGCCCCTGTGAGGCAGGGACTGATCCCTTCATTTTAGGTGAGGAATCTGCGGCTCTGAGTGGTGCAGGGACCTGACCCGGGGCACCTGGGAATAAGGGACAGAGATAAGATGGAAACCTGGGCTGTCCCTCGAACTTTACTTCAGAGGATAACGATGAAAGGAGATGGATTGGCTAGACTGGCTCAGACAAGTGGGTGGGCTGGGATGCCCAGGAAGAGGAGGGTGTGAGCTTTGAATCCTGGCCCACAGTAGCCTTGGTGAGAACTCCCCTAGAAAAGGGGCCCAGATGGGAAGCAGGGAGGGGAGCCCACCGTGGGTCAGGGAGGGCTGTTTGGAGAGAAGGGGCCAGCCTAGAGGGAGAGGCCAGAGACTCTGGACAGACAGGACAGCCTGAAGAAGGAATCAGACCCTAAGGAACTGAAGGGACCCAGGCTCTTTGACAAAAGGGCTCCTTTCAGGCTCCTGTTTTTTCTCAGGTCTCCCCCAGAAGAAAGGGGCTGGCCTTGCTCCCTCTCTGGGTCCTTTGTACCCCACCCCTCTGCCCGGGGAGGACTGCCCTGGGGATTCTGAACAAAGACATCAGGGAAGTGGAACAGGAGCAGATCCAACCAAGCCGGTGGCTGCCAAGTCCCCCTCCCCCATCCGCACACCCCTGCACTCCAGCAAGCGCTCCTGGCTCCGGCCCAGCGCTGGGCCTTCTGGTGAGAGCCCCTCCCGCGGAGCACAGCCTTCTGGGCCGCTTTCCTCTCCGGGACTGAGCTGTCAGGAGGATCCAAGATATTTCCCGGCAGCTCCCCTCCCCCAGGGGAAGTCTTTGTCTCCGCAAAGGAGGCAGCGGCAAGGGTGGGGTTTGGCAGGGAGGGAGCTGAGGCTGGTCTTCGCCCCCCAGCAGCGCACGCCTGGGGGTGAAAAGTGGGAAGCAAAGAATGCCTTCTAAACCTTTGATGCGAAACCTGTGGGAGCTCAGAGGGCTGAGACTCAGTTCACTGCCTTCTGGAAGGCGGTCAGAGAAGGCGTCAAGGAGGCGACAGCATTTGTGCCGTCCTGGAAGGACTGGAGGGCTACCTGGGTGGGGATGAGGACGAAGAGCGGCCCAAGAGGAGATGGGCAGCACCAGGAGCCCTGGGGAACGGGAGGTGGCCCGGTGCGCACTGCAGATGCTGGGGCAATGGGAGGTAAGGCCGGGGGAGCCCCACGCAGCTGGGTACTGAGCGCTGCTCCCAGGCACTGCGGAACCACAGAGGTTTTGAGCAAGGGAACCATGGCTCGGGCCACTTGCGTGGAGGATAGATGAGCAGGGCGAAGTAGAAGCAGGGGGAGCAACCGGAGGGCATCCTTGGTGGCCGGGATGGGGCAGTGGCCGCTGAGCCGGAGAAGAGGGTCCACGCCGGAAGAGAACTTTCAGTAGCTGGTAGAGCCCCCGGAACATGGGCCTGACTGGAGCATGCAGAAGCAGCAGGGGTCAGAGGTGACCCCAGCTCACCCGTTTGGCCCTTGGCTGGGCAACTGAGTCAGCTAGAAAGCAGGAGAGGGTGCGGTGGCATTTTCTGAGCACAACTGTCTGTGTCCCTCTAGATACGTGTGGCCCCACACATGTGTCTAGGGAAGTGGCTTTGCTCTGGGCAAAGAAGACTTTGTGGTATTCTGTTCCCACCCACAGTCTCCCAAACCGGCGTGGGAGCCGTGGCATAGGTTCTTGGAGCATGTGCTACGTGGCGGGGTTGGGGTGTTATACTCAGCAGGCCTGACCCAGGGGAGTACCCCAGGGAAGAGAAGGTGCAGGGGGCTGGCCACGACCACACATGGAGTGGGTAAACGGAAAGCACTGTCTGCTCAAAGATGATTATTCTTTGCTTTTCCATTAAAAAAAAAAGTGAAGTGTAGTTGACTTATGATATTAGTTTCAGGTATACAACACAGCACCTCAATGTTTTTATAGATTACACAGCATACAAAGTAATTACAAAATATTGACTATATTTCTTATGCTGTACATTACATCTCTGTGACCTGTTTATAACTGATGGTTTGCACCTCTTCATCCCCTTCACATATTTCAGCCTTCCCCTGCTACCCTCTGGTAACCACTAGTTTTGTTCTCTGTATCTGTGAGTCTGTTTGCTTTGTTATATTTGTTCAGTTTTTTAGGTTCCACATATAAGTGAAAACATAAAGTATTTGTCTTTCTCGGTCCCACTTATTTCACTTAGCATAATACCTTTCAAGTCCATCCATGCTGTTACAAATGGCAAGACTTCAGTCTTTTTTTATGGTCAAATAATATTCCATCATGTATACGTGTGTGTGTGTGTGTGTGTGTGTAAATGCCACATCATCTTTATCCATTCTTCTGTCACTGGGCACCTATGGTACTTCCATATCTTGGCAAATGTAAATAATGCTGCAATGAATATTGAGGCACGTGTATCTTTTTTTCATTTTTCTGACGCTGACTCTTTCCATTATTCCAACATGGGCTGACCGCCTCCCATGAGCCCAGTAGTGGTAGAACCATGGTGGGTTCCAGACCCAGCCTTTACCCTTATGGAAGTCTCAGTCTAATTCATGCAGGATGATGTGGGCATAACAGACTCTGTATTAAGACTCACAGTGCTCAGGGCCTTGAGAGAGTGACAGAGAGTGACAGGTCAAGGAAGGCATCCTAAAGGAGGCTTTGCCTCCAGGGCTTGGGGAAGAGGGTAATTATAGGAGAGGAAACAGCCTGCACAAAGGCATGGACATAGACGTCTATTCATTAGACTGGAGCCTAGAAGGGTTTGAGAAGGGAGGCAGGAGAGGGAGGACCGCGGAGGCAGGTCTAGAATGGTAGGCTGAAGCGAGTGCAGGGGACCTGAGTTCTGGCTGTGGGTGGGAGGCTGCAGCGTGGGCAGTAAGAAGGGGCCGTCGGGGTAGGCAGAAAGAAAGGCTGGGTGATGGGAGAGTTTCATAAAGGGGAGGCTGGGACGGTTGCTGAGCCTGAGCGGTCACTGGGCCCTGGTCACCCGCCTCTCCAGGACCCCTCAGTTTGCATTACCGTCTGGGTCCTGACTCCTTTATATCACATTTCTGGATCACCCACTCATAAATCCTCATCCCGCCTGGGGCCAGGAGCCCTTGAACAGAGAGCAGTTCTGATTTAGAGACAGGAATAGCCGTGAAGGGGGAGCAAAGCTATCTGGAGAAGAGCACAGGCTTCCCTGGGGGCGACAATGTAATTAAAATGGGGCCGGCTCTCTCCCTGGGATGCAGAAGGCTGGCCCAGGCTCTGCATGGCCCTGAGAGCCTCCCTAGAGCACCGACAAAGGGAACAGAGCCACCTGCCACCTCCGGCCACCGTGCCAGCACATCTCCAAGTCCAGGAAGAAGGGCCAGACTCAGAGCTGCACACCCGGGCTCCAGCCCAGCCCCTGCTGGGATAAGCAGACTTCTAAGACAGCCTCCAATAATCTCCACCTGCTAGTAATCATGCCCTGTGTAATTCCCTCCCCTGGAGTAGGAGTCTAGAGTGGAAGTAGTGACTTGTTTCTGAAGGATACAATGCAGCAAACGTGTGGGATGTCACTTCCACGACTAGGTTACAGGATCATGACTTCCTTCTTGCTTACAGACTCTAGAGCCTCCTTGGCCTGTGCACGTTGATAAAACAAGCTGTCATATTGGAGAGGCCCCCACAATGAGGAACCGAGGGTGGTATTTGGTCCACAGCCAGCAAGGAAGTTAGGCCCTCACTCCAACAGCACACAAATAATTAAATCCTGCCAACAATCATGTAAATGAGATTGGAAGCAGATTTTTCTCCAGTTAAGCCTTCAGATGAGACCACAGACCCTGGGCTGATGCTTTGATTACAGTCTCATGGGAGACCATGAAGCAGATTTAGCTAAGTTATGCTTGGACCCCTGACCATACGAGCTGTGAGATAATAAATGTGCACTGTCTTAAGCTGCCACGTTTGGGGGTTGTTTGTTCAACACCTGGCAATAGGTAATTCATACACTGGCTGATTTGAGCCAATTGATTCCTTACCCTAAATCTCAGCATTCTCATCTGAATAAATGGGCTGATGATACACAGACCAGTGGTTACTGCAAAGATCAGAGACAACGGCAGATGGGAAAGGACTCCATAGACTATAAAATGCTATGTACATGGACTGCATTTTTTGTGAATATGACTGTCTCAATGAGAGATTAGGGAGAACTTGGTTCTCATTTCAGCTTCTCAACTCAAAGACCAGGTGGTCTCGTGTAAATCAGTTAAGCTCTCTGTCCACATTTTCATCTGTAATTTGTGCTTATTGGGAGAAAAAGAATAGAATAGAAGAAAATGCAGGTGAAACACCCAGACCATGCCTATCATGCAGTAGGCACTCAAAAAAAAAAAAAAAATCATGACCTTCTGATTCATCGTTGTGACTCTAAATGAGATGAATAGGAAGGGCACTGGTTCAGCCATCCTCAGAGAGGCCAGTGCCCGTCATCCCTGAAAGCTCTGGACCACCAGCCTGATCTCATCTGTAGGCCAAGTGTGTCTCTCTGGAGGAACCGAGGGCAGAGGGCAGACAGAAGGAGTCAGCTATTGGAGAAGCATCTGAGATGCAGAAGTGGATCCTGGTCCACAGCCATTCTCAGTGGACTGGCGCCTGTTCAGCCTTGGTGTCTGAGATCAATCGTAGAGTATTCTTAGGAAAGCTTTGAAATCCTTAATGGGAAAGTCAGGCCTTCCAAGCAGTGGTCATGAAGTTGCTGGACTGATTCTGGCAGCATGTATCCTGTCCAGAGGATGCAGAATGCTAAGGGCATATAGGAGATGAGGAAGTCAGAAAGGCATCCTAGGGACAACGTGCATCTTTTCTCATCTCTATTCAGGGTCAGATTCTGTCTAGGTGGCCTCTGGCCTTCTTGTGGCCTGCAGATGAGAGGATTTCTACACCCTCCTGGGCCAGAGTCAGCTGGGCAGAGCTATTGGCCCAGAAAGAAGCAGGGACTTACTTGCTCAGAGGAACACAGCCAGTTGGTGGAGCAGTAGGGAGAAGAAGGGCGTCTGCCTGACCTCAAAGTCCATGAGAAAATCACTCTGCAGGTGCTGAGTTTCTAAGGCTGGACTCATTCTTGTTCCTTAAAAATAGGAGATAAAATTGCAGAGTTTAGCACATTTTAATCCTAATGATTTTGGTGAAAACAGTGACCTTCTTGCAGTCACAGAGTTTGAGTGTATACTGTCCTACACATGACAGAGAAAGTGACACAGATGCTGTGAAGTAAAAGAGTCAGGTTCTGGAAGAGAGAGACAAGGATAAGGGAAACCTAATTAAAAGAGGTGCGAGGTATCAGAGAAGGCTTCTCTGAAAAGGGCTGAGATATATGGAATGAGCATGAATCAGCCAGGGGAAAGGTAGAAAAAGAGAGTCACAGGAAGACAGAATAGCATGTGCAAAGGCCCTGAGATAGGAAGGCACATGTTATATTCAGGTGAGGGAAAAGAGGCCAGTTTTCTTGGAGTTCAGTGAAAATGGGGATAGTATCTTGAGGTCAGAGTGTGTAGGACTTTGGAAGCCTTGATCAGAACTTCAGATTTTATTCTAAGTGACCCAATTCTCATTGTAAACAGGCCAGACCTCTGCGTGTGTGGTGGGTAGAGAGTGGTAGTAGGAGTTTTGATGCTGCCTTGCCCTGATATTAGGCTAGCAGTATGCATAAGCGGTGGATGAGAGATTAATAAGATGTGGGAAACTTGTTAAATGCCTATGAGGGTAGCCTCAGTTTCCCTGAGCAACTTGGCACTAGGGGGCTTGTTCCAGGTTTTAAAGGACTAGACTGTCAGTAGCAAAGCATTCATCCATGAACTCTCCAAGGTCCTACAGAACTGCATCCCAGGACAGGTCACTGAAACTCTGGCATGTCTGGTCCAAGCCTGAGTCATCTACTCTGCTAAGTAAACCACTGCTGGATTCTGTGGGCAGGGATCTTCTCTTTGCCCTGTGATAGGCAGAATAATGCCCCCGAAGATGTCTATGCCCTAATCTCTGAAGGCTGTATGTTAAGGGAAATTTACATTGCAAATGGAATCTAGGTTGATAGTTTAGGTGACCTAAAAAGGGGGAGGAAAGTATCCTGGATTCTAGGTGGGTCCAGTATAGTTAAAAGTATCCTTAAGAGTAGAAGGGGGAGGCAGGAGAGAAGGTCAGAGAGGTGCAACTTGAGAAAGATTTGACCAGCTTTCTTTGTGGTGCTAAAGACAGAGGAAGGGTCCATGTGCCAAAAAACACAAGTGGCTTCGAGAAGGCAGGAAAAAGCAAGAAACAGATTCTCCCCCAGCGCATCCAGAAAGGAGTGCAGCCCTCCCGGAGCCTCTGCCACACCTGGACTTTAGCCTAGCAAGACTTGGGTTAGACTTCGATCCTGAAGAACCGTAAGGTCGTCATACTTTGGAATTGTTTGAGCTGCTAGTGTGCTTAGTCACTCCATTGTGTCCGACTCTTTGTGACCCCGCGGACTGCAGCCCACCAGGCTCCTCTGTCCACGGGGATTCTCCAGGCAAGAACACTGGAGTGGGCTGCCATGCCCTCCTCCAGCAGATCTTCCCAACCCAGGGATGAAACTGAGATCTCCCACCTTGCAGGCAGATTCTTTACCGTCTGAACCAGTAGGGGAGGCCTTGAGCCACTAAGTGTGCGGTAATTTTTTACAGCAACGAGAAACTAATACAGTCCACTTTCCCCCCAGGGGCAACCCCGAGGCACGTGGGCACCCCCTCTTTGTGGATGGGCAGCTTGTTCTCAAGTAAATAAAGTCACCTTGCCCACACTGGGGCACGGTGGGAAGAGACGGGACCCGGACTCTAGAAACGCGGGTTCAGCCACTGTGGCCTTGCTGATTAGGTGTCCCTTCCCTTCCCTGGCCTCAGCCCGGACATGGGGCTGATCCGCTTTAGTCACCTTACGGGGCTACAGCACCCCGGGAACTCTAAGGTGGAATGTGTATATGAGGGCTTCCCTGGCAGCTCAACTGGTAAAGAAACTCCCTGCAATGTGGGAGATTCTGGTTCATTTCCTGGGTCAGGAAGATCCCCTGGAGGAGGGCATGGAAACCCACTCCAGGATCCTTGCCTAGAGAATCCCCATGGACAGAGGAGCCTTGCGGGCTACAGTCCATGGGATGGCAAAGAGTCGGACGACGGAGGGACTAAGGCTGCCCAGAATGCATACATGAATGCATGTAGCTTGTTATGGCGCACGGATGAGCAGTGAGGAGAGGGAGGTCACAGTCTTGGAAGACCAGACATCTAAACGAGAGAAACGATAACAAAGTAGAAATGCCATGGGGAAATGGGACCAGAAGGCACAAAAGCCAAGACTGGAGGCCGGGCAGAGTGCCTTCAGGGAATGGCAAGTTGCCTGGTTGGATCCGAGCCCGGGGCCACGTCGGGGCGGGGCCGAGGCTAGGGAGGTAGGCTGGAGCCTGGCCTCACAGGACCTCAGGTGCCAGGCAGAGCAGCCAGACTTTATTCTGAAGACAGAACCTGGGGAGCCCTACTGGGAACCCAGTAACTTGGAAGGCCACCCGCAGCTGGGGCACAGGACCCCCGAGGAGACTGGTACAAGGATTATGGTATTGGGCACAAGGGGTGGGGGGAGTCCTCGGATGTGTGTGGATGCCCCGTTTGTTCTTCCTCATTCACAGCTCTGCCCTCACCAGCTGGGAGACCTTGACAAATCACCCTCTAAAATCTCGGTCTTCCCTCTTATAAAATGGGGATGGTAATGCTAACCCTCTTACAGTGTTGTGAGGATCACGCAGGAAATCACATGTAAAAAACTTGTTACGGACTCTCTAAATGCTACCCAAACCATCAAGCTCCCTTCTCACCATCCACTGACATCCACCCCACTCAAGGGGACATTTTGCAGCCCGCCCCCGTCCCCCCCTCACCCCCACTGCTGCCAGCAAAAGCAACTTTTTTTTCCTGTTGTCTGCATATCTGTGCGGAGCATCCCTGCGTTCTTCAAAAGACGTGTTTGGAAACAAGAAATTGCTAGAGAGATGATTCAGTCTTTGGCCTCAGATTGCGTCTGGACATAAGTAAGCCCATCTGCAGAGCCCGCACTGCCAAATTCTGTCACTCTTGTTCCATATGGTCTGCACTCCCCCCAGCCCCGTCTTCCCCACCAGAAGCTGCAGTCTGGGCCCGTCTCTCACTCTCCTTTGGTTGCTACACAGCAGATTCAGCGAGGGGCATCGTGGCTCCAGTGGGGGGGCATCTCTGCTCCGCTCCCTGCCTTGCCTGGGACTGCGACAGGGCCAGAAGCCCAGGGCCGTGGGGACCCGGAGCAGCGGGGGCACAGAGCGGCTGCACGGAGTCCTAGTTCTGAGAGGGGTCCTGAGAGAGGCCGTCAGCTTCCATTCAGGAGGCAGAGCTCTCTCCTGCAGGAAAATAGCTTCCTGAAATGCTAGCTCAGTGGCTTACCAGTCCAATCGCCCTGTCCTACAGCAGAATGATGTTGGAGGGCCTCTTTTGACCACATCCTTATCCTCAGGCTGCCTGACCTGGCATTGGAAGACTCTAATCCACATCAAGCTATGTGACCTAGGGTCGTCGGTTCACCTCTCCAGGTCCCCCCTTTTCCTCATTTGTGGTCTGTGAGTAGTGATTCCTGCCCCGGTCACACCATAGGTTGGTTGTCAGGGTCCAATAAGATAATAGTTGTGAGAGAGGTTTGTAAACAGTGGAGTGATAGATTTCCAAGTGCGGTCCCAGGGCCACCAACCACAGCATCACCTGGGAATTTGTTAAGCATGCCAATTCTTGGCCCCGTGGATGACCCACTAACCCAGAAGCTCTGAGGTGGACCCGGCAAAGTGGGCTTTCACAAACTGTCCCAGTGACAAGCTGGAGGATCACCACTGTGGGGAGACAGCACACGGACCACGCCGTCCCCACCGCATCGTCGGCTTGGCTCAGGGAGCTGTCTGAAGGGTGTGAGGGCCTGTGCCATGTTGGGCTGTATAAGCTGTTTCATTGTGGAGGCTCTAAAGTGTAAAGAGCTGTGTGATTCCTCACCCAGGAATACCCCTTTCCAAATAAACTTGTGCTGTTCATGGTCAGATTGAAAAAGTGACTTCCTGGGGAGATTTAAACTGAGATGGCAAACTCAAAGCTTTCAGGAGCTCTCCGGTGGTGAGACTGGGATGAGGCTGGTGTGAGCTGGGAAGAAACAGGGACTGGATGTGCCGCAGGGTTCAGACTCTACCCGAGGCATTAAAAAAGCCTTAAACCCCCGTGCTGGCCAAACAAAACTCACATGTTTGACAGAGGCCTGCCAGTTCGTAATCGGTGTAAATGTTGGGGAATAAAAGTGCTTGGTCTTAACCAAGCTATGCATTGGTCATAGGGTTAATTGCCCTGGAAGTGAGTTTGACACACAGTGATAACTCCTAGGTTCACCTGATTTCATTAACTCACTCATATATTCATCCCACAAACACTCTTCTAGGTCCTGGGCTAGGTTTTGTGGACCCAAAGCTGGATCAGAGAGTATGTCTATTCTTCAGGGGGCTGGACGCGGCTGTGAGTGGCTCCAGCGCACTGTTTTCCAGCATCTCAGGGAGTGCTTCTCAGTGAGATGACGGGCCTTCGATAAGATACGCATGAAATGTACTTACTTAAAGTTAAATGTATTACTTCACTGCAGGACTTCTCAGAACCGTTACTATGCCAATGTGCATTGCATATTAGATGACTTTCAAGTGTCTGGGTCTGTCTGGGGTCTCTGATGGGCCTGGATGTCCTGCCTTGTATTGGGGAGTGGTGAGTGAGCAGATGTGGGACTCCCCCGGAGGTGTGGCTGGGTTAGTCCCTTCCTGCAGTTAGGCCTTGGGAGCCCCCTGGTGAGGGGTGGGCTGAGGAGATGCCCGCTCCTCTCAGGGTTCTGCAGAGGAGTGCTAAGGCGACAGCCCTCAAGGAGTGGACTTCAGTTTCTGTGGCAACAGGAGAGCCTCGAAGACCCGGGGTTCAGGTCCCATGTGCATCTGAGGAATATGACTCTGCTGTGCTGGGGAGGAGAGACCCACACCAGAGAACTCAGCGTCCTGCACCTGGAATGCTGAAACCTACTCCCATGTGGTTTTGGTTTTTAGTACCAGGAAAAGGGGAGAAAGCAATCCCATATATGCCAACAGGACCTGATCTCCCTCTTTCAGCATAAGCAGCTGCCCTGCTGAAGATCGTGAGGAAGCGGCTGGCAGAACCTATGGTTACATTAACTGCTGCTTTCCAATCAAGGCTGGCTGTGACTTCTATGAATAAAATTGAGAGGTTCAGGGCAGATCTGAAAACCAACCTCCCCCTCTCCTCAACCCTCCCCACTCATTGTTTGTGGCATTCTCCCTCTCTCCCTCTCTCTGCCCCACCCTCCCTCTTCAGTATATTAAGTCACTCCAGTATGGGACTGGGTATCTCTTTGTTCTGGAAATCCCCACAACAAAGGGAGAATGAATTGCACCTGGTCCAGGATAATCTTTCACAGATTTAGACTGGAAGCACATTCATGGAAAAACATAAGACAAAATAAAACCAAGTTCCCCTGAAAACATAATTCATGGAGATCATCTCTAAGAATCAACCTCTCAAACCAATCAACATTTATTCCAAAATTGCCTCCAATGGGTCTGCTGTGACTCCCTTCACTTTGGGTTGCAGGTATAGTTAAGTCTTGTACCCAAAGTGGAAAAGCTGAGAAAAATCCCGCTTTAAGGCAGAATCTATGTAAGAAAGACTTGGGGTAGGAAAGCTCATGTTGGAAGAATCAGAAAAAGCTGCAAGCAAGTAAGGGGATATATATATATGTATGTATATATTACACTTGGAGCCTGCTCAATACTCTGCCGGGCATAGTATTGAACCAGTTAGTACAGAATCAGGTGGTTCTCTCACTCATCATTTCTCCCCTCATTCTCTGAGCTACAGAGAGCCAAAGGGACTTTCCCACAGCCACATGGGCAATAAAGGGCAGCTCATGGAGTTCAAATCTATTAGCTTCAAGGTCAGTCTCTCCTGGGTCTGGAAGGAGCCTCAGAAGAACTGGATACGTGGAGGGGGTGGCAGGAGAGAGAGGTTTCAATTGAAGGAGCAGCAGGAGGTGCCTGCTGCCGCCTGTCTTGGTGACAGAAGGGAGGATTCTCCCCACAGATGCGCCTGGGCTTCTTTCCCCCGCTTTGTCCTCAGCCCCCTCCTCGGCAGTCCCTGGTCTGTCAGTTTGTAGGGGATCCATCAACCAGCAACCCACAGCTGTGTTCCCAGACCAGGAAAAATAGGACTGAAAACTTCCTCCCAAACAGCCTGCAGGACAGGTAGCCCAGCCTTCAGCAGACTGTCAGGGGTCTGCTTGTACAGATCCATCATAAGCAGCAACAAACAGCCTGCTTGGTTGCTCGATTCAAGAGCAGGACTCACACTCTTCAGACAGTTGGAAGAGGTTATAATCTACAGGAGGCTTTGGCTACGATCTGGCCAAGACTTCAGAGAACTTTCCTTCCCAGCTTAGGTGGATGTCTCTTGATTTAATTCTCATCCTGTCTTTGGTCTGTATTGAAGGCAGGTTTCTTTTATGGAGCCTTCAACAGACAATCTTTCTCTTCTCTGGGGTTTAAACCGATTGCTGATCTCACCAAAACCAGACTCAGAGCTATCTGCAACCTCCTTGTGAAATAGACAGAAGAAATGGACATTGAAACATTGGGTCTGGAACAAGCAAGGTCACAGTTCCACCATGGCCACAACTAGGACATCATGATCCAGGAACAACCAGCATCAAGCAGGTCCTCATGGCTGGTGCATGACCTATTCACCCAAGCACTTTCCAAGGTCACGGAAATACTATTTTTACTATTGCTTATCTAACCAAACATGTCTCAAAGCATCTTTCCCCGTGAGATATTAATAGGTGTTATATAGGCAGAAAGGAAATTTCTGCAATAAAGTTGGGGAAAAGCTGAATTAAAGAAAATTAATTTGGTTCTTTAACTGAAGAACATTTCAGATCCTCTATCATGCTAATATGTTTTGTGAATCTCTAGTCTGTAGCATTCCCCAGACTTTCTGACCATAGGTCCATTTTTCTCCAAGCACCTCAGGGGATGAATGTTTCATAGGACACACTGTTGAGAAGGAGGTTTTCATGTTAAACTCTGCCTACTCTTATAAGATTGGCATTAACCAATGCATGGAAAAGGAGGACACCTCCGGCTGAGACTAAAGGGAGCATGAAGAGTGGACAACTCCAGACAGCCGAAAGGCTCCTAAAGTCCAAAGCAGGAAGGGAGACAGTGAGTTACTCTAACAGTTATTGTTTTGTGTTTCTTGGGATGTTTTCTCTCTAGCCCTTTCTTCTATCAATTGATGTTCTCTCCTCAACTTGAGTTGTGTATTGTTTAGGATTAGTCCAGTTCCAGCTCAGTTGCTCGTGTCCGACTCTTTGCGACCCCATGCACTGCAGCACGCCAGGCTTCCCTGTCCATCACCAACTCCCGGAGCTTACTCAAACCCATGTCCATTGAGTCAGTGATGCCATCTAACCATCTCATCCTCTGTCGTCCTCTTCTCCTCCTGCCCTCAATCTTCCCCAGCATCAGGGTCTTTTCAAATGAGTTAGTTCTTCACGTCAAGTGGCCAAAGTATTGGAGTTTCAGCTTCAGCATCAGTCCTTCCAATGAATATTCAGGACTGATTTCCTTTAGGATGGACTGGTTGGATCTCCTTGCAGTCCAAGGGACTCTCAAGAGTCTTCTCCAACACCACAGTTCAGAAGCATCAATTCTTTGGCACTCAGTTTTCTTTATAGACCAACTCTCACATTCATACATGACTACTGGAAAAACCAAAGCTTTGACTAGACAGATCTTTGTTGGCAAAGTAAAGTCTGCTTTTTAATATGCTGTCTAGATTGGTCATAGCTTTTCTTCCAAGGAGCAAGCATCTTTTAATTTCATGGCTGCAGTCATGAAATTAATTTCATCCTTTAATTTCATCTGCAGTGATTTGGGAGCCCCCCAAAATAAAGTCTGTCACTGTTTCCATTAGGATTAGGTTAGGCTGCAAATAACAAAGACTCCACAACAACAGCTTAAACAAGATAGAAGTATACATTTTTTCTCACACATAAAAATGAAAAGAGGAGGACGTTTAAGGGTGGTAGGAAAGAGACATGGTAACAGAGATCAAAGCTCTTTCTATCTTATTCTTCTGCCATATGTAGTTTCCATGCCCAAAGCCTCTTCATGATACAGGATGGCTGCTGGAGTTCTAGCCATTGCATCCACATTCCAAGTTATAGAAAGGAGAAAAGAACAGCCTCTTCCTTTAAAGTTTTCCAGAAATAACTCAGAATACTTCCAATTATACCTCATTAATCAGAACTTGGACACATGGCCATGCCTAATTTCAAAGGAGGCCAGCAAATGGGCAGAAATATGCTCAGCTCAAAAATGGAACTCCCAGCAAGAAGAGCAGAATGGATATTGGGAGAAAATGCTCTTCTATACATCAAATATTACTTCCCTGGCTAAAAATTTTGGATGGGCTGATAAATCTGAGTTTAGCCCTCTAATCTGAAGCTGAAGGGGAAGATTTGTTTCATATGGTTACTGAGCTGATGAGAGTCTGAAGGTTTGAAGACTCCAGCACATGGAGAAATAATATGCAGATAGAACAAAGCCAACCAATAGGCAGAGAGAAACGAAGGTGAAAGAATGGGGAGCAGATTGAAAGAGAAGCCAGTTAATGGATTGCGCCCCCACTTCGAGCTGTCCATGTGTTTGGCCTCACCTCTGTCTCTCCTTCTTAATGACCCAACAGACCCCCTTTTGACTTAAGTGTTTCAACTTGGGTTTCCATCACTTGCCACAGAAGAGTGCTGGTTACTGAAGTTCTCTCTCATTTCAGAGAGCAGGGATCACCTGGATCAATCTTTAGGCAGAGATGGTTTTTTCCTAGCACTAAGTCACAGAAGGACTTTATTACCTCATTTCCTACTGAAAGACATCAAGTAACATAATTATACCCTTGCATGTCTGTGCAGCTCTGTACAGTTTACAAAATTCTTTTAACTTCATTAACTCACCTGAGTCTCTCGAGTTCTCTGGGATGTTGGTTTTGCTACTTCCAGTCTAAAGAGGAGAACAGTGAGGCTCTATGAGATTATCCGGTTCACCTACGTAATCGGTCAATGGCCGCCCCGTTAGCGATTCAAGCAGCACTTTGTATGCAAGCTCTGAAAAGGTGGAGATAGTATGACCCTGTCGTAGCTTGCAGGAGAACACATTTTACAGGGTAGAGGAGCTAAGAACACCTAGGCCCCAAAGCTAATTCAGAGACAGACCTCAGAGCAGAGGACCGGAGCATACACCTGACCACTGGACTGTCCCAGACATCTGTGGTCTGCATCAGGGCTCAGGCGGGTGCAGTCGTGTCACTGATTCATAACTCATGCCTGGAAGTTTGCAACAAGATTCTCTGACAAGGGCTTGTAACCCAGGCCTTCCATGCAACTGGTTAAAGGGACAGCTCTTATTGCCGGCATTGGTCTGAATAATTATGTCTCTGGATTTATGCGAAGGCTTCCCAGGTGGCGCTAGTGGTAAAGAACCCACCTACCAATGCAGGAGACAGAAGAGATCCGGGGTTGACCCCTGGGTCGGGAAGATCCCCTGAAGATGGGCATGGCAACCCACTCCAGTTTTCTTGCTGGAGAATCCCGTTGACAGAGCTGCCTGGTGGGCTATGGTCCATAGGGTTGCGCAGAGTCAGACACGACTGAAGAGACTTCGCACACAGCACACAGAGGTCAGTTTGCATTCTCATCCAGAGAGAAGGCAAGCTGCCTTTGGTGGGGCGCCCATGTCCTTCACAAAAACATTTAAACCTTTGAGGAACCTGAGGTTCTGCCTTATGTAGCCTGAAAGAGGCACCTTGCGTTGAGCAAAGGCTTATAGCAAGAGTTACTGACTCGATCAGGATTACCAGTTGCAAGCAAAATGAAGTCTTTAGCAAACATTTGTAAAAAGAATCTATCGGGAGGATATCGCAAAGTTTATAAAATCAGTGGAAAGCTGGAGGATCCGACTTGGAATATGGGCAGGAATTGAAGCAGTTGCAGAAAGAAATGAAGAGGAGGCAGAACAGTCATCTTTCAATCTAGTTAGGAATGACCATCCCATGAATAGACATTGCTTCCATGAGGCAGTTCTAAATATGCTTCATTTTTACATCACCCACTCTTATAAATCAGATCACTAGGCAGCAGTCCTTACTTAGCCAAGTGCCCTAGCTGCCAGGGGGCAAGAAGCTGGGGAGCCGGTTCCCTTCATCTCTATAGAAGAGGGGGTGAACTGGGCACCTCCCCAAACAGTGGTCCACTCTGCTTACTCATTGCTGTCTCCTTCATCAAAAAAGCCATCCAGGTGGCTCCTGGGGGATATGGGTTTTAAGATCTGAAGAGAGAAATTAAAGGGCTTCCCAGGTGACACCAGTGGTAAAGTGCCAATGCAGGAGATGTAAGAGATGCGGGTTTGATTGTTGGGTCTGGAAGATCCCCTGAGGAGGGCGTGACAACCCTCTCCAGTGTTCTAGTCTGGAGAATCCCATGGACAGAGGAGCCTGGTGGGCTACAGTCCATGGGGTCAAAGGGAGTTGGATGTGACTGAAGTGACTTAGCGTGTGCACATGAGAGAAAATAAAGGGACAGAAATTGACATGTTACCTGGTTTGCCCTAGCTCCCCAGCTCTTCAGAGCCGAACTCGGTGGGTTTATATGTGTCACAAGGCCACTGTGGCTACTCTCCCAGCTGTTGGCTGCAAGGCTGACTTTTAAGGTATATAGACATCTCTATTCTGCTCACGACCTTTACATGGAGAGCAAACAGCTGAGCCTTGTACTCAAGACATTTGTGATCCAAACCATCTTCCTCATCATCTCTCACTTCCACCTCCATGGTCTGTTCTCCCACTGCTGAAGTGCTGACGGTCTTCAAACACCCTCCCTCAAACATGTGGTTCTAGTCTTTCCTCTTCCTCTTCCATCTGAGGAACCCCTGTGCCATCCCTTCCACCAGTCTTGTAGTCTTTGTTTTGACTCACTCCTTGGTGGGCTGGAATGCTTACTGAGGTTGGCAGGATAATACCCCTATCCCTCAAAAGATGTGCACAGTTTAATCCCCAGAATTTGGGGCTACATTACCTTACTTGGCAAAAGGGACTTTGCAGAGGTGATTAGGGTCAGGTCATTAGCATAGGAAGTGTATCCTGGATTATTCAGGTAAGTACAATCTAAACATAGAAATCTTTAGAAGCAGATAACCTATTGGCTGTGACCAGAGACAGATGTGACTATGGAAGCAGGTAAGAGAGAGGGCAGCATGAGAAGAACTTACCCACCCTTGTTGCTTTGAATATGAATCCAGGTTGTCACTAGAAGCTGGAAAAGGCAAGGAAAGGCATTGTCCACTAGAGCCTCTACAAGGAACCTTGTTTTATTGATACCTTAGTTTTTGCTCATGAGACACCCATGTTGGACTTCTGACCTCTACAGCTATAAGATAATAAATTTCTATTGTTTTAAACCATGAAACGTGTAGTAATTTGTTACAGCATCAATAGAAAACTAATACACTTACCTTTTCAGGAAGGGTATGAAGTGCATTTCTGAGACCTTGCATATCTGAGAATGTCTGTCTATTGCCATAGCACCTGAACAACAATTCAGCTGAGTTTAAAACTACTGGGTCAAACACAAAACAATCTATAGATTTAATGCAATAACATTAAAATGTCCATGATACTTCTCACAGAACTAGAACAAATCATCCTAAAATTTATATGGAACTACAAAAAACCCTAAATTGCTAAAGGAATCTTGAGGAAAAAAAGAACAAAACCAGAGGTATAACCTTTTTGGACTACCGTATGAGAAAACTACAATAATCTAAACAGTATGGTGCTGGCACAGAAACAGACACACAGATCAATGGAACATAACAGACAGCCCAGAAATAAACCCGCACACCTATGGCCAATTAATCTATAACAGTGGAGACAAAATTACACAGTGGAGAAAAGACAGTCTCTTCAATAAATGGTGCTGGGAACACTGGACAGCTACATGTAAAACAATGTTAGGACATTCTCTGACACCATACACGAACAAACTCAAAATGGTTTAAAGACCTAAATGTAAGACCTGAAATCATAAAACTTCTAGAAGAGAACATAGGTAGAACACTCTTTGACATAAATTTCAGCAATATTTTTTGATCTGTCTCCCAAGGCAAAAGCAATAAAAGCAAAAATAAGCAAATTAGACCTAGTTAAACTTATATGCTTTTGCACAGAAAAGAAAACCACTGACAAAATGAAAAGATGACCTATGGAATGGGAGAAAATATTTGTAAATAATGTGACTGATAAGGGATTAATATTCAAGATATATAAACAGTTCATACAACTCAATATAAAAAATGTGATAAAAAAAATGGTCAGAAGACCTGAATAGATATTTTTCCAAAGATGGCATACAGATGTCTAACAGGCATATGAAAAGATACTCAACATCATTAATTATCAGTTCAGTTCAGTTCAGTTCAGTCGCTCAGTCGTGTCCGAGCCTTTGCAACCCCATGAATCGCAGCACGCCAGGCCTCTCTGTCCATCACCAACTCCCGGAGTTTACTCAAACTCATGCCCATCGAGTCGGTGATGCCATCCAGCCATCTCATCCTCTGTCGTCCCCTTCTCCTCCTGCCCCCAGTCCCTCCCAGCATCAGGGTCTTTTCCAATGAGTCAACTCTTTGCATCAGGCGGCCAAAGTACTGAAGTTTCAGCTTCAGCATCAGTCCTTCCAATGAACACCCAGGACTGATCTCCTTTAGGATGGACTGGTTGGATCTCCTTGCAGTCCAAGGGACTGTCAAGAGTCTTCTCCAACACCACAGTTCAAAGGTATCAATCCTTCGGTGCTCAGCTTTCTTCACAGTCCAGCTCTCACATCCATACATGACTACTGGACAAACCACAGCCTTGACCAGACGGACAGAAGCGTGGCCGTGAGGCGCTACCCCTCGCCCAAGGTCAGGGGTAGCGACCGAGAGCGCCAGGCTGCGACAGCGCAGGCACGGCGGCCGAGAGGAGCTCCCCCACGTCGGAGGAGCGGCGGCTGCGCGGGCGCAGGAGGGCCGAGAGGAGCTCCCCCACGTTCAGGGTCGGGAGGGGCGGCCGTGAGGAGATGGCCCTGTCCAAGGTCAGGAGCAGCGGCTGCGCTTTGCTGGAGCAGCCGTGAAGAGACACCCCGAGTCCAACGTGAGAGAAACCCAAGTAAGACGGTAGGTGCTGTGAGAGGGCATCAGAGGGCAGACAGGCTGAAACCACAATCACAGAAAACTAGCCAGTCTGATCCCAGGACCACAGCCTTGTCTAACTCAGTGAAACTAAGCCATGCCGTGTGGGGCCACCCAAGACAGTTGGGTCATGGTGGACAGAATGTGGTCCACTGGAGAAGGGAATGGCAAACCACTTCAGTATTCTTGCCTTGAGAACCCCATGAACAGTATGAAAAGGCAAAAAGATAGGGCACTGAAAGATGAACTCCCCAGGTCGGTAGGTGCCCATATGCTACTGGAGATCAGTGGAGAAATAACTCCAGAAAGAATGAAGAGATGGAGCCAAAGCAAAAACAACACCCGGTTGTGGATGTGACTGGTGATGGAAGCAAGGTCGATGCTGTAAAGAGCAATATTGCATAGGAACCTGGAATGTTAGGTCCATGAATCAAGGCAAATTGGAAGTGCTCAAACAGGACATAGCAAGAGTGAATGTCGACATTCTAGGAATCAGCGAACTAAGATGGACTGGAATGGGTGGATTTAACTCATGACCATTGTATCTACTACTGTGGGCAGGAATCCCTTAGAAGAAATGGAGTAGCCATCATGGTCAACAAGAGTCCAAAATGCAGTACTTGGATGCAATCTCAAAATTGACAGAATGATCTCTGTTCATTTCCAAGGCAAACCATTCAATATCATGGTAATCCAAGCCTATGCCCCAACCAGTGATGCTGAAGAAGCTGAAGTTGAACGGTTCTATGAAGACCTACAAGACCTTTTAGAACTAACACCCAAAAAAGATGTCCTTTTCATTATAGGGAACTGGAATGCAAAAGTAGGAAGTCAAGAAACACCTGGAGCAACAGGCAAATTTGGCCTTGGAGTAAGGAATGAAGCAGGGCAAAGGCTAGCAGAGTTTTGCCAAGAGAACACACTGGTCATAGCAAACACCCTCTTCCAACAACACAAGAGAAGACTCTACACATGGACATCACCAGACGGTCAACACCGAAATCAGATTGATTATATTCTTTGCAGCCAAAGATGGAGAAGCTCTATACAGTCAGCAAAAATAAGACCAGGAGCTGACTATGGCTCAGATCATGAACTCCTTTTTGCCAAATTCAGACTTAAACTGAAGAAAGTAGGGAAAACCACTAGATCATTCAGGTATGACCTAAATCAAATCATTAATTATAGAGAAATGCAAATCAAAGCGACAATGAAATATAGCCTCACACCTGTCAGAATCGCTATCATCAAAAAGTCTACAAGTCACAAATTGGAGAGGATGTGGAGAAAAGAGAACCATGATATACTGTTGGTGGGAATGTAAATTGGTGCAGCCACTATGGAAAACATTATGGAGATTCTTCAAACAACTAAAAAAGAACTACAATTCTGCTCCTAGGTATATATTTAGAAAAAATGAAAACACAAATTGAAAAAGATGCACGCACTCATAGCAGCACTAGTCACAACAGCCAAGACAGGGAAGCAACCCAGGCGCCCATCAACTAATGAATGATGAAGAAGACATGGGATAAATATAATAGAAGATTAGTTACTGAAAAGAATGAGATTCTGCCATTTGCAGCAATGTGGATGGATATTATGCTTAGTAAAATACATCAAAGAATGACAAATATTATATGATATTACTTATATATGCAATCTAAAAAACAATGCAAATGAATGTATATGAAAAATAGAAACAGGCTCACAGATATAGAAAACAAACATGTGGTTTCCAAAGGGGAGATGGAAGGCGGGGGACAAGTTAGGGGCATGGGATTAACACATAGAAAATACTGTGTATAAAATAGATAAGCAACAAGAATACATATACTGTATAGTAGAGGGAATCATAGCCATTATCTTGCAATAACTTACAATGGAGTATAATTTGCAAAAATACTAAATCACTATGTGGTGGTGGGGGTTTAGTCTTTAACTCGTGTCTGACTCGTGACCCCGTGGACTGTAGCCCACCAGGCTCCTCTGTCCGTGGGATTTCCCAGGCAAGAATACTGGAATGGGCTGCCATTTCCTTCTCAGGGATCTTTTCATGCTAGAGATCAAACCTGAGTCTCCTGCAATGCAGGCAGATGCCTTACCGACTGAGCCACAGGGAAGCTTGTATACACTTAAAACTAACATAATATCTAAAATCAACTATACTTAAATTTAAAAAAATATTGGGCCATATTTTAAATGAAAAGTCTGCAGATACTGTCTCATTGTTGTGCAGAAAAGAGTTAATGGAGCAGACCTGAGGCTGTTACTCTTAGAAAGTCCTGCTGGCTAGATTGACCGTTGGCTGGTGGACTGGGAACTTGAATTTGGGAAGGGTTCCCATAGCTTCCAGAACTTGTAAGGGTGAATCATCGTGTCTAAATTGTACAAACCACGTGGTTGATGCTACATGTCTACTTTCCTCCTAGTTGTCTGGAATCTTGGTACACAGTAGGCAGAGGGTGCCTAGAGGAACAGCCCCCAGTAAAACCATGGGGCCCCGAGAGTCTCGTGCGGGCACATCACAGGCGTTGCCACAGTCCTTTGCCTGGGAAGAAGCGTGTCCTGTGCGCCTCCCGAGGAGAGGCTCTCGGAAGTGGGTGCTGGTTTCCCTGGGCTTCATTCCATGCACGTCCGCCTGCCCCCGTTGACTTGCTCTGTCTCCGCTCTGCGATGAGTCGCAGTCATGAAGGTAACTCTCTCTGCGTCGGGTTATACTGTGGTCCCCCCAGTGCATCCAGCCGGGGGAGTGAGAGGACCCCCTGCACGATTGTCTGGTGGCATTTAGCGTTGCAGAGGAGAGGTTTGAGACATATAACTCCATTTACTAGCTTATAGATAGCCTTTAAAATTTTCCTGTCTGAATATTTATAAAAAATTTTCCTTATCCTTGAAATTAAAAAAAGAAATCACAAAGTAGGTCTAGATATGCATCTCCTTTCATTACTTTTTTCTGGTGGCCAGTGAACCCTTTTTATCAAAAGATGCAATTCTTTAGGTTAGGGCAGTTTTCATCCAGGGCAGTAGCTAAGTATCACTGTCAAAATTAAGCTTCTTTTTTTTCCTCCTCAGAGTAGAGAGAAGTGGCGCAAAGGATGACTTCTTTGTCACCTACCATAGTTTGATTTCTCTCTGGGGCAGGGAAACCCTTTTTGCCAAAGTCCCCCTCCCAATACCACTGAGACCATTGTATATATTACCCAGGTAGGTGAGCACCAGGCTTTTGAGGACAAGGAAGATCATCAAGATTTGAGCTCCTCCTGACCGAGGTCTCAGCCCCAGTTGTTGGTGCAGATGAATGTAGAAAGTGGAGAGCTGTGTGTGGCCTGCGCCATGCAATAGCCAGAACAGAGGACTCAGGGTCACCTCCACGTCAGGCTGATCCTCGTTCATCATCACCTGACTCACTGCCCCCAGTGTTATACAGTCACTGTGTGGGTTAGGGACAGGGCCAGGGATGATGCTTGAGAATCCCCTCTGGCTATTGTGTGAGTCAGGTGCCTCCTAAGTTTCTGAGATGACCCACCAGAGCCCAGCCACCAAGTCAGTGCTACCCTCACTCCGCTGGCCACAGCCAGGGATTCCTGTAATAGCATTTCTGGGCATTATGTGAATTAGGGACCAAACTGGGCTCCTCACTGTGGTGATGGACTAGTGCATGCTAGAGAAGACTCAGTGGGGGAAAAGAGGACTCTGGACACTCTTATAGTTCGTTCTTTTCCTTTTCTAAAATTGGAGCACAGTTGATTTATATTAGTTTAGGTATACCACAAAGTAATTCAATATTTTTATAGATTGTATTCTAATCTATATTTAAATTTATCATTAAATTTAAAGTTATCATGATAATTTCCCTAATTATTATTCTTCTGTTTCCATTGCATAACAGACCATCCCCAAGACCCAGGAGCTTACAACACTCATGATTTATTATTGCCTACAATTCTGTGAATTAGTAACCTGAAGGATTCTTCTGTTGTAGTTTTCATCTCTAAACCTAGGTATGTACAAAGGCTTTTTATTTTATTTATTTATTTTTTGGCTGCAGTGCACGGCATTTGGGATCTTAGTTCCCTCCCCAGGGACTGACAGTGGAAGAAGAGTCTTAACCACTGAACTGCCAGAGAAGTCCCTCAAAAACATTTTTAATCATTTGTTTGTGTGACTGTAATCACCTGAAATAGCTCACCTGGGGCCAAAATAACCTCACTCAGATGCCTGACAGTTGGTGCTGGTTGTTCTGCATGAGCCACTCATGTTTCCATAGGCCTCAGTGGACTGAGCTTCTTACACGATGGTCTCAGGGTCCCACGAGTTAAAGTGGAAGCTACAAGGCTTGAACTCAGAAGGCACAGAATGTCACTTCGGCTGCTTTCAGTTGCTCAAAGCAAATCACAAAGTCAACCTGGATTCAACAGGGAAACGGACTCCATCTCTTGACAGGAGGAGTGTCAAGGTCGCATTTCAGAGTATGGACACAGGGAGACAAGGCTCATTAGGGGCCATTTTTAATAACCTGTAACACTCTTTTCTGAGGATTTCTATGATCTGTAGAAGTACAATAGACCCTAGACCTTTCTCCCACAATTCTTATCTTTGTGAAAATTTGAGTATAATTGCTTTAAAATGTTGGAGAAGGCAATGGCACCCCACTCCAGTACTCTTGACTGGAAAATCCCATGGACAGAGGAACCTGGTAGGCTGCGGTCCATAGGGTCGCTAAGAGTTGGACATGACTGAGCGACTTCACTTTCACTTTTCACTTTCATGCATTGGAGAAGGAACAGGCAACCCGCTCCAGTGTTCTTGCCTGGAGAATCCCAGGGACGGGGGAGCCTGGTGGGCTGCAGTCCATGGGGTCGCTAAGAGTCGGACACGACTGAGCGACTTCACTTTCACTTTTCACTTTCATGCATTGGAGAGGAAAATGGCAACCACTCCAGTGTTCTTGCCTGGAGAATCCCAGGGACGGGGGAGCCCGGTGGGCTGCCGTCTATGGGGTCGCACAGAGTTGGACACGACTGAAGCGACTTAGCGGCAGCAGCAGCAGCTTTAAAATGTTGCATTAGTTTTTGCTGTAGAACAAAGTAAATCAGCTTCTGTATACATGTATCCCCTCCTCTGGAGCCTCCCTCCCACCCCTCTAGGTCATCATAGAATTCACATCTTTTTACTGTGCTTCACTTCATTTTTATTTGCTTTCTCTGGGTTCTTGGAGAATACATCAAGCACAAATTTTATATATATATATATATATATATAAAATTTGCTCATTTGATTTTCTACAGTATCCAACCTGAGTTTTACTGACTTTGTAAATTTTTAATTTAGCAATTATGCTTTTCTTTTGAAAACAAGTTTGTATTATTTCAGACCAAGCCTTTTCACAGATGCAATGTCTTCCTGAAGGCAACTGAAAATGCATATTAGATTTTTATCTAAGCTTCCTTCTATTTCTTGCAGTAAGTCTAATTTGAAGGAGCAATTTTCTCTTAATTCCTCAGATGGAGTCTTTTTCTTTTGAACTATTGAATCTCTTTTCATATCTGATGAATTTTCTCTATTTGCTCATCCTAACAGATGGGGAAGCTAAGTTTTGTTCAGAATTGGGAGCTGAGATGAGTTTGATCAGCGACTGTGTGACTATTTGGTTAAATCTTCCAGTTCCAGATGAACTAAAAAGGAAGAAGATTAGATTTGCTATGTTTTTACCTTTCCAGGGTATAATTTCCATGGGATTTGAGAGAAACAGCCAAAAAGAGCCCCATGGGAACACGTCTTTTCTGATCTGCTGTGGCAGCCTGGAGCAAATCCGTAACAACTTGCACAACGGCCCTCATGAGGGGCTGGTTTCCAGGGCGCACTGCCTTGTTTGTTGAGCTGGCTGGGCCAGCTGTAGGCTGAGCATGAGCTGTGGCCCCAGTCGACCTTCAGAGTTGCCAGCAGGACTTAGAAGTCAACTCCTCTCCTTCCCTTTTGTCTCTTTGAGAAGTTAACACGCTAACTTCAAGGGGGTCGGTGAAATACACCCAGGGTCCTTATTCCTCAAGTGAGATTGGGGGTTTCATATAGAGATTTCCACTCCAGCTAGCCTTGCCCTGTAGCACTCTTTCTCATATAAATGTCTCAAAAGTCTGGCAAGTGCCAACCTTTGTCAGTATTCATCCCTCATGCAACTGTTCTCTACTTTATATCCCTTTGGTCAATTAAATGGGAATTTGGAAGATGGTGGGAGCGAGGTTCAACCTCAGGTTCACGTGACCCTGTTGCTCTACTTGGAGACAGGAAACAAGATTTTGATTTCAGATGTGGTAGAAAGTTAGATCTATAGCTCCCTCGCCTTCCCACTCAGTAAACATGGAACTCAAAGGGACAAACCCTTGATGAAAAGTGGACAAGAAACAATTCACTCATTTGTTTGTCCTGGTCTGTGCCTTTAATTCCCAGAGATGAAGCTTACAGAGGTATGTATAACAAAAATTACAGGAAAAAAAAATAGATTATCAATCCTCAATAAGTGATATTCAGGCAAGACAACAAAAAGTAAGAGTTACTGACCATTTCCATCAGGGTCTCAGGCACCTCCCACTCAACTTACCCAAAATCATGCTCATTCCCTCCTTCTCCACAAATATTCTCTTCTTCTGTGTTCCCCATCTCTGTGAGCCTCTCGTAATCAACCCATCACCCAAGTTATAAAACCGAGAGTCTTTAAGTGAACCATAGTCCAATGTCCACAAGTCTTCGCTTGGGAAACAAACATGGCAAGATGAACGTTGTTTGGGGAGTAGCTTAGAGGACAGGAATCAGCAAGAAGAGTTAGCACATATTCTTTTACATTTTTGTTATTTTTCTAACTATGAGTAATCCAAACAAAAAGAAATGTGTATATTAAATCTTAAAAGTCAAGATCCCAGTTCCTAAGAGACAATTACTGTAATAGTATACATCCTTTCAGACCCTTTAAGTGCATATAATCTGTAGGCATATGTGTATTTATTTTAGACTTTTATACAGTTGTGAATATATTATATATACCATCCAGTTTCTTGCTTTCTTCACTCCGTGTACATTGTGTCTTTTCCTATGATTTCTTTTTTTAACGTGTGCATAGTATTACATTTTATAACTGTATCTTAATTCATTTACTATATCTCCTGATGGACATACAAGATGTCTCATATTTCCTACTTGTACAAGCAGCTGCAGTGAACCACTTTGGATGTGAATCTCTGTGCGTTTCAGTGAGCAAACCTGAAGAATAAATTTCTAGAAGTGCTGTGTCTGGGTCAATGGATATTCACATTTTAATCTTTGATGGATTCTGCCAATTTGACTTTAAAATATTCTCTCAATTTACCCCCTTCCCAACTGGGTATGTATTTTTCTACCATTTTGCTAGCACTAAGCATAATCAATTTTTAAAAGTGTTTTGCCAATCTGATGGGTGAAAAAATATTTTTGTTCTTTTCATCTGTATTTCTTTGAGCACTGTATTTCTCTATTTCTCCTTAAGTAAATTATTGGTCCAAGTCTTCTGCACATTTAGTGTTGGGTTGTTTTTCTTTTTTATAGGGTTGTGAAAAGTTCTTTATCCATTAACACTATTAACCTTTACTATGTAATAAATGTTGAAAATGCTTTTACTTGATTTGTCATTTGTACTTCAGTTTTATTTATGATGTCATTTGCCTTACAAAAATTTTAAATATTTATGTAGCTAAATCTTCTCTGCCGTGATTTCTGGCTTTATTTTCATTTTACCGCCTTGTTTTCAATGACGTTAATAATTTTATGCTCAGTACTGTCCAACTCTTTGCAGCCCCAGGGACTGTAGCCCGCCAGGCTCCCCTGCCCATGGATTTTCTAGGCAAGAATACTGGAGTGGGGTGCCCTTTCCTCCTCCAGGGAATCTTCCCGACCCAGGGATCAAATTTGTGTCTTCTTGTGTCTCCTCCATAAGCAGGCAGATTCTTGACCGCTAGCGCCATCTGGGCAGTCTCGGTTAAAGATTTTACTCCCTAGTTAATCAGGAGTTCCCTGAGGGCAGAGGCTACCTCTTATTCATATCTGTGGATCTTGCTCCAGAAGTCACTACTCCTAGGCTTGATTGTGATGAGTGCTTAATAAACACATTTTAAAATGTTATCAAGTTGACAGAGTTTAGTCGAGTTCAGTTCAGTCGCTTAGTCATATCCGACTCTTTGCGACCTCATGGACTGTAGCAAGCCAGGCCTCCCTGTCCATCACCAATTCCTGGAGCTTACTCAAACTCATGTCCATTGAGTCAGTGATGCCATCCAACCATCTCATCCTTCATCATCCTCTTCTCCTCCTGCCCTCAATCTTCCCCAGCATCAGGGTCTTTTCCAGTGAGTCAGTTCTTCGCATCAGGTGGCCAAAGTATTGAGTTTCAGCTTCAACATCAGTCCTTCCAATGAATATTCAGCATTGATTTCCTTTAGGATGGACAGGTTGGATCTCCCTGCAGTCCAAAGTACTCTCAAGAGTTTTCTCCAACACCACAGTTCAAAAGCACCAATTCTTTGGCACTCTTCTTCACAGTCCGACTCTCACATCCACGCATGACTACTGGAAAAAACCATAGCCTTGACTAGAGGCACCTTTGTTGGCAAAATAATGTCTCTACTTTTTAATATGCTGTCTATGTTGGTCATAACTTTTCTTCCAAGGAGCAAGCATCTTTTAATTTCATGGCTGCAGTCACCATCTGCAGTGATTCCGGAGCCCCCCCAAATAAAATCTGTCACTGTTTCCACTGTTTCCCCATCTATTTGCCATGAAGTGATAGGACAAGATGCCATGATATTAGTTTTCTGAATGTTTAGTTTTAAGCCAACTTTTTCACTCTCCTCTTTCACTTTCTTTAGTTCTTCGTTTTGGCCGTAAGGGTGGTGTCATCTGCATATCTGAGGTTGTTGATATTTCTCCCAGCAATCTTGATTCCAGCTTGTGCTTCATCCAGCCCAATATTTTGCATGATGTACTCTGCATATAAGTTAAATAAGCAGGGTGACAATATACAGCCTTGACGTACTCCTTTCCTGACTTGGAACCAGTCTGTTGTTCCATGTCCAGTTCTAATTGTTGCTTCTTGACCCGCATACAGATTTCTCAAGAGAGAGGTCAGGTGGTCCGGTATTCCCATCTCTTTCAGAATATTCCACAGTTTATTGAGATCCACACAGTCAAAGGCTTTGACATAGTCAGTAAAGCATAAGTAGATGTTTTTTTGGGACTCTCTTGCTTTTTCCATAATCTGACAGATGTTGGCAGTTTGATCACTGGTTCCTGTGCCTTTTCTAAATCCAGCTTGAACATCTGGAAGTTCATAGTTCACATACTGTTGAAGCCTTGCTTGGAGAATTTTGAGCATTACTTTACTAGTGTGTGAGATGGGTGCAATTGTGCAGTAGTTTGAGCATTCTTTGGCATTGCCTTTCTTAGGGATTGGAATGAAGACTGATCTTTTCCAGTCCTGTGGCCACTGTTGAGTTTTCCAGATTTTCTGGCATATTGAGTGCCATACTTTCACAGCATCATCTTTTAGATTTGAAATAGCTCAACTAGAATTCCATCACCTCCACTAGCTTTGTTCGTAGTGATGCTTCCTGAGACTCACTTGACTTTGAATTCCAGGATGTCTGGCTCTAGGTGAGTGATCATACCATCGTGATTATCTGGGACATGAAGATCTTTTTTGTATAGTTCTTCTGTATATTCTTGCCACCTATTCTTAATATCTTCTACTTCTGTTAAGTTCATACCATTTCTGCCCTTTATTGTGCCCATTTTTGCATGAAATGTTCCCTTGGTATCTCTGATTTTCTTGAAGAGATCTCTAGTCTTTCCCATTCTATTGTTTTCCTCTATTTCTTTGCACTGACCACTGAGGAAGACTTTCTTATCTCTCCTTGCTATTCTTTGGAACTCTGCATTCAAATGGGTATGTCTTTCCTTTTCTCCTATGCCTTTCACTTCTCTTCTTTTCTCAGCTATTTGTAAGCCCTCCTCAGACAGCCATTTTGCCTTTTTGCATTTCTTTTTCTTGGGGATGGTCTTTATCACTGCCTCCTGTACAATGTCACAAACCTCCATCCATAGTTCTTCAGGTACTCTATCAGAGCTAATCCTTTGAATCTATTTGTTACTTCCAATGTATAATTGTAAGGGATTTGATTTAGGTCATACCTGAATGGTCTAGTGGTTTTCCCTACTTTCTTCAATTTAAGTCTGAATTTTGCAGTAAGGAGTTCCTGATCTGAGCCACAGTCAGCTCCCAGTCTTGTTTTTGCTTACTGTATAAAGTTTCTCTATCTTTGGCTGCAAAGAATATAATCAATCTGATTTTGGTATTGACCATCTGGTGATGTCTGGTGAGTCTTCTCTTGAGTTGTTGGAAGAGGGTGTTTGCTATGACCAGTGTGTTCTCTTGGCCAAACTCTATCTGCCTTTGCCCTGTTTCATTCTGTACTCCAAGGCCAAATTTGCCTGTTACTCCAGGTGTTTCTTGACTTCCTACTTTTGCATTCCAGTTCCCTATAATGAAAAGGACATCTTTTTGGGGGTGTTAGAAGGTCTTGTAGGTCTTCACAGAACCATTCAACTTCAGCTTCTTCAGCATTACTGATTGGGGCATAGACTTGGATTATGGTGATATTGAATGGTTTGCCTTGGATTATGGTGATATTGAATGGTTTGCCTTGGAAACAAACAGAGATCATTCTGTCGTTTTTGAGACTGCATCCAAGCACTGCATTTCGGACTCTTTTGTTGACCATGATGGCTACTCCATTTCTTCTAAGGGATTCCTGCCCACACTAGTAGATATGATGGTCATCTGAGTTAAATTCACCCATTCCAGTCCATTTTAGCTCACTGATTCCTAAAATGTCAATGTTCACTCTTGCCATTTCCTGTTTGACCACTTTCAATTTGCCTTGATTCATGGACCTAACATTCCAGGTTCCTATGCAGTATTGCTCTAGAATTTCTAACATCGGACTTTACTTCCATCACCAGTCACATCCACAGCTGGGTGCTGTTTTTGCTTTGGCTCCATCCCTTCCTTCTTTCTGGAGTTATTTCCCCACAGATCTCCAGTAGCATATTGGGCACCTACCCACCTGGGGAGTTCATCTTTCAGTGTCCTATCTTTTTGCCTTTTTGACAGAGTTCAGTGTGCTATAAAATAAATAAGCATAGAAAATTTAATTCTATGATTAAGGTTGAAGGAAAACCTTGAAGGTAAGTTAGCATCCAAACCAAAATGCATGGCGAGTTAGAAAGTGTAATTTCAATCAATATGTGGAATAAGATCAGGGTTAAACTAAGCTGGTAATATAAAATTATTAAAAGGATCTATAGTCTATATTTGTTTCATTTTTAAAGATGGTTTTGTCACCCAGTTATCTGCTCTCAGAATCAGAGTTTAATAAAGAGTCATAGTTTAATATAAAAATAGTCACAGCTTAATATAGAAAATCAGAATTTAATATAAAAATAACAAAGTGGGGAGTTGAGATGATAATCTGGACCCCGTGTGAACCACACGCCTGATGAACAACTTTAACTGTGTTAACTACCCTGTGTCTGCCCCAGCTGGTGGTGGTGTACGCTGACCGCGGGACACGCGGGGAAGAGTGCAAAAGGCGGCATCTTAAGTACAGGAACCACACACTTGAAGCTGTGAGATGCTGTAGTCGTTTACATGGTTAAGGTTGCTTCATCCAAACCTGGGAAAGCCATGTGACTTTGGGGAAGTTCCTTGGCCTTGGTTTGGCTCTTTTAAAAATAAAGGGGTCACAGCGAACTTGGCAGCTCCTTCTGAACTGGAGGTCCTGGGAGTCAATGAATATCTTTTCTATAAAATGGTTTCCAGGGCCCTGTCTCCCCGGGATTCCCTTGTGATTCAATGATTCAATTGGAGGTGTGAAGGCAAACCCCATCATAGCTGTTACCAGCTGTTCTGGCGGCTTCTCTGGGAGGCCCCAAGAGTGTCAACACTGATGTCTGTATGAGTCAAATTAAATTCAAGGGGCTGGTGTGAAGCTGGATAGGCCTTGATATTTTTATCTGTCTGCACCAGGTTCCTGCGGGTCCTATGGCTTCAGCTGAGAAAACACGAGAGAAGGGAATGAAATGGAAGGGGCAGTCTTCTCTCTGTAATTTATGTATTGTTCATAATCATTTTATTATATAAATGATACCCTGGTCACTTTCTAAAAAGACTCAAGATGATTCATTAATTCACTGGAATAATAGGTGGCCTGCATCTGCTCCATGTCAGACCCAACACTGAGGGCTGGAGGAGATGGAAACAGATGAAAATAACTAATCCTGTCTCTTCCACAGCATCATAGAGTCACTGCATGTATAAGGGCTCCAAGGACACAGAGGAGGAGTGAGCAATTTTGTTAGTCCAGAGGTGAGCGTGGCAGGGAAGAGAGAGAAGACAGTGACAATTTCTTGAGTACCTTCTCGAAGGTACTATGTCATAATGGGGGCTTTTCTGGGCTCAGCAGTAAAGAATCTACCTGCAATGCAGGAGATGTGGGTTTGATCCCTGGGTCGGGAAGGTCCCCTGGAGGAGCGCATGGGAACCCACTCCAGTATTCTTGCCTGGAGAATCCCATGGACAGAGGAGCCTGGCGGGCTGCAGTCCATGGAGTTGCAGAGAGTCGGACACGACTGAAGGGACTAGGCATGTCATAATGACTAAGAACCTGTGCTTTTGAGACATGAAAGACTGGGTTCAGCCTCTCGAAACCTCAGTTTCCTTATCTGCAAAATGGAATAACAGAACTTCCTTTGTTGGGTTGCTCGGGAGATTAAATGAAAAATGTTTTAAAAGCACCTGGAGCAATGTCCAACAAGTGACAAGCATGGAATGCATGGTCACTCTTCTTACTTTTATTCTGTGACCAGTCACTAAGATGAGCTTTATCATCAAAGGTTATACTGTGCTCAACCAACACAACATTGTAAAGCAATTATCCTCCAATTAAAAAATGTTTAAGAAAGATCACACTGCGCTCATTTTATAGATAAAACAAAAGCTCAGAGAGCATATACAATTTTACCAACACCACAAAGGTTGAAAGGGAGAGAGGCAAAATTCTAACTAAATTCAAAGTCTACTTTCTTCCCACTGCTGTGATGCCTCTGAAGGAAGTTTTCACAGAAGACCTGATGTTTGAGTTCAATGTTAAAAATTGAAAGGAAGTTTCTTTGTGGAGTTTCGGGAGAGGGAGGAAATGCCAGGCAAGGGGAAAAGCATATTCCAAGGTACAGAAGCAATGATGTAGTGGGCTGTCTGGGGTTGTGGTTGGGGGAGAAGCCTGTGAATCTCCAGGTTTCTGAAGTTTTCTCCAGTAAAGGAGGATGAGGTGGAAGCCATGAAGATAGACCAGATGGAACACTCGGTGATTCTGTCTTGTTCTCTGCCTCCCCTAAAGTCAAACCCTCACAGCAAATAGGAATCGAATCACCCCTGTTCCACCCTCTGGGGACCTGGTCTGATGGTCCTTGTGAGTCCCTTGTTCCCATTCGACCAATTCTATGTTAATGCTGGAGACTCTCTACATCCTTTCCTGTACTGTATCCTACTCCCAGACCCAAGAGTTGTTTATGTGTTAGAGGTATTTGGTTTTTAAATCAATAAAAGCAAGAATCAAGATAGAGAAGAAAATCTCTCCCATCTTGACCCCAAACCACTTGTCAGGGCTTGCTTTATGGGCCACAGATTAGGTAAGACCTGGGTAGGACTAGATTTTAGTTTGGGAGGAGTTACCTGCCTGATTGGGAAGACAGTCAAACTCAATATCACTGATAAGCAGACCATAAAATGGGGCAGAGTTTGGGTCAGTGGGAAAACAAAAGGATGGTCTATAGAAGAGGGGTTTAGCCCCCTCCCAATCTCTACTGGCCCCTTCCCACTCTTTGATGGACTTTCAGTTTTTGTAAATTGCATTCAAACATTTTTTTGCTAGGTAAAATCATCTCTGATGGTCAGAATTCTCAAATGACCCTCAAGGACCCTCACCTTTGTATCAGTCCCCCCGCTTTGAGTGCGAGTGGAATTGATAAATATCACCCCTGCAACTCTATTATGTTATATGGCAAAAGAGAGATTATGCTGCGTGGTCCTGCATAATCTCCTGCCTTCATCAGGAGATCCCTTTAAAAGCAGAGCAGTTTTTCTGGGTGGTCACAGAGGAAAGAAACAGTGAGCCCTGCCTGGAAGAAGGCAAACTGCTGTGTTGGGATCTCCTCGTGGAGAAAAGTGAGATCCAGGTGCTGACAGCAACTCCCAGATGACAGCCAGAGAGGAAACATAGGCCTCAGTCTTACAAGCTCAGAGAGTCGAAATCGGCCAAAACCCTGAATGTGCTCAGAAGTGGATTCTTCTCCTAGAGCCTCCAGAAAGGAGCGCAGCCTGGCTCACACCTGGATTTCAGCAGACCCTGAGCAGGGAATCCAACCACGCTGTGCTGGGATCTCTGACCTACAGAACTGTGAGCCCATAAACGTGATTAGTCTGTGGCGATTTGTTATGCAGCAATAGGAAACCCAATACGGTGATTCTTATGCAAATATAAAAAGAATATATATCAAATACTTTAACTCATTAATTAATGAGGGGCTCTGTAAGCTGCTACAAGTTCAAAGGAGAATTCACAGATTTGCACATGCAGGCAATTGTGAATTTTGAAATAGATACAAAAGTAGTCATTACCCACAGAACAGTCACTATCACAATGCTAGCAGACAAGATTCACTTGCATCTCTGTAGACACTCTATAGGTGTCATGTGTCACTATTTGTTTTCTATAATTTATAAAGTCGTAAGGGGTCTCAGAAACAATGAAAGAGCAGAGAGTCTGAAATAAAGAGTATCTAGAAGTTACTAGAAAGTATCCAGTCTTCACTGCCCAGTTTAAAACACTTTCTCAGTTTTTCCTCCTAAGTAGTGTGGAAATGCATCTTCAACTGGCCACCCCTGCCACACCCTTCCCTCCGCACCAGTAAATCCTGTCTCCGAGATGGCAGAGTGACCACAACCTGGGATTCACTGAGGCCAAGGGCTCAGCTCAGCCTTGACCGCTTATGAGTCATTTCATATCTGTTAGCAGGCTTGTGATTCTGTCTTCTCACAAGACTCCTGTGGGTAAGGTGGGAATAGGGAAGAGTTACCTCATCATGTTGCTATGGAAACTGAGGCCCAGGGAGGATGTGGAAAGTGCGCAGGGTCACTCGGGAAGTTAGTGACATGTGTGAGGCTGGATCCGCTCCCTTCTTATTCAGGGCTGCTGTCCTCCTACCCCACACCCTTAGCCTCAGGTGGGTGAGTTTCTGTCCCCCAATCCCTGCCCTCCTTTGGGCTAGATCAGCCTCCCCTCCATACCACAGGGCCTGCACCTGACCTGGGGATTGGCTATGGCCCCAGATGTCCCAAGTCCAGCCTGAAGACAGTCTCAGGCTCTGTGGAGCTTGCCTGATCCGGCACCCCCACTCCCGACCACCTTGGTGCCGTGAGCACAACTACTGCCCGGGCTCTCTGCTTTTGACCCAGCAGCCTGACCTGAACAGCACCAGCCCTGCTGCGCCAGGGCCACCTGCTCTGTCTCCCGGGCCGCCCACCCAGCCAATGCCTCTGCTGGCTTCCCACTGGCATGTGGGCTTGGGAAGTCATCTGGGACGCCAGGTGAGCCAGTCTGCCAGAACCTCTTCCCAAAGCCTCCTCCCGACCGGTGCCAGGTACTTGGGCTGGACAAGCCGCCAATACCAGGTTGGGCAGCTGGGTGGTAAACTGGCCACCTGCTCGGCTCACAGAGGATGAAATTTTCATCCTGCTTTGCCTTTTGAATCCCGTTGCCAAGAAGTCCTGGAGAGAGGCTAGCCTGGCCTGTGCTGTTAGACAGTCACAGAGGCCCAGAGAGGAGCCGGGCTCTGGAGGGCTGTGCCCCTTGGCTGGGAGCCCAGGGGCTGGCGCTGGATCTGCCAGGTCTGCTGGGAGTTTAGTACCGACCAGCCCTAACGGTCTGCTCCTTGGGGGCCCCTGTGGGTGCAGATCACAGCGGAGTGGGATGCAGGTTGACGAGACTTTGGGAACTGCTGAAGAAGCAGAGCGGCTGGTGAATCCCAGCTCTGGGACTGAATATCTGCTCTGCTGGGTGACATCGGTACCACTTTTCTCACTCCCCTTCTCTGTGCCTGTGCCTTGCTCTCTGGCCCCTAGAACGAGGCACATGTTGTTTCTCAGACGTGCAACGATGTTCTTCAACACGGAGCCTTCCCTTGGGCTCCTGCTGCCGAGCTGCCCTTTCTAACTCCCGCCTGTTTCAAGATTCAGGCCAAGCTCCATGAAGATCTCTGCACCCTTCTTCCCTGCAGTGGAATTCACCTACCTCTGCACACCTTCACCCTCTTTGCAGCCCCTGGGATACCTGCTTCCTTCCACTATTCACCTGTCCAAATGCCCTGCAGCTTGTGAGCCTCTCAGAGGTGACAGCTGAGCCCTATTCACCTCCATGCCTGCACACTTGTACAAGATCAGCATTTGCTAAATGTTTGCTAAATATGGGCTACAGTTAGAAAACAAAAAGGGACAAATATTTTCAGTGATATTTTACTAAGGTTTTAGAAAGCATCAGTTCAGTTCAGTCGCTCAGTCGTGTCTGACTCTTTGCAACCCCATGAATCGCAGCACGCCAGGCCTCCCTGTCCATCACCAACTCCCGGAGTTTACTCAAACTCATGTCCATCGAGTCAATGATGCCATCCAGCCATCTCATCCTCTGTCGGCCCCTTCTCCTCCTGCCCCCAATCCCTCCCAGCATCAGGGTCTTTTCCAATGAGTCAACTCTTCGCATGAGGTGGCCAAAGTATATGTAATTATGGAGTACAATGTGGAAATAATACAATTAAAGTTAGAAATTAAGCTTGGTTAAAATGTCATAATATAGAAATGATCTTAAAGGCTATTTAACAAGTTACTTACCTTAATAAAATGAACCTCATTTTAAATGTTTTTAAATGCATTCTGATTTTTGAAATTGCAATAATCTTCTTAAAGGTCCAGATGTCTTGGGCAACTTTTGAGCATAAATATTCTTGAAATGTGTTCAACATTTTTTTTCCTCAGAGAGAAAGAAAGAAAGAGAGAAAAAAAAAGAATGGATGGAAGGAGGGGAAGAAGGAAGGAGGAGAAGAAGGGGAGAAGGAAAGTAGGAAAAGGTTGTCAGAGATAGCCCTTTGGTTTCTTTCTATTAGTTCATCATACTCATTACACCATTAGGGCAAATGATGTCATCTCTCTGGGTCTTAGCTCCTCCCTCAAAAGCTCAAACTTGGTACCACAGGGAGAGAAGTGCTTGGTGTTGGCAGAGGGTCATGGTATTATCTTCAGTTCCCTGGGCCCTGCAGTGGAGGGAAGCTTTCTCTGTTAAGGAAGACCATCAATTTATTAGCAATGAGTGAAATCTAGGACAAAGAGCATGTCCTCGAAGGGCTTTTGATATGAGATTGGTCTGAAGTCAGGAAGCCTCTGGGTACTGACATTTAAAACCAAGCGTCTTCCTTCTCTGAGCCTCAGTTTCCAAAATGAAGAAATTGGTCCCATGAGTCTAAATTCACTTCCCACTTCCACAACCAGTGAGCCCACCTCTGGAAGGCTGATGATGAAAAAGCAAAATCAGGTCAGGACCGGAGAAATTTTCGGGGCCCAGGCGTTACAGGACACATCTCCCCATTTCTCACTAGTCTCCCAAATCTGCAGATAGTTCAGCCAGCTGTTGGGACCTCCAATTATCCTCCCCACATTTTGGATCCTTTTCATTCTTTTGGGCCTGGAAACCATTCAGCTCATCTTGGATCCCTCGGCATTTCTTCATATGTCAAAACAGCTGTTAGAAAGTGAGGTGGTGGAATCTAAGCAGCTGGGAAAGAGTTTTCTGTTTAATGTTGGAGATTTGAGAAATGCACACACTTCATTAGGGTTATATTAAAGCATATCTGCAGGTCTTTTTTATCACTGTAATTACAGAGTAGCTTAGCAGTGTCTCTGAAGCAAAGGGTGGGAATGTTGGCCAGAGGTCCTGAATTCATGCTGTAGCATAGATGGAAAAGTACAGGGTACTTCTGCATGAGCACATGGATGTTCACACTGACAGCTGAAGAGCCAGGATTTATGGACCCGAACCTTGGGAATGGTCATGGGTGCCACCCCTTCTCGCTGTATCCACAACCCTGAGCTGGGTTGCATCCCTCCAGTTTCTCACATGGGTTTCTGCTCATCTACACGTCCCCTGTCCTGGGGATTAGGTTTTTGTGAGACAGTTGGGGTCAAGCATTCTAAATGGGACTGTGACAAATGGAGGGATGGTGAAGTGCAGGCCATGCTAAGGGGAGCGCTCACAAGATCAGCATCTTAATTAGTTTGGTGTGTACATATAAGCAGGACTCCTGAGGATTCAGATGGGTTTTCTCTTTATTGGTGCCCAGGAGGCCAGGGGACCAAATACCTCAGAGGCTGGTGTTTGAGACCTGAAACCTCTCCAGTGGCAAAGGGAAACTGAGGCAGGAGCTGTGACTTGCCTCAGGTCGCACAAGTTGGAGGGAAGGCCAGGGTGGGACCCTGGGGTCTGGCCTGGCTTGCTCCTCTCCTTGCCCCACCAGTTAGCCTCCGAGGACACCCTCTTCAAGCCTCAACAGACCAGAGCTGCCAGGAGTGCAGCATTCATGAAACAGGGGGAATCTGTCGTTATCCACAGAGGCCTAGAATCATGGCCCTTTGGGAGGGGCTAAGTAATAAGGAAATTTCCTGGGCCAAAAAACAGACCAAGCAGATGCTAGTCTGTGGGTGGGTGGGGATGCCACCTGTCTTGGATCAAATAGACATGTCATGAGATCTCTATAGGCCAGTGTTTGGCCAGGCAGAGGAGCAAGCTCTGGCCTGGGAGGTAGGGTCTGGGGTGCCAGGTGTGGATGCCCTTGGCTTCTGCCCATTCAGTATAAGTACCTACGCGATGCTGAGGGCTTTCACACACTTGGTCTCATTATATACCAGGGCTGGGTGCTCCTTGCTCCATCCCCAGTTTTCTGTGGGCCCAGGGTGCAGATATGTGCAATGAAGTACTCCTCAACTCCCCCCCTCATCATATCCACGAGCTTCCCTGCCAGCTAGGGGTTGGCCATTTACTTTCAGATCAGGCAATCCAGAGAATGTAACCACACGCATTCTCAATGTAGCCAGAATTTGAACTCAGATCTGACTCTTGTTCCTTGCCCTTTAACCCCAGCACTCTGCTCTCAAGGAGGAAGCACCAGAAGGCCAGGCCTCTTCCTACTGTCCATTCTGTCTCTGAGATGATGCAACAGCATCTTAGGCTAGGCTCTTAGGACTAGAGGCCGAGAGGGTCAGACAGCAGGTCAGAACTGTCCCTGAGGACCGCGAGGCTGACGGGACCTTGGCGGCAGGGACAAAAGGCGTAGAGAAGCCACTGAGGATCTGGGGCAGAAGCAAGGCCCTCTCTCCCCTCGGGCAGCCCTTGTCGAGGACGCTGAGAAGCCGTAGCCGGAGCGGATGAGGTCAGGTTGCCCCGTGCGCATCCACAGCATTAGTGAGTCAGCCCAACTGTAAGTCAGTGAGCTGCCGTGGTAGCTGCTATGACTAGAAAGCCAGCTGCAAGAAGGAACAGAGCGAGCGCAGGGCTCCGGGCATCCAGAGAAGTGGACAGGGCACACTCTGCCCGGCTCCTCCCGGGGTTCCACGGCCCAGCTGCGCAACTTGCCCGCACTCTGACCCTCGGCCCCGTGTGGGACCTCTCCGGGACTCACAGCCCACAGACAACCTGGCTATTCCCTCACTGCCACCAGGCGTGGCAACCACCCAGCCCCCTGTCCAGCACCACGGAGGAGGAAGAAACCTCTGCGAACGGGAACTAGAGGGGGCCGCCAGGGGCAGTCCTGAAGGGGACTGAGCAGAGACTGCTGGATCCCCCCTCCCAAAAGCTCGGGCTGCTTGTCGGAGCTGGGGACTCTCACATAGTACTGACGGGAGGAGGAAGACGGAGGGGCGTCTGAACTAGAACTAGCTCTGGGAGCCCAGGTGGCCACGTGGAGGGGGCATCAGGTTGGCTGGATTCGTCATCTTGAAGTTGATATCCGACATTCAAGATTCTGGAGGCTGGAGATCACTGAGGTCCCAGGTGAGGCTCTTCTGAAAAGCCCCAGGGTCCTGGTGGGTGCCTGGCTGCACCCTCTGTCTCTGGCAGGAGCTGGGGCAGCGGCAGCATGAAGGAGAGGTATGACTCACCAGGAAGCCGCAGGTTGGTGGAGCAGCTCAGAGAAACCCCGTGCGAGCAGGACTTGTGCCTCTGGATATGGTGAGCTATGGTGCAGATGCGCTCAGCCAGGGGAGGGCTGTGCCCAAGCTGGACAGAGTGTTACTAAGTATCTTTCTAAGTGGTTTCTCCTTTTTGGGGGGTACTTAATACTATACTTTTCACTTGTGACAAGTAAAGCCCTGGGCATAATTTGGAACGGAAAATTTGAGACTAAGGGAACCAGATTTCTCCACGTAAGAGAGCAGTGAGAATTTCCAGTGTACTGAGAGTGTGGAGAGGAGGGAAGGACTCAGAAAGGAGACATGAGTCTCGTCCACATGGCAGTGGATAGACACAAAGAGAAAGATGGCTGGAAAGGGCCTCCCTCTGCGGGAATGATCAATGAACTTGAGCGCCAGCAATGTCTGGCAGTCAGTTTGAAGTTGTTTCTTGTTCTATGACATCTCTTCAGCTTGTGCTAGCGGTGCTTTGGGGAATGAGAGAGATGCGGTACCTGGGGCTGGGGCTGGAGTAGTCCAAAGAGTGTGATGGACACGTGGTGTGATCATTAGCTTCATGTCCACTTGGGTGAGCCACAGATCTTGGATCAAACATGCTGCTGTGGAGGTCAACAGCAGAGGTTAACATTTAAATCAATAGACTTTGACCGAAGGAGATTATGCTTCATAGTGTGGGGGGACCTCATCTAATCATTTGAAGACCTTAAGAAAAAGATGGACCTCCCCCAAGAGGAGAGGGAATTCTGCCAGCAGACTACCTCCTGATTTAAACTAGAACTCATTCTGAGATCTTCAACCTGCCAGCCTACCTTTGCAGACAGTGGACTGGCTAGTATCCAGAGTCACGTGAGCCAGTTCCTTAAAATAGACTTCTCTCTACAGCACCCCCACCACACATATATGTACATATCCCATTGGTTTTATCTCTCCAGAGAACCCTGGCTATTATATATATATAAAACTATCATATATATAACTATTATATATATAACTATATATATGTATAACTATTATATATATATAACTATATATATATATATACACTACACATATATAGTATATATATCCTACTACACTATATATATATAACTATAATATATAGGCTATTAGATAGATTATATATATATATATATATATATATATATATATAATATATATAAACAGATAACCAGAAGGGGCCAGTGGAAGCTATTATGGAAGTTTGAAACCAGAGGCGGCAGGCAAAGACAAACATATGTAAATCCCCCTCCCTGCGCACAAAAATGAAGAAGGCAATGGCAACCCACCCCAGTGTTCTTGCCTGGAGGATCCCAGGGGCAGAGGAGCCTGGTGGGCTGCCGTCTGTGGGGTCGCACAGAGTCAGACACGACTGAAGTGACTTAGCAGCAGCAGCAGCAGCAGACAAAGATCTTGAGAAACATTCAGGAGGAGACCGAATTTCTTATCAAAGGCAAACTAACAGTACCCAAAGGCAGGTTCAGCCAAGGGGCAGCAAGAAGGGACGGACACAAACCCTCCAGGCATCCTCGGCTACAAGTGACTGGACCAGGGCAGGGGCTCCTTGTGCAGTCGCTGGGAGGGTTATGGTGGTGGACTCCAGGCTGGCCTTCAGCAAGAATCCTCAGGACCCGCAGACCCGATCCCTGGGATTACTGTAGCCTCAGAGACACCAGCCAGCTCTGCTTAAATAAAACAGTTGAGGATGGCGCCACGGCTGTCACCACTGCCCCAGAAGGCCCCGTGTATCAGTGAACTGGGGAACAGACAGGGTGCCCAGCTGCAGGGAGACTGTGAGTTATCTGACCTTGTCATTGGCTGGCCAGAGGAACAGCAAGCTGGGCAGGGCTTCCTCCCTCTGACTTCTGAAACCCACACAGGGGCACAGAATGCATGACACCCACTTCACACCCACAATTCTCACCACAAGAGGGTGAAGAACGTGGCCTTAAGGTGTCCAGATCCTCCAACTAGGAGCGGGGTGGAGGTTATGCAACTCTCCAGGGCACTGTTCTGGGGACATGGGGGTCCTGGGACTGAATACACAGGAAGTGAGGCCCACACAGACGGTGAGATTCAAGAGCACATGGTACTCCAAGACCGGGCGAGTAGGCCAGGACTTACCACGCTTGCCTTCCTAGATGCAGGGCGCGACAGAACACAGCAGCTTGGAGCCAGAAAACGTGTGGAAGATGGAGAGCTGTAGAGGGAGACGGGGAATTTCACTCCAAATGCAGTTGAGATCATATCTTGGCTTTGTTCCCCATGAATGCACAGTTATTTGTACTTCAGCATGAAATTCTAGCTCCCAGGACCTGGTTAACAAAGGCAGCGAGAGGCATTCCCCCAGAGGCCAGCCAGATGGAAAGCCCAACGGAATCTCACTTTGAAGTGTTCTGTGTTATCTGACTCATTTGCAAAAGAAATGAGCTTTATGGGATGTTCAAATGTTTCCAGACATAACCAGTTGCCCCCAAGCGAGAATAAAGCTATAGTCTCTCCTTCACCTGGTACGTGTGCAGGCTAGCGCCGGTGTACACAGGCTGCTAGAATCAAAATATGTCTCCTCCTCAGCTCTGCAGGGGGTGGGCGGGAAGCGGAATCACAATAAAAATCACCTCGGATCAAAATATGATGGATTTGCTTTTCCCCCACTTTGACAGAGGAATCAGAACGGCTGAATGGCTGGTCTAATGAATTGCACCCTCACTTGTCATTAGGATAATGCAAAATTAGTTGACTAGATATGCTGGGTCATACAGCCTTTAAAGCTGTGGTGTCTGGGGAAAAGCACAGACAGCTTTGAATTCAAATCTCAGTTCTGCTGATTTCCAGGCGTCTGAGCCTAGAGAAGTAGCTACTGGCCTCTGGACCTCAGTTTCCTTTCCTGTAAGATCAGCATTAAGATGCTGATGTCACAGTGTGGTTCTGAGGGTGTCAAGGGGACAAAGGGCTGCACACGCATCCACATCTCTCCCTCTGCGCACCTAGAGATCCTATCGCCCAGGCCACTCTGCCTTCCCTGAATGTAAGGAGCAGGGTCCCTCTTGGCGCCTTGGCTCATGCTGGGCCCCCTACTCTGAATGCCTTCTCCCGCCTGTCCTTGCCAACATCTGCTCTTATCCTTTTTTGGGGGGTGGAGGCAGAGTGGACTATTGCACCTTCTGATCAGGGAGGTGGAAAATTGTGCAGAGGCTTGGTTCTGTCCGATTCTCAGTAACTAGGCATCTCAGGGCACCCAGGCGATTAGAGCTCATCCAGTCCAAGTCCTCCCAGAGGACGCAGGAGAGTGGGGGCCCAGAGAGGCCAAGGTGTACACCCACCTGTGCCAGGCATCTCAGCAGGGCGGGTGGAGGAGACCTGAGGCATCCAGGCCCCTGGCAGAGCCCAAACTGGCAAAGTGCTTGGGCCTCTTCTGTTCGCCTCATTGTATTCGTCAGGATTCTCCAAGAAACAGAACCAAAAGCTTCTCTCTTCCCTTGTTCAGCTGAGATGGCACAGGCGCCTCTGTCACGCTTCCCCTAATTGCTCAGCCACCCCCACTTTCTGGCCCGCGGCCCCTCAGGTGAGGCCCAGACGCAGCAGGTGTCAGGGGGGATTGCAGTCTGGCATGGCTGGTGCTGTGTGGGTCAGTGTTAGCGTTCTCTGGGCCTGGGGAAACTTGTTGGGTTTCACAGAGAGCCCCCCAGCTGGGACCCTCCCATCACAATCTCCAGGACAGGGCCAAGCCCATCTCTGACTGGCAGCTTACATCTCCAGCTGACTCCAATTGCCTTCAGTCCTGAGCCCTGTGCTATCCAGTGGTCCAGCGGTTCTCACTGGGCACATCAATCCTTTAAGGGGACTCTGGGGGCCAAGTCCTTATTAAGACGGCCCCAGGTTGTGTCCGCCATGTGACCTGCCGCAGGTCCATGAGGAAACATGTGCATCTTTGCCTCTTTCTGTTGGCAGAAATGAGCTCATTTCTATGCAGTCCTCTTTCTCTCTGCTCCCTGAGGTGGGCAGGATTGGCCTCGGGGCTTTGCATCGTCCAGAAGTCAGTCATTCCCAGTTCACTGCCCTAGGCTCGAGGGGACACAGGCGGAGATGAGGGGAGATATTCCTAGACTCCCAGGTGAGGGGAGGGTAAATACTTGAAGAACTTTCTCAGAGAAATGTTCCCTCCCAGACGCTTCACTCTCAACCCTATTATATAGTTGAGGTGGATGCTGGCTAAGGCAGCAAAACTTGGTTTCCAGATGCTTCCTTAGCAAGACCTGTAGAGGTGGGCTGGCTTCCCACTCAGAATGCGGGGGTGTTTTTGTTTGGCTATGCCATGCAGCATGTGGGATCTTTAGCTCCGCAACCAGGTATCAAACCCCTGCATCCCTGCATCGGAAGTACAGAGTCTGAACCACCAGACCACCAGGGAAGTCCAGAGTATGGGAGGTTTATTCCCAAGCTTTGAGGCTTAGTCAAACTGAGAGGGAGTCCCCATCACAAAGGATTTATTTTAGCAATAAAATTCTAAATAGGAAAAAATATGGAAATTAAAGTATATTACATACAAGGAAACAAGAAAAATGAAAATATTACATATTAAAGCTTAGAGTCAATATTGTCCTCAGAGAAATTTTACAGTATTTTTTTTTTACAAAAATAATATAAATTAGTCCCCTAAGCATTTAACTCAAGAAGTTCGAAAAAACACAACACAAATCTAAGCAAACACCTAGCAGACTGATTAATAAAACTAAGAACAGTCTAATTAGATCTCAGAAAGTCTAACAGGGTCTTCCCTGGTGGCTCAGTGGTGAAGAATCCGCTGGCCGATGCAGGAGACGTGGTTCAATCCCTGATCCGGGAAGGCCCCACATGCCACGGCGCAGCTAAGCCCGTGGGCCCCGACTATTGAGCCTGCGCTCTAGAGCCCAGGAGCCGCGAGAGAAGCCACCGCAATGAGAAGCCGGTGCACCCAACGGGAGAAACGCACACACAGCCATGAAGACCAAGCACAGCCAAAAATAAATAAATACGGTTGTTTTTCTTTTAAGTGATAAATTCTACAACGGCAACAAAATGTAATAAAGATGAACAGGGAAAAAACAAACATGCAGCATCACAATGGAGAGGAGTGACAAAACCAGAAATACTGGTGAGATTTTACAGTGATGAGAGGATGCTATGTATACCTCTCTGCTAAATATCTTTAAAACTTAAAGAAATGGATAATCTTGTGATATTGGCAAGATTAACTAAAGGAAATTGGCAAAATTAACTAGAGAAAGAAAATGAGAAACTATGGAAGAAAACACAATTATTGAAGTACGATTACCAAATAAGGCTGAGTTCCCACTGTTTTAAGAGCAAATTTCTCTAAATCTTCAAGAAACAAATAATTCCCATGCTATTTAAACAGTTCCAGGCTAAAGAAAAATGTGGAAATCTTCCCAACTCTTTCTATAAACCCAGCATATCACCGAATCCCAGCTCAACAGAACTGTCACAATACAGCATGCTTGCCTATAGGTTTTTAAAATCCCAAATAAAGAAACAGCAAATAAAATGCAAAAGTATATTAAAATAATAATATGCCAAGCCAAATAAAGTTTATTTCAAGAAGGCAAGAATGGCTTGATTTAAATCTGTTGATATAATTAATTACACTAATAGGTCAAATGAGAAATACCACATGATTATCTTGAAAATGCAACAAAAGAACACAATGAATCTTTATTCCAAATTTTACATACTCACAGTAAATTTGGAATAGAAAGATAATTCCTTAACTGAAATGAATATCTATCTCCTACCAAGAGCCAACTTCACACCCAGAGTGAAATCCCTCACTGTAGGCAGGAACAAGATGAGAATGACTGTGATTACCACCCTAATTTAACTGAGGACAGCTGATTAATTCTTAAACAAAGAGTATGAATAGCACAAAGAAGGAATCAAAGATATTATTTGCATTTGATATAACTTTCTAGCTTAAAAATCCAAAGCATCAACTAAAAAGCTATCCTAGAATGAATGAGACTATCCAGGAAAGTGGTCAGCTACCTCCTTTAAAAAAAAAAAAGAAAAGAGGGATTCCCTTGTGGCTCAGAGGGTAAATGCGGTAGACCTGGGTTCGATCCCTGGGTCAGGGAGATCCCCTGAAGAAGGAAATGGCGACCCACTCTGGTACTCTTGCCTGGAAAATCGCATGAAAGGAGAAGCCTTGTAGGCTACAGTCCACAGGATCACAAAGCGTCGGACATGTCTGAGCGACTTCATTTTCACTTAAAAAAAATTCATTTGCAATAAACACAAGGGAAAACCCAGAGGATAAAAAGAGCCCATTCACAACAGTAGCAAAAATATGAATGACCTAGAAATATCATAATAAGAAGTATACAAGACTTACATGGCAAAAGAAGCAATATTTTACTGGGAGATGCAAAGACAACTTCTTTGACCCCTGTCTAATGCCACACAGGCTGAATACTTCATGACTCCAATGTAATACAACCTCCTTGGAGTTGTGCAGTGTGATAGTCTTTGGCATATCATATTCCTGGGTAGAAGGTTTAGTAATATAAAGGTATCCATTTCTCCCAAATTTGTAAACTTAATAAAATACCAGTTGAAATCCAGTAGAATATTTGAGAACTTGGCAAAATGATTTTGAATTTCACAAATGTGCAAGGATAACCAAGAACATTTTGAAAATAAATAGTAGATGAGAAGACTGATATTACCAGGTACTAAAACTTATTATAAACTTGCAATAAGGAAAACATGGAGACACTGGTTAAAAACAAAAACAAAAGCAACAGAACATTTGGTATATTCAGCTCAATGGAACAGAATGGTGCATATATAGATAGAAGTTTATATGTAAATTTAGTATATGGTAAAGGTAAAGTTTTGAAAATGTATATTGGGTTTTCAGGGAAATGGACTACATTGTAAGTGATGTCAGGACTGTTAGCTAACCATTTTGAAAAAATATCTTTTTTGAGAAAAATAGCATAGACCCCAAAAAATTTTCATTTGTTGACAAGGTCTAAATGGAAGACATGAAATGACAAGAAAATATGGCTGGATTATGTTTATTTTCCTTAGGTAGTTTAGGACTTTAAGACAATATATATATATATTTTTTAGGGATGGACAGATCGTCATTTTTGCTTCGTGTTAAGAAAAAAAATCTACAAAACTCCTAAATATTCCTAATTTATAAATTTTCAAACAGGTGGAACAAAAGTCCCACTGAAGCTCTCACGAAAGAGCAATTTATAAGCCGAAACATAACTTTGTTTTAAAGGGTCATACAGAACTCTTTAAAAAATTGGCTTCATTGAAGAATAATTTGCATAAAATAAAATTTAGTAATTTTACTTCTATAATGAGTTTAACTTCTAGAAATTTATACAGTTTTAAAGGTTACTTTCAACTTAACCATTACTACCAAACATTGACTATATTTCCTGTGTTATGCAGTACATCCTTGAGCCTAGGACCTCCCACTTCCTCACTTCTACGTTGCCCCTCCCACTCCACTGGCAACCACTAGTTTGTTCTCCATATCTGTGTTTCTGATTCTTTTTTGTTATATTCACTAGTTTGTTGTATTTTTTAGACTCCATATATGTGATATCATAAAGTACTTGCCTTTCTCTGACTTACTTCATTTAGCATAATGCCCTCCAAGTCCATCCAAGTTCGATGAGTTTTTAACTGAAATTTTATTGAGATAATCATAAATTCACATGTAATTGTAAGAAATACTGCAGAGAGATCCCATGTGCCCTTTTCCCAGTTTCCTCCAATGATAACATTTTTTAATACTACAGTTAATATCACAAACTGAATACTGATGTTGATAACATCCATGGTTCTTATACCAATTTGCCCAGTTTTACTCATACTCATTTGTATGCATATACTTAGTTCTATACAATATTATCCCATGTGTAGATTGGTGTACCACCACCACAATCAAGATACTGGGCACTTCCATCACCTTCAAGTTGCCCTTTTATAATTACACCTATCCATCCCCATCCACACACACACAATATAATAAACTTTGGCAAATATATACAGTCATGTAATCATCTCTACCAGTATTCACATATGGTTGTGAGAGTTGAACTCTAAAGAAGGCTGAGTGCCGAAGAATTGATACTTTTGAACTGTGGTGTTGGAGAAGACTCTTGAGAGTCCCTTGGACTGCAAGGAGATCCAACCAGTCCATCCTAAAGGAAATCAACCCTAAATATTCATTGGAAGGACTGATGCTGAAGCTCCATACTTTGGCCATCTGATACAAAGAACTGACTTGTTGGGAAAGACCTGATGCTGGGAAAGATCGAAGGCAGGAGAAGGGGATGACCAAGGATGAGCTAGTTTGATGGCATCACCAACTCAATGGATGTGAGTTTGAGCAAGCTCTCGGAGATGGTGAAGGATAGGGACGCCTCGTGTGCTGCAGTCCGTGGGGTCACAAAGAGTCGGACACGACTGAGTGACCGAACAACAACAAACCTACAGTTATGATAAAAAACATTTCCATCGTCGCCCAAAGTTCTCTTGTGCCTCTTTGCAGTCAGTTCCCTCCCCTCATTCCTCACCCTAGGCAACCACTGAGCTGTTTTTTATTATAGTTTTACCTTTTCTAGAATAGCATATAAATATAATCAACATCATGTTTTTAAAATGTATCCATGTTATTTCAGGTAGCTGTAGTTAATTCCTTTTATTGCTGAGTATTATATTCCTTTCCATTGAATGGATATATCTCATTACAGTTATTCCTTCATCAGTCAGTTGGGTTGTTTTCAGTTCTTTATTATGAACAAAGCTATGAATATTCAAGTCTTCATGTGAGTATGTTTTCATTTCTCTTGGGTGGATGCCTAAGAGCGTGATTTCTGGATCATATGGTAAACATATGTTTCATTTTGGATAGTTTCTAAAACTACAGTTTTAAATTCACTGATTTTTCCTTCTTCAAAGTCTAACCTGGTCTTAATAACATTCTGTGTGTTTTCATTTCAGACATTATATTTCTCATTTCTGGAAATTTCATTTGGATCTAAAACTTTAAAAGCTTCCATTTTTTCTTCTCATCTTGGTCACATTTTCCCCTACTTTCTCAAATATATGGATCATAATAGCTATTTTAATGTTCTTTGCTAAATCCACCATCTCTGTCACTTCTTGATTTTTTTATAAAGATTGCTTTTCCATCTGGTTATAGAACATATTTTCAGACTTCTTTGCCTGCTTGGAAATTTTTTCATTGGATGTTGGACATGATCAATGTCACATTGTTGGTTGCTGGATTTTGTTGTATTCCTTTAAATACCATTGGATTTTGTTCTGGAGCCCAAATTAGTTGGATCTTTTCAAGGCTTGAAGCACAGCCATTAGTCTAGGGTTAATTTTGCCTCCCTATTAAGAAACAGCCTTCTGAGGACCCTAATTGAAGGTCTTTCTACTCTGGTTGATGGGAACATAAAGAATTCCTAGTACCACCGAACTCCGGGAACACCTCTGCCTTTCCTTGTCTGAAAGCAGACATCTTTGCTTAGGACTTCAAATATAACATTAAAGGAAAAAATTGTAAAGGAAAAGAGTGGTGGGTTTGACAACAGAAAAATTTAAAGCCTCTCTCTTTGTTTTTCTCTTAAATCCACTTCAGTTCAGCTGCTGTTTCTCATGGATTTGCATGCCAGTTGATAGAGGGAGAACATCAAAGGGCCCTGGCTCTGGAGGCAGTTGAGCCTGTCACTGAGCATCCAGAGGGGAAATTCTCCTCCTTGGGCCTCAGTCTTCTGCATGGAAGAGAAGGGGCTAGACAAAGTGTTCCCTGAGACACTTTCAGCCTCAACACCCTATACCATGGCCAAGTAGGACCAGTTTCTTGGTCATCTCTCTGCCTCTGTGATCACAGACTCTAGGGATCCCTCCTCTACCTAAAGCAGCCTCCTTATTCCTATTTCCCTTTTTAAATATAATTTAGTTTTTATTTGATTTATGGACTCAGTCCCAGTCACTGAACTTCATTTGGCTTGGACGGCTTATTGATTTTCAATAACAGGGGAGCAGAAGAATAAAGAGATGACAGCAGCACTTGGCTGCAGACTCAGGGCCGACCGAGAGAGGCGGGAATTAATCATCTCCAGGGTGATCACTCAGGCTGTCCCTGGCAGGACAGCGACCCAAGATGCTCAGCCCGCCTGGGACAGCCCAACAAGCCACACACAGATTGTCTGCCTCCGATAGCGTGAGCTCACCAGACTGCCCTGCCTGGGTTCTAATTCCAGCATCATCTGATGTAAGTAAGTCACCCACGCAGCTTCCTCACCTCTAAACAGAGGGCTTTGACAGAGTTCCCAAGGCTAGCTAAAGGGAAGCAGGACCACTTGGATCAACAAGGAGGATGTTTTCATGCATAAAGCTGCCAACATTAAATAAATGAATGCAAAGGTAGAGGATCAAAGGTGAAGAGGATGTCAATGAGCCAAGTACACACACTGATGTCAGTGTGGCTTTTCCTGGCTACTTGCAGCAGCTGCAAACAGCAAGGCCGATCTATTTTTACTTCCCTAAAAAAATGTACCAAATTTTCTTTTGCCTCTGGATCTTTGCATATGCTGTTCTCTGCACCATGTTCCAGGTTTCTCTTTGCCTGGCCAAATCCTGCTTCTCCCTTAGAGCTACTGCCTCCTCTGGGAAGCCTTTCCTGATTCCCCTCACTCCACCCCTGGTTAGATGCCCCATGCCATGCTCCCCCAGATTTCTGTGCTGATCCTGGAAGGATATTCATCACACTGTATTAAAGCAATTCCATCTACAATGTAATAGTTCTTTGTTACAGTAATAACTGTGGTCTGTTTTCTTAACTGTACCTCCTACTTAACTCCCAGCTCTATGAGGTCAGGAACTATGCCTGCTTTGTTCATCTAGCATCCTGGTGTATTAAAAATAATAAATATTTGCTGGATAAATGAAGGATAACTGAAAAGAATGATTTTCAAAGTTACTCAGTGATGCAAAGGATATTTATTGACAACCAATTATATACTAACTTCGTGAGTAGGTGTTAAAACCATGAATTGCTTTAGTTTAATCCTCTCTATATCCTTTCCTTGTATGTGTGGCAAAACACTCAGAGAGTTGAGGCAACCAGCCCAAAGTCACACAGCCAGGATCTGACCAGGAATCTGAGTCTCCTAATTCCTAACTCCAGCTCTGCCCCTTACTTACTAGAAGAGCTCATCTGCTCCCTTCCTTCTCTTCCAAAGTTTTTTTCCATAGTTTTTTTCCTCTGTATGCTGAGTGGGTTGAATCAGACCAGTGGTTCTTAATCTTTGAAAATTGATGAAAGCTCTGAACTGTAACCCCAGGGAGAGGCACATATGCACTGAAAAATTACACACAATTTCATGAGTTCAGAGGCCCCCATAAAACCTAGCCACAGCCCAGAGCTCACCAATCATGGAGGCCTTGCCAGCTCTCATGGTCCCTGTACAATCTATGATTCACCCCTGACATCAGTTTTACAAAGTGGCAAAATTCTCCCATTTGTTCTTCAATGTCTCAACCTCACTCCTCCTCCCCAACTTGACTGGTAACACTTGTGAGACCCCGTTAGCCCCCAGACCTCAGAGCCCCACCAGACTGTGGCTATCACGCTGAGTCCTGCTCCTGATTTATTCTCCTTGGTGTCTCTCTGGGTGAGAAGTTGTGCATCACAGCAGGACTCAGCTCCTGGCAGAAGAAATGGCCAACTTCAATCCTTAACAAATAAAACCACTACCATTCAGTAATTCCCATGGTTCATGAAAAATGTGATTTCCTTGCTGCAGCAAATGTGGAGGGCGGGAGATGTAAAGACAGCCCCACTTTGGTCTATGGAAGAAACCGTAACAATATAAATCGGTGAGATAGATAACCTTCTCCTCTATTCATTATCTGGGCAGGCCAGAGCTAATGTGTTTGTTTGTTTTTTTTTAAATCCTGGTATCAGCCACCCACCCATCTCCCTCAAGGATGCGCTTGTCTGGAATCCAGCACGAACGCTGCAGCGAAGAAACAGAGCTTTCAGTTTCTGGAGATATTACAGTTCTCTAGGATCTTAAATGTCAGGCCAAGAATTTTACCCCACAGGCCAGGGAGTCTTACCTAGGGGCATCCAGGATGGGGCAGATCCCTGATGACGGTGCTGGGGAGGGTGATTTAACCAGAGAATCATGCTAGTAAGATCGTTCTGGTTGTGAATGAGGCCTCCATCCTTCATCAGATGGGGTCTGATGAAGGTGGTCTGATGAAGATGGGGTCTCTGTCCTTCATCAGAGGGACGGAGAAAAATGAGGATGCAGGTTGGGGGTTGTAGGGAGAAGCCTGACTCAGTCAGGGAGAGGTCTCTTCTTGTTTCTTATTATTCCTGCAATGAGAACAATAAGTTGGCATGATGCCAACTAAAACTATATACAGGTAGGACACTCCATCGCTCTGGAGTATTCAAGGAAATGATGGAAGCTGTTGGTGGAGTTTCTTGGAAGTCCTTTGCCCTTCTCCACGTCTTCTAACTCGTGTGCAGAACGCAGCTGGGACGCTGATGCTACAGGTTCCTTGTGCAACCACAAGGAAAAGGTCAAGAGAACCCCACAGACTTCAATTCTGAAATGCTTGAGTTGCTGAGTCAATGCCAAACACTGCCTGCTTCTGGAATCATTATTTCAGAAAAGTCCCAGTGGGGATGCTGGGGAGCATCAAATAGAGAAGTTACGTAGACAGGTGGAGGGATATGTCTGGAGCTCTGGAGATTCATGGGCACATTCTTAGGGGTGATGGAAGCTGTGGGGGTGGTTTGATGACTCAGGAGGAGATAGATGATAGATAGATTGATACACAGACACATGAGAAAATGGTCCTGGAGGATACCAATCTTCAGTGAATAGGCTGAAAGAAAGGTAACTGCAGATGCAGAGAACTGCTAGAAAGGGGACACCTGGAAACTGTGGGATCCTGGGGGCCAGAGGAGGACAGGGACTCTGGAAGTGGCTAGGAGTATACATGAGAGAGGGTCAGTGGTCATCCCCAGAGAAGAGGACTTGGTGGCGATCCTGACAGGAGCTGAAGCGACAGGACACCCTAATGAACCCCTCACGAAACGTCAGTGCCAGTCTGCCAGAGGACCCCACTGCACCCCAGCACCCCTCTGTAGGACCGTGGCCACTCCATAGCCTTGGAGCTCCCAGGAATCCACAGGAGAGGCCAATGGAAAGAGAGTGCTTCGTTCTCGCACACCTTGACCAGGAGCTATTTTGGATGTGATTACTACGCACATGTTTTCTCCCTGCTCCCAGTCTGTTTTCAGAGGTGCATGTTGGTCTTGTTGGATTCGATTCTTTGCTTAAAAGGGACATAACTGGGTGCTCAGCCTTCACTCTGCCATTTGCTCTGTGGGCCTCAAGCAACTTACTCAACAAGCTGAAGGTAAAGTAGAGGCTAGAGCCCAGGCCTTGTGATTCCAAATCTCCCCAGGCCTCAAAACCCACGCCTGAAACATTTCCTAGGTCAGGCGTTTAACAAACGCATTGGAGGTTGGCATGCTGCCAATGTTTTGCTGGCTTGGGATGGGTACCAGGTTATTTTTTGCAAATTGGGTACTCCATCATGTAGAAAAACATGTCTTTTTAGGGGGTAAAACATCTGGAGTTACATAGCATGAAAAGAGACTAAAGGCCAGGTTATACACTCAACACACAACTCTCAGGTTTTAATGATGCTCAAAGACTCAGAATGTTCAGCAAATCTGTCTGTTGCTCTGACTGTCAATGTTTCCCTGGGGGGGGGGGGGGGGGGCGGGGGCGCCACTTATTTCTTTCTGTCTTGTTTAACCCAGTAGGATTCCTAGGGAAGGATATATCTCCAAGAGCTTGAACCGACTCCATAGGAAAGCCCCAGATCTCGCAGATTCTAAGATACAAAAACATGCTTCTAAAAATAGAATTTGCTGGTGAGAACACAGGTCTTGGCCCACTCAACCCAGCCCCACAGGCAGCCTTTGTCTTGATGTCAGGTCTGCACATCATTGGAAAGAGCAGCCCATATTGAAGAATGTTTGGGGACTTCTGCTTAAGGGTATAATAGCAGTCAGGAAGTCCAGCGCTGAGCAGAAAACTGGACACAGAACAGGGACAGAACAAAGGGGGAGCTTTACAAGGCTCAGAAATCTTGGGCAGAGTTTGCCCACAGACTTACAAAGTGCCGGTCTTGGAGTTGGAAACACAAACTCCATTTCTAGTTCACCATTGATAGTCTGGGTGAGCTGAAAGTCTCTTCCCCTCTCTGAGATTCAGTTTTCACATCTATAGGCTAAGGATGATAAACTCCAAAGCCCTGCGTGCTTCCAGAGCTGCTGTTGAAAGCTGTACAGATGAGAGAAAGAGCCGATCCTCTGGTGACAGGGCTCTGGCTAGGCACGTCCAGACAGCCTGCGGGGCTCTGTGGGCAGCTACAGAAGGCTCTTCTGAGCAGAAGCACGCGTTTTCCTATGGAAAGGACTCTTTTTATTGAGGCCGTTCCATTTAAGCAAGTGCTCATGAAGATTGTGTTGGGTCACTTCTCAGTGCCTGGGGGTAAACTGGGAACAAGAGCACCCCACCCCATCTCATCACCACAGGAGTAAGCCTCAGAAACCCAGGTGCGGAAAAGAGACACCTGACTTTCTTAGGTTGCAGGAACTTAAAGGGACTAGAATTGATGGCCTCTGTCTGATATGATTAAATATTCAGAAAAGAGATGTGGGGGGCGGGGGGCTTGTGTCCAAGTAGAGAATGGGCCTCGTGTTCAGTCATCCAGTCAAGTTATCTCTCATGCTTCTATGTGCAGGGGACAAACCTGTCTTTTGTGTTTAGAAAACATCTTGGGCCTTGAGAATTTCTGGACCTGTGTGTGTGCACCTTTGTGTGCAGAGGGTGCATCTGTGGGGTGTGCATCACATGTATATGTGCATGCTACATGGGTATGTATGTGTATGCATATGCGTTTGTGTGTATGTGGGTTTGAATCCATGTGCCTGTGTGCACTCACATGTTTGTGTGTGTGCACACGCGTGCATATATATTCACCCTCTCTCGTGAGGAAGTAGGTTTGCTCAACGGCACCAGGGTCAGGGGATGACTTAATCAGCCCTGGGCTTTCTTGTCCTACATGCTGAGCTGTGGTAATGGCAAAGCCTTTCCAAACCTGAAATGCAGAGTACTCCATTTTCAGGTTTTACCATGATCCGGTGGTTCCTGAAATGGCTGATGGCTAATGGCACAGAGAGGCAGCATCTGCATCCAGCAGGGTCAGTCTGGCTGTGGGAGTAGTGGCCCGGGGGTGATTTAGGACAGCTATTTGGAAACAGCTACCATTTTCCAATAATGCTTGAGAAATTGCCTCTCCTGAGAAATTTCAAGAGGGCCCAGGAACAGTGGTGGAGGAGGCTGGGGGGGATGCAGATTCCTCCTGCCTGAGCAGCGTGGCTGTGGGCGTCCAGGAAACCTAGCATTCCAGATGCCTCCAGGCAAACCAGCCGCATCGATCCTGCCGCTGCCCACCCCAACCTGTGCAAGCGCGCATCTCCCTGCCCCTCCCCCAGGCCACCCCCCGCTACATCCATCTGATGAAATTAGTACTTGAAATACAATAAAGTGATTAGTTCACTTGACTGTGACAAACATATTTAATCTCGACCGATCAATAGTGTCAGAAAACCAGCACCATTAGTTAAATTATCCCCTGGACTCAGAGAAGCAAACAGCCTAATTGAAGAAGGCAAATCCCAAGGCCTCCTTTTCAGCCCAGGCACTAACCACCTTGTGGCTTTTGGAGGGCTCTGATTTGAATTTCAGATGTAACCTGCTTTCTCAGCCACTTCTGCCTTGGCCTCAGTTTCCCTATCCATCAGTATAGTGCAGAGAAGAAGAGGAAAAACTATGGAACTAGGCTCAGTTCAAATCAGCACCACCAACTAGCTAACTGTGGGCAAGTGACCTAACTTCTCTGGGCCTCCATTTCTTCATCTGCAAAATGGAGGTATTGGTACTAGTATCTGGTCCTCAGGAGGGGCAGGTGAAAGAGGCTTGGCCTGGATTCTCCTCAAGGCCCTAAGAGCCACAATTTGACCACTTCAGCTCCTTCCCTCTCTCAGCCTCAGTCTCTCCATCTGTAAATGAAGAGGTGAGATGAGTCGATTGGAACGGCTCCTGCAGCCCTGCTGTCCCATGAGCCTCAGAGTTTAACATCCTTGTTGATGTACATGGGAGTTACTAAAAGTGAGCCAGGGCCAGGAAGGCTAAGTGATCTCAAAGCCCCAGGGAGGATGCCTTTAATATAAAGTAACTAATGTTTGTGGACATGGTAGGATGGGGAGTAGGGAACCATACATTCTCGGTGTGAAAGAAAATCAATTTCGTTTCATTTTGGCCCAAGAACTCTCAAATGCCTGATATCCACAATGGGTCTGCTGGTACAGGAGAAGGAAGTATCTCACTCACTCATTCACTCATTCGTTCATCCCACGTTTGCGAAGCATCGTCGCTATGGCAAAACTTGTATTGGGAGCGAGAGACACAGGGAAGGCCAGTAAGTTGTGTCTGACTCTTTGCAACCCCATGGACTGTGGTCCACCAAGCTCCTCGGTCCACCAAGGAGATTTTCCACGGACAATGGTAAAAGTCCTCATCGTTTGTCCTTTGTCCTCTGTATCCAGTGACTCACAGACACATGAACAATCATCTCTAGCAGTATGTTATATTAGTTTCCAATGGCTGCTATCACAATCACAACAAACTGTGACTTAAAGCAATACAAATACATTATCTTACAGTTCTGAGGTCAGAAGCCCAATATGGGTCTCAATGAACTAAAATCAAAGTATTAGGAGGACTGTGGTTCTTCCTGGAGGTGGTGGGGGAGAATTCAATTATTTGCCTTTCCCAAGTTCTAGAGGCTGCCTGCATTCCTTGGATGACGGCCCCACATCACTTGACCTCTGCATCCATCGTCACATCCCTTTTCAGTCTTTCACACTTCTGCCTCCTTCTTACAAAACCTATGAGTAATTGTCTCATGCATCCAACCTGGGCTGGTGATCTGTTTCACCCTAGATAATATACATGTTTCGATACAAGTGCTTGGGCCAGAGTGCACTGGGAAGACCCAGAGGGATCGGGTAGAGAGGGAGGTGGGAGTGGGGATCGGGATGGGGAATACATGTAACTCCATGGCTGATTCATGTCAATGTATGACAAAAACCACTACAATATCGTAAAGTAATTAGCCTCCAACTAATAAAAATAAATGGAAAAAAAAACCTATGACTGATTGGAGCCACCTAGATAATCCAGGTAAAAATCCTTGATGATTTTTTTCCAGTAGTCATACATGGATGTGAGAGTTGAACTATAAAGAAAGCTGAACGCTGAAGAATTGATACTTTTAAACTGTGGTGTTGGAGAAGACTCTTGAGCATCCTGTGGACTGCAAGGAGGTTCAACCAGTTCATCCTAAAGGAGATCAGTCCTGAGTGTTCATCAGAAGGACTGATGTTGAAGCTGAAACTCCAATACTTTGGCCACCTGATGTGAAGAACTGACTCATTTGAAAAGACTCTGATGCTGGTAAAGATTGAAGGCGGGAGGAGAAGGGGACGACAGAGGATGAGATGGTTGGATGGTATCACCGACTCAATGGACATGAGTTTGAATAAATTCTGGGAGTTGGTGATGGACAGGGAGGCCTAGCATGCTGTGGTCCATGGGGTTGCAAAGAGTTGGACACGACTGAGCGACTGAACTGAACTGAGATAATCCAGAATGCTTTTCTCACTGCAATAGCCTTAACTTAACCACATCTGCAAAATCCCTTCTGCCATGTAAGGCAATACATGCGCAAATATCAGGGATTGAGACCTGGACCTTTTGTGGCAGGTGGGGGTGGGGTGGGGTGTTGGTTGTCATTATGCTACCCACTACAAGCATTAAAGTTCCAAGGCTAGAATTAAAAAAAGATTAGGAGTAACTTTTCTCAGGGAGACTTAACGTTTCCATTTGGAGTGTTCCTTGGGAACTGTCTTATACTGTCAGTGGGAATGTGGTCAGTGGGTAAAAGATCCCCCTGCAATGTAGAAGATGCAGGAGACACAGATCCAGTCTCTGGGTCAGGAAGATCCCCTGGAGAAGGGAATGGCAGCTCACTCCAGTGTTCTTGTCTGGAAAATCCCATGGACAGAGGAGTCTGGTGGGCCACAGTCCAAGGGGTTGCAAAGAGTCAGACATTACTGAAGCAACTGAGCACATTAATAGAAATACCATATAATCCAGCAATTTCACTCTTGTGTAAATATCCAGGGAAAAAAATGAACCCAAATGTTCATAGCAGCACTATTTACAATAGCTAAGGAAGGCATGGAAACAATCCAAGTGCCAATCAACAGATGACTGACTTGAAAAGATATGGTACATATATAGTACAATGGAATATTTTCTGTGTGTGTACTCAGCCACGTCCAACTCTTTGCAACCCCACGACTATAACCCATCAGGCTCCAGGCTCCTCTGTCCATGGGATTTTGCCAACAAGCATAATGGAGTGGGTTGCCCCTTCTCCAGGGGATCTTCCCAACCCAGGGAATCAAACCCGCATCTTCTGTGTCTCCTGCTTTGGCAGGCAGGTTCTCAAGGCATCCTTGAGCCACCTGGGAATCCCCACAGTGGAATATTACTCAGTCATAAAAAAGAATGAAATATTACCATCTGCAGCAATATGGATGGACCAAGAGAATACTATACTTGTGAAATACGCAAGACAGAGAAAGACAAATACTATATGTTATTACTTTCATGTGTAATCTAAAGAATAATACAAACAAATGTATTTACAAAACAAAAACAGACTCACAGACATAGAAAATGAATTTATGTTTACTAAAGGGGAGAGAGGTGGGGAAGGGACAAATTAGGAGCATGGGATTAACAAACTCTCATACATAAAAGAAAAATAGCAAAGATTTAGTTTATAGCACTGGGAATCATATGCAATATATTGTATATAATAAGAATAGTGTTTAATAATCTATAACAGAATATAATATGCAAGAAAATCCCAAACTGAATCACTATGCTATGCACCTGAAACGTATACAATGTTATACATCAACTATATTTCAATTAAAAAAAAAAGAAGTGGTCCCTGAAGCATGCATAGGATTCAGGACTCTGAGCAGGGCAAAGAATATTCCAGGTGATTCGAATAATAGCAGTGAAGGTCTGAGGTAGGAGATGGCCCCAATATCTGGAGAACACCATGTTTGGAAATAAATGACTGAGACAGGAGTAAGGAAGGGAATTCCGCAGAGGCGGGAATAAAGATGACCTCATACAGCTTGCTTCAGTGACAGGAAACCACAGAAAGACTTTAGACCCGGGAGCAGTCAGATCAGACTTGAATTTCATAAAGATTATTCTGGTTACAGGGTCGGGGACCAAGAGGAAGGGGAAACCGAGTCAGACACACCAGCAGGAAAGCTGCTATGGAGATTCGGATGAGGTGAGGAGTCCCGAATATGATGTTGGCCGGGACGGAGTGGACTGGGTGAAGGAAAAGAGAAAGCTTGAACGACTCCCAGGACTCTGGCTTGGGTGACTGGGTGCAGGGCAGAGATGGGCCGCTAACTCAGAGAGGCCTCTTATATCTAAGTCCTTTCTTCAGGAGGGCCACAGCCTGGGTCTCGGGGGCGCTGTCGGCTGCTCTCACGCTGCCGTGCCCACGATGACTGGCGCAGGGCTGGCCGCTCCACGGCAGACCTGGCTAGTCTCCCCAGGCAGAGAGCAGCACCCAGACTCAGCAGCCTCGGGCACTGTCACACACTGCAGACCAAGCCAGGCCCACGCATCCTGGGAGGACAGGTAGTCCACACTCGCTAGGTCTGATGTTCGCTGGAGGGAAATCCACCTGTGTCCAGTTTCTCTGTGGGTCGGACCGAAGTTGATTTCCAATGAACCCGCTGTGTTGGGTGTGGTGTGTTATTAAGAGAGGAGAATATTCTGAACAATCCCCTCCTGGGGGAAGCCCGTGGTGAAAGGGACTCAGTTCCCAACGCTGCTCCGATTCCCCAGGCTGGTGGATTTGAGAGTTACATGAGTTAGATCCCTCCCTTCCATTCAGTTTCTTTCAACAAGAAACAGGACACCAGAGTGGTTGAGACACAAGCTTTGGGCTCTGGCAGCCCTGGTTTCTAAGTTCCAGCTCAACCTCTCACCAGCCGTGGGACCTCAGCAGGTTCTTACAGACTGGCCATCAAACTTACCCTCTTTGCAGTAACAGAAGGAAGTGCTAACACTTTGCCCTTTGCATCCTGGGGCCTCTCCTGCACATCCCATAACCCTAAAGCTCCCTCTCTAATAGGGATCTACCTAGGGGAGGGGAAAGAGCAATTAACACCTTTCCATTCCCTGGGGACTGGTCTTGTCCCCTGCCAATTATTGCAGCAGGACCCACCTGCTCTTGAAAAGGGTGACCAATTATCAGGAATAAGTGTGAAATAGAGACTGCTGTCTGGAGCCTCATTACCTACCTCTTCATCAGCCTGCAGGGCAGGGGGGTCCAGTCCTTGCTTCCCCTCCATTGTGGGGAGGATCCAAAAAAAGATGATGGATTTTTCTGAGTGTTGACCCAGCCTCAGGAAGGAAAGGGGCTCACTCTACACTGTCACTGGAATTAGGCAGGGGCCTGTGGTTTTATTTTTTTAAATTACATGTGCATGCCTCTGGCAGATAGTACATTTAGATGTCTGTATATCTCTATTTCCTCTGACTGTATTTTCCTCTCAGTTCCAATGAGGACCCAACATTTTCTCTTCCTCGAGCCTGGAGGAGCTGCTCGTGGCATCATTTCTCTCTTAGTCTTTGTTTTCCAAAAACCTGAGCTACTTGAGGAGTTCCTGCAAAGGAGGAAGGGAGAAAAGAGCTGGCCTGGGAGAAGGGAGATTCCCCAGTAGCCCAGTGAGGAGCCAGAGGTCAGACCCACTTCCCCGCAATGCCAGGGGAGGTGACAGGCTTCAGAGGGGAATGGCTGAGTACCTCCAAAAGGGCTGAATTCTGCCTCCTCAGCATCCAGGCTCAGTGGCCACAGGGCAGCTTGCAGTGACCATGTGTGGGCCAGGAGGGGCAGCTTTGCAGATTGGGCTAAAAGCTGTTCTTCCCTTCTTGAAGACATAACTGTGGCAGACAGTACTCTAGGTACTAGGTACAGAGCAATGAAGAAGACAGAAAAATTCTCTGCTCTTATAGTGCTTCATTTTTCAAAGATAAATATATGATTTAGTAAGAGCTAGTTAAAAGTGCTGCCAGCGAGAACAAACAAAATAAAAAACTACAAAAACCAAACTGGGTTCAGGCACAGAGAGTGATGGGGAAGGTCAAGAAAGACTTCTCTGAAGAGAGTAGGTTTGAGCTGACACCTGATGGAAAGAGAAAGTGCGTCAGTTAAACTATACGTGAAGAGCACTCCAGACAGAGAGGTGGTAAGTGCAAAGGCCCTGGGGTAGGGTGCTAGCATGTTCTAGGAGCACTGAGATGGTTAGGTGGATAAGGAGGAGTCACAAAGGTAAGGTTGGTAGGAGATGAGGTTGGACTGGGGGAGACAGAAGCTCCACTATCCCAGGTCAGACAAATCTGTATGTCCAGCCTGAGGCCTGTACCTTTCCATTTATAAGCTTGAGTTTCCTCACCTTCAGCATGAGGCCAGGGACACCTTCCCTGGTGAGAATGATGACAGGGGCTGCTGTAATTCCCATGTGTATATCATTGTTTAATCTCGGCACTTCTCCTCACCGTGCTCCCATTCCCGCACTAGGATTGGAGGCTGTTGCCACATCCACTCTGAGCCTGTGAGCGGGGCACCAGTGGGGTGGAGGGCTGAGGCTTTACCAGTAATTACCGCTCCCAGGACGCCCTCTTCGCTCGACTCCACGCTCAGCATGGCGAGGAGGACAGCCACTTGTCAGAAGCTCCCCAGAGGGGCCACCCGGAAATGAGCCCAGCCCTGACTGGGAGCCGCGCTGAGCGGGGAAGGGCATGCAGGCCCTTTGTCATCAGGCAGCCGGAGCTGGAGGGATCGCTCCGGTTTAAATTAAGGATTTAATGAGATGAGGCCAAATTAGATGCAATTAAAAAGACACTTTAGAGCTGGCAGACGACCAAGAGAGGCAGTAATGACTTTCCTAGAGGAATCCCACAGACTGGGGGTTGGGGGAGACCAGGAGGGCTTGCTTTTCTCCTCCTGGAAGCAGTCACAGGGTCGGGTGGGGACACAAGGAGAAAATGGGATCGGTCATCGGCAGTGCCAGTGCCCAGCGGGGGCTGGGAGGCCCTCAGATGTCTGCTCGGGTGTCCCCTGCAATGCTGCCTAGACTTACAGTTTCCAAACTGGAATTTGGGGAGCCCTGTAAGATTCAAAGAAAGGCTTTAGTAACTTCCCCAAGCATTGTCTAAATATATTCATTTCAATAATTTATTTATTTATAATAAAATTTATTTTAAGTTTTAATTATTTTAAATATTGAAGTGAAAATGCTATGTAAAAAAAAAAAATGCTATGTAGGCACCCAAATTTTAGCTCACGGGGACCACCAACATACTGCACAGTGCAAGTCCCTGTTAACCTCAGGATGAAGCTTCTGAGGCCGGGGCCTCCCTGTGGATTCTAAGCAGACGCTCCGCTGCTTGGGAAGGCTGCTCACCGGCCTCACCTGCACTGTCCCCCTCCGGTAAAACAGGCCTGGACATGAGCTCACACGCCACAGCGTCCTGCAAGCCCACCCCTAGGTGACTCAGGAGAGGCACTCGATTAAGTATTTTCTTAGTTAAAGGCTCGCTCCTGACACTGCAGAAAGGCTTAGTGCTGTCAGGGGAAGGGGTAAAAGTGCCAGAATCTTGATCCTATCATGTGGGAAAAAATCCTTGAGTTCTCAGAGTAAGTTTGGCACTTCTTGTTCAACCTTCTTCAACGCCAATGGACCTCGCTTGGAAATGGAGGGTCCCACTATCATTATGCTTTCAATTCTAGATAACATGTTTGGCAAGGAGTTGCACCCTACAAGTTTGGACTTTACATGCAAAACAAAGTAAATTTGACTGCTCAGAAAGTTTGAATGAAGAGCTGTCAGAGATGGGCACTGACATCTCTGTGCATCAGACATGTCTGATGTCTCTTCAGAGATGAGGCACTGCAATTCATCTCTGCAGGCAGGAGATTTTCTTAAATGACAACCCAGAACATCCTTCAAGGTACATTTGAAAAGTATTTTTTTTTTTTGCCAAACAATGAATATTTAAACTAGGAAACCTATTCATCATCTCCCTCCAAATGTAATACTCACGGTTTAAGGAATGAGAGTTGGGCTTAGGTATTATTAATAATTCAATCCTGAAATAAAATAATTGCCTATTATTCTTCTTAATGTTCCTGGATCAGTTTAATTAGAGAATGTTGTGAGATTGAAAAGTAAAGTATTTTGAAAATCTGTTACCATGTGCAACTGTTTTTTGGGCTGGATCAGGATTTTAATAATACAGCAAAACCAAATCTAAATACTGAAATAAATTGGATACTGATAATGATACTGGATTGCAACTCTTATTTATAATGCCCAACTTCAAATTGTTTAGGTTATTGAAGTAGCTTCATTATTCTCATTGCTTGACTTTATAATAAGTAGTGCTTGTGCGTTTGAACTGAAACATACATTTATAAGTCCCTCCTGTCAGCTTTATGTAATGGACTTCTACCAACAAATGTGTTTGAATATTAGTGCTGAAATGGTAGGAAACCACTGACTTACTCCAAGCCCATCGTGATAAAATCAGGAAACACACCCAAGAGATGCGGGCACAGAGGCTGTTCATTCAGAACCAGAGTCAGCAGTGGGCTGGCTTAGAAGCGGGATCCCCTGACCTCCACCTGCAAAGGAGCCATCAGGACTCTGCCCCAGCTCCGTCTCCTGCCTCCACCGGGTCCAGATCTCCCCCTCCCCCATCCTCCGCCCTCCATCCAGGGCTAAGCTGTGATTACGTTCCATCCTTCAAAATCCTGGGGTGGATCAGAACAGCAGGTTAGACTTCTTCTCCCTGGAGCCACTTTGTCAGTTCCACTGTGGGGCAATCTGGTGGCCCCACCCTGAACCCCACCCCAAACAAAATGCTGAGTGCAGAGCAGAGAGGACTCTAACACAGGTGCCCGGGTTCACCTCCCCCTCTTCCTAGACCTAAACTAGGTAGGGCAATACTGCCTGCCAAGGAGGGATGTTGTGAGAATTTAGGAACTAATCTATGTAAGGCACATAGGAAGTAGTCAATAACTCTTAGCCTTTATTATCCATTTTACAAGAAGAGATTGATGTAAGATGTCCTTTTTTAAGAAAGATTTGGCTGCTAAGGAACTCAGGAGGAAAAAAAAACCTGGTTTTAGAACATAAATTTAAAACATTTTTGCCCTAGCCTTTGAAGTTTTCAGCCTTTTCCACCCCTCTTCATATGCCTGCCATGCCCACCACAGTAGTCTCTCACTGCCCCCAAAGTGCCCTGCCCACTCAGGCCTCCATGCACCTGTGTGTGATGCTGCCTAGGCCTGAAGGAAGACTCCTGCTCCCCTCTCAGGGCCTACCCCTTATTTTATCTCTTCCCAGAAGCCTGCTATGATCCCTCCTAGCAGAGACCCCAGAATTCCTACAGAAAAGTTCTACAGGGCAGCACTGTATTTGGTGGGTGGGATTAAGGCAGGTGGATTGGGCAGGGGGATTAGGAGATGCCTAAAAGCTCTGCACAATTTGTTCACTGTCTTTCCTTAGATTGTGTGTTTATTTGGGTTGACTTTGTGGGGCTGATGGAGGTGACGGGGAGCTGAAGCATCTCACTCCATTACAATGAAGTTCTGCTTTTCCTGGGGGCTCTGAGCACAGGGCTTGTCCTCCTCTTGTGGTGGATAGAGCTTGCATCTGGGCCTGCTTGTGTCCTTCCTGCCCTCCACTTTGGACTCTGGACCCACCAGCCACAAGGCATGACTAGCTCAGAAGCCCCCTTGAGAACAGCCACGGGAACGTTGGCTGTTGAGTTCCGGAACATTGGAACTCATGCACTCCAACACCTTGGCTCATTTCACAGGTGAAATAACTGAGGCCAACAAAGGATCAGGGGCTTTGCCTGGACCACATACTAGGTGCTCAAAAACACCTTATGTTTGGAGCCAGGTGGGGGGTGTGCTAGGAGACCAGAAGTCAATAACAGTTGGACCAATAAGTCAAGCAGTAGACAGTGAAATAAAACTAACTCCAGAATGCATTGAACTAATCAATAACACCTGATTGCCAGTTACAAACTGCAAATACCATATACTAATCACCGAGCCCTCAAGCTAATAAACAATTGTCATCTAGTGCAGTGCTTTTCGAACTCCACCAAGCACCAAGGTCGCCTGGAGGGCCTGTGTGAACCCACAAACCTGGGCTTCATCTCCAGAGTATCTGATTTCATAGGTCTGAGGAGAGGCCCAAGAACTTGCATTTCTAATAAGTCCCTCTGTTCGCACGCTCCTTGCACTCAGAAGTGGGGAGAGCGCCTGACCTGGGGGTCAGTGAACTGGATTCTAATTCTGGCCCAGCCTCTGCCTCCCTGTGAGACCTTGGCAAAGTACGTTCGCTCTGGGCCTCAGTCTCTTCATCTTGAGGATGAGGAGCTAGGCTTTGTCTCTAGGGTAATTTCCAGACCTTCGCTTGTTCGCTACACACCCCAGTAACTGAATCCCTTCCCCATGGCAGGCTCCGTCCTAGGTGCTGGGGGTATAAAAGGCGTCCCTGAGACAAGGATTCATGTACAAGTGATTTATTAAGAAGGTGCTCCGAGGAAAAGCAGTAAGGAAATGGGAAGCAGGAAACTGTGAAGAAGTGATTTCTTGCTATGTCTCACGGAAAGTGACTTCAGCCCAATCCCATAGGGTGCTTGGAAGTACAAGCCACATCTCAGGCTTGTCCTGTCCCAAGACTGGAGAGCTGGGCTCATTTCTGCACCTGCAAGTCATTAGCTAAGGAGTGGCTGAATTCCCAGGCACTTCAGTCTGTCTGCCGTTGTGGGAAGTTTCCAGTAGCCCGGAGCAGGCTGCAGTCGAAGAGTCACAGGTGTGGACCGCTGACAGCAGAACACAGGAGGCGGGGGCGGAGGGAGCACGGAACCAGCGGAAGGTGTCTGGGGAGCACTGCGTGGAGCCCCTCCACGGCCCACCCTCCACGCGAGCACGGGCCCTGTATTCCAGGAGCTCACGGCGGTGGGGGGAGGGAATTTATTTGCCTAAAGGGCAGTTCATATTTACAGGTGATCTGGGGTCGTTAATTGTCTCCAGCTTTCTGAAGCTCACCTGCACAATGAGCAGATATAAGCCAGGAACTGAAGCGAGCAGGGAAGGCAGGGAGGCGCTGAGCTTGAAGCATCATCAAGCCTCATTTGCATCTCCCATGCCCCACCCCCAAATCGCGCTGCCGTCTGCCTTGTGCCCGCAGGATGGTTAAGACAACCCAGGAATCACAGGGCTCTGGCTCCCCACAGACTAATTGCAAGCCCGGGATATCAAATGGACTGATTTCCCCAGGGACATAGACACGTTTTCATAATTCTGTCAGTCTCCTTTCATCTTACATCTCTAGCAGAGCTGGGATATTAATCAAGTCTTTTCCATTCTCTCACCTTTGGTTTGGGGGTAGAGGGGCTGCTGGAATGGGAGAGGAACAGGGAAGTTAGGGTGAGAAGAAGGCTGTCTCTAGGTGACGTAACTGAGAATCTGCAGACAGGGACTCTGTATTCTCAGCTAATCTGGTACACCCAATCCTAATACTTGTGGAAAGCTTGCCAGGCTATCAGAGCTAAGGGGCCTTAGTTCCCAAGCCATGGCTTCCAAATGGTACTCCTCTAAGCCCAGCTTTGCAAGAAAGGACTGCCAAATCCTTAGGAGGGAAGGGGCAAGCAACTCTGTCCACTCTCCAGAGTATGGCATTCCGAACAGAAGCCACGTGAGAAGACATCTGTGACTGGGAGAGCTAAACCAGGTCAGGCCATTCGTGTTAGCTGCAGAGCCTGGTGGGGGCAGAGCCTGGCCTGGACCAGAGCTGCTGACTCCGGTTTAACTCCCTTCCTTTACTGTCCTTCCCCTCCCCTCCTCTCCCCCCAGTCTGAAATTCAAAGCACCAGGCCTGAATAGACCTGGAGGTGATGCAGTGCAAACCTCTTCCTGCCATCACACGCCTGGGCACTCTCCCATCCTCCTGCCTGCCTTGGGACTCACCCAGCCGCGGCTGGCTCATGGCCTCTTCTCTCGTGGAAGTCCATCTGGACTTCATACAGCTCTGTTAGAAAAGTCTTCCTCCTATCGGTCCCCAAACTGCCTGCCACTCAACTTCCTCACTTTGCCTCTGGGAACCCACGGAGCACAGCTCTTCCCCGCTTCTGGAACTGAGCCCGTTAGATGGCAATTGTACCGACAACTGTAATAGCACCTCACTCCTCAGAGGAGATTTCTGTTAGTCTTTCCCATTCAACTGCTGCCTTATGGACCCTTGACAGCAGCCCCAGTTTTCACGGCTGCACTATTCACACAGTATTTTTGCTTTCCTTTTGCCTCTTGTTCCCATGAGAACACTGTCCAATATGCACAGTAAGGATCCCATCAATCCGTTTAGCAGCAGCAGGACTGGGATTCATGTAAGATCCACAGCACAGCTGGACTCCAAAGCTTTCCACTTCCTTAGAAGAACACTTGGGTGCTGGGTCTCTGCGGCTGTAGGGCCTTCGTTCCCTCATTTAGCAGGCATCCCTGTTGCTTCCTTCAGGGCCCCTCCAACCTTGCAGGCCCCCTAATTGGGGTGACATTGAAGTGCGAGTCTGACTCCCGTGGCTGTGATATTTAAATCGTCTGAGGCCCTCATGGGAAGCCGGGGAGGTGGCTGGAATCTCAAGTCTGTGACCATCCGTTCCCCTCCTCCTCAGCGTGGCTGCCTGCGGTCGTGTGGACCCCGGTGGTTAAATTCCACATGCAGAGCCAGGGCCCTGATGTCTGACCTTCAAATATAGGGCAGCTCTGGCCTGCGGGAGGCAGCTGGGAGCCACTTACTCGTAATGCCAGCTGACTCACTTTTTTCATCCTCTCGGCCAATTGGTGGGTGAATTAATTAGGTAATGCAGCCAGAATGAGCAGCTATAGGCTTCACTTTGCCTGCCTAAGCATCCTCCTGTTTTTAACTCTGTTAGATGGATCAAGGGGGTGGGGATTTAGGTGAACTGGGTTTGACTCCTGGTTTAGCGATAGCAGCTTGATTGCATTGCTCTAGACAAGTCCCCTCTCTGACCCGGACCTCAGTTTGCTGGTTTTTACAATGAAGGGATTGGACGCAAGGAGTTTAAGGAGGCACTTCTCAGGATGTCACTTTTCATAGCCTCATGCATGAATGAGCTTCGTAAATAGAAATAACAGATACAGAGATGATAACTGATGGCCTGAGAGTTGCATCTGTCTCATGATGTGTTTTATTTAACAAATATACTGCTGTATGGGGATATATTTTTATTTTAATGTATTTCAATGGGAAGTATTAAGTCAGTGTAAAAATAATTGTGGTTTCAGATCATGAATTTTAAATCATTATAACTAGGCTCAAACACATTTTTATTAATCAAAACAGGAACCATTACAGTCAACATTTTTTGCTGATGAGAAATAAGTTTGTTATTCCTGTAGCATAAAAAAAAAAAAAATCCATGTTTCAGGATTCAGTGAACTCTTGGAAAGCATTTTCTGCCTCCTGCTAGTTGTGAAAGCACTTTCCCTGCAAAAAGTTATTGAGATGCTTGAAGAAGTGTTGGTCAGTTGGCGAGAGATTACGTGAATATGGCAGATGAGGCAAAACTTGGTAGCCCAATTTGTTCAACTTTTGGAGCATTGGTTGTGTGGTGCGCAGTTGGGCCTTGTCGTGGAGAACTGAGTCCTTTTGGTTGACCGGTACTGGCTGCAGACATTGCAGTTTTCTGTGCATCTCATCGATTTGTTGAGCATGCTCAGATGTAATGGTTTCACCAGGACTCAGAAAGCTGTAATGGATCAGACCAGCAGCAGGCCTCTGATAGTGACTATGGCTTTTTTGGAAAAGTTTGGCTTTAGGAAGTGCTTTGAAGCTGCTTCTCAGCCCAACCACTGAGCTGGTCATTGCCAGTTATTCTATAAAAGCCACTTTTCATTGAACATCACGATCTGATAGAGAAATGGTTCGTTGTTCTTACATGAAATAAGACAACACTTCAAAACAATGATTTTTTATATTTTTGGTCAGCTCATGAGGCAGCCACTTATCAAAGTTTTCCACCTTTCCACCTTGCTCCAAATGCTGAACAACCATAGCGTGATCAACGTTGAGTTCTTCAGCAACTTCTCTTGTAGTTGTAAGATCAGCGTCGGCGATCCTCTCACTTGGTTCTTGCAGCTTCTGATGGCCAGCTACTGCACTCCTCGTCTTCAAGGCTCTCATCCCCTTGGCAAAACTTTTTGAACCACCACTACACTGTGCATTCATTAGCAGTTCCTGGGCCAAACTCATCACTGATGTTGTGAGTTGTCTCCACTGCTTTATGACCCATGTTGAATTCAAATTTAAAAAATCACTCAAATTTGCTTTTTTGTCTAACATCATTTATGTAGGCTAAATATTTAAAAAGCCAGTAATATAAGTCATTAGCAAAAAACATAAAGCAAGAAATGTGCATTAAAATGATGTATAACATAACCACATTTATTTAAGAATGTATTCCAATGTCAAATGGCAAAGTTGAATAATACAAAACCACAATTACTTTTGCACCAACCTAACACCTGTTTCAGTTTGGCCCGGCCCCCATCACTCCCTGTTTTCTGATGCCTGGTCCTCTTGGGGATCAGTCTGGCCTCTGAAGCCATTTGAGTTTGCAGCCCCTGGTGCCAGTTGAATCATTTGCTATGGACAGGATAATAAGAGTGAAGACAATAACAGCCACATTTGTTCTATGCTTCCAGTTTAACCAAACCATTTTTTATCCATTGAAGTATTTGGCTTGATGCTAGAGTCCGTATGCAATTTCATGGTCTCAATTTCCTTATTTTTCCATTCACAGAGAATTGTGGTGAGGATCAGCATAGTCATGTATGGTAGAGATTAAATTTATTATTCTAAAAGCCACTTGTCAGAATCAGTGCCTTTCAGAGATGAAAGCTGAATTCACCTTAGTAGATGATTGCTTTGTTTTGGAAAACACATCATTGGACCTTTGTTACCTAAAGTAAAGGCCCAGCTAGGATTTGGTTTTGGAGAGTGGGAGATGGTGGCGGAGGTTGTGATGGATGAATGAAAACAAAACCCTAATACATAATACACAATATACATAATACAGTAAAATTAGGTCATACTTGGGTAAAGAGTTTGTGAAGTTAACTGATTTCAGATTTCTTGAGATCTCAAAAGCAAGATTTTTGAGGGGACCTTAAGACATGGGAGAGAAGACACAAGAAAAGGCTTTTGTCCCCAAGCAGTATAAACATGAGCAGCATGGACCAAGGGAGACAGCATCAGCTGGTGACTCTCCAAAAAGTTACAGCTTCTTTGACGGTAATACTAATTTTTAAAAATTAACAATGTGAAATTGACAAATGTTAACACACTAGAACGGGAGTCACCAAAGTACAGCCCACGGGTCAAATCCAGCCCACTGTGTATTTTCGTACTGAGCGCAAGCTAAATATGGTTTTTATATTTTAAAATAGTTGGAAAAATAAAAATGTGAAAATGATATAAAAATCAAATTTCAGTGTCTATAAATAAGGTTTGATGAACTGTTGGCCACTGGTTTGTTTATGTTTTGCCTGCAGCTTCTTATGCCGTACGGTGGCAGAGATGAGCACTTGTGACAGGCCGTGCGAGGTGCTCTCTAGCTTACAATCTCCTGGGTGAATGGGCGCAGGGCCCTTGAAGGAGGAATCATCACCATGTAAACTCACTGTGGTGTTTGGGGATCACTCCTCCTAAACAGCAACCTCCCTGTCAGGAAGGAAAAATAGGAAAAGAATTGGGGATTCAATTAGGCATTGAACAAAGTGATTCATTGGATTAAATTAGATGCAACATGGTTGGCAGGGTGGAGTAGGGTAATGCTCATAGACTCAAATCAGATAAATAATTTAGGTAATGGTGTTACCTGCACCTGGGGGGCCTCGGTTATGAATCCAGCTCCATTTGAACCACATGGACTCAGAATCCCCTGATGTCACGTGAAAAAGTGCCTGAGAGGTATCACCCAGCATGAAGATGGCTCTAAGTCTCCCATGCCAGCCACACCTCTGAACAACCAGCAGAGCTTGCCCTCTGAGATGCTGACTAGAGCATGGCTGTGAATGAGTGACCGGGAACCTCAGCTCACTTAAAATGAGCAAGGTATTCCCGGAGAGGTGACTTCAACTTTCTTGAGCTGAGAAAGCTGTTCCCTTAGTGAAGAGGGGTCTTTTTAACCCCTGGAAGGTGTAAATTAAATACAAAAACAACAAAGTCAGCAGAACCCATAATATTAATACATGTGTGTTAAGTTCAGTAGTGGCCTGTACATATTTGCAGGCTTTGCAATATATATGAGAATTTGGCATATCTGAGATTTCATCGTAAATGCATAATTGAGCAATTGATTTTAGACTTGTGATTTTAAATTAAAGGTTGTAAGAGAGTTTGATTAGTTTTGTAAATAGTACTAGAATGTTTATGAGAACTTAAGAATCACCATGTTTAGGATTTTGATTTATTAAATTTATAAGAGTAGTTTAAGTGCTTGAAAAGGTTTTGCTTGTTAGGCCAAGCATGTAAAGTGCTCTGAATGAAAACAGGATGCATCAAGTTTAAAAATGTACTTCAAAATGCTTAACAGAACCTAATGAAATAAACTGTAAATGAGACTATTTAAGGGAATTTGAATTTACAATTAGGATAGTAAAATTTGAATTTAAACTTAGAGACTTAGGGAAAAAATTTTTTTATTTGTTACTTTTTTCCTGCAACAACAAAAATTATCCTTGGTCATGAAGAACTCCCTCTGACACTCATGTCTAAAACGGAATCATCATTGTTCTCCATTCCAAACATGGGTTCCAGAAGTTGAACAACACTCAGGTGTCCAGGTGAGGGTCCTGGGGCACATTGCCTCCAGTTTTCACCTCTCTACATCTAAATGCTCCGTTGCTCCAAGTCTTATCCAACCCTTTGTGACCCCATGGACTGTAGCCCGCCAGGCTCCTCTGTCCATGGAATTTTCCAGGCAAGAATATTGGGGCTAGGTTCCTCTGTCCATGGAATTCTCCAGGCAAGAATACTGAAGTGGTTGCCATTTCCTACTCCAAGGGATCTTCCTGACCCAGGGATCGAACCCACGTCTCTTGTGTCTCCTGCGTTGGCTGGTGAATTTTTACCACTGCACCGCCTGGGAAGCTCCTACATCTAAATAGCTCCCAGCAATCTAGACCCCATTCATATCATGGGACCTGCTTCCTGGCTCCCTCTGCCTCTCAGACTAGCCCTCCACTCACCCAGGTCCATCTCATGGAGTCTCCCTTCCTCTCGTCTTCTCTCCTTTTTCTTTTCTTCCTTCATGACCATCAAGAAGACACTAAGAGAAGAGGGGATCTCTTGCCTGCCTGGCTCTGGCTTCCCTTATACATCTGCTGACCCCTAGTAGTCCCAGAAGTCTGTGGAGAGACATTCTCTGGGTCCTTCCTGGTCAGAGTTGTAGCTTCTTGCCTAAGACAGCAATGTCATCTCCATGAGCCCAGTTGCCGGAGACTTACTGTTGATGCTCATTGGCCAGTGAGTGTGTGTTAGGAAAGATGAAGCCTCCTCTCTCTGCACATCTGCTTCTCCTGCGGTACCTCTGATTTGGTGTGAAGGCCCTGGAGAGGTTGGCGGTAACAGTAACTGCCTTCTCTGGATCATCCCCCTACTGATGACTTTCCTCCAAGGATCTTGTCACCCAACCTAACTCGGAACTCTTAGAAGGCAGAGCCCTATCTCAACCATTTCTGTCTCCTTTAAGGCAGAGATGAGCATTGACCGGAGGCTAAGAAAGTAAGGACAGGACTCTGTCTTTTATTGCATGGGAGGAAGAGCACAGATTCAGCTCCATCACGGGCTTCATGTGTGAGCCTGAGTAAATCATCACCCTCTCTGGGTCTGGTCTCCCCTTGCTCCTTAAAGAGCTTCTAGGCAGCTTTGTGTACTGAGATGCAATTTAGGATGCTAGCCTTATTAGAAACAGCAAACAATGTCAAAGTATCTATGAATAGAAGAATCTGTGAAATCCACAAACAATAAATGCTGGAGAGGGTGTGGAGAGAAGGGAACTCCTATACTGTTGGTGGGAATGGAAATTGGTACAGCCACTATGGAGAACAATATGGAGGGTCCCTAAAAAACTAAAATTAGAGCTACAATATGCCCCTGCAATCTCACTCCTGGGCATGTATCCAGAGGAAAACATAGTCTGAAAGGAGATATGCACCCCCCAAAGTTCATTGCAGCACTGTACAATAGCCAAGACATGGAAGCAAACTAAATGTCCATCAACAGAGGAATAGATAAACAAGATGTGCTGCATATATACACTGGAATATTACTCAGCCATCAAAAAGAATGAAATGATGCCATTTGGAGCAATATGGATGGACCTAGAGATTTGTCATACTGAATGAAGTCAGAGAGAGTAGAAACATTGTATGATATCCCTTATATGGGGAATCTAAAAAGAAATGATACAAATGAACCTACTTACAAAACAGAAATGGATTCACAGACTTAGAGAACAATTTTGGTTGCCGAGGGGAGGGGATAGTAGAGAGTTCGGGTGGGCGGGTACACACAGCTGTATTCAAAACGGAAACCAACAATGACTTACTGAATAGGGCGGGGAACTCTGCTCAATGAGGCAGCCTGGATGGGAGGGGAGTGTGGGGGAGAATGCATACATGTGTATGTATGGCTGAGCGCCTTCACCGTCCACCTGAAACCATCACAACATTGTTAATCAGCTACATCCCAATACAAAATAAAAAGTTAAAAAAGAATCTGTGAATAAATTATAGTACATACATAGATTGTGTCAGTCAGGGTCCAGTCAAGAGAGAAAATATGCAGCAGCTATTTTCCCCTACATCATTCTGTTATGAAAAATTTCAGACATATGGGAAAATTGAACAATCTGTAAAGTGAATACTCATATACCCGAACTTGGCCTTACTTGCTTTATCATATATCTATCCATCTTATTTTTGGATGCATTTCAAAATAAGGTGCAGACAGAAATATGCTTTATCTAGAAACACTTGAACATGTATATCATTAACTAGAATTCCATATTTGTTTACAGTTCTTTTTTAAGGTAAATTTTCATATAACCAAATCTAAATTTTGTCTACAATTTAATAAGCTTTGCCAAATTCATCCACCTGTGTAATCTAAAAACTGTCATCAAATATAGAACACACTTCCGTCATTGCCTTTCTCTGTCACTACCTCCACCTGCAAACTCTGTTCTGAATTTTTCCTACCCGAACTTAACCTTTTCTAGAACATCATCTAAACTGAGGCATACTGTGTAAGGCCTCTTTCAGTCAACCCAGTGTTTTTAAGATCTACTCAAATTACTGTATATGTCAGTAGTTTGTTTCTTATTTTTTGTTGCATCATATTCTTTTGTATGGATATACCACCATCTGCTTGTCCATTCTCCCACTGACGGACTATTTTGGGATATTTCCAGTTTTCGTCTATTTCTGAACAAAGCTGCTTTGAATTATTTTTAGACAATTCTTTTTGAGATCATATGTTTTCATATGTCTTAGGTAAATCCGTAAGATTGGATTAGCTGGTCCATAGAGTAGGTTAATGTTTAGATTTCTAAGAAAAACCTAGTGTTGCCCATACCCAGACCCTACCAGGCTCCCTCCTGGCCCAAGTTCCCTCCTATTCTCTGCCCCAGTGAGATGCCAGCCTTCAGGGGCCATCCCTCTCCCTTCAGGAGTGAATTCTCTCTCAGGGTCCTCTCCCCCATTCAGTCTGGTCATCTGATCTTGGTCAGGTCACCAGGCCACCAAGGACACTTCAGTAACTACAGCAGTCATGGGGAAGGCCTGAGAGTCTCCATTCTTTTCATTCCAGGAGGCCCTGTGCTATGTGTAACTATGGCGCTTCAGCCGTGTCCAACTCTCCGACCCATGGACTGTAGCCCACCAGGCTCTTCTGTTCATGGGATTCTCCAGGCAAGAATACTGGAGTGGGTTGCCATGTCCTCCTCCAGGGGATCTTCCCAATCCTGCATCAAACCTGGTATCAAACCAGCATCTCTTAAGTCTCCTGAACTAGCAGGTGGGTTCTTTACCATGAGCGCTACCTGGGAAGCCCCTAGAGCGTATAGATGTTCCATAAAAATTAACTATCACGATGAAGTCTCTCCCCACAGTCTAAGGGGCAGGGCCCACATCCCTGTGTCCAATTCCTCTCTGTAACCCTCATATTCCAGCCCCCACAGTGGATCCAAGGTTGCAAAGTGCTCAGGGCTGTTTGCTGAATGCAAAAATTCATGAATGCATGGAGGTCATATCGGAAGCCCTGTCTTCCATGAGCACAGGACTTGACAGGAGGAGAGTCTGTGAGACACCGGAGCTCCCTCCGCCTCCAGCCAAGTGCATGCGCACTGCTCAAGCCCCTTCCTTCTCGCCCTGACCCTTGGCCAGGGCAGCTGCAGGCAGCTGAGTTTTCCCACAGCCCTCAGTGTCTCTCCTGCCAGCCCAGAACTCCTCTTTGTTAAGACTGTTTCTGAAGTCAACCCTCTCGGTCAGGACACTCTTCAGCTAATGATGTCCGTGGAGAGCGCAGAGGCTGCAATGCGCGGCCTTGCCCTTGGAGTCAGCCCTGGGGAGAGCGGTTTGCCGGGGGCACTGCGACCCTGGAGTGGAGTGAACTTGACAAGCATGTCCCAAGTCCTGAGAGTCAGGGCTGGAGGAGTCTTTGCTGATATCTGCCAAGCCACCTCCTCCTTGTATGGGAGAGGGCACGGCCAGGCCTGGAATCTAGGGCTGCTGACCACCCTAGCCACCCCCACCCCCCCCCCCCAAACACACACAGAATCTCACACTTGTGCAGGCATCAGAATCGCCTGGAAGGCTCATCCTTAACAACTGATGGCCCCATCCCCGGCTCCGACTCAGTAGGTCTGGAGTGAGGCCTAAGAGTTTGCATTTTCACAAGTTCCCAGATGATGCTGTTGCTGCTAGCTGGGGACCACACTTGGAAATTGTTGTTTTAGCAGGCTGCCTTGTGCCAGTATTCGTGGGCTTCCCTTGTGGCTCAGCTGGTGAAGAATCCGCCGGCTATGTGGGAGACCTGGGTTCAATCCCTGAGTTGGGAAGATCCCCTGGTGGAGGGAAATGCTACCCACTCCAGTATTCTGGCCTGGAGAATTCAGTGGACTGTATAGTCATGGGGGCGCAAAGAGTCGGCCACCACTAAGAGACTTTCACTTTCACTTGTGCCTAGAACCCACGTTCAGGACCCAAGAATGTGGTGCCAAGGAGGCAGAGATACAACTGCCATCTGGAAGGAAGTGAAAAGGACCCAGCTGGAAAAACTCGAAGGTTCTACAATGTGCCAGCCTCAGGGAACGGTGGGGGCAAGGGGGCACGGTTCAGACTAGGCGAGGCAAGGTGCCTCGGCTGCAAAGCTCAAGGAGACGCCCCTCTCAGGCTCCTGCAGTGTGTCCTAGTGACTGCTTGCTTCCACTAGGCCCAGTTCTTCCCCCGGGAGACTGACGATATCCACTACCCCCCCGCCCCAAGTCTGATAGGTCGGCACTGCAGCCAGTGGTTTCACGAGCAGCCGCCTTCTGTGGGGTTCAGTGTCCATGCAAGACTCCTCTCGGTTTAAAGCAGGGCATTTAATACCCTAGGCCAGGAAGAAGTGACATATTGTGTGACTGTGTGAGTCTGTCTATGTGCCTTTGTGTGTCTGAAGGAGAGACAAAACAGAAATGGTGTCAGAGAAAGAGTCCTGCAAGGGCGTAAGTGACGTGTAAACTTCCTGGTAACTCAGTTGTGCCTCCTGGACCAGCAGCAGCAGCACCAGAGCTTTAAAAAATACTCAAGGCCAAAGATTCTCAGCATCGGTGATTATTAGCAAAATGCAAGTCAAAACCTCAGTGCACTACCATCTCACACTGGTCAGACAGCCGTCATTAAAAAGTCTACAAATAACAAATGCTGAAGAGGGTGTGGAGAAAAGGGAACCTTCCTACTCTGTTGGTGGGAAATGTAAACTGGTCCTGCCACTATGGAAAACAGTATGGAGGTTCCTTAAAAAAAAAACTACAAATAGGGTTGTCATATGATTCAGCAATCCTACTTCTTGGCATGTATCTGGACAAAACTACCATTCAAAAAGATACATGCACCCCTATGTTCATAGCAGCCCTATTCATGATAGCCAGGACATGGAAACAGCCTAAATGTCTATAGGTAGGTAAATGGATAAAGATATGACACAGATATACAATGGAATATTACTCAGCCATAAAAAGAATGAAATAATGCCATTTGTAGCGACATGGATGGCCTTAGAGATTCTCATACTAAGTCAAGTAAGTCAGAAACAGAAGGAAAAGTACTACATGATAAAACTTACATGTGGAAGGTAACATGTGACACAGGTGAGCCGATCCGTGAAACAGAGACAGACTCACAGATGTAGTGAACAAATCTGTGGCTGCCAAAGGGGAGGGGGCGGGAGAGGGATGGATTGGGAGTTTAGGGTTGGGCAGACAGACAATTATACAGACAATAGATAAAAAATAAGGTCCTACTGTATAGCACAGGGATGATATTCAATATCCTGTAATAAACCAGAGTAAAAAAAGAATACGCAAAATTATATGTCTGTGTGTGTAACTGAGTCACTTTGGTGTACAGCAGAAAATACTGATACAGTATTGTAAATCAAGTACACTTTAATTAAAAAAAAGTTCTGAAGCCGGGGTTACACTTTAGAATCTGCATTCTAACAAGATCCTCAAGTGAAATAGGCACAAAACGTTGGGATCATCTGTAGGGTCTTTTTTAAAAAAAAAACAAAACACTGATGCCTGTGTCCCACCCCCAGAGACTTTGATAGTCTAGATTCTGCGTGAATGTGGGTTATTAAAACCTCCTATGTGGTTCTAATGAGCTACAAAATCCCAGGACCATCAGTGTAGACAGCCTCAGAGGTCTTCAGAATTAGTGTGAAGATAGCATGACACAGTAGGACCCATATGGCATTTTAGAATCTAGGATATGATTGCTAATCCTGACTCTACCACTAACGAATGATGTGGGCTTGGTTCACTTTCTTGCCTCAATTTCCTCAAAGATGGGAATGTTAACAACCTCTCTAGACCAAGATATTTGTGGTCATTAGAGCTTTAAGGGGTCTCAGCTAACATTTAGGTCCTGTAGTTTCCATTTTAGCCTTGGGAAAGCTTAAGACTTTTCGAGGCCTTGGTTTCTCCACTTATGAAATTAGAACTTAGGCCACTAAGGGCCTGTCTCCAGCGTGCCGCTCATATTCCTGCCTTTGAACAACGATTCTCCATTCAGTGCCTCCACCTCTCGCCCCGGGCAGGGCTCACCCTGGTCAGTCCTTTCTGCACCACCAACTCCCATCTCCTTAAACTTTAGGTTTCCGGTCAGAGTTTACATCCTGAAAGGAGCCTTCCCTGACCACCCGCTTCCAGCCCAGGTTAGGGGCCCCGTGGCCCCCTGAATGTCCCTGCCTTCTCCTGCCCTTCATCATGGAACATGATAATTGTCTAAATGGTTCTCTTTGCTGGGTTGTGACAGCCCCGCAAACACTCTTCTCTCCATCTCTACCTCGGATCCCTGGTCAGTGTTCACCAAATATTTGCCTGAAAGTTGAATGAGAGACCATCAGTTGAGGTTGTGATCAACTAATTTCACAACTAACTCTTGCTCCAAACATGTGACCTTTACCAGTTTGATTCAACTCACCGTTTAAAAGGACATATGTACACCCGTGGCTGATTCATGTCAATGTGTGGCGAAAACCACCACGATGTTGTAAAGTAACTAGCCTCCAATTAAATACTTTTAAAATAAATAAATAAAAATAGATACCACAATTCAGAGGGGAAAAAAAAAGCTAACTAAAGTATAAGGGAGACTTCCTGACATTTACCCCAGTTATCTAACTATTGGAGGGACACAGTTTTCTGAATGGAAAAAAATCAGCTGAGTTATAAGCCCAGCTAGATCGTGACCACAGCCTTTCACAGGCAGACCACAGTTTGCAAAGCACTATCTTGTCTGCTGTCTCCTTGCTGGGAGGATGGCAGGGCAGGAATTATGACCATCACACTAGAGTAGAACTGCTTGAGAGCAGGCATATTGTCTGTTTTGTTTACTGAGGCTTCCTCAGCACATGGTAGGAGCACAATAAATATTTGTACAATAAAGGAATCTCTATCTGATAAAGCTTAGGGAGACTCAGGAGGCCCAGGGTTGCTAAGTCTTTGAATGTTTCCAAAGAACTAGAAGTCCATTTCTCATGTTAAATCTTCTGGTTTTTAAAGATTGGTCACTAACTTGAAATGTTAAAAATTAAAACAAAAACTCATCAGAGGCCTTGGTCTGATGGGGCAGCAGTTTATAACCTCTGAGCAAGGCCAACATCAGAGGTGTTTAGGGCTTACAGTCAGACTGAATCACCAGTGCAACCTCGTCTCCTGCATCTTGCCTTCTTACACAGCAAACCCCATTCTTCAGCTCCCACTTCTACACCCCCACTCCAGTCCTTCATCTCCCACACCTGAAGCTGTGCCAAGCTCCGCCCCTGCCTCCAGCATCATCCAAATCCCACCAGAGTCTGCAGGATTTTATGGGGACTCCACCCTGGAAACCTGCCATACTCTCTCTGTTCCTAGCTATTTGTGACCCATCTCCAGTCTCCTGCTGCACCGGAGACTCCTGGGGACAGCGATCTTTGATTCATCTCTATGCCCTTCTATGCAGGGTCCCCAAAGAGACAGTCCAGAGCGAGTGTTCAGGAAACAATGGCACGGCTGACAGATCCGGCAGCATTCATCCCAGCGCAAGTGAATTCCTCACTTGGAGCAGAAGGATGGATAATTACAGCCTGGCTTTAGCAATCTGCTATGCATTCACCCCTCAGGGTGTGTGAATTGCCGTGAAATTCTTATCAAGAGGAAAGCAGAAAGGGACTCTTAAAGGGAGAGTTAAGGGAAGGAGGAAAAGCCTTTGTATAAGCTCTCATGTCTCTGCTGACCTTTGGGCCATGGAAAGCAGGGTGGTGCCATCAGGAGGCAGAGGTGGGGCCCCTGACTTGCTCTGATGTGACTTTGGGTGGGTGCCTTCCCCTGTCTGAACAGTAAGGGGCAGAACCAGATCACCACCCAGGGTCTTTTCTTTCTAAGATAATAAGATGCTGTGTGGCAATCAACGGGATTTACAGGATCCCTGATTAACGTGATCTGGGGGCCACAATGACTGACTTCTGGCTGTTTCTCTCTTTCTCTCTGGGGCCTCCAGTAGGGGAAGGGCAAAGCCAGGCGCTACCACCTGAAGCTCATCAGCCCGCCTGCCCTTGTGTCCCCTGGAGGTGATCACTTGGTGAGGTCCTGAAGTCCCCCAAATGCTTCTAGGCTGATGGAGATCTGGTCACTGGGCAGACTCCAAGATGACTCCTGGAGCAGCAAAAAGCAGAGCTGAGATAGTTAGCACCTGCTGGACCTTAACTCTGGACTGCTGGACTAACCTGCTGGACTCACACTCCTTGAGCCCCAGTATCTCCATCAGCAAGATCTGAACAATATATGCAGTTCTTGGGTAGTTAAGATTATGACATTTAAAAGTCTAGCACAGAAGCTGGCACATGGCAACTGGCTAATAAATGTTAGGTCTCTGTCTCATGAGACTTAATTTGATATGAACAGGTCAGCCTTTCACAGAGCCCAGAGAGTTCTGCAGACTCCAGGAACTTGATTTTATCTTCAACAAAGACCCCAGCCCCACAGTCTATAGTCTCAGGGAAAATCATCTCAGAAGACATGCAGGTATAGGATGGCCAGCGCAGGAAGGAGAATTGAAGAAAATTTGTATCAGAGGATGCTGCTGCTAAGTCACTTCAGTTGTGTCTGACTGTGCGACCCCATAGACGGCAGCCCACCAGGCTCCCCCGTCCCTGGGATTCTCCAGGCAAGAACACTGGAGTGGGTTGCCATTTCCTTCTCCAATGCATGAAAGTGAAGTTGCTCAGTTGTGTCCGACTCTTAGCGACCCCATGGACTGCAGCCGACCAGGCTCCTCCATCCGTGGGATTCTCCAGGCAAGAGTGCTGGAGTGGGGTGCCATTGCCTTCACCTGTAAGGACCCAAAATCCTTCAAGACTGTGAGTCCCAGTGGGCTCCAGTCCAGGGGATATCTCAGTTGTCTGGAACCATCATGGAGCAGGCAAGACCTGAGTTCCAGAGGTCAAGGGCCAGTGGGCAGAGCCCCAGATTCTACGCAGGGCCCAGCTGGCACTTCCTCGTGGCAATGAGAGGTGGCCCCATGAGAAGGGGCCCTGGGCAGAGTGGAGCTACAAATGGAGAAACTGCAGGGCCACAGCCGGGAGAAAAGCATCCAGAGGCAGGGTCAGAATCCAAGTTTCCTGAGTCCTTGCTGGGCCTCGAAGGAGAGGAAACCAGGAGGAAGGATTTGGGTAACAGCTTTGGGCACACGGACCCAAGAACTGAGAAAGAAGAATCCATCACGAACATCACCCCCACCAGACAAGCTGCTCACCTGTGCCAGGCGTTGCCTCTTCTCCAAACAGGCCCTCAGTTTAGCATCACTGGCTTTGACCTTTAAAATTAATTACTAGAGTCCTGCCTACTTTTTTAAAAATCTGAGTTTTTAAAAAATCAGTGTATACGCCGATATATTTTACATGCTTGTTTCCTCTCAGCCCTTCCTTCTCATTCTCCCAGAGCAATGCTTGTTCTTCAGCTGTATCCTCAGATCCTAATATAGTACCTGGGACATGTAAAGTGTCAACCCACGTTAACAGATAAACAGACTCCTTTATTTATGCGCACGTCCCCTGGCCAGGCCCTGTGGCAGCTCGTGGGGGCGCAGAGACGCAGCTGGGGGACTCCTTTGTCCTGGATCACCACCACTATGGCTTAGCACCCTCTGCCTCCATGCTTGGCTCCCTTGACTGGGGATCCAGCAGGGCAGAACCCCTACACTATTCAGCCCCACTCCCCATGACCCAGGATCCACCCCAAGCAAGGGCTCTGAAATCTTGGAATTAGGCGAGTAGAGAAGCAGATATTTTGACTCTGATGAAAAGTCAAAAGCAGAGTGGCCAATAAGCTAGAACGGCTACCATCTCCTGCTGTCTGTCTCCATCTCTCTGTTTCTCCCCCATCTGGATACCCTCCCTTTTGGGTCTACCCCCACTTCCAATCCTCCTCCCTCTCCCCTAACATCTGCCTCTGGTTCATAAACTTGCTCACATTTTTTTTCCCATGGGTTAGCTTAGAAATAAAGATTAGCTCTCAGTTATTTACCCAACGTACAGCCAGGATGACTGGTGGCAATAATCAGCATAAAATACAATTGACGAAGGCTAAAACTCCACTTGGTGGAAATTTCATTGACTAAAAATTGACCAAAGCATCAAATCTTCTTGATGTTGATTTGCTAAATATAACCCAAGAAATTTGGACTTGGTTGAAACAGTGACCAAGAAAAGAAAACCTACAGTGGCATATGGTACCATGAGTCAGTTTAAAAAAAAAAAAAGAAAGAAAACTGATTGATACACCAAGTCTTCATGGTGAAACAATGGCCCTGGCTGAAATATTTTCAGTAAGATTTGAAAAAAGATAAAGAGGAAAATGGACCAAAGAATTCCATTAACTTTAAGGTGCTGGCTTTGAAAAATAATTTATCCATAAAATTAATTAGTGCTGATATGATTCTTATTGAAATACTAGTAAGAGCAGAGTCAAATGCCCAGACTGGGGGTGCCGTGGGGGAGACATGGATGAGTGGGCCTGGCGTGCTGTCTCTGCACTCGCCCCACTGCCTGTGATGAGTTGGCCCAGTTCCTCCTGATTTGTAATCATCACTGTCTTACCAGTGGTTTTGTACTTCCAGAGCAGTTAAGTTTTCACACTAATCGCTGCCTCCTTAATCAATTAATGAGACTTAAAAGGTCATTTATCATTGGAAATTGCAACTAGAATCACCAGAGCACTACACTGGCCCACAGATACTAAGGAATTGCATCCTACATTGATAACTGTGCCCTGGCTTTAATGAGATTCTTATTAACATATACATTATTAATTAGACCATTAATGCAGATGTCATTTTGAGTCACACCAGGATTCCCGATGGCTCACATGGTTATTAAACCTTGCTAATTTGCACAAGGAATTAATATTATATTAAAGGTTCTCTCCACTGTGTATACTAAATTAAACGCTTACTTTCAACATCTCACCCTCCACATTCACCTATACTTGTTAAAGAGAGGCATAAGAGGGGAGCATTTTCATCCTAAGACTTGAGAGCTTTCTGTTTTGCAAGTACCTTTGGTGCTGTAAGTAGACAGGGAAGGAAAGGCTTAGGGAGCGGGAAAGGAGAGAAACCCCTCACACCTCAGGAAGAACCTCCTGGTATTTAATTAGCAAGGCTTCCTAATGTGTCTAAAATAGAATATTCAAATTTTTCTTGTTATAAAGTTCCACTTGCTCATTGTAAATAATTTAAGAAATATAAAAAAGGAGAAAATTTTCATCACCCAATCTCTCAGCACTCGGTAATTACCACCTTAAACATTCTCATGTGCCATTTTAGCCTATTTTCATTATGCTTAAATAGATACATTTTCACGCAGATAGAATACGCTATATGTTGTTTTATCACTTGCCCTTTTAACTTCATATTTCATGAACATCTTCCTGTATCATCAAATGTTCTAGAGCATCATGAATTGTCATGCTACATAATCTCTTTCATTTTGTGGGATGGTCAGCTTGATAAACTGATTAGGTTATAGTCCCCAGTTATTCAGTCAAACTCTAAACTAGGTATTGCTGTGAAGGTATTATTTTGTATCTGTGATTAAAGTCCCTAATTAACTGTAAGGGAGATTATCCTAGATAATCTGGGAGGGCCAGAGTCAGCCAGCCGGAAACCTAAAGAGCACAACTGAAGCTTCAGTGAGGAAGAAACTGCCTTCGGACAGCAGCTTCAGCTTGCGCCCTTCCCAGGGGCCTGCCTACAGACTCACCTGACCAGAGCCCCAGATTACACAAGCCGATAAATCTCTGCATACGTATGCCTCCTCCTGGTTCTGTTTCTCCGGCTGAACCCTGACTGACACAGCTTGTGCAGATGTCATCACGTGATCATATCATAATTTAGTTAGCCAGTTCCCCGTTGTTGGATATTGTACTGAGTTGTCTCACCGTCCGTTTGGGACCATCAATCCGCTCACAGCCTGGAACTGCACTTCCCAGTATGCTGTTTCCTGAATGGTTCCTGGACAGAGACTGCCAGTGAGAGCAACCTGTGCAAAATTTGCAAGTGAGATGCCAACAGGAAGCCGTTGTTATTGGGACACCACGGTAGTCAGACATAATGGCAGAGTCACCGGGCACGGCAGAGTCAATAGACGCAGTGGCTTTGGAGGCCTCTTCGGGAGCTCCATCCCACAGGTCCATTTTGTGAGCCATATGAATACAGCTTCTCAGACTTTCCCAAGGGTGCTATCTGCACCACCGGGGCCACCTGTAATTCAGGTGGAAGTGATTAGCAGCTGCTTCTCAGACCCTTCAACTTCCTCCTTCTAGAACCTCACTCTTCACGCTCAGATTTGTATAAGCCCTGGGCTTCCCAGGTGGCGCTAGTGGTAAAGAACCTGCCTGCCAATGAAGGCGATGTGAGAGACGCAGGTTTGATCCCTGGGTCAAGAAGATCCCCTGGAGCAGGAAATGGCAACCAGTTCCGGTGTTTTTGCCTGGAAAGTTCCATGAACAGAGGCGCTGGGCAGGCCACAGCCCATGGGATTGCAAACAGTCCGACACGACTGAGTACATCCATTCCTGTGTCAAACCCCATATTCTGGTAATGCTTGTTATGGCTCTGTTTTCCTGACTGAAATCACTAGAGGTTTGAAAAACAGACTCTTAAGGAGGAGAGTGTGGAAATCTCTCACTAATATTAGAATTTAAGGACATTAGCGACACGGTTGCTACCTCATGGAGATCCATGCATAAAGTGACAGAAAATTTGCTTAGACTATTACCTGCCATCATCTGAAGTCAGGTTTCTGTAGAAAGAAAGTCAAGGGACCAGCTAGCTCTGCAATAGAACGTTATAGTGGAAATAAAGCGTATAAGGACTGTGGGGTTTATTGGCTACTTCTAATTGTGCTGGAGAATTTGAAAATAGTAAATGATGACTTCAGGCTTTAAGTTCCCAACTCAAGGACACATGTTTGCTTCTATCCCCATGACTTTGGCTCTTTGGCATAGACATCTTGTTTTCCAAAGGAGGATGACTTCATTCAAAGAATACAACAAGGGTCCATTCTGTATTACTGGAATGATTAGTCCTGATTACCAAGGGGAAGTTAAGTTGCTACTTCACAATGGTTCACTTCAGTTCAATTCAGTCGCTCAGTTGTGTCCAACTCTTTGCCACCCAATGGAACTCAGCATGCCCGGCCTCCTTGTCCATCACCAACTCCCAGAGTCCACCCAAACTCATGTCCATGAGTCAGTGATGCCATCCAGACATCTCATCCTCTGTCATCCCCTTCTCCTGGCTTCAATCTTCCCCAGCATCAGGGTCTTTTCAAATGAGTCACCTCTACGCATCAGGTGGTCAAAGTATTGGAGTTTCAGTTTCAACATCAGTCCTTCCAACGAACTCTCAGGACTGATTTTCTTTAGAATGGACTGGTTGGACCTCCTTGCATCCAAGGGACTCTTAAGAGTCTTCTCCAACACCACAGATCAAAAGCATCAATTATTTGGCACTCAGCTTTCTTTATAGTCCAACTCTTACATCCATACATGACTACTGGAAAAACCATAGCCTTGTCTAGACAGACCTTTGTTGGCAAAGTAATGTCTCTGCTTTTTAATATGCTGTCTAGGTTGGTCATAACTTTCCTTTCAAGGAGTAAGTGTCTTTTAATTTCATGGATGCAGTCACCATCTGCAGTGATTTTGAACAATGGGTCCTGCTATAAATTAAATGTTTGTGTTTCCCCAAAAATTCATAGTTGAAATTCATAAGTGCTGGGATATGGGGGTAGGACCTTTGAAAGGTAATTAGGTCATGAGGGTGAAGCCCTTATGAATGAAACCTCAAAGAGCTCCCTGGACCCTTCCACCATGTGAGGTTACAATGAAAAGATAGACATTAATAAGGAAGCAAGTCCTTACCAAACGCTGAATCTGCCTATACCATGATCTTTGACTTCCCAGCCTCCAGAACTGTGAGAAATAGATGTTTGTTGTTTATATACAACAGTCATGGGCATTTTGTTACAATCGCCCAAACAGGCTCAGACAAGGGATTAAGAGGAGTCTTTCTGGGACCCAGGAGATTTTCTGGATGTTTTCTAATACTCTCACGTCCTGTGGTAGAAGTGCATGGAAAACATCAGCAGAGTCTAATGACATAGACTCCTCAGGAATGAAAGTTTGAATGATTCTACCAGACAAGGAACCATAACTAGCCAAAATGCTTGCTAAGAGCAAAAAGGATTAAGGAATGGGTGGTTAAAAAAAAGAAGTCAAATTCCTGCTACAACCACATGACCCATTGCCAAAATGGGAATTAGTTGCTTTGTTTCTTTGCTTTGATATGAGTGTATTTATATGTGTTAATCCTAAAATGGGAACTACTTGCTTTCTTCTTTCTTTGATTTTTCTGTCCTCCCCTCTCCCTTTCTTGTTTAGCTAATATGCAGTGCATTAATAGTGTTTAATCCTGTATCTCCATGTTAAGTTACAGCAGGTGACCCAGCTAGATGAGCAAACATCATCCAGCGATGGATAAAATTTCCTCTGGGGCTCTGTGTTTCCTCTTTTGGCAGGAGGAGTGAGCAGGAACTTGTCCTCAGTTGTACCAAGGAGAGCCGCATCATTTCAGGTGGGAGTGGGCTGTCCTTCACGTTTCTACTCAGAAATCAGCCTTCGTGAAAGCAGTGTGTATGGATGCCAAGCTGACAGTGCGCTCTCCTGGATCTTCCAGCAACCGCCGCTCCCATTATCATCAGACCAGGAACTACATTTCCCAGAATCTCCTTCCCTGTAGGGTTTGTGGGATTAGAGTTTGCCTAAGAGAGGAACTCTGGGAAGGCAGAAGTGAAGCAGAAGCCATTTCTCTCAGGCTGCCGCCAAAGTCACGGTCCGATGCGGCAGCTTCGGGCTCTCACACCCTCTTATGTGGACATGTGCTGGGCTCCTCAGGCCTCTCTCTACCCCTCCCCGCTCACCTGCCCTTTCTTCAGTGTAATCTGCTGAGTCACTGTCTCTCCTGACTCCCCTCCAGGTCTTCACTGCCCAGCTCCAACATTCAGAGACAGGGCATTCTCAGATACTGGCCTGGCGACATGATCTTGAAGGCCCCTGAGTTGTGATTTTCACTAAACTCTTCAACAGGGGAAATGGTATACTATATATATATATATTTTAAGGGAAGTATAGAAAATGGGAGCTTATGGGAAGACATACTAGAAATAACTAGCTGCACAAACAGATCCTTCACCAGTTTTCATTTGGTGACGTTTTCATTTCATCCCTGGGGGCTATCTTGCCTCCCAGGGTTTGGCAATGTCAGGAGGCAGGTTTGGTTGCCACACAGGGTGAAGGGACAGGTGGATTGCTCCTAGTATCTGGTGGGTGGAGGCCAGGATATCGCTGAATATCTTGGGTTGTACAGGACAGCCCTCCCCTACTTACCCCAACAAAGGATCTCTGGCCCCAAACATCGATCATCCCTCTGTTGAGAAGCCCTGCTCCGGTCCCTGCTTTGGTTTGACCCTTGACCCTGTGACTCCACGTGTTCTCTAGTAGGAACACCTACAAGAAGGTCCAGGAGGGAGGGAGGGAAGGAATTTCAATGTTCCAAAAGCTAAGCATACAGACTCCCTGATTTTAAAAGTTCCCCTATTGTTGTAAGGACCCTTAAAATGTCAAATTCTCCACGTTGAGTCTTCAGAAGCATTCAATGACAAAAAGTCAATTCGGCTCCAATCATCCAAATCTTACCCGCTGGGTGAAGCAGTGCTCCCCCCGACCTAAGACACACAGCACCGTTACTCAGAGGCCCCACCGAAGTCCGAGGCACCTTAATGCAAATTAGAACAAGCCGCCCTTCTCCCAAGTACAGTTTTAAATAGGTACACTAATTCGGACAGAAATATGAAGTAGAGGATTTATTTAGCCAAAACACAACTATGTTCAGCAACATGGAACTGAACATTATTTTTCATACAAAGTTAAAAGCACATTGTATTTCCTTCCTGACCACTTTCCCAGTTCCCATCTTGTTGAGAGAGGTAAACTTCATCTAAATTATTTCATCTGATTGATGATTGTCATTTATAACTTTATTGCTACTTCTGCTACTTTGATTTTTTATATTTATAACCTTATTGTTACTTTCCTTTGAAAAAGGTATATGGATTCATTACATATTCTAATGTATTGTCTGTAGATTATAAGACAAAGTCAAGCTTGTATCTACTGATACTTTTTAAGTTGACCTGTCTTTATACTTAGAAAATTCTGTTAATACTAGGTTTCCCTGGTGGCTCAGATGATAAGAATCTGCCTGCAATGAGACCCGTGTTTGATCTCTGGGTCGGGAAGATCCCCTGGAGAAGGAAATGGCAACCCTCTCCAGCATTGCTGGAGAATTTCACGGACAAAGGAGCCTGGCAGGCTCAGTCGATGGGGATGCAAAGAGTTGAACACAACTGAGCAACTATCATTCACTTATTTACTTATTAAAAATAATAATTACAACAAAGTCGTGTTTAAGTAAACAAGTTTTAGAATATAAAAGTGTGAGGCGAGCAGAAGTAACGCCATGGCAGGCAGCTTAGATTAGGAGTAGGCCTTCCTACTTCTGGGTGGTAAGATTATCAGGCCACCTGGGTACAACCAATCAGCTTTACACTGACCTCTGTTTGCCAATTAGGAACGGGGCGGAAACCCCCGGGAAAGTCCCGCGCGCGAAGTTTTGAGTGTTTGACCAATGAAATTGCTTTGTAAACTTGTAACCAATCCGCTCAAACCATCTACCAACTGCGTGTGCTCACCCTATAAATCTGTGTAACAGCTTGGGCTCGGGGCTCTCTGACCCCGCACCACTGCGTTGGACGCGGCAGGAGCCCTGACTCGAGTCAGCAATAAACTTCCCTTTTTGCGAGTTGCGTTGTCTTGGAGGCCTTCTCTCTTGCCGCTCGGGGGTTCGGACATCGGGCAGAACAAAAAGAACACTTAAGCTGTACACCTAAGATTTGTGTGCCGTGTGTTCATTAAACCAAAATTAAAAGGTCTACGTAGACAGAAAACTTGAGCTTTTATTCACAATAATTAGAGCTACACTAACATTATCTGTCCCTAAGTCGTTATGCGTGGTGTCAGATGTAGCTCCAATCCCATTCACCTCTTCTGAGCCCGTTGCTTACCCCAGCTGTTTCCGAGGCAACAAGCTGTGTTGAAAGGCCGCCTGAGAACACGTCAGCTCAGCCACCATTGTGTCTCCTGTCTGCTGCTCTAGGACTTTTCTGATGTGGCCACAGAGATCATGAGGACAAAGGTGCAAACTCTGAAGTTCAAGAGGGTTAACTCAAGAGTAATTCAAGAGTAACAGCTCTTGCCCCCAGGGGCGCGGACACCAGTGGAGAAACACTGCCTTCTTCTGCCCTGTGGGGTGCGTTCCTCATGGTTCCTCGGGGTCCCAGCCAGAGTCCGGCGCTCACAGCAGATGCCACTACATAACCAGAGTCCGCCGCTCACAGCAGATGCCACTACATAACCTCCCTTCCTGTTTCACTTTTCCCAGTTCCCTGGCAGCAGTTTCCCCAAATGAACCAACCTCTGCTGTTGATGGAAATGGAGGCTAAGACAGGGGCTTCCCTTGTAGCTGAGCTGGTAAAGAATCCGCCTGCAGTGCAGGAGACCCCAGTTCAATTCCTGGGTTGGGAAGTTCCTCTGGAGAAGGGATAGGCTACCCACTACAGTGTTCTTGCCTGGAGAATCCCATGGACAGAGGAGCCTGGTGAGCTACAGTCCGTGGGGCCTCAGAGAGTCGGACACGACTAAGCAACTAATCACGGCACAGCACAAGCTAGGACAGGCATCTTTCTTTCACAGAAACAAAATATTTATGATCATTTTAATGCTTATGTGCCCACATATCTTGTTTTCTCTAGAAATGATCATTAGATTTGACCCACTGTAAATCTTGAGTAATTTAAAATCCATATTTATTTGACCAATTGCTTTTTATAAAATTTACCTAGGGATGAGGCAAGCGCCCATCTCCCTTTTCTTATGTGGCATCTTTCCTGTTATTTTTTTGTCTTTGTGTTTTAATATCTTTTTGACAAACCCAATGGGCATACTCTGGTTCTGGTTCTGGATAGAATACATTTTAATCTCAAGAAGCTATGTTCTCCACTGGCAACCAATGTTGTCAAAGTTAAATATATTCTGAGAGCTTCAAAAAAATATTCAGGAAAGCATCCAGTAAATTAATGATTCAAGTGTATTGCTAAGTGGCAAAAGGAGACTTTAAAAGCAGTTTAAGGTTTTAGCTCCTCACAGATCAATGCTTCATCAATAGCATAGCGATCAATTTGTTGTAAATTTTCACACAGTTACAGTTGTTCAAGCTCATCACAACTCTTCAAATTACATATGTCACTTGGAAGAATGAAAGGCCATGATATTTTTCAGCATTACAAAACTTTCTTCTTTTTAAAAAGAAAATGACTTTGAAATGTTATACGGGTCGCAAATAGGTTAATCATGGATTCATAGTTAAAATGAGTCTTTTTCTGACTGTTTTTCTTCATGTTCCCCTCTTTAGAGAAGTTGGCATCATTGATCTCTAATTTGTTTAGCATCAAGAACATATTCTTCTTAAACATCATCATTTAAATTTTCTTCAAGGAATGTTTTAATTCCTTTGATGCTTTAAAGTATTTTGCATACTGATTTTGGTTCCTGCATCCTTTTACTTGTACTAGTAATTTTACAGAAAACATCATGTCAAATTGGTACTAAGAAAATTAAAAGTGGGTATTTTTAGAGTACGTCTGAGTTTGCATTCCTCAGTCTAACTGTTACAAACTAGGTTTTTTGATTATAAAACACATTTCTTCTTCAAAAGTAGAGTTGGAACAATAGGTATCAACCGGTTAGAACAAGATATCTTACTTCCATCTGCCAGAAAATTGTCATGAAAATGTTTATGCTACTCATATTTAGAGTGAAAAAAATAATATTAATATTTTCTAATTTCAGAACAATGAAGCTGCTTGCAAGACAAGTGGCACCCTAAGACATGACCGCTTTGCACAGTAACACATCTGAATAACCACATGTGGGAGCCCCGCGGACAATATATTTTCTTAGCATTGATGGCCCTTCCTCCCATGACCTGGCCCCAGTCTACCTTTTTCCCCATTCTACCTTTGCAGCCTCTTGCTTCACATGGTTCCCCTCCAGCCAAGTAACCCTTCCCTATACCAGGACTTTGCTCACGACACTCCCCCTGCTTTGGATGCCTTCCTTGCCCTGACCCTGCCTAAAGACATCCTCCCCTGTGGGGACCTCCCTCCATCAAACTCCCAGAGCACTGTTCACAAGTCATTTGAGCCTAACTCCTGACCAGAATGTGAACTCTCCAGGGCAAGAAATAGATCTGCTCCATCTCAGCTTCCTAGGAGTCAAGCCCAACTCACAGCAGGCTTGAGAAAATGAGATAAACTGAAAAAGGCCTAGGATCCAGGAAACTCCCTGAGGACAGAGGCATTTCTTGGTGGCAGCACTGGCAGTTCTACACTCAGTAGTGTTGAAGTGATGATGCGCTGATTCTCTGAGGACTCTCCCTGGGAGAGACGGTCCTGACCTGGGAGCAGGGAGGCAGGGACTATGAGGAATAACCTTTCTGAATAATAACTCCTCTGAATAATAGCCCCTCCAGTTGAGCTCTCCTGTGGACACTGGGGCCTTTGCTAACTGCTTCAGCAATTTAGCACTTGTTGAGCATGTATTGTATCCTAGGTCCTCAGATAAACCAGACACAGACTCTGCTCCAAAGAATTCACAACCTATTGAGGAAGACACTTGTGGGTCAGTGATGACAGCACAGTGCGTCTCTGTTAAGTGTTTATTAAATGGAAGGGCTAGATTTGACGCAGGCACAAATCAGGCAGCACCTGGAAGAAGTGACATTAAAGCTAATGAAAAGCTTCATTTTTAAAGCTAAAATGAAGATTAGGGAGAAATTTCTCAGGGGAGAAAGCCTAGGGTGAAACTCCAGGAAGAGTGAACAGCATGTCCAAAGGCACAGCCATGTGAAATGGTCTAGTTTCTCTGGAACCTGGGGGTCATTTGGTGTGACTGGGCAGCCAGATAAGGGTAGAGAAATACCCTTTAGAGACTGGTATAAGTCAGATCATGGTGCCTGAGAGATTAAACTTTATCCTGAAAGCAATGGACACCGTTTGAAAGAATGCAGGCAAGCAGAGTGACAGGGCCAGGTTGGAGTTTTAGGAAGGTCATCCTGGTGTGATTCACATGCCCTGGAGGCTCAGCCAAGCAACAGGACTCTGAGGATTCATAAAAGGCAAACAAAGGGCCCTTGGGATGCCTAGGGATCTTCTGATTCAGTAGGTCTAGAGTGGGGCCTACTATTCTGCATTTCCCAGAAAGCTCCCAGGTGATGCTGACATTGCTGGTCCACGGACCACACTTCGAGTAACAAGGGACTGAAACCTATTTGCTGGCCAAGGCCATAAACAGCGCTGTGAATTTATAGACGATTTGTGTATTCTCAGGTTTTTCTCTTGCACAGGGTTGAAACCACTTTCACTGGGCCCTAACTCCACATACACAAAGCAATCAGGAGGCGTCTATGTCCTTAAGTACAATCAAGGGGACTTTGGTAGATGGACACTGGGTCACAAGGTCATTTGACTCAGGCTGATACACAGGCAGCTCCTGGTCCTGCAATAAGCATTAAAGAACACATTCACCACAGGATATTTCTAACCTGGAGAAGAGAGGCTCAATGGAGCACAGTCACCTCCAAGTCTCCGAGAGGCTGTCACAGGACAAAGGGAGCAGACGTGATCTGTGGGACTCAGGAGCTAAGCTAAGCCAATGGATTGGAACTCCAGCAGGAGAGATCCCGTTTCACTGTAAAAAACAAATTCCAATAGTCAAAGCTCTCCAAATAAGAGATGAGATACCTTGGGTAGCGGTCAGCTCTTCGTCACTGGGGATATACAAGACTGTTTTTTTGTTGTTTTGTTTGTTTTTAATATTTACTTATTTATTTATTTGGTTGCACCTGTGTCTTAGTTACAGCATGCGGGATCTTTACTTGCAGCATGCGGGATCTTTACTTGCAGTACAAGGGATCTAGTTCTCATACCAGGGATGGAACCTGGGCCCCCTCCACTGGGAACACGGAGTCTTAGCCACTGGACTACCAGGGAAGTCCCAGGACTGTTTTAAATAGTAGAAGACTGAATGGGATGACCCCTGAATCCTGAGATTCTCTCATCAACTCATTCAGCTTGAGACCCTCATTATCACAGTGAGCTCCAAAACCCAGTTGCTGTCCTCAGTGGTACTCCAAGAGCCAACCTGGCTGTTAATCCTCTGGGCAAATAATCCAATACTAATCATTGACCATTCAGATCATACCTCCTTTTCCTGGGCTGTGCCGTGCTTCGGAGAAATCCCCCATCCTGGGCTGGGGTCAGCAATTCTGGGTTGGGCCTCTGTAACCCCTTTGCTCTGTGACCTTGGAAATGTGGTCTCCTCTCTCTGGACTTTAGTCCTGACATGTTTAATTAAACATCACACCCTGACCCACTGCCAGATATGCCACGTGGAAGCCCACTCAGGATGAAGCGCTTTCCAGGTTCACTGATGAGCCCCAGGGCTTAGAGCATAGTAGGTGTTCAGTAAGCAGCGGATGGATCGAGTTGTGCTCCGCACACTGACTGGGTCTGTTGAATTAGATTCACAAATGTTTACAGCACAGAGCAGCAGAATGTTGGTGCTGATGAAACTTATAAACCATCTGTCCCAGCCTCTCACCACTCACCCTTCCTTCCCTATTCCTGTTGTTTAGTTGCTAAGTCATGTCTGACTCTTTGTGACCCCGTAGACTGTATACAGCCCGCTAGCCTCCTCTGTCCACGGGATTTCCCAGCCAAGATTACTGGAGAGGGTTGCCGTTTCCTTCTCCAGGGGATCCTTCCGACCTAGGGATAGATACTGAGTCTCCTGCATTGGCAGGTGGATTCTTTACCTCTGAGCCACCCGGGAAGCCTGTTCCTTCCTTATCCCACCCCTATTTTCTGTTAACAAAGGGGCTGAGGATGCCTGGTCTCATTTATCACAGAAAACAATGTCTCTGAACCAACTCACCTGTGCTAAAAGTTTTAACTTTTTGCTTTCAAACCAGTCCTCTCTCCTAAGCTCTAGACCTGCTTGACTTCTGCCTACCAATATGCCTATGGTGATTCCACATGCGCCACAGAATCAGTATGTCCCATGTCCCCCATATCTGTCCCTCTACTGAGTTCCTACTTCATCCCCAGGTCCCTTACTTAGGAAACCTGGGGTTATTCTGGACCTTCTGGACTTTTCGAAAACTGAGCTGACTCCTGGGAGTGGAAAGTAAAGTAATGAATGATTCCTGAGCTTATTATTTTTTTTTTGACTTACACAACAGAAATTATTTTTACATCAGTAGTAAACTCAGTTTTGCAAGCTTACAATAATAATTTGAAAGAGACGCATGCCGAATTGATCTGAAAGTGCAACTTTCAGCAAAGTACACAAATATTTGCTGAGATAGCCAGATTATAAATTCCATACTCATCACGGTGTTATTTCAGAAGCAGCATCCCCTTCCCATCAGGTTGGACTTGCTGACAGTCCACCTGGATCATGCTTTCCTGCCTAGGAGTGTGGGGGGGGGGTCCTCCTTCACGGGCTGCAGAGAGGCTCGTGAGGACCTGAGGGTCTCAAGACTTGGCTTCTTCTTTCCCCGTCTGTGACGGCACTGAGGTGTTGGGCTAGAACATCAGAATGAAGATCCTCTGGCCTCACTGGTTCAGTAGATGGGGTGCTAGAGCATGCATTTTCAGCAAGCTTCTCAAGTGATCCTGATTCAGTTGGTTTACCAGCACCACACTGAAGATTACCTGACTAATCTTCAAAAGCGAGGATATCATCTCAAGGGGGCCTCTGGGACTGACCCCTGAAAAGCTATGACAGATGCCCCCCCATCCAATGCCCAGGATGGGAACTGGTTTCTCTATGTGACTGGATCCACTTCAAACCACATCTATGTCCCACCCCAACACGCCTTCCTCCTGAGAAAAGGGCCAGCTACGCTCTGAACCAGAATAAGGAATAAATCAGCTCTCTGGGTGGTAGTTTATAAGGGGCACTAAAATATTCCCGGAAGTACAAGTAAACTCATTTCCCAGACTGATCCTCAAGATAGAACCGTGCGTGCCTGGAAAGCATTCCCCTGACGACTTGCCGGGTCTGGGACTATATGCCACTCTGCCTTCTCCGGAGGTGATAGAAGTATCAGGGCTCCTACCGGCAAGCAGAAGAAACAGTCTCTGGCTGGGATGACACAGTTCTGTTGCCCGCCATTCTCCCCCTCTCTGGTTGACTTCCAACTGTCCACAACCAATCATTTTGCAGGCAAAATTACTGAGACCCAGAGAGAGGCATAGACAGCGAAAACCAGGGACTGCAGGAACCCAGGCAGGAGCAGGCGGCATCCCTTTTCCAAGACGGGGTTTGGGGCCAGCTTGCGCTTGAAAGGGGCTAAATCAGTCAACTTTTGCCAACAGCTCTGAAATGTCATTGACTCACAACAAATATTTATTTCCGGCTAACATACGTATCCACTGTGGGTCAGCTCTGGCTCTTTTCCATTCCATCTTATTTTAAGACCCAAACTAGATGGAAAACACCTTTCTTTAGTCCCATGGAAGAAGGGAAAGAACAATAACAGGAGTATCTGACAGCTCTTAAAGCTGCCACTTAGAACGGGCATATGGCATTTCCCCTCAGTTTCAGGGGCCAAAGCAAGTCACATGGCCAAATCAGCTGTCAGTGAGGTGGGGCCATCATGATCTCACAAGGAGGGCAGTAGACAAGGGAAACAGTTACACAATTTGCCCCAGAGTCATTCCATCAGAAGCCACAGCAGCAGTGCCCAGGCTGGGTCTCCTGTTTGTCCCATTTCTCGCTCCTTATAAACTTTCCCTAGGGTGTGGCCCAGCAGTCCTAGTCCCATTTTATAGATGTGGAGACTGAGGCCCACAAAGGAGCCTCAGATCACCAACTCCTCTCTAATGCCTTTTCCTAGACGGGGCTCTCTGCCTACCCCGTCCTCACTCTTGCCCACCCTGAGTCTCCAGAAACACCTGCTCTCTGTGGAACACTGGTGCACGTCTGCTATCAGCCCATGTGAGGCTCGCTTAGTCTCTCTGTGAGGTCAGTAGCTTACAATGCAGAGCTGGAGTGGGAGCTCTCCAAACCCCAGTGTTGAGCAGCAAAGCTCGTGTCCTGCCACTGCGCTCATCTGACCTCAGTCCCTTCCTCCTCTGCCCCAGCCCACATCCACACCACCTGTGGTGTCGTCCCAGGTCAGGATGTCACAGCCGTGGGACTGTTCCCTTCTCACCAGCCTGAACTTGTCTTTGATTCCGACCCATAAAGCCGGCCCTTCAGCTCCCATTGCCAGGCATAGAAATGAGGATAAATGCGGCTGTCAGCGGCTTCCTGCCTCTTTGTTTTTTAATTTACTGAGAGTTGGGCAGGAGGGCCGGCAGGAGAGGAAGCAGATGGCTCAGCGTGACAGATGGGATCCTATCCAGTGACTCCACGACAAGGTGAGAGGCAGAGTGATCAAGAGAAAACACGGGCTCTGCGTGCAAGCGTGTGTGCACGGGCTCCTGTGCCAGACGGCAGTGCTCCGGCCAGCCCGCCAGGCTCGGGGAGGTGGGCTGGGGCTCCAGTGAGCCTAGCCCCACACTGTCCCCCGACAGTGAGGACACAGAGGCCCAGAGACGGCCAGCGGGTCGTGTGCTCAAAGGGCACCCGACTCGACGCAGTGAATGCGGACACTCAGCCATTGCGTACACACGATGGGGGAGGCCTGTGGACTGGCTCCCTGGGTTTCCCCCCGCCCCGCCCCAATCTCACCCTACGTCCTTATAGAAGTCTACCTTCAGCCCTGGCTTGCCTATGTTAACGATTCTCCAAGCAGGCTTTCAAAAGAGTGTTTCATGCCTGGAACATCCCAAGGTCCCCAGCACATGAATGACAGGCTAGGGCCGCAGTCCAGGACTGGGGTTTGGGGAGGGCCGCGCCCCTTCCATCTCTGTCTGTCCTGCACCCCGAGGAGGCGCACAGGTAGAAGATAGAGACAACAGGGGGTCTTTCTGGGGGCAGAGGTTTCAGATCTCGCAGCACCCCACCCTGGTTATGTCACGGATGGAAAACAGTACTGTGTACATGGGCGGTGTTCAAAGGGGAGGGGAGCATATGCTAAAATACCCTTCTGTCCTCCTGGGTAAACCGGAGAGATTCAGGCAGGACAGGTGGCTGCGGCAGAACTGGGGAGCAGGGGCTGCCCCAGACTGTGGGGCTCAGCACAACAGTGAGGATTTGGAGCTCCCAGGACAACCGGGTGGAAGGGGAGAGGAGAGGACACGGACTGAGGAGCTGAAGCCCAGAGTCTGCACTGGCAAAGTACAAGCTTTCTTCCCTCTTCTGGGGAAGTCTGATTCTGCAACACTTGCAGAAAGGGCTGCATCTCATTAACAGCACAGGACAGAAACATCATAGGGGAGAGGAAAGGACAACCCAGAAATCAGGTTAACTCAGAGCCAAAGGCGGCCACGGTTAAAGAAGTCCCCTCAGAACTTAGAGAAATCTCGGGGACCGTTGGCTCCTCAGAATTAGGGGCTGGGGGTTTGAATTGATCGTAGCGTAAAAGGCTGTATTGGCGGCACAGACTTACGAAGTTCACTTTGTAGGAGAGAGAGAAAGGTGGAGATGGGGAAACTGCTTTCTCCAGGAGCGCTGGAGTCGAGTGGGAGGATCTGAGGATGAGCACATGTGGGTCGCAGGACCAGCCCGCACCCCAGCCCCTCCCATCTATGCCAGGTGCAAGCCTCATGGGAACCTTGGAGCCTGGCGTCTGTCCTCACTCTTGTTTAACACAGGAGGAAAGGGGCTCGGCAATGAAGTGACTTGCCCACAGCCACCCAGTGTGTAAGAGGACCCAGGATGCAAACTCAGGTCTATCCAACCCTAGAAGCCAGCCGACTCTTCTCCTGGAAACCAGGTTCCTCCTGGACATGATCTTTAAAGGTAGGATGAGGGATTTGTCCTCACTGACCCTGTAGTTTTTCTCACCTGCCCCACATGAGCCATGTGATGTACTTGTCATTTCTGGAGACCCTACGGCAGGGCTTCAGGGGGTGAAACAGAGAGGCGCTGCACACTCGGACCAGCAGCCAGGACCTTAAGCCGAGGGCCCTGGAGGTGTGAGCATTTCCCATCCTGACGTGCCCAGGCTCAAGCCCAGAAGAAGGGCCATCCTCACAGTCTGAGAGATGAGGAAGAAAGTGGAGACAGGGATTCTCTCAAACCATATAGGTTCCTGAAGAATAAAGAATTCTGTATCTATTCCCTGAGGATGCTAAAACCAGGCTCTGCAACCAGACCAGAGGAGTCCAGAGGTGAACAAGGCAGGAACCCCGATCTGCAGCCTGAAATCTCCTCTCAGCCAGGATCTTGGCAGCAAGATCCCTAAATCCCTTCACTGAAGAGACTTTGGCAAAGAGACCGTGTGCATGAATGTGAGCAGGATGGTGACAGACCCAGAGACTCAGGACAGTAGGAGTCATTCCACCCCAAGGCCTGGAGGGGTAGGGGGGAGAAAGGGTGTTCTCAGAGCCTCATGAGAGCTGAAGCTACCTGCTCGAAGCAGGCATGGAGGGAGCCAGACCCTGCCACGGAGAAGATGCCAGAGCAGGACAGGAGTGGGGAAGAAATACCTAACCTGTTTTGTCTTCCATCCTCCCATCACCTGTGCTGCCTCCCTAGACTGAATCTAACCAGATGCTGAGGGCAAAGGAGACAGTACTTTCCATGGAGGTGAGAGACTGGATATGAAGGGGAATTGCAATGGAGAAGAAACATCAGATTTCTCCCACAAAACCCTCCTGATCAGAGCTTGACAAACCCATTCTTATTTGTAGCTTAGAGGCATAAATGAGAATCTTAAAGTCAGGAGCAGGCACACTTTCTTCACTGCCTCATGCTTCTAGAAAGTTGTTGACTCACATTGACCTGGAGCCCCGTGGGCCCCCTTATCTCAGACAAATGTGAAGATAATTGTTCAGGTTGGAGACTATGTCCTCCATCCCCTCCAGCTCAACGAGCTTATCCTGGGTAGCAACAGGGTCTGCCCTAACGCTAGACATTCTCTTCATAAGTATTCTGAGGACTTGAAAGAGAGTCAGCAGAAAGAGCTGTCTTCATGGATTTTCATTACACTGAAAATAACACGAGTCTCCAATTAAACACAGACCTTTTCCCTTCCTGTTGAATTTTCTCCTCTCCCCTTAGTCCTGCTCTAGTCTGGGACCAGCCATTGGAATTCAAAATCATCCCTAGAGAGAAGAACTAACTTGGGAGCTCTAAGACACTGGAAGAGGAACAGGTGATTCTTGAAGCAATGCTCTCTGTGACTTTGAAGGAAGAGGATACACACACCAGAGACCAGCCTGTCACCCTCCATGAGATAATGCTGCAAAGATTTGTTGATTTCAATAGATTAGCAAAACCACGTTGCTATCAGCCAGTTTGTCTGTACTCAGCACAAATTCATCAAGCCCAATAGTATTGTCATTTTTATATCCTACAATTTGCATGTTCCATTCCCCTGGTCAGTAACTTCACATCACATTTGCTCACCTCCAAATCCCTCAAATTCTTAACATCCCTCTCAAGAGGCATCACCATCATTCATTCATTTATTCAAAGCGTAATTTTGAAACCTGCTTTGTGAGTATATTTACGACCAGACACTGGAGATACAGCGGTAATAGAGACAGACGAGACCCCGTCCCTGGGGACGTTTTCTCATTATGCAGTCTCTGCCGTCCTCGACCTCTCCCTGGGCACTGGCTCAGACGATCATATCGCATTTGACCTTCAATGACCATCTCCCCAGTCTGTGTCTAGTCCTTCCCTCCAAATCATGAGCTTCTAAAGAGACTGTGCCTTCCTCTGTATTAACCAGCGTAGCACCAAACCTATGTGGAATCCAACCACGATCTTTCAAGCAGCTGAAGTCAGTCTCTTAACCCTGGTCTCATCTGTGTAATGGGAGACAGTACCTCAGGGTTTCCTGAGTTGATGAATGTGAAAGCACTTTTCACACCGCAAAACTCTTAAGCACCGTAGCCCGACCACTCAAAACAGTTAACAGAAAAGGAATTCCATCCAGCCCTTTTGCAGATCAGGGTTGCAGTGTGCTCCCGGCTGTATCTTAGCCACTGGAGAGACAAAGCAAGTGCTGTCGAATCTGCCACCCCACCCCCTCTCCCTGCAGTTAAAAGGCGGGTCAATTACCATTGGCTTATTTGTAATCATTATAGTTGTCTCAAGTTTTCTCTGCTGATTGCTTGGGTTAAGAAGCCCGTAATCAGTGGAAGAGGTGTGGGGGCTTGAGAGCGCCTTTTGTCTATGGCCCTCATCCAGTCTTGCCTGGAAGCTGGGGGGAAGGGGGGATGATGTCGGGAAAGGGGTGCCCGTGGCACCCTTTCTGTCCTTGGTATGGTATCCAGAGACTTTGTGGAGCCTCGGAGGTTTTTCTGGGCTGACCTCTGAAGGAGGAGCTGGGGAGGTAATCCCATTATAGAAAGGGACCCTGGAAATTTTCATTAATGTTGATGCATACCGTCCATATTTCACCTTCACCAAGGCAGGTTTTCTCACTTTTTTTGACAAGAAAACAGACAGGTGGAGTCGTTTTGATTTGGGCTGCCCTGTTTCTTCCCCAGGGAAGCTGCTTCCTGTGGTTTGCATGATAATTGAATTTCACGGATGGAATCTTCCACATACTTCTCAATTAGGGATGTGTACAGGCAGTGAGATTTTTCAGGTGTTGATCTATGATTGCCACCCCCCCTTCTTTTACCTTTAAATTAATCTTCTTAATTTCTGCCAGCTGTAAATCCAGTTTTGCTAAATAGCATTATTCTGACTTAAATGGTCTAATCTTTGTCGGAAACTGGGGACAGCTGAAAATCATGTATGTGGGAGGCGTCCTCATTAATCACAGCTGACAAGAAGTCAGAAATTAAGAAACAAAATTGTCTCTGAAGGCAAAATGGGGAAGGATTGGGGAAAGCAGCCAACTTGGGGGGATGGCTGAGTTGGGAGGGCAGGGGTGAGTCCCTGTTCCAACTGCATGACCCTGGTTAAGTCTTTGTTCTCTTGGGTCTTCAGTTTCTACCTCTGGCGGGGGTGGGGGGAGAAATGCAGGTGGGGATGAGACAGGGGCGTCAGATCAGCTCAGTCCTCTGGGACCTTTTCAGCTGTGACGTTCTCTGAATCTATACATGGGAAATGTCACCAAAGTGGCATCTCAGTAAATGCGCAGCTGTTGTTGACTCTCGAGACTATCAAGGGGACCAACAGCCCCACTGCTTCACCACAGCATTCTTCAAAATGAGGTGGGCGAGATGATGCTAGGTAGAAAAGGGATACAGACTTGCGTGCCCCAGGGGTGCTGAGTCCCCCTGGAGTCTTCCATCCCCCTGAGCAGAACTATCTGTCTGGCACACCTCATCTTAAACCCTCCCTAGTGCTGGCACCACCCCCCAGGTTATCAGAGAAGGGGCACTCTCAGACCCAGATCCTCTGTCAGGCAGCAGATCCGGTTAGAATCCAACAGTTGTTTGGTGGCAGTGTGTGTGGTTTCCTTGTTTTTAATCCATGTAGGGTAGAAATTGTTTCCTTTTCAGACATATTTACTAGGGAGCAGATTTTGAAGACTATTGAGTTAATGCAGAAGTTGTGTGGCTATGGCAAAAATTAAAAGTAGCATGTGAATGTCTGCTTTTGCAGTCTCTGGAGAAGTACTTAGTCTCAGCAGTGAACCAGGCACTGTTCAGGCACTGGGAGGACAGGTGAGTAACCCCTTCAGGCCCTTAACCTCCCTCCCAGCCCCCACTGCCGTGTCCTGAGCGTCCAGGTTATGCTTCGGTCCCTTGCACAGCCCTCCATCCAGGCACCAATCCCGGAGACCAGCAGCTTCATAGCCCTTGGCTCCCTGTGCGGTCACCACTCTGCCCGGCTGGGTGACCAACCACCCCGGGGGAGTTTCTGGAAGGTAGGGCTTTCAGTTTTAAAACCAGGACAGTCCCAAGCAAGCAGAGACCAGCTGGCCCTCTGACCAGTGTTCGAGCCCAACCCTCAAGCAACGCTTCCCTCCACCTTCTCCGTCCTCCACCCAGCGGCTGCAGCTGCAGGTGGATCCGTCTCCCTTCCCCGGTCCCGTAGACTGGCAGTCATCCAAATTCCGGTCTCTGCTTGGCGCTGCCTGTCAGTGTTGTGGAGCCCTCCCCACACCCTGGAGAGCTGTTCACACTTCGCCCGCCCTCCCTTTTCTCACCGAGATGAGACTGCGCTGGGCAGGCGCGCACGGGGCCACTCCTTACCTCCCGGCACATGCTCCCCCCCCCCCCTGTCCTCCTCGCTTTCTCCTGGATCTGCAGTCACTTCCCTCCTGCCGGAACCTTCTCCTCGACTTGGAAACACTCCTTCTCCAGGTCCCGTTGCACACCCTCCACCACCCCTCTCCTCCTCCCGTTCCCGTCAGGTAGCTCTCGGGAGCTCCCTCCACTTCGCTGCCTCACCCCTTCAGGCCACTCACTCTTCCACTCCTGCGCTTGGGCTTCTGCCTTCTCTAAAACAACTCTCTCCTCCCCTCTGATGCCCTGCTAATGGCCAATTCCAGTGCCTTTGTTTTCAATGTTTTAGAGATATCAACTCATTTGAGCAAAACTACATATGTGTTGTTAAAGTAAAATGATACATCAGCCTAGTAAGATAGGTAGTCTTTCATCCCCATTTTACAGCTGAGGACACAAGGACAGAGAGGCTGACAAACTTGTCCGAGATCACACAGCCACGGGTGTCAGAGCAGATGATTCAGAAGTCTGTGCCCCTCACACTCTCCTCTGGCACTTGCCTGTGGCCTTCACCTCTTCCGTCCATTCTCTTCCTCCTCATCCTTGTCCCCAGCGCCTGGGATAGGATCTGACACCCGGAGGCTGCGCAACAGATCCTTGCGGGCTGAACTAAGCGATCATCTGTGACACAGTCAGGGAAGTCAGCATCCAGAGGTGGAAGATCAAACCGCAGTCACCACGGTGCTGGAAAGTAAGCAGCACAAGCTCCAAGGACGCCGACACCAGTGGTGAGAAATAACAGCAGTGGTCGCGACGACAGCGCCCACTATTTGTCCAAGTCTAATATACACCAAGAGGTATACTAAATAGTTTTTCTGTTAGCTCATCGAGTTCGAAACAACTCTTCAAGATAAGTATTATTCTTAAGCTCATTTTACAGATCAAGAAAAGAGAGTTCAGAGAGGTCCCCATGGGAAAAAGCCTATGTGGGGGACCCTCAGACAGAGTGCAGTAGCTAGGAAGGCTTCCCAGAGGAGGTGCCTCCTGAGTAGGGTTTTGAAACACACGTAGGACTCAGTCTACTGAAGAAGACCACACGGTACTCCAGGTGGGGAAGTGTCTGCAAGAGCTCAAGGTCATAACTGCATGCACCCATTAGGGAACCTCAGATAGCTGGGTTGGCTGGAGGTCAGAGAATGAGACAGGGAGTAGGAGAGGTGAGGCTTTCACAGGAAGCAGTGAGAAGAAGCGGGGAACCTCACAGGTCACAGGAATTACTTTCAGCCTGATGGGGCCTTAGTAGTATACGCAGAACTGCAAAACTGTGATCATAGGCCTCCTGCAGACATGATCAGTAGACCTAGGGCAGGACTCAGGAATTTTGTGTGTGTGAGCGTGTGCGAGTGTGTGCATATCTTACTAAGGCTCAAATGTACTTAAACAGTTTTATTAAATATAATTGGCATACAATCAACTGTACATATTTTAAGTATAAATTTGATAAGGTCTAAGATACACAACACACATGAAATCGCCACAGTCAACAGAGAGAGTACATTCATTGTTCACAAAGGTTTCCTCATATTCTTCAAAATCCCTCCCTCTCAACCCCAACCTCACTGATTTGCTATCTGTCATTATAGACTAGCTTGCATTTTTTTAAGATTTTATAAATGGCATATAATAAATATACTTTTTTGTTTGGCTTCTTTCACTCAGGGTAATTATTCTAAGATTCATTTTGAGATAGATACCTGTGTTTGTAGAAATAATTCATTCCTTTTTATTTCAGAATAGTGTTCCATTGTGGGAAGGTACCATATGTTATTTAACCATTTAGCAGTTGATGGATAAATAACATTGCTGTGAATATTTGTGCTCAAGTCTTAATAGGCGTATGCTTTCCTTTGTATTGGGTAACTACCTAGGAGCAGGATGGCTGGATCACATAGTAGGTGTAAGTTTAACTTCTAAAGAAATGCCAAAGTGGGCTTCCCTGATGACTGAGGGGTAAGAGTCTACCTGCCAATGCAGACACGTGGGCTGGATTCCTGATCTGGGGAGACCCCACGAGCTTCAGAGCAGCTAAGTCAATAAACACAGCTACTGAGCCTGTGCGTCAGAGCCGGGGAGCCAGTTCCTGAAGCCCGCGTGCCCTCGAGGCCGTGAGCACAAGGGAAGTCACTGCAGGGAGAAGCCGGCGCCTGCAGTCAGAGAGAAGCACCCCCTCGCCGCAAGGAGACAAACCCTGAGCATCAGTGAAGACCCAGCACGGCCAAAACTAAACAGGTAGTTTCTACAAAACGAGAAGAAATGCCAAACTATTTTCCAAAATAGTAGTACCATTTTATAGTCAAGCCAGAGGGTATTATATTCAACACCGATGAGTAACATCTCATTGTAGTTTTTAATTTGTATCTCCTTGACAAGCACTGGTGATGACCGTCTTTTTATGTTCTTATTTGCCACCCCTATATCTTCTTTGATTGAGCATTTGTTCAACTCTTTTGTCCATTTTTAAGTTGGATTCCTAATTTTCATATTACTGAGTTTTGAGGGTTCCACATTCTGGACATAGGTCCTTTGTCAGATATGAATTACAAATATTTTTTCTAGTCTATTGTTAACCTTTTTGTTCTCATAACAATAACTTGATCAAGTCCTATTTATCAAAGTTGCTTCTGTGAATTGTGATTTTGGTGACATATTTAAGAAATGTTTGCCTAACCCAAGGTCATAAAGATTTTGTCTTATGCCTCTTCTAAAAAAATTATAGTTTTAGATTTTACACTTAGTCCTTAGATCCACCAAATTAATTTTTGCATATAGTATAAAATATAAATCCATCTTTGGGGTTTTGGCCTTGTTTTAAAAAAAAATGGATATCCAATTTTTCTAGCTTTTGTTAAATTTATCATTTCTCCACAGGATTTCCTTTGTACTTTTGTCAAAAATCAGCTGTCAGTATACTTATATTTCTGGAATCTATTTCTGATTCTTTATTCTGTCTCATTTATCTATTACTTTGATGTCAAAATCATGATTTTTGTTTCTAAGTCTTGCTTTCAGGTAGAGTGAGCCCTCCAGTTTTGTCCTTCCTCAAAAATTATTTTAGCTATTATGGACTCTGTGCATTTTAGGATGAATATTAGAATCAACATGTGAATTTCTGCCAAAAAGTCAGGTTGGGCATTTGATTGGGAGTCTGTTGCATTCTCATTGGAAAAGACCCTGATGAGGGCAGGAGGAGAAGGGGATGACAGAAGATGAGATGGCTGGATGGCATCACTGACTCGATGGACATGGGTTTGAGTAAACTCCGGGAGTTGGGGATGGATAGGGTGGTGCTGCGATTCATGGGGTTGCAAAGAGTCAGACACGACTGAACAACTGAACTGAACTGAACTGAATGTTGCATTTATAGACCACAATTTGGAGAGAACTGATTTCTGAACAAAATTGGTTCTTCCAACTTCTTTTCTTTTTTAGGTTTTCTTTAATTTCTCTCAGTGATATTTTATAGTTTCAGGGTGCAAGTCTTTCACAACTTTCCTCAGACTTATTCCTAAGTATTTTATATCTTTTGATACTATAGTTAAGTGGTAAGCTTTAAAATTTTTTTTTCCAACTGTCTGTTACTCACGTGTATTATAAAATACACTGTTGTTGTTTAGTCGCTAAGCTATGTCCAACTCTCTGCAACCCCGTGGCCTGTAGCAATCCAAGCTTCCTTGCTCTTTGCTGTCTCCCTCAGTTTGCTCAGACTCATGTCCATCGAGTCGGTGATGCCATCCAACCATCTCATCCTCTGTCGCCTCCTTCTCCTCCTACCCTGAAATTTTCCCAGCATCAGGATCTTTTCCAATAAGTCAACTCTTCAGGTGGCCAAAGTATTGGAACTTCAGCTTCAGCATCCATCCTTCCAGTGAACATTCAGGACTGATTTTCTTTAGGACTGACTGATTTGATTTCCTTGCTGTCCAAGGGACTCTCGAGAGACTTCTCTAGCACCACAGTTTGAGAGCCTACATTTTTTGGTGCTCAGACTTCTTTATGGTCCAACTCTCACATCTGAACCTGACTACTGGAAAAAGCAACTATATAGCTTTGACTACATAGACCTTTGTGGGCAAAGTGATGTTTCTGCTTTTAATACGCTGTCTAGGTTTAACATAGTTTTTCTTCCAAGGAGCAAGCATCTTTTAATTTTATAAATTGACCCAGTATCCTGCAACTTTGCTAAACTTATTTATTACTACTAGTAACTTTTTTGTAGATTCCAGTAGATTCTCTGTATAGATGATTATATTGTGTGTGAACAGTTTTACATTCCCAGTCTGGATGTTTCATTTCTTTGCCTGATCGCACTGGCTGAAACTCCAGTACAATATTAAACAGAAGTGGCAAGAAAGGATACCTCTGTCTTATTCTGACCTTAGTGAGAAAGCATCGTCTTCCACGATTAAGTACAATGTTAAAAATCTATTGAGATTTTATAAATGTCCTTAATCAGGGTAAGAAAGTCCCTTTCATTACTTGTTTGCTGACAGGTTTGTTTTTTTTTTTTTTTTAATCAAGAATGGGTGTTAGACTTAGTCAAACGCATTTTCAGTATTTATGAGATAATCATGTTTTTCCTTTTCAGTTTGTTCCTATGGTGAATCACATTGATTAACTTTCAAAAATTAAACCAACCATGCATTTCTGGGGGAAACCTTACTTGGTTCTAACAGATTATCCTTTTAATCTATTGTTGGATTCAATCTGTGTTCATAGGGAATTATTGAACTGTTGTTCTCTTTTTTAATAATGCCTTTGTCAGTTTTTGGCATCAGAGTAAAGCTGGTTTCATGGAATGAATTGGAAAAATTTTCGTCCCCCCTTTCCCCTACTCTTAAAACTTTTTGGAAGAATTTGTGTTAAATTGTTATTTTGTCTTTTATGAATGTTTTGTAGAATTCACCAGCATGAGAAAGATTTTATAACTTGTAAGTTCAGTTTCTTCGATAGACAAATGGTTTTTCAGGTTAGCTGTTTTCTCCTTAAGTAAGCTTTGGCAATTTGTGTCCTACAGGGAATTTGTCCAGTTCATCTAAGTTGTTGGATATATCAGCATAAAGTTGTTCAAAATGTTCTCTTATCCTTTTATTATCTGGAGAATCTATAGTGATACCACCTATTATTTGTGATGTTAGAAATATGTGTCTTTGCTTTATTTTCCCTGGCCAGTCTAACTAGAGGCTTATTATTCTTACTGATCTTCTCAAAGAAACAGCTTTTAGTTTCGTTGATTCTCTGTACTGCTTTTCTACAATCTGTTTTCTGGCCTGGAGAATTCCATGGACTGTGTAGTCCATGGGGTTGCAAAGAGTCGGACATGACTGAGCGACTTTCACTTTCACTTTTCACTTTCTTCAGTTTATTTGCGTTTCATTTGCTCTCTCCTTTCTATTGCTATTATTAGGAGGAGTATTCAATAAATGCCATTTGGATTAAGTTGCTTAATAGTGTTGTTCAAGTTTGTCTGTATATTCCCACTGATTTTCAGTCTACCCGTTCTATCAGTTTTTGAGATTGATTATTTAAATCTCCAATAATTTTTTATTTTTCTATTTCTACTTTTAGTTCTATTAATTTTGCTTTATGTATTTTCAGGCTTTATTACTATGCACCTAACATTCAGGATTATCTTATCTTGATTAATTGATTCTCTTATAATCATAAAATGACCTTCTTTATCTCTGGCAATATTTTTTGCTCTGAAATATACTTTGATATTACATAGTCTCTCTAGCTTTCTTTTGACTAGCATCAGCATAGACTTTTCCCCCATCAATCTACTTTTAACCTATTTGTGTCTTTATATTTTAAAAAAAATTTATTTTTGACCACACCATGTGGCTTGTGGGATCCTCTAGTTCCCTGACCAGGGATCAGACCTGGGCCCTCACAGTGAGAGTGCAGGGTCCTAGTCACTGGTGTTAGTTACTCAGTCGTGTCCAACTCTTGGCAATCCCAGGGGCTATAGCCCACCAGTCTCCTCCGTCCATGGCATTCTCCAGGCAAGAAAACTGGAGTGGGTTGCTATTTCCTTCTCCAGGGGATCTTCCCAACCGAGGGATCAAACTTGGGTCTCCTGCATTGAATCATGTGAGACCTAGTTGCCTGACCAGGGATCGAACTTGGGATCCCTGCACTGGGAACACGGAGTCTTAGCCACTGGACCACCAGGAAAGTCCCTAAACAGGCTTTCTAAATTGTCATGCTTATGTTTAAATTATGGTGTCTCCGCCCCAGCACTGTTGATGTTTGGATCTCCTTTCACTCCAACTTTTTCACTCTTCTCTTTCACTTTCATATCAGGTGGCCAAAGTATTGGAGTTTCAGCTTCAGCATCAGTCCTTCCAATGAACACCCAGGACTGATCTCCTTTAGGATAGACTGGTTGGATCTCCTTGCAGTCCAAGGGACTCTCAAGACTCTTCTCCAACACCACAGTTCAAAAGCATCAATTCTTCCGTGCTCAGCTTTCTTTATAGTCCAACTCTCACATCCATACATGACTACTATAAAAACCATAGCCTTAACTAGATGGACCTTTGTTGGCAAAGTAATGTCTCTGTTTTTTAATATTCTGTCTAGGTTGGTCATAGCTTTCCTTCCAAGGAGTAAGTGTCTTTTAATTTCATGGCTGCAATCACCATCTGCAGTGATCTGGGAGTCCCAAAAAATAAAGTCAGCCACTGTTTCCACTGTTTCCCCATCTATTTGCCATGAAGTGATGGGACTGGATGCCATGATCTTAGTTTTCTGAATGTTGAGCTTTAAGCCAACTTTTTCATTCTTCTCTTTTACTTTCATCAAGAGTCTCTTTAGTTCTTCTTTACTTTCTGCCAGAAGGGTGAGGTCATCTGCATATCATTAGTCGCTCAGTCATGTCCAACTCTTTGCTACCTCTTGGACTATAGCCCACCAGGCTCCTCTGTCCATGGGATTCTCCAGGCAAGTATATTGGAGTGTGTTGCCATGGAATTCCCTAAAATGTTTTTCTCAAAGGCAACATATAGTTGGGGCTTGCTTTTTTATGCAATTTAGTAATCTCTTCCCTTTAGTTTAGGCATTTAGACCTATTATATTAATGTGCTTATTGATGTGCTCAGGTTTAAATCTATCATCTAGATATTTTTCTATTTTACTCAGCTATTCTTATTCCCTTTTTCTTCCTTTCCTGTCTCTTCTTCATTAATTAAATATTTTATGATTCCATTTGTCACCTTTGTTGATTTATTAGCTATAACATTTTTTTTCATTTATTTTTATTAGTTGGAGGCTAATTACTTCACAACATTTCAGTGGGTTTTGTCATACATTGACATGAATCAGCCATGGAGTTACATGTATTCCCCATCCCGATCCCCCCTCCCACCTCCCTCTCAACCTGATTCCTCTGGGTCTTCCCAGTGCACCAGGCCCGAGCACTTGTCTCATGCATCCCACCTGGGCTGGTGATCTGTTTCACTATAGGTAATATACATGCTGTTCTCTCGAAACATCCCACCCTCGCCTTCTCCCACAGAGTTCAAAAGTCTGTCCTGTACATCTGTGCCTCTTTTTCTGTTTTGCATATAGGGTTATCATTACCATCTTTCTAAATTCCATATATATGTGTTAGTATACTGTAATGGTCTTTATCTTTCTGGCTTATGTCACTCTGTATAATGGGCTCCAGTTTCATCCATCTCATTAGAACTGATTCAAATGAATTCTTTTTAATGGCTGAGTAATATTCCATGGTGTATATGTACCACAGCTTCCTTATCCATTCGTCTGCTGTTGGGCATCTAGGTTGCTTCCATGTCCTGGCTATTATAAACAGTGCTGCGATGAACACTGGGGTGCACGTGTCTCTTTCAGATCTGGTTTCCTCGGTGTATATGCCCAGAAGTGGGATTGCTGGGTCATATGGCAGTTCTATTTCCAGCTTTTTAAGAAATCTCTGCACTGTTTTCCATAGTGGCTGTACTAATTTGCATTCCCACCAACAGTGTAAGAGGGTTCCCTTTTCTCCACACCCTCTCCAGCATTTATTGCTTGTAGACTTTTGGATAGCAGCCATCCTGACTGGCGTATAATGGTACCTCATTGTGGTTTTGATTTGCATTTCTCTGATAATGAGTGATGTTGAGCATCTTTTCATGTGTTTGTTAGCCATCTGTATGTCTTCTTTGGAGAAATGTCTGTTGAGTTCTTTGGTCCATTTTTTGATTGGGTCATTTATTTTTCTGGAATTGAGCTTCAGGAGTTGCTTGTATATTTTTGAGATTAATCCTTTGTTGCTTCATTTGCTATTATTTTCTCCCAATCTGAGGGCTGTCTTTTCACCTTACTTATAGTTTCCATTTGTCACCTTTGTTGATTTATTAGCTATAACATTTTTTTGTCTTTTATTGTTTTAGTAGTTGCTTTAGGGTTTATAGAATACATCTTTAATTTATCACAGTTCCCTTCATGTAATATATAATTTAATTTATAAGATTTTTACAATAGTACATACCCATTTCTCTACTGCCAACATTTGAGCTACTGTTTTATACATTTTACATTTACATATATTATAAGTCTCACATTACATTGTAGTTATTTTCATATTAATGGTAAAATATCATTAAGAGAATTTTAAATAATACAAATATATATTGCATATACTTACCATGTAGTTACCATTTTGAACACTATTCATTACTCTGTGGATTCAAAATTCCATCTGGTGTCATTTTTCTTCCATCTAATCAGCTTCTTTTAGGAATTTTTTTTAGTGTGGGTGTACTAACGATGAATTCCCTCGCATTCATATGTCTTAAAAAGTCTTTATTTTGCCAATGGCTTTAAATAATATTTTTGCTGAACATGAAATTCTGGGTTGACAGATTTTTTTTTAAAATCATAGAGAATGCAAAGGCAATGTTGCTTATACTGTTTCTGATAAGAAATCTGCTATTGTCCTCATCTTAGTTCTCTGTATAAGTCTTTTTCCTCTTGTTGCTCTTTAAAGTTTCTCCTTATCAATGCTTTTGAGCAATTATATCATGCTATGCTTTGATGTCATTTTCTTCATTTTTCTTATTCTTGGAGCTCACTGAGCTGCTTAATCTACACCTTTATATTCATCACTATTTGTAATCTAAGAACATACTCTTTGTGTTTTTGATTTTTTAAAATGTATCAACACTTGTTCATATTTTCTGACCCAGCATATGGTCTATTGTGGTGAATGTTCCATGGGCACTGACAAAAATAAGTATTCTACATTGTTGAATGTCAAAGTGCTTGATAATGTTGTTGAGATCTTTTCTATCCTATTATTGTTCTAGTAATTATACCAATCACCAGGAGAGTAAAAACTATTCATAGATTTATCTTTTTCTCCATCAATTTTTGCTTCATGTATTTTGAAGGCCTGTTTTTGCCCATATTCATAATTAAAAATTTTTTGTCTTCCTGATGAACTGACCAACTTTTCTTTAGGAAGTTTACTTCTTTGTCTCTGATAAAACCTCTTGCTTCGACATCTGTATTGTCTGATTTTAATATAGCTACTCCAGCCTTCTTGTAATTAATGCTTTTGTATAGTACATCTTTTTTTATCCTTTTACTTTCAGTCTTTCTCTCACTTGTAGACAGCAGTGTCCACAGAAAGCAGACACTTGTAAACATCAGTTAATTAACTCTTTTTCTTTTAACCAGTTTGAAAGCCTGTGCCTTTAAATGAAATATTTATTTCTACATATAGTATTATTTTTTATAATGGCTGCCTTTAGAATAGCCACTTTATTGTTTACTTTCTATTTGTACTATTTTCTTTTTCTGTGTTTTTTTCTTTTATCTTCTTTGGAGTTAAAATATCTTTAGTATTCTATTTTAATTACTCTGTTGGATTTTTTCCTCTTTCCAACATTTTATTATGAAAAATGTCAAACATACCAAAAAGTCAAAAAAGTTTTTTAGGGAACACCATATGTTTTTTAGGGAATACCGTCAACGGTTTCTGTTCCTATAGAAAGGAATAAAAAGACTTCATTTGGTCAACCCACCTTCCATATCAGATGCCTGTCTCTTGATTTAAATAGGGTAGAGGTAAGCACATTGAAAGGGTTGCACTAATAAAAATGTAATTCCCAGAATTTGGGAAATGAGACACCCATCTTTACATACATCTCATTACTGTGAGAGGGAGCAGGACAATCTGGACTATGTCCAGAGTGGATGACCAGTGGATGACCACAAGGCTGTGACTGGAGGCTGAGTAATATGAGGGAGGAACTGGCCGTGCTATACCCAGGGAAGAACAGAGGGGTTTAAGAGGAGACATTTATAGGTCATAGACTTCCAGCCTCAGGGAGGAAGGGGAAGCTGTCTTTGGGAGAGTCCAGGAGCCAGGACTAGATAGATAGGTGCTCCAGGGAACAAATGGAGCCTCAGTAAAAGGAATAACTAAGAGGAAAAGGTGCCAAAGATGGACAACACTATCAAGAGGCAGTGAGCTCCCTGACACTTGGGGTATGCAAGCTCTCATTCAACAGTATTTATTGAGCTTTTATATGGCAGATGCTGGGCTAGGTACTGTGGATCAAGTGGTGAATAAAGAAGACTGGCATCTTGTTCTCATGAGGTGGCAAATATTGAATGATCCCACAAATCTACAATGATCAATAGTGATTCATACAGGACATGTACTCTGGCAAACAGGATTAAATGTCTTCTAACTCTGAGACTAATGGCATAAAAACTGGAAAATGTGAAAGTGATAGTTGCTCAGTCGTGTCCAACTCTTGGCGACCCCATGGACTGTAGCCCACCAGGCTCCTCTGACCGTGGGATTCACCAGGCAAGAAGACTGGAGTGGGTAGCCATTCCCCTGTCCAGGGGCTCTTCCTGACCCGGGGGTCGAATCCAGGTTTCCTGTATTGCAGGTGGATTCTTTACTGACTGAGCTATCGGGGAAGCACCATAGAAACTGGAAGCCCTGTATAAATGATGGTTTCGATTATTATGTTATTATTGACATTATTATTATTTGTTCTATTCATTCATTTCACATTTCCTGAGCACCCACTATGAGCTATGCACGGATGCAGAGCTGCAGGAGATGGGTCTTTGTTCTCTAAGTGAAAGAGCTGCCCAATACAAGGGGGAGTGCTGTGGTTAGAAACCACGATCCCAGGGAGGCACTGGCCACCCAGGAAGCAGTTGGGGGCAAGGTGGGGAGTCCTGGGGTTGGGGAAACAGTGACGGCGCGGGGGAACTTGTTGGAGTAAGTGGGAGTGAGTTGGATCTTGAAGGACAAGGAGAAAACTGCTGTGTGTTGATTCCCCTATTCCCCTCTGCAGACTTCCAGGCAATTTGACAAATGTGAGGCATCTCCTTCTGTCTCTCTAACCCCCCTCCCCATCTCCCAGCCTCATCCTCCCTACCCACTTGGTGGCAGAGGGTTTCCGCTCAGCTGGGCCCCTCAGCCAATTAACACTCTTTGCATCTGAAAAGCTCAAATCAGCTTCTCAGAGGTGTTAGAGATCAGAGTAATTAAGGTCTCTTTCTAATGCAAATCCAAAGCAGAAATTGAATGTTTGTCTCCTCCAAAAATTAGGGTCCCAAGTTCTAAGAGGTAGTGAAATTCAGCAAAGGGAGGTGATGGCTTCAAGAACTAGAAGCCAATTTGTTGGGATGCTCTCCAGAAACAATTGATTAAATTAAATAAAAATTTACTCCACATGGCAGCAGAAGTGATATTCTTTAAACATGCGTCAGATCTTCTCTCTCCCCTTGTCTCCGATGCACTTGTATTAAAATCCAAAGCCCTCACCACAGTCTCAAGGCTGCACAAAATCTGGCCCTTGCCTTCCCTGAAACTTCATCTCAGGCTCCTTTATAAAGTGCTTGTCACACTTTGTAATTATTTTATTTACTGGTTGGCCTCCCCCACATCATTAAGTAAATACATCGCCGTTACTGCTCACCCTGGAGCACAATATATAAACTTATCCAAGTGAAAAACAGCTCGATTGCAAATCAGCACTTGCGATTTGGAATGTGCCCTAGAGCCATTCAGAACAGGGGCTCATTTTCCAAACAACGCGGCTCCCCCCTCACACCATCACCCCTTCTCTGTTCGTAGCGCACCCTGGCCATGGAAGTCCCATCAGCCGTCGCTGACCTCTGGCTGTATCTCAGAGCTCACTTTTCTGGAGAACAACTAACTGCTCTCTCTTTGAGATGCCCGTCAGCATCACAAGCACTGTTCACAAACGGCTAATTTTTTAAGTTGGACACTACTCACCAATAACCTCCAAATGCAAAGATAATTCCTACAGCCACGGGAACATATTTAACGAAATCCTTTCTCTCTTTCCTGTTGGAATGCATGAAGGTGGGAAACCTGTGCCTATCTTGGTCATCAGCTAACAGCAACACACAGAACAGTGTCTGGCGCTGGATAGATATTCCAGGAATATAAATATTTTGAATAAATGGATTTTCTGAAATTTCTCGTGTATAGGCTCAGTGCCTGCATAATGGACGCGGAGGTAGACAAACCCAGATTCATCCTTGGAGGAGCTCATAGCCTGGTGGGAAGGGATCCCACAGGACCAAGGACTCATTTGTTCACCCAGCACTTGAGCACCCCCTACAGTGGAGTCAGACCCTCAGTGCAGAGACGCAACATAGGTAAATTCCACCATGTGAGACTGGGGGTAGGTGGGAAGGAAGCGAGAAATAACCACCTTCCCATTGTGGGCAATTCCCCCAGCTAGGAGGGATCCTAACACCTCCTTTAGTCATCAAGCATTGTTGGAACCAGACACTGCTTTAAGCACTGAGATACAATGATGAATGAGGGTCACCCTAGTCCTCAAGTGAATCAGTCTAATAGATGGCAAAAATGGGCAAAGACAAAAAGGCCATATCATAATCCTATGTCACATGGTAGCAAATTTGAGTCCAAACCTCTCACAGAAGTGAAGATGATTTACCACAGAGGAGAGTGCAGTGAGATTTGTTAGAAAAGACAATTCCTGAGCTGGGTTTTGACAGCTGTATAGGAGTTTTCCCAGCAGACGAAGGAGAGGAGAAGAGCATTCCAGGCATGGGCAAATGAGGTGCAAGGGCTTGGAAGCCAGCATGATGCATTTGAAGAACTGCAAGCCATTTGGGGGTCACTGCTAAAGTGTAAAGTGAAGAGGGAGATATGCAGGCAGGAGAAGTAACTGGACCCAGACGTTGCAAGGTTTCACCTGGACTTTATGCTTCAAGCTACAGGAGACCAGTGTTGGGGTTCAACTACAAGAATGATGAATCAACTTTTGCCACATAATAAACCACCCCAAATTGCAGTGACTTGACAATTAGCATTCATGACTTACCCATCTGGAGTCACCTGGGGGTGGCTGGTTCTGGCTGGGCCTTGATGAACTGGTTCAGTTCTTCGTGAGCCTCTTATCCTCCTCCTGGGACCATCAGGCCAGCGTTGGCATGTCTTGCTCATGGCAATGGCAGGGGCAGAAGAATGCAAGAGGAGATATGCAAGGCATCTTGAGGCCTGGGCTCAGAACTGGCACTTGTCACTTCCACCTCACTCTGTTGCCCAGGGGACATCACACGGCCTAGTCTGGATTCAAAGCTTCGCACCTGCAACACGCTTCACACTGTGGCCAGGAGACCTGACCGCGCCGCTTGTGCGAGAGTGCACTGATGGACGCGGTTCTCGGTGCTCCCTGTGCTCATGACCTGCCTCATACCGAGCTGCAGCTGCACACCTCCGGTAGCTTGAAGCATAAAGTCCAGGTGAAACCTTGCAGCATCTGGGTCCAGTTCCTTCTTCTGCCTGCATATCTCCCTTTTCGCTTTGGGGACACAGCAGTTTCAGACTCAGGCCTGAGCTAAACGAATGCCCAAGATCCCACGATTCGCTCTTTCCTCTATTCCATGTACCAGGATTTAGCCAGATCAGGCAAAGGGGAGGCTTATCTTTAGTCTTTTGTTCAATTCTAAGAGCTCAGCCTGAGCACTTTGGTATTTTCAGCAGTGAATAAGAGCCTTTGAAATAAGCAGATAAAGGCTAATATTCAATAAACTAGTGAACAAGAGTTTTCTTTAACCCTCTTGGAAAAGACATCTCTGAGACAAAAACAGAACTGAGCTGCAATATTGGATAAGCCCCACTGATCACAAGAAACCCTAACATAAGTAATTGACTATTGGCAAACGCAACAGAACCAAATAAAGCAAGTAATTAACAATTATTGTGCTTGGAGCTAATGGAACTACAAATCCCGGCTGCCTAGGTGTTTGTCCCAGGCATTGATAACAACAAAGTGTTTGTTGGTTGGTGAGTAACCCAGGTGTGAAATTCATTTTATTAGGCTAGATCTAAAAATAGGCTTGAATCAGACAGTGGAAAAGAACAGAAATCATCCCCACTTGCTCACTTGAGCACATGGGGAATAAATGCAAGGCTCTGGTTTTTGTTTAAAATGGGGGGGAGTTATGGTAGATTGTTTGCAAAAGTGACCCCCATATTGTTTTCCTTTTTGTATCTGTGCTGCTTCACAGATGTGACTTTGTGGCTCTTCCCATCAGGAAATCATGGAGCCTGTTTCCCCACCAAATGAGACTGGCTAGCTCTGACCAATGGACTGTGGCAGAGATGACATTGTACTAATTTGAAGCCTTAGCCTCAAGAGGCCTTTATCCTTGCCACTCTCTTGAGACTCTTGTCCCTGCCCTGTGAACAAGTCCGTGCGAGGCTTCTATAGGTTAATGAGTCAGCTCAGTTGTCCCAGCAGAGGTCCCCAAACATGTGAAGCGCTCAGTCAAGGTCAGCAAAGCCAGCACAGCTGACCCCAGAAGCAGGAGAAACGCCAGCTGAGTCCAGGAAACCTGCTGGCTGAGCCCAGCCTAAACCGCCAACCTACAGAATCCTGAGGTTAACAAATGGCTGTTCATTTAAACCACAGATTTGTAAAGTGATTTGCTACACAGTAATAGCAGATATAGCAGTATTCTGCATCAGAACAGCTGGAAATAAGCTTCCATAAAAACATGATAATCACCACTACCAATCACTGGGTACCTATTGTCTGTTGGGAACTGTGTGTATCTGAAACTTTGCTGGCTACCTTATGGATTCCATGCAGTGTTATCTTACCATTGAAACTCTGCAAGGCAGAGTTATTGTCATCATTTTGCAAGTGAAGCAGATGAGGAATCTGAGGCTATGAAGACAGTTTATGCAACTTGCCCAAAGTCACACAGCTATTGTTTTCTCATCTTTTTATTATTAATTTCTTATTTTTTTTACATTTTTAGTTTTGTTTGTTTTCAAACCCTTGTGTCAAGGACTGACTTTCAGTAGATCACAGTAAACCCCAACCCAGAAGCAGGTTGTCTATGAACGGTTTAGCACCAGGCTCCCCATGAAAATGCGATGTGTGATGGGTGAGGGGCCGCCACCTTTTCAGCTGCGCCCCGTGTCCCAGGATGAAGGTCTCTCTGCAGCTTTTGTTTTCTTAACCTAAGACAAGTGGGGTTTCTCAGAGGCTAAAAGAGTCCTGGGTCACTTTCCGTTTTTGAGGTGATTTATATACTAGTGATATGTCGCTAAGAGTCGGACACGACTGAGCGACTTCACTTTCACTTTTCACTTTCACACATTGGAGAAGGAAATGGCAACCCACTCCAGTGTTTTTGCCTGGAGAATCCCAGGGACGGGGGAGCCTGGTGGGCTGCCGTCTATGGGGTCGCAGAGTCAGACACGAATGAAGTGACTTAGCAGCAGCAGCATATACTAGTAAATGAATATATCAAGAAACAATTACACAAATGGTGACATATTTTAAATTTTTACATTTATTAAGTTATCACTTTTAACATCAAAGAAAAAGGCAATGCCGTATAATTGCTGATCTCAAGATAATCACACATTTATTTGAAAAGCTTATTAATTTATAGTAAACCACAAGTGGTGTGGTTTGATAATGAGATGCAAATATTACTTTGTTGGCTGAGCATTTTCTGCTTTGATCAGGTCAGGTTACCTCTGTGATGGGATATATAACCCACATAACCTGCCTTGGAGATAGCATCAAAAGACGAAATATGAAACCTTTCATGAGGTCAGCCCAGCCATAGGGCCCCCCTGCCATCCCCCAGCATAGCCTAGCCCTCAGGAGAGGTCTGTGCAAGGGCCAAAGGAATCCATCCTACACCCCCAAGCAGCCCTCGGCCGAGGGGTGAACTTCCAGGGAGAGCTCTTACAGAAACTGAATTTCCTGCTGTCATCAGAGAATTAAGCCATTTTATCTTCTATCACAAAATGATTTCATTAAATGTTTCATGCCATTATGTCCAGGCTTACCCAGAACCAAACAAAGTAGGGATTTACCAAGAAACCAGACAACATTGCCAGTCTAAACACAGCAATGGGGATGGGGATGCAAGGGCTCTACATGGCCCAGAAGGCTGAGAGGCATCTCAGAGAGAATGTTGAGGCTGAATCTCAAAGCATGAATAGGAGTCTGCTGGGTGGAGGAAAACATGCCAGGTGCCAGAAACAGTGCTGGCAAAAGTGTGGAGTTAAGAAAAGACATTAAAAGTGGGAATGGTGCAGAGGACAGAGTAACTAGAGCCCAGGGTTGGTGGGGGGGTGGGCATTGGAAAGAGAGGAGGCATATGAGGCCAGAGAGGATATTGGGGGAAATAGTGGAGGGCATTTTACCCAAGAAGGCAGGCAGGTCTCAATCTCTTGCAGGTTATGGCCACTCATTACCAAGGAGAAATCTCAGTCTGGGCACACAGCTGTGCACCCAGAATAAATGCCTGCAGACCTGATTCCACCCAGGTGGAATGCAGTAGCCCGTCCACTGTCCTCTTTCCCAAAGACTTCAACTGTCCCCCCGCTGCAGATGGCTCCCCTGCAAGCTGCTGTAAGCTGAGTGTTCCTTGGGAAACTAAATCCTGCGTTTCTCCACAAATCTGCATCATTTACAAACTCATTCTGAGGTCTTCCACACAGACTAGTCTATTTAGAGCAAAAAATGTAACAGTTTTGCAGCAGTAGACGCTCAACTTTCTCATAATTTTACAAACTCAAGAGTAGAGAAAGGACACGAAGTTTGGCTTGAAGGCAGAGAAATGATGGGAGTGACTTAGAACCACTGTCTTGGCATCTGAAGCCATCAGGGCTTTCTGGGATCTCCTAGTTCAGGGGTGGAAAATATATTACACACAGTCTGCCCCCCTCCCATCTGGTGCCCAGGGCAGACATTGCTAATCTATTACCACACGCTCTTTGGCTAAGCTGAGAAACAACTGAATCCTCCTGTCTACAGCACCGCGGGCAGCCTCTGCCCACTAGTCAGAGTCAGCCATGTGTGAAAGGCGGCTGGCTAGTCCTGATGGTCTCCATTCCTCCCAATTCAAAGAGGAGAAAATGGAGGCCCGGGGAGGGTAAGGGACTTGTCCAAAGAGGGTTTTCCCGTCCCTTTGGGCAGAGCTTTCCCCCGCACCACATGCTTCCTCACCTCCACACGGTCGCAGAGGACAAAGACGTTCATGCCTCAGCTGTAATCCAGAGAATGACTCCAGCACAAGAGATGCAGTTTTACAAGCAATGTCATTTTTCTTTTGTTTCCAGTTCAAGCTGTTATTTGGCCATGCTTTAAAGTGTAGATTTTTATTAGCATAATTAAAGAACACGTAAACAGTCAGTAGATTCTGCCCATACACTTAATAAAACCCTAAGGAATTCCTTCATTCACACATGAGCCAGGCAGAGTGCTGGGCATTGAGTGTATGAGGACCCAGAAGACACCCCAGGTGCCCAAGGAGCTAAAATGCTCAAGCCTGACATTCTGCTTAGCTTGGGGGAAGGTGAGAGCTGGACTCACAAGCAGGCTCAAGTCAACTCTGCCATCCCAGGGCAGAAGGGACACAGATATTCCCCACATGCCACCCCTCACCCCGTGCAAACCTCCCTAGAGCCCTGTACCCAGGTCCTTGTTCACACGCCTCCAGTGATGGGGAGACCACTCCCTCCCAAGGTGCGCAAATGTATCTTCAGATGGTTCAGCCTGCTACAAATTCTTCCATTAAGGATGGGCCTCCCCATGACCTCCTGGCCCTGCCTTGTCCTGTGGGGAACTGACCTCCTGGGGACCTGGAAGAGAACACTGAGGGGGAGGGCTGTCAGTGAAAGAGAGACACGCGAAGGGGAGAGGGAAGGTACCCAACTTGTGGTGCGGCAGGACCATTCCTTACCCTTGCTCATAATTTTTGCTCGTAGCTGTAGAACATCATTGTGCCCACTCTGCTTTGGTATATGCTGAGATCCTTAGAAACCCAGCTCCTTCAGAAGGCCCAAAATGCATTTTCTATGGGATCCTGTGCAAGAGAGCTGGTTGCTATGGTAACAACTGGATGTAAATTTCCCAGAACCCCCAACTAAACTATTAATCAGACAGATGAAGAAAGGGCCAGGGAGGTAAATAAATCAGTTAAGAAATCGGCTCCTACCGGAAAGGACAGGGAGCAGGACCACCCCAACCTGCTGAGGCAATAACTCATCCCTCCCTTTGATCCTTTAAAGGCAGAAGGAGGGGTGGCTAGAGACCAAGGGGGATGCTGTCTCACTCCCCTCTCTGACTGTTTTGTCCATCATTCTTGTGGAGTCAGAGAGGCTTGATGGTGGAGGTCATGCCTGGTACCCCATCAGTAGAGATTAAGGATGGGGCCCATCCTTACTGCTACCAGGATCATTCATCAAGGTAAAAATGTCTGACTCTGCCTGAAAAAGATTGTTCTGGCCACCTTGAAAGAAGCGTTCTACTGAACTGCGGTGATGACAGGGGGTGAGGTTCAGCAGTGATGGAATTGCTGTTGTTGTTCAGTCGCTCAGTTGTGTCCAACTCTTTGCGACCCCATGGACTGCATGCAGCACGCCAGGCTCCCCTATCCTTCGCCATCTCCCAGAGCTTACTCAGACTCATGTCCTTTGAGTCGGTGAACCATCCAACCATCTCGTCTTCTGTCGTCCCCTTCTCCTCCTGCCTTCAATCTTTCCCAGCATCAGGGTCTTTTCTAATAAGCTGGCTCTTCGCATCAGGCAGCCAAAGTATTGAAGCTTCAACCAGGATCTCCTGCATTGCAGGCGGATTCTTTACCATCTGAGCTACCAGGGAAGCCCACTGCTGGGTAGTAGAATTAGAGTGATGGAGCCCAAATTTTCACTAGAAGTTTCTGGGATTTATTTGTTGGACTTTCCCCCAAGATTTTATCTTGCTTTCTTTAATGTTTATATTTGGCTCTTAATAAGGATAGTTATAAGAAGGCTTACTAAACTTCCTTGAAGTAAAGTAGACCCACCTAGAGCCTGGTGGGTCCCTGTGGGGTGGGGTGGGGGTGGCAGTGCTTACTCTAATTGTAGGAAATGCTTCTGGGAGGAGAGGAATAAACTGTACTCTCCTGGTGCACACGAAGCCTGCAAAGAGAACATCCATGTGACCAAGAAATGATCTCAGGCCTCAGGACTGAGAGAAAGACATTCTAGGTAAGCATGGTGGGCTCCACGGTGACTATGTCCTCTGCCAACCAGGCCCAGCGGCGGCCCCACCCCTGGCTTAGGTGGGCAGGTCTGTGAGGAGGGGAAGGAAGGAGTGCACTGGAGAGGACCAGCCCTGGCTCCACAGCAAACTCAGACTCACCCTGGGATCTTGGGTAAAGCCATTTCCATGTCCCAAACCATAAAAGGATGGGCCTGGGGCAATTGACATCAAGGTCACCATGTAGCTGGCAGTAATGAGCCTTGGTGCAAAGTCTAATGTGGGACCATCTCCCCCCACCTTTTGTGTTTCCTTTGAGAAGGAAAATGAGCTTAATCAAGGGTTTCATCATTAGGCAAGAGCAGTGGGGCCAAGGAAGGGGGATCCCCCCTCAAAGCCACCTGGGGGAGATCTGAACAGAGAATAGAAAGGGATGACTCCAGGACTCTGACAGAGGGGCCCTGAAGGCTTTTTTGGTGCTCTCTGGCTCTAAAATTTAAGTCTCTTAATTGAGAAAAGAGGAAGGGGAGGTGATGAGAGGATGGAGGCGGCTTTCTACCCTGTAGGCTGAGGCTGAATTCAAGTCACAAAGAGGAAACCTAAGGGCACCCTGCCTCTCTCCCCCAACAGAGCAAATCTTCACCCCAGAAAAACCACTTGGCTACACAAGCCACTTTGCCTGCTGCCTCCTGTAAGCATCCTCGGAGAACTGTTTCAAGCTCATAAAAGCAAGGAGGCCTCGAAGGGAGCACTGAAGCCTGGAAAGGGGAATGACGGACACACAGCCACATAGTGAGCAGGTGGGAGAGACGGGACTGGGCCCAGGTCTCCCGACCCCAGACCTGTGCGTTTTCCACCGCCAGCTGGCCTTACAGTGTCTTCCCTGAACTCTCTATAATTCATGTACATTGTACAGTGGAAATGGCAGGGAAGATCCTGCAGGGATGGGTAATTTTTCACCGTGGGTGGCACTGAGGCTTCCCCCATCCCTGGAGGAGGGAAATGAAGGGTTGATTAAGTACTCGAAACATGCCCGCCTGTGGACCGTTTAATAAGTGCCTCGTCCATCTCTCAGGCATTAGAACAGACATTTGGTCTGCTAATCCAATTTAACCAGCCTCTCCAAGGCTGCTATGCTGGCTGCTGGGCGCCATTTTGTTTGATGCGTTGGGAATCAATGCAAGCTCCCTGCACTTGCTCTCACTGTTGGTTGATTAATTACAAATGTGACCTTTCCCCTTGCACTGATATTCCAATACAGACAGAGCAATCTGCAACAGTCCTCAAAGATGCGTTGAGGGTCTGCTGATGACCCAGCCATTCCGCTGATTCTCTCAGCCTATTTCCTGGATCTGGATAAAGGATCAGAAAGTAGGTGCGGGGTCTGCAAATCTTCACACTCTGATCTGTGATCCAGGTTATGCTGTCCACTTAGCAGCAAGAAATTTAGAAGGAGGAGCCACAGGAGAACACTTCAGCATTTTGCTGCTGGTGAAGGGAAGGTCGCTCAGTCGTGTCTGACTCTTTGTGACCCCGTGGACTGTATCTGCAGGCTCCTCTGTCCATGGAATTCTCCAGGCAAGAATAGTGGAGTGGGTAGCTATTCCCTTCTTTAGAGCACCTTTCCAAACAGGGATCGAACCAGGTGTCCAGCATCGCAGGCAGGTTCTTTACCAGCTGAGCTACCAGGGAAGCCCCTTGCTGCTCGTATCCCTCCCCCAAACTCCCCATGCTTCCACCCCAAACGTCCCCTAAAATGCTGTGCTCACCTTGCAGTCTCCCAGCTCATAATCCTCAAGGAGTCGCCAGACTCCTCTCCTACGTGATTTGGTCCCAAAGCAAAAATACTCCAGCATAAAGTTCCTCTTTTCCCACAAATGCCTCATCCTTCCCTACCTCCACATCTCTGCTCACATAGTTCTATCTCCCTCAGTCTCAGCCAGCTGAACTACTCATCTGTCAAAGCCCAGCTCCAATGCCCCTTCTTCGGAGAAATCTTTTAATTACCCCACCTTAAAAGTCAACTCATAGACTGTCATAGACAGATATGTACCCCATCTGTTGCTAGGACAATTATTTTATAAAGTTGCACGGGCCCACTCTAGACAGTTTAAGAACCCAGGACCAGTAAAAGGAATCCTGCAGCCACAGTACCTGCTCCCCTCTTTCCACCCTCCTGCCTACTCCACCCGGAACAGTTAGGATCTTGTGCACATGTCGGCTCTTGTTTAAGCCCTCACGCCGAAGATCCACCCCACACCCCCATAACCCCTTCTCTACTCCCACAGCCAACCTTTGACCATCCCTTGGGGCTAGAGGTACAACAGCCTTGCAGGAGAGGGCAGTACAAGTCCTGCATGCAGGCTTGGTCCCTTTGGGCAGGACAGCCCAGGCTGGAGAGAGCCAGAATGAGGCCCAGAAAGGGCCTGGGTTCTGGGCGGGCCTCATCACCTGTGGGGAGGACCAGGGGAGGACGGCAGAGCTATAGTCTCTGCAGTAAGGCTTCTCACACTTGTGTGCACGTGGATCAGGAGACCCTGCATTTATTAAAAAAACGAAACAAAACAAAAACACTCCCAGGGGATGCAGATGCTGCTGGCCACAAACCACCCTGGGAGTAGCAAGGGACTGGAGTGCTAGGCCCAGGTCCAAGGGTGGATGGACACTATATAAGCTGTATGCTGTCTTCTTTACCGCTTGATGAGTAAAATACATGGGGAGCTATGGTTCTCCAGAATGAGGGAAAGAGCTCAGGAATAATAGGTTCCCATAAGGCCGAATCATTCTCACCTCCGTAGCTCACAGGTCCTCCCTGCAGCCCACAGAGGCGATGACCAGGCAGGTTGGTAGATTCAGACCTCCTGACTCTAAGTCCAGGCTCTTTGTCTGTCTGATCCTGGGAGGAGACCACCAAACCCTGGGAGCAGGTGAAAGTGAAAGTGTCAGTCATGTCCAGCTCTTTATGACCCATGGCCTGTAGCCCTCCAGGCTTCTCTGTCCATGGGATTCTCCAGGCAAGAATACTGGAGCGGTTGCCGTTCCCTTTTCCAGGGGACCTCCCCAACCCAAGGACTGAATCTGGATCTTCCTCACTGTAGGAGATTCTTTACTCTCTGAGCCACAGGGAGTCTCTGGGAAATGAAGTCATTTCCTAAGTACGTATGACTGCTCGTGAAAGCAACCTCACCATCAAAACTGCAGAACTAGAATAATTCCAGTTGGCATCTCAGGAACTCTGGGGGTGGGGAGACACTGTGCTCCCCCTGGGGTTCTCCCCTTTACCTGCTCTCTCTCACGCTCTAGTTTCATACCCTGACCAATTACTCCAGGTTCCCCTGCTGGCTCACTGGTAAGGAATTAGCCTGCCAAGCAGGAGACACAGGTTCGATCCCTGGGATCGGAAGATCCCCTGGAAGGCAACGGCAGCCCACTCCAGTATTCTTGCCTGGAAAATCCCATGGACAGAGGAGCCTGGCAGGCTACAGTCCATGGGATCGCGAAAGAGCTGAGCTTGACTGAGCCACGAACACACACAGCCAGTTACTCCGCTCTGCTCTCCTCAGCAGTATCACTCCCACCACTGCTGGGCCCCCTGCCAGCTGCTTTGGGCCCAGGCAATAAGACGTGAGAGGTGGGGAAGGGCAGTGCCTCCTTCCTTCTAGTTGTTCCCAGAGTCTTGATAAGCCACTTTAGTATATGTATACCTACATATATGTATATACATACATATCTACCTTCTTGCCTGGGGTCACTGAGCCTCAGGACTGAGAGTTCTCTGTTACAATTCTCTCCCTCTAAAGATGGGGAAACTGAGGCGCAGGGAGGGGTGGGTGGCTTGCCTTAAGTCCTACAAGTTAGGATGGAGCCTAGGCTAAGACACAGGTCTCCCTGTTGCCGGGGCTCCTCTGCCCACCGCTCCACACTGCCTCTTGGCCAAATCCACCCCTCGCCAGCCATGGGCATGTATGGGACCTTCCCCACTTAACATCTGAATGGGTTTCACGTTACTGAGCCAGTTTCCTTACTGCTCCAAGAGGAGGAGCAAAGGCCCACCCCCAGAGTCGTGGGGAGCACTGGGGAGGCCAGCGCAGGGCCTGGAAGCGTAACGTAACATGGTTAAGTAAAGAAAGTCTTTGTATTAGCTCCTTGCGGCTGCTGTGACAAATTACCACAAACTGAGTGGCCTCCTGAGAAATCTATATGCAGTTCAAGAAGCAATAGTTAGAACTGGACATGGAACAACAGACTGGTTCTAAATCGGGAAAGGAGTACGTCAAGGTTGTGTATTGTCACCCGGCTTGTTTAACTTACATGCACAGTACATCATGCGAAATGCTGGGCTGGAGGAAGCACAAGCTGGAATCAAGATTGCCGGGAGAAATATCAGTAACCTCAGATATGCAGATGACACCAACCTTATGGCAGAAAGTGAAGAAGAACTAAAGAGCCTCTTGATGAAAATGAAATAGGAGAATGAAAAAGTTGGCTTAAAACTCAACATTCAGAATACTTAGATCATGACATCCGGTCCCATACTTCATGGCAAATTGATGGGGAAACAATGGAAACAGTGACAGACTTTATTTTGGGGGCTCCAAAATCATTGCAGATGGTGACTGAAGCCATGAAATTAAAAGACGCTTGCTCCTTGGAAGAAAAGCTATGACCAACCTAGACAGTATATTAAAAAGCAGAGACATTTCTTTGCCAACAAAGGTCCATCTAGTCAAAGGTATGGTTTTTCCAGTAGTCATGTATGGATGTGAGAGATGGGCTATAAAGAAAGCTGAGTGCCAAAAAATTGATGCTTTTGAATTGTGGTGTTGGAGAAGACTCTTAAGAGTGCCTTGGACTGCAAGGAGATCAAACCAGTCTATCCTAAAAGAAATCAGTTCTGAAAAATCATTGGAAGGATTGATGCTGAAACTGAAACTCCAGTACTTTGGCCACCTGATGCAAAGAACTGACTCATTTGAAAAGACCTTGATGCTGGGAAAGATTGAAGGCAGGAGAAGAAGGTGACTACAGAAGATGAGATGGTTGGATGGCATCACCAACTCAATGGATATGAGTTTGAGCATGCTCTGGGAGTTGATGAAGGACAGGGAAGCCTGGTGTGCTGCATTCCATGGGGTCACAAAGAGTCGGACACAGCTGAGCGACTGGACTGAACTGAACTGAGTGGCTTAAAACAACACTGATTTCTTGTAGCTCTGGAGGTCAGAACTCTGAAATGAGTCTCACTGGACTAAAATCAAGGTGTGGGCAGGCTGCCTTCCTTTCTGGAGGCTGTAGGGGAAAATCTGATTTCTGGCCTTTTTAGTTTCCAGGGGCCATTTACATTCCTCAGATCATGGTCCCCTTCCTTCTTCAAAGCCAGTGGTGGTTGGTTGGGTCTTTTTCCTATGTTGCTACTCTCGCATGCCTCTCCTGCTTCCGTCTTTCACTTAGAAGGACTCTTGTGACTACATTCGGTCCACCTGGATGTCCGGATGCTCCCTCCATCTCAAAGTCAACTGATTAGCACCTTTTATTCCATCTGCAACCTTAATTCTCCTTTGCCACATAACATAGCGTATTCACAGGTTCTGGGGATTAGGATGTTGGAGGTTATTATTCTGCCTATCACAGTCCTACATCATCTGGGAAGCTGGAGAACCTAAGAGAAACCAGGGCTTTGTTTGAAGAAAACATACACACAAAAAAACATTTTTGCATGTAACCCCAGGGGATTCACAAGCATGGACGCTGGTATGAACTCTCGAGCTGAAAGCATAATATGGGTCCCCCACCCTTTATGACAATTGTCATAAGTATTTTAGAGTGCATCCAGATGCACATGTGTGTACACATATACTCACGCACATAAACATACTCATGCACTCACGTGTGCACATGCACGCATGTGCCTATACTTGCACACATGCATACTTACACTGATACCACACGTACTTAAACCTGTACACGCAGCACAGTTTTCCTACAGAAATAACAAGACCTTTGTTGGCGCCTCTGCACAAGATGTAGCCAGGAAGTCACGAGAAAAGTCTCCCTGTTTTAATTGTCCAACCAGCTCGTTTCACCTCCACCGCAGCCCCTCAAGGTCTGCGGCCACTCCGTGCTTCACTAATATTCACCAGTGACACCTGGCAGGTCTCCCCAGTGCAAAGCTCGGCCACTGACCGGCACGAGCTCTTTGGCTTATTTTTCTGCAGGGTGTTCAGCTTGCAAGGCGGCTTCCCTGAGGCTTTGGCTTGAGTTGCTGCTCTGTACATTCATTTTTTTGAGCGGCAGCAGTTTAGGGACCTCAGCTCTTCCACCTGTGCATTCAGAGCGAAAGATGAAATTGATAGAGGCTAGTCAAGAGAAAGGCAAGAGGGTCTGACTGCACCCAGGCACCCGCAGGTACTTGCACACTCACTCTTGGACATGCCCATCAACACGGGTTTATACACATTTACACACACACACACACACACACACACACAGATCTATTAATATTTCTGAAAAGGCTGCCTATCAAGACACCCAGGAAATTCACTGCCCTGCCCACATGTGCATCTCAAGGATTGCATGTTCCCCCAAGAAAAAGGAAGTTACAAGGGAAGAAGTGGCCTGGCCACTGCCTCGGCAGGCAAATACATACGGGCTGTCCGCAGCCAACCTCCCACACATGCCCACTCTCTCCCCGACAGTTCTTGGTTACTCTGAGCTCCACTTCTTCCACCAGAGCTCCTACTGCATTCTAAATCCAAGCCTCCAGACTCAGCTGTCAGTCACCGCTTTGCTTGAGTTCAGTAGCGGATGCTCCAAGTCTCAGGGGTAAAGGGGAGCAAGGTGAGATCACTGTGATCTAGCCTCAGGTAAAACACCTAAAGTCTGGCATACTTCTGCACCCACAAAAGGTGATTCTCCTTGGCATACCTCCAGTAACAAATTATGTAAAAAGATCTCTCTTTCCTTCCCAGACTTGAGTTGTGCTCCCCCAGATCTCCTGCTCTTTATTACATTAACATTGAAAGGGGCAGGGTCCCAGAGGGGAGGAGAACTGCCTGAGGCCCCCACTCCCACCCCCCAGCTGGAGCTGGATCCCTGTGGTTGGCCTGGGTGGGGCCCTCATCTACCTGCAGAGACACAGCTCACCGATCTACAGGAATGCAGCAAAACCCTCTGGCAGCTCTTTGCAGGACAATAGCCCATAACCAGTTGGTGATAAGGTCCTTCCACACCTGGGTGAAGAGGAAGCAGGGAGGGAGGCAGGTGGCACCTGGCCAGTTAGCTCTGTGACAACTCACGGACAAAGACTAGCTTCTGGAGGCGCCGCCTGGGGGAGAACTGAGGGGCCCCCTGGAGTTCCCCACCCTCAGTTTCTTTGTCCAGAGCATTTCAGTCCTGGCTGGGAGTGACGCTCCCTCAAGCAGGGAGCTTGAATTGAGTGACACAGAGACAGAGGTACTCCAGGGAGGACCTGTGTGTGGGGGCAGGGAAAAGATGTTGGAGGAGAAGGTCAAGGTCAGATAGAAGGAGTAGAGAGGGCAGTGTAGCGGAGACTGCTCACAGGCAACATTATAATTTTTCCCCTTCTCCCTGGTTTTCCAACTTACAATGTGCCCAGGCTCCACTGCAGCCAACAGTGGACAAAGCATACAGTTATGGCCAATAAAATGTAAGCAGAAGTCATTTGGGTGGATTTCCAAGAAAGCTTGTTTAGTATTGTCTGTCCTCAGACCCCACTCTGGGCCCCATGGCTTAGTGGGCCTTGCATATTATGCACATATGCACAGGCATGTATAAGCACACACTTTTCTTAATGAACACAAAGATGTTCTCTATCACTTGAGATCACATGCTTAACACTGACACAAGCAATCCATGGCCTAGACATCTGTTCCTATTACCAACACCATTCAGGCCCCAGGGAAATACACTTCCATATCTCTTGCCCTGTTTCCCTGAAGCGATACTGAGTCTGGAAATTTTGTACCTGTGCCTGATGACACTGGAGATGAATGCTGCTTCTGAAATCAGGAAGGGTCAAATGTTAGAAGAGCTTAGATAACAGGAAAAATTGTTGATTCCTTCCCAGTACATAGCATGAATATCATATCCTAACAGACCTAAGCGTCATATTTCCCTGTTGTGCCAAGCATCCATGTTCTCGCTCCTTTCCCAGTTTCAGTCCCCTTCCTGGGGGTCCTCACTATTAGCAGTTCACTATTACTGTTACTGCTCACTATTCACAGCAGCTGTATGTGGCAGCCTAAGAACATTTTGCCAAACTCAACAATTCATATTACTCCCAAATTTGTATATGTGTAGGCTTAGACACAAAACATGACATGAGGTGTTAACCTCAGCAATCTGTGGATATTGAATGACAGAGCACCGAGTTCTATTTTTATAGAAATATAGAAATGTTTAATAAGATTTGTTTAGCTAAATTTTAAAAAATGAAATAAATGCATTTAAATAATACTGCTCTTATATGTGAATTATAGTTTATATTTTACCTTTTGGTTTTAAATAATCATGACTTCTTTAGAAAAAACTTCTCTAGAATATGTATATGAAAAATGATCTTAATTCTTTGGCTTTTATGTTCACTTGTTTTGAATTGCTGTTGTCGTTTTCTTTTTTCTTTTGCCACACCCTGCAACTTGCAGGATCTTAGTTCCCCTACCATGGATTGAATCTGGGTCCTTGGCAGTGAAAGCACAGAATCCTAACTACTGGACTGCCAGGGAATTCCCTATATTCACTTATTTTTGACACTTTTTGATAAAAATATGTGCAAATTCTGTATATTTTCACTGCAAGTACATTTTATGTTTTAATCATTTAGATCAAGGGTTGGCAAACTTTTTCCTAAAGGACCAGAGAGTAACTACTTCAGGCTTATAGGCTATACGGTCTCTGTCACAACTATTCAACTCTGACATTGTAACATGAAAACAGCCATGGACAACATGTAAAACAATGAGTCTGGCTGAATGCCAATAAAAGTTTATTTACAAAAACAGGCAACAGACCTGCAGATCATATTTTGCCAACCTCTGCTTTAGATCATCAGATCATTACTGTTAGTAGAATACAAATTTGTGAAAACCTTGATGATAACATAATTATTTAATTTTGTTGAGATGAAATGAAAAATTATGGAATAAATATACAATAACTTATGAATTATGTGTACCTTAATTTTGTTATTCATCAGACTTTTCCAGCTCATCAAAAGAATACACAGACATATTCAGTCATAATTAAATTCATCTTTGGTGGTTTGTTGATTTTCAGCCATATAAAAATTATAGCTTGACATATATTCTAGACTTGTCATTTTGAAGGTATTTTTGTCAAAGCAATAAGATGACAACATGTTGTTTAATAGTCTGCTGACCTGAATTAACAACTTTTAAATAGACACACATATAGTAGCTGGTCTCCCTTCATTGTCTTGTCCTGCCCCGGCAAATATCCGGAGCAGCATGAACCCTGTAGGAATGAAAGGCTTGGCTGGCTTCCCTTTCACCATTTTGATATTCCTGCTTTTCTGAAACAGAGACACGATGGGTGGAGTTTGGCTACTATATGGGCCCCATGAGGAAGAGGCGAAGTGACTGGCAGAAACTTGGGCCTGATAGCACTAGGCCCAGTTTAGAAATCACCCACTCCCAAATCCTAACCATGTGAAGAAAATGAATGACTATGCTGGAGGTCACTGTTGTTTGTATTTTCTGTTACAAGCAGCTGAACACAAATTCCTAGACATACATTTCAAACGGGAGGTGCCTCTTCCTCCACAGTTCTGATGCATCTGTCACGACTTCCATCACAAGCTGGTATATGTCACAGAGCCTTCATTCATTCATGCATTCATTCCATAAACATTCACAAGGGCCTCTTCTGTGCCCGGACTCAGAGTGGTTCTGGGGTTACAGTGCGGAACTGGGAATATGGGGAGAGATCTTCATAAGGAGTTCACGGCCTGGTAACGGAGACAGCATGGAAACCATCACAATCGATCCTGGACTTACTACTGTGTTAGTTAAGAAATAGGTCAGAAATCGTAAGTCTGGGCAGGACGGCAGCCCTGGCTGTGAAGGTGTCAGGAGCCAGGCTTCCTCTCTCTCATTGCTCTGTCGTCCTGGGGTTTCCTCATTCACCCGCTTCAAAATGACTCCCCATGTGTCCATATTCCAGCCAGCGAGAAGGGCCAGGGGAGAACACGCCTCTTCCCTTCAAGGGCATGACCTCCAAGTTGCACATGTGACTTACATCCCATGGGGAGAACTTTATTAGAAAGCCTTCTTAACTCTATTAACTATCTGTGGAGAAGTCTGGGAAACGTAGTCTTTCTTCTGGGAAGCCATAGCAAAAACGCAGCTATCTACTGTATGGGCTTCCCAGGCGGCTCAGTGGTGAAGAACCCACCTGCCAATTCAGGAGACACAGGTTTGATTCACTGGGTTGGGACGATCCCCTGGAGGAGGAAATGGCAACCCACTCTAGCATTCTTGCCTGGGAAATCCCATGGACAGACAAGCCTGGCGGGCTACAGTGCATGGGGTTGCAAAAGAGTCGGAAACCACTTAGCGACTAAACAATAATCTATCATATACAAGAAAGAAAAATCAGTCATTATGCCACAGTTTCCAAAATAGTCTGAATCACCAAAATAATGAACTCAGATATGTAGGCTTATGATTTCTGGAATCATACTTCCAACATGACACTAGTATTTACTGTTCTCATTTGTTCCTATCACCATTACTAATTAGTTGCCTTTTGCAGATTTCATTAAAGTTTTGTTTATCTCCATTTATTACATACATGGGCACACATACACATATAACAAACCCAAAACACAACAAAGTGTGTATCACTTAGGTAGAGTCATTCCCTAAGTGATAAATTGAGGACATCAAAACCTCAGTGGGAATCAAATGCCCAGGAGTCAGGCAGGTTCACTCACTAGCTCAGGATCTTGGTTCAGCACATTGGTCTCACAACCCAGGATTCCAATCACAGGTTTAGGGTTTTCAGAAAAAGCCAAAATAATGTGTGTTATGCTTGTGAATCTTCTGAGCTGAGGTGAGGGTTTGGATGGGCATATAAGTAAAGCAGTCCATTTTAATGTTGCTATTTTCATTCAAAGGACATTTCGATGTGGCACTTTTACCAGGTCATTTTGAGCTGCATCAAAATGTAAAAACTGTTTTCGGTGTAAACCCACCTTTAATCCCATCCTATTTCTCAACCTCAATCCACTTCTAGATGTACTCCTTCTTCACTCATTGTCATTCAACCACAAAATTTATGGCCACAGCAAACGGCCCATGATAAATGGGCCCTGGTAAAATATCTGTAAATCCAGCATTCTCCTCCTGTGGGAGATCCAATGAAAGTGAACTCAGATAAAAATACTCATTAAGAATTGAGACAGAGACTGATAGACAGTGCTTAATTTATAATTAATACATGAGAAAATTATGGTCCCTTTCACAAGGATATTTGAAAATATTTTTAGTGTCATAATTTTTTACCAACATCAAAATTGCTCCATCAATTCTCATATTTTAATAATGCCTGTGATGGGTTTTCTTTGTACATAGAGACAGTAGTCTAGGTCTCTTTGCCGTTGGTCCCTGCACTGGCAAATTTCCAGAAGGCATTGGCTAGGGTGACATTTTTAGTCTTTACCTTTCATTTTCCTTTTATGACCTGACCTAACATTAGTACAAGTAATAAGGTTTAGTGGGGTTTATTTTTTACAACTTTGGTGGCTTTAAATAACTGTTTTTTGACCCAATTTTTAACTGGCTGCAGATTTGAAGGAGTATTATCTACTAAAGCATCAAATGGGACCTCTGGGTCATTAGTTGCCAAAAACAGTATTATTTGAGATACAAGGGGAAAATTCCAACCACTTCTGTTTTGTTCTCTTGATTCTTCTTTATATAATGTCTTTTACAGTTTTGGGGGTCAATAGCTGGAAAATTTATTTTAGTCCAGAAGGCCGAATAGGTGGCATTTGCACATGCGCTCAGTCGCTTCAGTTGTGTCTGACTCTTTGCGACACTATGGACTGTAGCCTGCCAGGCTCCTCTGTCCGTGGGATTCTCCAGGCAAGAGTACTGGAGTGGGTTGCCATTCCCTTCTCCAGGGGCTCTGCTGATCCAGGGATTGGACTCACGTCTGCTGAGTCTCCTGATTGCCAGGCAGGTTCTTCACCACTGAGCCACCCGCAAAGCCCCAACTGGCAACTAGTGTGTCCCAAGGCATCGCCCACACACTCAGTTTCCTCATCTGTGAAAGAGAATAAAAGTGGTGTCTAATTCACAGTCTTTGAGGATTAAATTAAGATACGAAACGTGCTTAGCATGGTGCGTGGCACATAATACATGCTCATAATAAATAGCTATTATTCTATTGTTGTTATCCTTTAGCGCAAAGTTAAAATGTATCTGTATACTTCTTCATGCCTTAAGGAGACAATGGATTCCAAGCTGGAAACACAGTTTTTCCATTTCAGCTGAAACTACACACCTGCCATAAGGGAGTGGCCATCAGCCTGAATGTGCCTTCCGGTGACTCCAGGTAACATGAGATCATTGCGCAAACAGTAAACTAGGAGTCAGAGCAGCTCCGCTTCTGCTCATGAAGAATTAATAGCTTCAGAAATTGCCACCCTAGCCTAAACAACTAAAAACAAGGCAAAAATATCTCATACACATATCACAGAGGCTGCAGGACTGCGATTCTGGCCTCAGGAAAAACCACCTATGAGGCTACAGCTGTCCTAGCTGTCTGCCCAGAGGGGCTTTCCAAGCCACAGCCCAGGGAGGGGGATCCAAACTGAGAGCAGCAAACCTAGTGAGTTGAAGAATAGATCAGAGTTCAAGGAGGTGAAGGCACCTAGAATCTGCCGTATAGAATGCTGAAGAGGGCAGAGATGCTCCGAGGGAGATCCAGAGACCCACAGCAGACAGAACTAGAAAGTACACCAGTGGCTGCTCGTGACTGAGGTTGTGCAAAGGCAACTGACTGTAAAGAAATGCCAGGAAATTTTAGGGGGTGACAGAAAAGTTTTATACCTTGATCATGGTCATGATTACACAACTGAAAATATTTGTCAAAAACCCATTGAATTCTATACTTAAACCTGGTGATAGTGTACGTAAATTATATCACAACAGAACTGTCTATAAATCAAGCAGCAAAATCACTTGTGGCCTTGAGATGTCAAGAAGCCATGTCCATGTTTGCTGTGCTAACCTCTGGCCTCATTCACTGGATTATATATATGTGTGTGTGTGTGTGTATATATATGTATATATTGCAGTAAATATATGTGTGTGTATATATATATATATATATGTATATATATGTGTGTGTATGTATATATATATGTGTGTGTGTGTGTGTATATATATATATTGCTGTTTACAGTATTCAGCAATTTCCCTTTCCTGGTCTTGGAAGCACCTTGTAAAACCCCACTGAGAATTGTAGATGGAGCCTGAAGAATTTACTAGTGCATTTCTTGTCGCCTTAACTCTGGGACTTTCTTCACACTCAAGAAATCATTCACCCGCGGCTGAACTTCCCCTGCTGCTACAGAATGAAGCAAGGTGGCTTTGTAGTCACATGAAGCACCTTTGTCATCACCCCCAAAATCAAATGGCATCTTTGAGGCTATCAAAGCGGCAAACCGACATCACCTTTTGTCCATTGGCTTCTGTTTGCACTTGTGCTAGAGGAATAAAAATGCCATGTGTGAACAGGTTTCCAAAATCCTGCCAAGACTTTTGACCTGTTGTGATCAGTTGAATCAATGCACTTCCCAATCTGAGTCATCTTTACATTCTTAAAACTGATTTACTGTAAGATACTATTCTTCTAACATACCACTGGGTTGACCACTATTTCATTTGGGATTTCTGCCTCTAGAATCTTAAGTTTGGAACCAGTTTATCAAACAACTTGAAGTCAGCAGGGATAAACATTTCTGTCCGTTCGATAACTTTCAAACAAATTCTGCCTAATCTCTTCTTCCTGCCCCATATTGACATTTGAACAGATCATATAGCTTTCTGGTTACTTCTAGTTTTAAAAAGTCCAGGCCAACCTATTGCAAGTTTAATACCTCTGTTACAGTGTGAAAGCCTATGTTCAAGTCCGAGCCTGTCAAGAATGTTTCCTTACCTAAGATTGCCAAGAAAAGTTTAAGACTTGGAACCCCACAGAAGAGCTTCAGAAGTGTGCAGGCACCTACATATACTATTTGATTCTCTTCATTGCCAGTGTGAGTTACAGCAGGCTGAGGACATTGAAAACACCTGGAACTAGCCGATGTCCTTTGGCAAGATCAAGGTGGTAACCATGGTAGCCTTGAGCAGAAGCCTGTATGCAGAATACAAAGACAATCTGCACCAGGCCGGCAGGACGCTTCTGGGAGGAGTTAAGGGTCTTTGATGCACCAGCCGCCTAAGAAGGAAGCAAATGAAATGCTCTGAAATGAGCCACATTCACTCAAGTCTGAGTGTGGGGGTCTCTGGAGATAGTCCCCTACTCCATGGATCCACACTTGGCCTGCTCATTACTCTCCAGAGGAAATGTGGAAGAAATGAAACGCTGATGCAGGCTTCAACATGGACAATCCTTGAAATCCTAATACTAAGCGAAAGAAACCAGTCACAAAAGACTGTGTGTACTATAAGATTCCATTTATCTAAAAAGTCCATGCTAGGGAAATCTACAACAGAGTAGATTAATGGTTTCTTAGGGCTGGGGCAGGGGTGGGAGGATAGAGGGGTGATAGCTAATGGATACAGGATTTCTCTATTTTAATATGATGAAAATATTCTAATATTGACTATGGCAACAGTTACACATATCTATGAACTTACTAAAAAACCACTGAATTGCACACATTAAAAAAAATAATTAATTTATTTTAATTGGAGGCTAATTACTTTACAGTATTGTGGTGGTTTTCGCCATACATTGACATGAAGCAGCCATGCGTGTCCATGTGTCCCCCCTCCCACCTCCCTCCCCATCCCATCCCTCAGGGTGGTCCCAGAGCACCCCACTTCAAGCATCGAACTTGGACTGGTGATCTGTTTCACATATGGGAACGTACATGTTTCAGTGCTATTCTCTCAAATCACTTTTAAGAGGTGAATTGGATGGTATGCAAATTATCTTTTAATAAAGTTACTGGGGGGGGGGGGGGGGCGCTCCGAGCTACAGCGCATAGGAGAAGCGGTTTGTTCAGGCACAGTAGGTCCCTGTCTAGGCCTGAGAGGTCTAAACCCTCAGCGACCATCTGGCCCATGCCGTGGCACAGCTGGGAAGGTTCAAATCCATGATGACATGGCGTGGAGCACATCCAAGACCTCAGAAGTATGGGAGGAGCGGGATCGTGACTACTCAGGTTCTCGGGCTTAAGGGCATCCCCCCCCCCCCCCCCCCCCCAGTTCACAGGCCTCCTCTTCCTGCCCTCCCCTCCCTGGGAATCGGTTCTTTCTGGGGATAAGAAAGGGAGACTGAGAAGGACTGCTTCTATGAGAGAGAAGAATTTTTGTCTGCAGGTACCTCCCTGTGGTAGCAGAAGGGCTGCTTCTTAGAAAAGAATCTGGAGCCATGCTCCCATCTGGATTTGCGCCATCTGAGCCTCTTCCCAGCCCTGGCTGTGCTGCGGGCACCCAGACGCCAGCAGCCTTCCTGCACTGGAGGCGGGCAGCGGAACCCAGACTTGGACTGGCTCTCCTCTCTTTGCCTCTGGCTGGGATGAGGACTGGCCGAGGGACATGAGCTCCCTGACGGCCCTCTCCCTTGCCGCACCTCCTACTCCCTCTGGGAGGAGGCCTGGGTCCTGCTGGCCTCAGCTCTGTGAACACCAACTGGAAGAGAAAAGAGCTGAGGCAAAAGGCAAGTGTAAGGCCCCGATGGAGCTTAAGGGTGTAGGATAGGTAAGTGGTGGTGTCAATAGCCGACAGTGATCTAGGAGGTTTTACTCGTCTCCTGGGTGGGGGGTGGCTCAAATGGAAGCTTTTGTCGGAATTATTCCACTTATAGAGAGAAGTTGAGAAAAAAGCTCCTTTGGTGCATGTCCCCCCTTTTCTAGCACATTCAACCAAGAGAGAGCCATGGGGACCCCACTGTGGAGAATGAGCCAGGCTAGTTCCCTAATTCCAGTGAAGGCGGTGGGAGCCGCAACACTCCGATAGCAATAAGCATACCTAGAACTCGCAGCTTGGCTTCGTCATAGAGAATGAGCCAGGCTAGTTCCCTAATTCCAGTGAAGGCGGCGGGAGCTGCAACACTCCGATAGCAATAAGCATACCTAGAACTCGCAGCTTGGCTTCGTCATAGAGAATGAGCCAGGCTAGTTCCCTAATTCCAGTGAAGGCGGCGGGAGCTGCAACCCTCCGATAGCAATAAGCATACCTAGAACTCGCAGCTTGGCTTCGTCATAGAGAATGAGCCAGGCTAGTTCCCTAATTCCAGTGAAGGCGGTGGGAGCTGCGACACTCCGATAGCAATAAGCATACCTAGAACTCGCAGCTTGGCTTCGTAATAGAGAATGAGCCAGGCTAGTTCCCTAATTCCAGTGAAGGCGGTGGGAGCTGCAACACTCCGATAGCAATAAGCATACCTAGAACTCGCAGCTTGGCTTCGTCATAGAGAATGAGCCAGGCTAGTTCCCTAATTCCAGTGAAGGCGGCGGGAGCTGCAACCCTCCGATAGCAATAAGCATACCTAGAACTCACAGCTTGGCTTCGTCATAGAGAATGAGCCAGGCTAGTTCCCTAATTCCAGTGAAGGCGGCGGGAGCTGCAACACTCCGATAGCAATAAGCATACCTAGAACTCGCAGCTTGGCTTCGTCATAGAGAATGAGCCAGGCTAGTTCCCTAATTCCAGTGAAGGCGGTGGGAGCTGCGACACTCCGATAGCAATAAGCATACCTAGAACTCGCAGCTTGGCTTCGTAATAGAGAATGAGCCAGGCTAGTTCCCTAATTCCAGTGAAGGCGGTGGGAGCTGCAACACTCCGATAGCAATAAGCATACCTAGAACTCGCAGCTTGGCTTTGTCATAGAGAATGAGCCAGGCTAGTTCCCTAATTCCAGTGAAGGCGGCGGGAGCTGCAACCCTCCGATAGCAATAAGCATACCTAGAACTCACAGCTTGGCTTCGTCATAGAGAATGAGCCAGGCTAGTTCCCTAATTCCAGTGAAGGCGGCGGGAGCTGCAACACTCCGATAGCAATAAGCATACCTAGAACTCGCAGCTTGGCTTCGTCATAGAGAATGAGCCAGGCTAGTTCCCTAATTCCAGTGAAGGCGGTGGGAGCTGCGACACTCCGATAGCAATAAGCATACCTAGAACTCGCAGCTTGGCTTCGTAATAGAGAATGAGCCAGGCTAGTTCCCTAATTCCAGTGAAGGCGGTGGGAGCTGCGACACTCCGATAGCAATAAGCATACCTAGAACTCACAGCTTGGCTTCGTAATACTAGCCTCCACTGAAAGGAACACGGACGCCTTGGAGAAATGTCCAGGGTTTAGAAAGGGAATGTACAAATGAGCCTGGACCATCTTATGCTTGAAAGTAAGGAAGTATTCAAAGGATGATGGAGGCACAGGAACCAGCTTAAAGGCACTCCCCAACACCAAATCTACTGGCCAGCCTCTAATCTACCTTCTGTCTCTACGAATTTGCTTATCCTAGGAAACGCATGCAAATGGACTCATACAGTGTTTGTTCTTCTATGTCTGGCTTCTTCCAATTAACATAATGAATTCAAGCCTCATCCATGTTGTAGCATATATCAGAACTTCATTCCTTTTTATAGTAGGGATAATATTCTTTTATATTTATACACCACCTGTTGTCCATTCATCTGTTGATGGACACGGGTTATTCCCACCCAGTGTTCACTGTTGTGAAAACTGGCACACAAGTCTTAGTTCATGCTTTCAGCTTTTAAGTACACACCAAGGATTTACTAGATTCCACTTGCTTTTTAATTCCTGTTTCACTTTGTTTTGAAAGTTTCTCTTATAGACAGCATAAAATCTAAAAAGTTTTGTCTTAAAGAAATGTAATACCTTTACATTAATTGTTGTAACATTTATTTAGTACATTATATTCATCACCTAAAGATGATTAAAAGCTCTTTTTTCTGACAAGAACTTTCAAGATCTACTCTCCTTGATCTACTCAAGATCTACTCAAAAGTCACAACCTTCCAGGTATAAAAGAAATAAGTCCCTGCGTGCAATGCGCAGCACAGTTACTATAACTAATAATACTGGATTGCATGATTGAAAGTTACTGAGAGAGTAGATCTTGAAAGACCTAAATATTATTATAACACTTCCTTTCTCTTTGGTGTGGGACCATATATTCTTTGTTTTTTGTCTTCCAGAGAGATTGGGGGAGTGTGTATGTGTGTGTGTGTGCGCATGTGTGTAAACATCTGTACATATTACACTACATCTCATTACTATACATTTTAATATAGTTTCTATTATGTATATGAATATATATGAGATATATATTCTGTCTGTAATTCAACTTTTTAATTTTTTAAAAACTATCCTTTAATCCACACTTTTCCTAAATATCAAACAAGAGTAAATCTGTACCTCCTGAGTCCTCTTTGCCTCTTTTTGAGAATACTTTTAACTTTCACTGCTTTGTGCCACTTTCACAACTTGTGCTTTCTCTTTGTTAAACAGACACCAGTTCCCTGTCCTTCTGTACAGGGCATATAAGAGAGTAGCTTGCACAAGGGAGTGGCTTCACCACTCTCAGTTCTTAAATTTGCTTCATCTCTTGACAATTTTTAATACTTTTTCAAGTTCTCTATTTGAGAGTATCTTTGTTGAGACTTCAAACATTACTTAACCACGGTGCGGTATCAAATAATTGTATTGCAATCTTTTTCTTTATTATTCTAAAAACTGTATAGAGGAACTCCATTGAAATTGACGGCAACAATAGTCTGAAGCCTGTCTGATTTTTCTTCCTTCATAGGTCCTTCTTTATTCTGTGCATATACTTGTAGGATTTTTAAAATCCTGCTCCTTCAAACATTTTGTGAGATGTCTAGGTATTGTTCTATCTCCAGCGATGTCTGCCTGGCACACGGTGATCTCCTCTGAGCTGCACACTCAAGATTCGTGTGGCATTTCTTGTCTGTTGGATGATTGCTTCTCTCCAATCTCACCCACGCAAGCAAGGAATGTCTGCTTGGCACTGCTTTATCCTCTGGTCTCCATACCTACAAACTTTCTTCTAGTCATTTTAATTTCTTTATCTTTACCCCTGAATTTTTGATGAGAGTTTTCAACCTTGACCCCTACAGCACTGATTTAATATTTCACGGCACCAGCTCTGTTCTTTAATCTCACCAAGGGATTAATGGTGAGTTTTAATTCTGTGATTACATTTTTAGTTTCTATCACAGAGTTTCCGTTTCTCATTAATTCCTTTTTTCATTTAATTTTTTTAAAAAAATTCTCATTCTGCAGTTTTTAAAAATGTCTGTCTCTCTATTCCTATGACTTTCCACCTTTATCTCATAGGGGACATATCTCTTGACATAGGTAACAGAGCGTAGAATAGGTTTTTCCTTATTGATCCAGAGTTGGTGTTAAGATCCAAAATGAGGGTGAAAGCCTGGGTGCCCGAGTTCAGAGGGTGCAGCTCTGTAGATGCCACAACTTGCTCCTGTGAATCTCTCCTTGGGGGCTGCAGGGCTATTCCTGGGGGAATAGCTCCCACATCTCTGAGAAAGCGCCCACAGAGGGATGACGAAGCCCCACCTCCTAGCTTCTTTCTCTCCCTTGAAGCTGGCAACACAGACCTGCCAGAGCCCAGGACGGTTCTTTTACAGGAAAAAGCTCTAGGGCTTCACCTAGTCAACATCATCCCTGGAGGGAGACTCAGCCGTTTCCCACCTTCAAACTCCTTCAGTTTTCTCCCCAGCACTTCCTCCCTGCCTCAGCCTGGGAACAAAGACATTTGTACAAATCCACAGGAACATGCTAATTGGCAAACAACTCAAGCTCTCCATTGCCCTCAGGGGATTATAGGTCTTTTGGGCACTGCCAGGGGAAGAGAAAAAATGAACACCTTGGCAATAACACCAGGCACCTATGCTTTAATGTATTCAAATATGTCCCCGCTAGGAGTTTGCAGGCCCTCAGGGATACAGGGAGTCTGAACCGAAACAGTTTCTCCTAATTGCTGAAGCAGACACCCAAATAGAATCCTGGATACAAGGGTCCCATATGGAAATTGCCTCACTCTAGCTACAGGATCAGTCAAAGTGGGTTTCTCAGAGCACTATTTCCATGGGATGTCAATAGGTATTTTTGAAAATAGGGTTGCAGTGAAAATAAATTTGAGATATGCATAGTAAACAGAGAGTCAGTTTCCTTTCCGCAGGATTTCTTGGCATCTTGCATACTAATGGCCTATTATTGTCAGTCATTCTACACACACTGAGCGTCTACTTTGCACCAAGCATGTGGAAACAGGTGAGATTCCACATGGTGTCCACGCCTGCAAGCAGTTCGCAGCCGAGCCGTCCAACAGCTCCAGTTCTCAAAGCCTGGTCTGGACCAATAGCAGCAATGCTGACTGAAAGTGAGTTAGAAATGCAGACGGTCTGGCCCTACCTCGAGACCTACTGAATCAGAATCTGCATTTTAACAGGTCCCCAGGTGATCCACGTACACTGAAGTATGAGGAGCCTGGAATAACACATTGCAAGGGGAGAAAAAGAAGGTAAGGAGAAGGGCTGCTCTGGGGAGCTGAAGACCTTTCGCCGTGGCGCCCAGCTAAGACAGTGAGCAGCAGATCTGGGGAGAGACACACTGCCTCCCTCCAACATGGACTCAGACAGGCTCTGGCCAGGAGGACTGAGAATAACAAGCTCCATTTGGCATCAGTATTGGTTGAGTTAAAGTCCAACTTTGCAGAAACCTAAAATTAGGGTCTTAAACAAGATAAATGTTTATTCATCTCTTGCTTTTGAGAAGTCCAGCAATAAGAAATACTGAGATAGTATGGCATGCCACACGATCAAGAACCCATGTCCCTTCCATCTTCTAACTCTACAGTGTATTTCCAAAGTTGACTCATGATTCTATGTGACTGCTTGACCTTCAGCCATGACACCTACATTCCAGCAACCGAGAAGTAATAAAGGAGAGCAATCTTCCTACTTTAAAGGCACTTCTTTAAGGTTTATACACCATCTTTATTTGTATCCCATTGTGAGAACACATGTGAGATACACTCAGGGAACAACCTGGAGAGAATTTAAGAGGTATACTGACGAACCAGTAGAATTTAAATTATTACTGTTAATGTAACTTTCTTCGCACCTAGAGTGAGTTCAGTTCAGTTCAGTTGCTCAGTCGTGTCCGACTCTTTGTGACCCGATGAACCTGCAGTATGCCAGGCCTCCCTGTCAATCACCAACTCCCGGAGTCCACCTAAACCCATGTCCATTGTGTCAGTGATGCCATCCAACCATCTCATCCTCTGTCATACCCTTTTCCTCCTGCCCTCAATCTTTCTCAGCATCAGGGTCTTTTCAAACAAGTCAACTCTTCGCCTCAGGTAGCCAAAGTACTGGAGTTTCAGCTTCAACATCAGTCCCTCCAATGAACACCCAGGACTGATCTCCTTTAGGATGGACTGGTTGGATCTCCTTGCAGTCCAAAGGACTCTCAAGAGTCTTCTCCAACACCACAGTTCAAAAGCGTCAATTCTTCGGCGCTCAGCTTTCTTTATAGTCCAACTCTCATATCCATACATGACTACTGGAAAAACCATAGCCTTGACTAGACGGACCTTTGTTGGCAAAGTAATGTCTCTGCTTTTTATTTATTTATTTATTTTGTCTCTGCTTTTTAATATGCTGTCTAGGTTGGTCATAAGTTTCCTTCCAAGGAGCAAGTGTCTTTTAATTTCATGGCTGCAATCACCATCTGCAGTGATTTGGGAGCCCCAAAATATAAAGTCTGCCACTGTTTCCATTGTTTCCCCATCTATTTGCCATGAAGTGATGGGACTGGATGCCATCATCTTAGTTTTCTGAATGTTGAGCTTCAAGCCAACTTTTTCACTCTCCTCTTTCTCTTTCATCAAGAGGCTCTTTAGTTCTTCTTCACTTTCTGCCATAAGGGTGGTGTCATCTGCATATCTGAGGTTACTGATGTTTCTCCTGGCAATCTTGATTCCGGCTTGTGCTTCCTCCAGCCCAGCGTTTCTCATGATGTACTCTGCATATAAGTTAAATAAGCAGGTGACAATATACAGCCTTGACGTACTCCTTTTCCTATTTGGACAGTGAGTTAGGACCAGGGAATTAAGGAGACTGTTTCCAGGGGTTCATTCTCTACAGAAAATGCGACAGTTAGACACAGTTTTCTAACTTTAATGCTTTGGATGTTGGAAAGGGTCATCTCGTCAATGGTTTCTAAATAATGATAATAACATTAAGCTCATGGGGAGAATTTTCTGAATTAAAAGTTTTCATTTGACACATTTTTCTTAAAACTAGTGCTTGCAACTGTTTGTCTACTTGTGAGCAAAGGTTTTTTTCAACAAAAACAAGTGAACAAATGGCAAACAGAGTAATGAATATTAATGGGAAACAGAATAAAACTGCAAATTCAACAACTTTTCCACAAGCATATGGTTTTTATTACAGTTTTTGCACAGATAGAACACAGCCATGTTTCCTACAGGTAAGCTGTTTATGGTTCTCATTTGCATGATAAACTTAAATGTGTTGAGTTTTTCCAGGGAACTGCAAAGGGTACAATGATGTCTGGACACTCTACCTTGAATGGAGTTGAGGTCCACTGCTCTAGGCCAAGGCCAAGGCAAGCCCTGAAACCTTAGAGACTGAATCAAATCATTCCATCGTCCTCTGTGGCCCAAACCAGAAACCTGGGAGTGTGTCAGAATTGCCCTCTCCCTTACCCACATACCCCAGCAGTCATAAGACCTACTTATGCCCCCTCCTAATTCTTCCCTCTGTTCCCCCTGCACCCTAAGAGACAGGAGAGTAGATGGCAAAGGGTGTGCATTATGAAGCTCAACTGCCTGATGCAAATCTTGGCTTGATTTAGTAGCTGTGTGGCCAAGGGCAAGTCTCCTAACTGCTCTGGGCCTCAGTTTTCACATCCAGGAAGAGGGGATAATAACAGCAGTTATCGCTGAGGGCTGTGGAGGGTAAAGGAGTTCATGGACTCGAAACAACTGAACAGATGCCCAGCTCACAGGAGCCATGTGTCAGCAATTCTCAGCATCACCATGGCCATCAGCTTAGAAAAGGTCTCACGGAGGCCAGTCACCATCTCCTCAAGGCCAAGATCCAAACTACTAAATAGCAAGTGCCCAAAGCCCTGACCCCTTCGCTCACTCATTTAGGAAACTCCAGGGGGTTCTTATGAATCACAGAATTAAGTAGGAACTTTTAATCATCCCATTCAATTCCCTTTATGATATGGAGTTTGATAGATATTTAAGGAGGCAAGAAGAGAATAGAACCAAAAAATGCAGGAAAAGAAGATAAAGATGAGCTGGAGAATTCTAACATCAGCTCTGTTTCTTGGCTACTGTCTTAAATAAGTGGTCAAGCTGGCAAATAATCTGTTAACATGTGGTTTGTTCCACATCAATCATTTGATTAAATTGGCCATCTCAGGAGAATCTATTCCCAGTGCATTTCAAAACCTAGACTGTAAATGGGTTCATGTCAAAAGTGACTTCCCACTCTGAGACAGGCATTTGGGGATTTGTCTGTACCAGCTTGAAGCTGACTCCTTGAAGCTCTGTGTGTGTGTGTGTGTGTGTGTGTGTGTGTGTGTGGTGTTGTGAGGTATGTGTATATGTGCACGCACACAGGTATCTGAAAACAAATGAAGAAACACTAGATCTTGATGTGTCTGGATAGAGCCAAGCTATTGAAACGCTTTGTCCTCAATACACACATACATACTCAGTTCACACTCATTCATGCACACAGGTTCTCATGCAAAAGCAGTGGCCTATGTCCACACAGAGGGCCACCATCATAGGCACACCAACTCACTCACCAACACACACACATTCACAAGCACCCACATGTACACCAGGCCCTGAATGCCACATCTGCCCCACCTCCCGAGTGGCAGTAATGGATGTGCCGCGTCAGCAGCAGTCAGGGGTTCATTTCCAGACGTGACAATGCCACGTGTTGCTCTCGTGGCCAGTATGTGTCTATCTCACATCTTCTCATTCAGATTGCTGGAATTATGCTGCACCTTCCTGCCCATCTGTGACAACTCATTCCCAGAGCAGCCTCAGGATAAGTGAATCACCAGAGAGCTTGTCATCTTGCCAGTGAGTACCTTCCACCTCTACCCTCCCTCGCAGGATCTGAGTTGCATTCTTTTTTAGTTGAAAGGTGTCTTAGAGATCATCCCTTCTGACCTCCTCAATGTGAAGAGAGGAGACTGAGGCCCAGAGAAGGGTAGGATTTGCTCAAAGTCACCCAGCAAAGGCAGAGCTGAACTTGAACCCTAACTCTAGGGCCAGGGCTCATTCAATCTCATGGCCCCCAAGAGAATCCCTTCTCTCCCACTGGAGTCCTGATCCTACTGCTGGGCCCTCCTGGAAAAGTTGGGGGAAACAGCATAAGATAACAGCTATGAGTGGTCAAGAGTGCCCAGTGACCTGCTGACCACAGTCAAGAGGGACCAGAGGTACTGCTGTCCAGCCTGTGAGATGCCTCCTCCCATTGCTCTCATGTCCACATCCAGGTTCCTCACATGAGCCACTAGTCCTAGATCCCTGGAGCTCAGGGTGATGGACCCAAGAGAAGGAGCAGGCAGAGAGGCACGCAGGCTGGCAGACAGAGCTCCAGCACTTCCTTTCTCTGGAAAATAAAATATAGTTCAGTCCCTCCATTAACTGTCTGTTTTTGCTCCGTGTACCTGTTCTGCCCCCATCACGTCTGCCCGTTCTCCCTGCCTGGTGTCCAGATCCATGACAAGGGTACCAAGAGGAGTCAGAGCCGGGGCCTGGCAACCTGGGGAGGTGGTAACCGCTCCTCAATACCCACCACTGCGACCCAGCCTGGAAGGAGCAGCAAGAACTCGGTGGAGGACTCCTTTCCAGAGGAGGGCATACCCTGGCAAGGCTGGCAGGAGCCTATGAAGCGGGGAGGAAGGGCATTTTAGGAAGAGGGCAAAGGCCAGGAGGGGAGAGTGCCCTGCTGGATCGTGAGTGCGGCAGAAAGGCAGGAGGAGAGGAGTCAGAAGAAAAGCCCAAAGGCACCATGGAGGCAGGAGAAGGGCAACTTGGGGGAAGGGCAGCCTCGGTCCCAGGAGCACCCTGCTGGTCCTCAGGGCCGAACTTGACCCTAAGTCAGCCTCATCACAAGGCTGCCAGGAATAGTGTAAGAAAGAAAACAAAGCCAGCCCTCTCTTAGCACCAAAGGGGAAACTGAGACCCAGAGAGAGGCTGAGAGTCACCCAAGGTCATGTTGCTGGCAGAAGCAGTGTGAACACCAGAACCCTAGCCCCCTAACTCATGATCTGATTATCAAATCAAATCATTCCTCGCTGCTTGCAAGTTCTACCCATCCCAAATTGGGGTATCAAGATGTTCCTGTGCAGAATGGTAAGAGCCCAGGGTCGGGGAGGGTGGGAGCTGTTGCTTGCAGGAAACAGCCCATCGATAGCAGAGATGGGAGCCCGGCAGAGATGTGTGGCTGAACAGGCGCTGGTTCCCACGAGGCCTGCCCTTCCAGGCAGCGCATGTCTCAAATGCCCAGGCCTGTGGCCCAGGAGGAACGCAACACCCGGGGCAATTCCAGGAGGATGTCCCTCTGGTCTGTCCCCCTTTGCATAGTGAGAGGGGGTGGGGAAGGCCCCACAGCCCCACGGCCCCTCCAACTCTGAGGCCAGTGAGGCCCTCAGCCTGCTGAAACCTCTGGAGACTGACTGAGCCAGCATCTTCAGGTCCCATCTGTCACTATGCGTACTTGATCAGAAGAGTTACCTCGGGAGAGAAGAAGCAATTATATTTAGCATTTTCTGCCCCATATGTGATTCAGTTGAGAAAAGAATGTCACCTTCCCTGTAAAAATCAATTGTAATAAGGGACATACTTCTATACTCAACGAAATTCTCAGCCTCGGGATACACATGCATTAATTAATCATGCTGCCATTTCATGTTTTCTGTCACCCTCAACCCCAATTCAATGGGAAAACATAGGGTCGAAGAATCCCATGGCAGGAGGGACAGGAGATATCCCTCCGGGAGGGGTACTCTGTTAAGACTGCCCTCTAACCTCCAGGGACAGTACCAGCCCCAGCACAAAAGCAGGGAAGGGAGCAGGTTACCCAGAAGACAGGCAGAAAGGACCTTGCCAAGGTCCAAGCAAAGCCCTTGGCTGCCCATCTTACCACAGGCAGGCACTGGGCCCTGTGTGACTCAGTTTCCCCATCTGCATAGTAATGCGGGAGTTGGCCCTTCCAGCTAGTGTGCTCTTTAACTCTGGAGTCTGGACCTGGTTGGCAACTGCCTGCAGACCAAATCAAACCGATAGCTGTGTCTGCGTGGCCTTGAATTAAGAACTGTTTTGACATTTTTAAAGAGCTATGAAGAAAGAAAGAAGATCACAAGGATGGCTACGTGACAGAAACTGTATGTGGCAGTGTACGTGCATGTGTGCTCAGTCATGTCCGACTCTCCGTGACCCCGTGGACTGAAGCCCGCCAGACTCCTCTGTCCACGGGATTTCCCAGGCTAGAGTACTGGAGTGGTTTGTCATTTCCTCCTCCAGGGGATCTTCCGGACCCAGGGATCCAACCCGCGTCTCCTGTGGCTCCTGCATTGGCAGGCAGATTCTTTATCACTGTGCCACCTGGGAAGCCTGTATATGGCCTGAAAGACCTTAAATAAACTATCTAGGGACTTCTCTGATGGTCCACTGGCTAAAGCTCTGCGCTTCCAATGCAGGGGGCCTGGGTTCATTCCCTGGTAAGGGAAATAGATCCCAGGTGCTGCCACTAAAGGTTTGCATGCCACAACTACTATTAAAAGATCCCACATGTCCCAACTAAGACCAGGCACAGCCAAATAAATAAAATTATTTTAAAAACTATCTAGCTCTTTACAGAAAGTTGCTGATTTCTGCTTTAATGTTGGATCTATGTTCCTCCCCCATTAGAGCTCATAGAGCTCTCTGGAATTCTGTAGGATAAGCAGGATTTCTCACAGCTGTGTAATTGATGTTTAATTCTCTCTCCTCCACTGCCTTATGGCTCCAAGGCACCCTAGATCCTAGCATGTAGCAGATCTTCAGTCTAAATGAATGAAGTGTATGTCTCTTGCATCCTTATAACCTATGTGCACACCACTCAAGCTGAACAATTACTTCTGCATAACGGAGACCATAACTGTAGGCTTATTTTATCCAATTAGCCATCATTGAGGGCTTTACTAGGATTCCATGCTAGGCTAGTGCTCAGGGCTGGGTCTGTCCACCAGGAGCTCATAGTCCAATAAGAAAGATCAGACAAGTAACTATAATACAAGCTGGACCATGCTTAAAGGTAGAAAAAGGCAGAAGAAGTGAAATGCACACACAAAAGAAAGGAGCAATTAAATCTGAACAGAATTAACATGTCACTAGATAAACGGGCCAAACTAGGTAAAGATATTTTACAAAAGGGAATATACGCTAATAAAACAAATACATGGGAAAATCTTCAGCCTCACTAGTAGCCAGAAAAATGCTAATAAAAATTACAGAGATATCTTTTTATGATTATTAAAATAGTAAAAAATCTATTTCTAGTCATAATGCCCAATGTTCTCAGTGGTTCAAAGAAATGGCTCTCTCACACAATGGGAGTGAAATTGAATAACTCTTTGAAATCCCATTGGTAATAATATCATATATAAAAATGTATGAACTTTATGATCCGGTCATCTCACTTCTAAGAATTGGACCAAAGAAAATAATTCAAAATAAGGAAAAGTGTATATGCTAATACATGCAATGACTACTGTAGCAGTTATCTGGAGAAAATATAAAAATCTCACCATGGGATTCTCTTACCAGGATCCCTTTTCTACACCAGCCACCTGGTTGTTCAAGTATGACCCACCTTGGTAAAATGTGTCCCTAGCTATACAAGCGGAGTCTGCCGCGGAGAAAGAAGGACCGGTCTCAAAGAGCTGGCTGGATTATCACAGGTAAAGCTTGGGCCTGGTGTGTGGATGTTTTCTGCCATGTGGAGGAAAATCAGAGAGAGCAGATCAGCTGGGGAAGGAAGAAAGACGAAGTTGACACAGACGTAGGACAATACCTCATGGTATTTGCAACCCTCTTCTGGGGGTCCCCAACGTCCAGCCAGAAGCCCACCCTTGGCTATAGTGAGATCCCAGTATCCTCTGCATGGAGATCCCCTTTCTGTTGAAGCTCATTTAGACTGAGTTTCTGTCACTTAGAGCCAAAAGTTTACTAACACACAATGGAATGATGCACAACTACTAGAAACTGTGATGAAGACTATAGAAACAAAGGGGAGAAAAGTTTTTGACCTAATAAGGATAAAAAAGAAATCAGTTACGATGTTACAAGTGTGCTACCTATTCAAAACACACAAACAGGAAAACAAGGAATACACAAAAGTGGTAAAAACTGCGCCAGGGGTAGGACATTAAATGATTATTTTCTCCATTATCGTAATGCTGCCTTGCTTTTCTTAATGTCAAGAACAATTCTGAGTGAGGAGGTGACTCACAAACCAAACAACTGTGACAATGAGTGAAACAGGGCTTGTTGCCCAGAGGGCTGATACCAGGCCATGGAACCCAAAGGAAGGATATTTTTATTACCTCCACTGGAGCGATCAGAGAAAAAGCCATGAAGGACACAGCATTTGAAATGGGCTTTCGGCACTGAGAGAACAAGGAGCAAGGTATCCAGGCAAAGGGGGAAACTGAGATGAAAAGAAATAGAAATAAAAGCTTGGAGGTGGAAGGGCACCATGTATGGGGAAAGATGAGCCATTCCTTTTGGCAAGGGCGGAAAGACTGAGCAAAGATCAGTAGGAAATCAGGTTATATTGCAGAAGTTTTAAACTGACGACCTTTGGGCCACATTGGCCTTGTTTTTTATCGGTGAACACAGTGATCACACATCTCTAAATTAGTTGCTATGCCTTTCATCTCTAACCCCACTCCTTTAAATCCTGCATTGTAATGCCGGACCTGGGACTCTTGTTTTTGCCGGGCTTGGCCAGTTGGAACCTTCTTAGCTTCTGCCAACAGGGGGCGCTAGAGGGCGACCACAAGGTTAAAGAGAACCGGAAGCACGGGGCGGGGCAGGAGCACGTGCTGACTTCGCCTTAGCCAATAGGGTTAGCTGTCCGCGTGCTATATATACCCAGGAGTCCACTCCAGGGTGTGTCTTTGAGAAACTCTTCCAGGTGCCCTGAGAGACATGTCCAAGAATGGTCATAGCAGCATTATTTATGATAGCAAACTACTAGACCTAAACTAAATACCCAACAGTAAAAGGATAGATCAATACTACGCAGCATTCCATAAAACAGAATATTATACAGTGGGGAAAATGAGTTAACTATAGCTACCTGCATCAATATAGATGGATTTTAGAAAAAACACTGAGTTTAGAAAAGAATTCATAGAAGGTAATGCAGATTATAGAGGTTCCCTGGTGGCTTAGTAGCAAAGGATCTACTTGCCGATGCAGGAGAGCTAGGTTCCGTCCTGGGTCGGGAAGATCCCCTGGAGAAGGAAGTGGCAGCCCACTCCAGTGTTCTTGCCTGGGAAATCCCATGGTCAGAGGAGCCTGGCAGGCCATAGTCCACGGGGTCGCAAAGGAGTCAGACATGACTTAGCAACTAAACAACAATATAGATTATAATACTACTTTTATGAAGTTCAAATGCCAGCAAAAGTAAATAACATGGCTTTGGAATCTATACATGTGCGCTAAAACTACTACAAAATAGGAAGGAAACGATGAACACCAAAATCTGGGTCATGGTCCCCCCTGGGGGTAACAAGGAGCTAAGATAGGGAAGATGCATCCAGACACATGCAAGAATGCCAAGAAGATTCTGATTTCAAATGCAGGTAGTGGGTCACAGGTGCTAATCTTACTATCAAGCTTCGCCATGAACATATACATCACAAATATTGGTTTCTTATATATAATTACATGATAAACATCTTGAAAAATTTAATCACACACTAGCTTATGACCAACAAACAGTGTCCTCAGGCAGTCTCTGTGGGCTCTGCTCACAAACATGTCTGTGGCTGAGGGCCAGGAGTGGATAGAAAGATGGTGGGCTGGACCTTGGCCAGCACCATGTCCAGGCATCCTATCTGTTTGCTGCATTGTCAGGCATGGCCACTCCTGAGGGAGACCTCTGGCCCAGAGGCCAGGGGCCCTGGCTTTCCAGCTCTGCCTCTAATTACTGGGTGACTTTGGTCACCCCCCAGCCTCAGTTTCTCCATTTGTTCAAACATGGTGAGAGCAGGTCCTTGCTCAGAGCCTTTGTTCTTCATGCTGGTGACTGTCCTGGCACCTTGATGCCAAGCTCCACTGAGAGTCCTGCCAGAAGGATCTGGGGGACTTTGGGCAAGTTACTTGACTTCTCTCTGCCTAGTTTCCGCAAATGTTAAGTGAAGATGGAACTAGTATCTGTCTCATAGGATTTTGGGGAGGTTTGAAGGAAATGATACTTGTATATAGCACGGAATCTAGAAAGAGAGAGTCCCTCAGATGACAGCCAGGGTGAGGACGGCCACACAGTCAGGTAACCACAGCCATGCCTCAGAGAGTGACTTCCCAAGGGCCACAGTCCAGAAAGTGACACCTGGCCAGGCTATTTCCAGCTTTAGCACTACTCATCGCTGGAAGTGGTCACAACACTCTTGCCTTCTCTTTGTTACCTCCTTGGCTTGGCATCCAGTTCCCTTCAAAGCCAACTCCCAACCTCCTGCCCTGACTTCTCCCTCATGTCACCCTGTAACGTGGCTCATGCTCTGGATACTCCCTCTGGCTCCCACCCTACTACTCCTGTCCCCTATCTGGGACATCACTTCCCCAACTCTGTCCCTTCTGGGGCCAAAATTCTCTTCCATTGAGGTTCAGCAGAATGGGCCCTCCTCCAGGAAGCCTTCTCTGATTTTAGCAGCTAGGGATATAACCATGCCCTTGCCCCATGCCTCTCCACCCCTCACCCCCACTCCAGCTCTTGGTCCTCGTCTCAGGATCACAAACTGTGCCCCAGGGCTTCACAGCTGTTTGCATCTGCCCCAGCCAACGGAGAGGCCCTGGAGAGCGCAGCTGCGCCTGACAGCGTCTGACTCTAGTTTGCTGCACCGGCATGGATCTCCAGTCCGCTTCAAAGGGAAGGTGCTAGCCCACTCACCTCCCGCATGGATAACAGGCCTGAGGTTTGCTCCATGGCTCATGGGGTCAGGGACTGTGTCCTGCTTTCTATAATGAAGCCCATTTGCCTACACATGTCCGTGGTCAACAAGAATCCCTCCACCTCCCTCGGATGGTACAGGAAGCCCCCAGATTTACTAGTCCTGGTCTTGGGGCTGCTGCCCCTCATGGTCATGGCTGCCTGTGTTTTTGCTCAGGCCTGTGAGGCCATCCACAGTCAGGTCACTCTGCTGGTCATCCTACTCCCCTCTGCCCCAAGAAAACCCTTCAGGGTGGAGAGACAGTCTATGCTGAGGCTCCTGGGGTTCCTGACATCTCCACCCCAGGCCATATCCCTAGGAGCCATGTTGTGGTGAGATTCAGGCTTCTTCATGCTATGAGGAACCCACCACACCACCACCCTTCCCAGGGTAGAGAATGGAGGAAGGGAAACTGGCAGACAGTGTAACCTAACTCCCAGCGCACAAAACCTCACACCTTGTCCTCAGATGCCCCAGGGTAACCAACCCCATTCAAGGAGATCCTCAGTTAGCCTCTGGAGAAGGCAATGGCAACCCACTCCAGTACCCTTGCTTGGAAAATCCCATGGACGGAGGAGCCTGGTAGGCTGCAGTCCATGGTGTCGCTGAGAGTCGGACACGACTGAGCGACTTCACTTTCACTTTTCACTTTCATGCACTGGAGAAGGAAATGGCAACGCGCTCCAGTGTTCTTGCCTGGAGAATCCCAGGGACGGGGGAGCCCGGTGGGCTGCCATCTATTGGGTCGCACAGAGTCAGACACAACTGAGGTGACTTAGCAGCAGCAGCAGCAATTAACCTCCAGGAAGCCAATTCTCCACTCTGGCCAGAGAACATCAGGAAACCTGCTTCCTTCCCCAACGAATGATTAAAGAAAGAAAAGGCCCAGACCTTTGGAAAAACAGACCATTTCCTCCCTGGGTAGAGAAATGCAGTTATGGTAGAGCCTGGGGAGAAAAATACTTTCATTCCTTCTGCAAATCCCACAGGAGTCAACAAAACAAGACACCAATTAATTTCTCAATAATTCCATTGTTGCATATCCAGTGGTAGCCAAAATCCAATCCAGCCCACTTTAAAGAAATAATTCTTATCTCCCCTATCCCATAAAATCCAAACTAAAAGGAGAGAAAGCTGCACACAGCAGGTAGGTAACAATCTTCAGAGTGGCAGAAAAAAAGTCTGTCTCGTCCATGAGAAAATTGTTGAGATGCAGCCTGGTACCCTCTGAGCTCTGCAGTTGGCTGAGGAATGAGCCCAGAGATATCCAGACCCTCATCCTAGAATCTGGGAATGTCACCTGATATGGTACAGGGGCTTCACAGATGTGATTAAGTTAAGGATGTTGAGTTGAGAAGATTATCCAGGTGGGCCCTAAATGTGATCATAAGGAAGCTCCTGAGAGGGAAGCAGAGGAAGATTTGATGTTTGACCAGGAAAAGGCAACGTGACCTTGGAGGCAGAGTTTGGAGTGATGCAGCCACAGGCCAAGGAATGCTCACAGCAACCAGCAGCTGGAAGAGGCAGGGACACGGAGCATCCCCTGGAGCATCCCGAGAGGATGGGAGTTAGTCTGATAAGATGCAAGTTAGATTCCCAACTCTAGGACTCTAAGAGCATAAATTTCTGTTTCTTAAGCTACTAAATCTGAGGCAATTTGTCAGCGCAGCCACAGGAAACTAAGACAAGCCCTGATTGCCAGAAACCTGACCTCAGTGACAGCAATCTTCTTAGCCTCAGAGGTTTGGGTAATTAGTTTTGTCCTGACTTCTCTATGGGGCTTCCCAAGTGGCGCGAGTAGTAAAGAACCCACCTGCCAATGTAAGAGACGCAAGTTCAATCCCTGGGTTGGGAAGATCCCCTGGAGCAGGGCATGGCAACCCACTCCAGTATTCTTGCCTGGAGAATTCCATGGAAAGAGGAGCCTGGCAGGCTACAGTCCAGTCTATAGGGTCGTATAGAGTCGGATACAATGAGAACAACTTAGCATGCCTGTGTGACTTATCTAAAGGGGATAAAGAATTTGTGTCTAGGAAGAAGGGAAGTGGAATTGAATAGGTAAACTGAGGCCAGATCACCAAAGACCTTAAATGACAATCTAAGGACTATGGTCCTTTCCCTGAGGATTCTGAGGAGCCATAGGTTTAAAATAGGGAAATGATATAAGTAGATTTTTCAGAATACACCTCAGTTCAGTAGAGAAGGAAATGGGAAGTACAAAACCATATGCCAGGATACAGGGAAGAGGTGGTTATACAGTAACACCCGAAGAGATGAGGATGAATGGATCCTGGAAGAGCAGTCAGGTGGAGAGATGATCACGAAGGCCTTAAATCTGGCAGAGAACATGAAGAGAAGGGACACAGAAGGAGAGCAGGTAATTTTCAAAAAGGACAGTCCAGGTTCCGTCTTGTTCAGATGACATATATAGGAAAAAGAAGCCATTTGATCACTCCTCCCTGGATATGTTTTTAAATGGCAAAAGCCAACCAAAATACTTCACTTGAAAAGAGAAACTCTTTTAAATTCCTGGAAGACCAGCAAGATTCTGGCTGGTCCAATGATCAGTGAAAGCCAGCTTGCACACTCCCTTTGGAGCCAAATTTTGAAGAGCATCCAGCTGCATTTCACATGGGCCTTCAGGGATCAATCCAAGCATGTAGACATGGGGTTTTTACAAGGGAAGTGACCTGCAAAAGAGGACGATCCTCCAGGCTGGGAGGTAGGAGCCCACGGGTCCAGTCACGGCTCTGCCACTGGCTATGCGCTGCTGCTGCTGCCGCCAATCCTGGTCACCCAGCTGCGCCCCCTGTGCAGCCCTTGGACTGCAGCCCGCCCAGCTGCTCCGTCCGTGGGCTTCTCCAGGCAAGGGGACTGGAGTGGGCTGCCACGTCCTCCTCCAGGGGAGCTTCCCGACCCAGGGATCAAACCCGGGTCTCCTGCACTGCCCGCAGATTCTTTACTGCCGAGCCACCGGGGCCAGTCCTTGCCCCTCTCTGGGCCTGTCTCCCCCTGCATCAGCAGTGTTCAAGCCGGGCAGCAGAGTCGTGAAGAGACGCCCAGGGAGCACACAGTCCTGGTAACTGTAGGGAGGAGGCGGAGTCCCTCTCCTGCCCTGAGAGGTGCTGGCCGCTCATGGTCTTCCTTTGGCTGGTATTTACTGACTACTCGCTCTCTGCCAAGCACTGTTCTAACGCACTGCTTCTGCACCTGTTTGGCAGAGGAGGACACTGAGACCAGAGAGATGAAATGCCTCGTTCGAGGCTGAGAGCCGAGAGAGGACAGAAGCGGGATGTGAACACACACAGGCTGGTTCCGGGGCTTATGGTTTCAGAGGCTTGCTTCATGCGCCAGGCCATGTGCTCAGAGTCCTGGGTTGTCCCCCTCACTCCCCCGCCCATCGTTCACTTAGGTCTTCGTAGGTACGCGGGGAGTGCCTCGAGGGTCAGGAGTCGGGTTTACCTCGGTCCCCCTACAGGACAGCCTGACCATGGACTTGGCTCTTGTTGACAGTAAGAGGCTATCAAATGAAGGTTTAAATGGAGTCAGACAGAAGTAGGTTCTCTGACTACTCACCGGGCACCGCCTCCGTACCAGACCTTGTACAGACACTGTGGATGCAGAGAGGAATCCAACAGGCCCCTGACCTCTGGAAGCCCAGCCTGGCCAAGCAGACAGATCTGGAAGCTGATAACAGAAACCCTGGGTGCTTTGTCCAGTGTCACCCAGACAAACCCCTCTACACGGGGAAATAAAATGAAATCATGTAAAACCTGCCTGTCCCCTCGACAGTTACCACCCCACCCCCAGACTGGGAGCCTGACTCCGCCACAGGGGGCCTTCCTTCCCTTGTCAGCCAGACACGACTGAGCAGCCCCAGGGCCCTGCAGGGCACGGACGAGGTGGATCAGACACAGTCTCTGTCCTTGGGGATCTCACAGGCCAGTGGGCACCCGTGAGCTGCAGGCCCATCCCTTCCCCACCAACACCCAAGACTCAGACACTGGCAAAGCATCTCTAGGCGCCAGCTGGGGGAGACAGACTTGTGAGCCACAACTGCTAAACACACATTGAACCAAACCTCAATCTCACAGGTACAGAAATTGTGTGCCAGAGTAGGGAGGGGCTTGCCCATAGTCACACAGAGTCAGCGGCAGAACCAGGACAGGAAACCAAGTGCTCTCTCCCTCTTCACATCCCACCCCTCTCCCCAGTTTCGAAGGCAGAAATCTTGAAGATTTAATACCTGATCCCTCAGGGTTCCTGAGATTTGGGGAGCAACAGACAAAAGAGCTCCAGGCTCCCGTTCCTGACACCCACCCCACCCCCAGGCCCGCTGGACAGTAGCCACAGCCCTGGTGTAGCAGCTACTTTTACACCCAGCCTAAACCAGGGCCTGCCTGGGGACCTGGCCACTGACCTTCACGCCTGTTCCCACAGCCCCAGGGCCTTGTCACCTGCTCGGGCATTTCCATCCGGGAACGAATCTTGGGGGAAGGGGAGGAAGAGATTGGGACTCCCACTTGCTGCGTACCTACTAGGTTTGGGGCTAGTGCTAAGACCTTCCTGCCTGTTATCTCCATTCATCCTCACGACTTTCGTCTGGGGTGGGTAGGATGACTCCATTTTTCAGATAAGGAGACTTAAACTCAAAGAGGGGCTACAGGGGTCACCGCTGGCCAATCACCAAGCTCTGCAAGCCAGAAGGGTGTGACTTGGCTGCGGGACTCTATTTGTGAACACCGTTTCCCGTAGCTTCATTCCATTAGCCACAGCTGGGCTTCCTTCTACAAGTGCAAGACTCCAGGTTCACAAAACATGTTCTCATCAGGCATCTCTCTGAGCTCGAAAGTCCTGATAAAGAGGAGGAGGGTAGTCAGCCTCACGTTTCATAGACAAGGAAGCTGGGGCTCAAGAAGCAGTAGGTGGTTGAGCAGGACCCAGATCTCCCTGGCCAGAGTTCTCTGAGAACCCTAGATCCAATTCCTGGTTAGTTTTTGCCAGGAATTATTTTGGGGTTCATTGTGACCCTGGGTTGAGATGGCAGGAAAGGAGGAAGCTGCCAATAGCTTTCTGCCACAGAGGGGAGGCAGTGTGAGCATCAGGCAGGGCTCAGGATGGGTCAGGGCTTCCAGGTAGACACATGCGATCTGCGTCTCTCAGCTATGGACTCACGCTGTTGTTCAGACCCAGTCATTCAGACCACGGCTGTCCCAGATGGAACGAGCATCACCACCCAACAGGCCCCATTCTCGGTCTTCTTTGTAGTGCACGTGGATGTGATGATGGGTTGCAGAGAGCTGGGCATGAGCCAACAGTGGGAGGGCCTTGCCGTGTGTTGAGGCATCAAAAGGAGCTCTCAGAGGCAGTATGTGTGGTTGACAGGAGCACGGGCTCTGGAGGCAAATGGACTGTAACCTCAGGTAAGGGGCTTAACACCCTTGAACCTCAGTCTTCCCATCTGTAAGATGGGGATGCTGACAGGCGCCACCTCCAGAAGGCCGTGAGGACTGAGTGAGTTAATGCCCATAAAGCACTGACCATGGTACCTAGTGAGCAGGGAGAACTCGGGGGACAAGCGCGGCTGGCAGAAATAACAGCAGCATGAGTGGCGTCAGTCGTGGTGTCCCTGGAATGGACAGAAGCCACAGGTTTCAGACTGGGTCTGCAGGACCTTGGGGCTCTGAGGAGCTACCCCAGATCTCAGGGGTCACTAGACAGGGTGCAACCAGGCAGGGCTGTTCCTAGAAGGCAGGGCTGTTCCTAGAAGGGAGCAGAGCCTGGGGCAATGCAACTAATGCAGAAGCTACCTTGTCAAGCATGTAAATAATGAATATAATAAAAAGCAGGTGCTTAATGGTGTTAAGCTTAGTACAGTACAGTCAGCTGTGGCCCCCCCACGGGACCCTGTCTCTCCCCTACTAGGGCTGAAGCCCCTGGGGCCAGACATGCAGGGAGGGTGAGGATTGTCTGATGGTTCCCACCACTGGAAATGGACTCTGAGTACAGTCAGAGGTGGCATCTGAGATTTATGCACCAGGATGTTTATCATTGTGTTATTTATAATATTGAAAAATTGGAAATGACCTAGAAACAGGTTAATAAATTATACCACAACATTTCTATGGAATATAATGCAGCTACCTAAATTAATCTCTTTGGAGACTGTTAAACGGTAAGTTAGAATCAAGGCAAAATGCAAATCTCTTAAAGCTGAGATTTTTAAATACAATTTTTAAAAATACATGTATACCAGAAAAATGCTTGTTGGAAATATATAATAATGTTAAGAATTGTTATTTCTGGGAATATTTGAAGGGGCTGGTTAACAGGTGATTTTTTTGTTTTTCTTCTACATATTTCTCTGTATTTTTCAAATTTTCTACAATAAACTTTAGAATTAGAAAAGGAAAAAAATTAAGATTCCCTGACCAAGGCCAGGTCCCCTTCAGAGGGCCAAGTCTCATTCATCCTTTGATTTCATGAATATTCCTGCAGCATTTTGTTTCAGGCCTTTATGTCTCCAAATGTTGAAAACGTCTCAGCTTAAAGGCACACAGATTTCATTTTAAATCAATTTCATGAGTCAGTCACCGTATATTAATAAGCTGTCTCTTAATTGCTCAACCAACCATTAGAGATTCTGAAAATGTTGTAATACATATTTTGCACTTAGGAAACCAATTTAAATGTTCAAGCTTTAAAGTCCCAAATGACACTATTTGTGCCCTTTGCACATTGCACACTGCTCTTTGCCTTCTAAAAAGGAATCATGCCAGCTCCTTCCCCTATACAGACTGAAGGTCCTTTTTTCTTCCACCTGATCTTATAACTGGTACCAACAGTCCCTGGTGTACTGTGTGATTTTAAACCGGTCACCTGACCTCTCTGGACTTCAGCATCCTTTTCCAGCTTGAGATTCTTAGGTTCTCTCAATTTCTTGGCAGTAGGCAGCGTCCAGTGTCAAAATGAAGTTTCAGCATCCAGAAATTCCAGGAGTTCAGCATCGCCCGACCATATCCTTACAAGATACCCCACAAATTCTGGGCTGTTGATTTTCACATTCAGTCTTCCAGACAATTCAGAGACAAAGTGGCATCCGTCAGGGTGATGCTAAGATAAAATCAGCACCCTAAATGGAAAATCATTCTGATCTTAATCTTTATGGGCTCCTAGTGCCTCATTAAATGTCCAAGGCCCGAAGGCTCTGAATCACAGCTCCTCTTCCCTCACAGCCCTTCAGGAGGACTTCTGATTACCCCATAAATTATATGGTGTCAGAGGGTATCTGCAGGCCCTTCATCTTGCAATCCAGCCGCCAACGTTTTTATGGGATATGGATCCTGCCTGGCTCCCACTCTCCTCCATCCCCATGGTTACCAGGGAGGGCCTAGCGGAACGTCTTCCTTGGAGCACTAGCTCACTCTCCACTGATGTTTTTCCCCTCCCGGGAATGCATTAAATCCTCCAGAATGGAGAGTTCTTTCTACCAGAAGCCTTTGTTCTCAGCTCTTCTGCCAAAATGAAGTCTAAGTGGCCTGTGGATCCTGCTGCCTCATGAAACTGAATGACTTTCCATATACTCTTGCCCCTCAAAGGGGCTAGCCCGGTAGCCAGAACCAATATTAGGACCCTAGTCTCAGGCCAGACCCCCAAAGAGCAGCCACAGTGACTAGCCAGCCAAGCATCATAATGATGGAGCCATAAAAATATCATGTCAGGGAAGCCATAAAAACATCAAGTGTATAGAAGGTCAAAATCCTCTCAGCTGACACCGTGGGCTCAGAATCTCTCTGTCTCAGCTCCAAGGGGCTTGCCTTTGATTCCCAGACCTGGAATGCCTCCATCTCACCCCTCTGGCCACTTAGGTCCATTGCCTACTGTGCTTACTTGAGTTTTCCCAGATGTTGCCCACGAGACAAGAATTTGGGCATAAATACATATTTGGGAGATGAACCCCGGAAGCACCTTTTGAAGGCAGGGAAGGAAAGGCAGCCAATAAGTGCTCATAGTCCAATGTCAGCTCCCAGGGGCGCTCTGGGGATCAGAGTTCTCTACTAGAGAGAACTCTTGTCATTGGTTGGAAGCTGCTGGTGAGGAAGTTTAGTTCTCTGGCACTTCTGACCTCCCATGGGCTCTGGCCAGCAGGATGAGCCCCTGGGAAAAGAGATGCAGACGCTGACACTGGAAACCGGATATTCATCGCAATGGGAAGGGTGAAGGGATCATGTGCTACAGCTACTTAGGCACTTGGCAAGCACTCACCTCCCCTGGGAAGCTGTCTGGCTACCATGTCCTGTGCAGAGTTAGGCCAGCTTGATCCCTTTTGTAAACTTGCCTCCATGTGAGGGAGCAGGGAATGTGTGGACACTGGGCCCCAGGGAGAAAAGGGAGCGCCTTAATAGCCAGTCACTATGGACATGAGTTTGAGCAGACTCCAGGAGATAGTGAAGGACAGGGAAGCCTGACGTGCTGCGATTCATGGGGTCGCAAGGAGCTGGACGCGACAACAAAGAAGACAGTATCCATCTGCCGCCATCACCAGGTCTGATGGCCTTTCTTCGTCCTGATATCCTTCCATTCCCAAGGCTGACGTGATACACTTGCCGTCTCAAGAAGATTTGGGGTGACTTCCCTGGTGGTTCAGTGGTTAAGAATCCACGTGCCAATGCAGGGGGCATGGGTTCAATCCCTGCTCCTGGAAGATTCCACATGCTGCAGGTCAACGAAGCCTGCGCATCGTGGAGCCCGTGCTCGGCCACAAGAGGAGCCACCACAATGAGAAGCCCGCACGCCACACCTGAGAACAGCCTCTGCTTGCCACAACTAGAAAAAGCCCTCACACAGAAATGAAGACTCAGCGCAGTCAAAAAATAAATTAAATTAATTAATTTAGTAAAATAAAAAAGGTTTAGGGAACCCAGAGCTGCACACTTGACGGGGAATCTCTGTTGGCTGCCTTCCCTTCTCCCTACTGCCTGCATTCACGTCTACCTCTGGGGAACCCAAACAAAGAGAGCAGTCAATGGGTAGAAATGCTGGGGGCACCTTTCTGAAGCAGTCTGCATAGCAGGACTGAATAGCATAAAAATGCCTGTCCTACCCAAACTAAAGTCTCTGGTTAATATAATCCAAACAAAAACACAATCCAGTCAAATCTAAGAACAGTTAGAACTTAGTTTTTGAAAGGCATGTGAAGTTAGTGTATCAGTTTCCTGTTGCAGCTATAACAAATTGCCACAAATATAGGGACTTAAAATAATACAAATTTATTCTCCTACAGTTCTGGAGGTTCGGAAGACTGAGGTGAAGCTTAAGGAATAAAATCAAGATGTTGGCAGGGCTTGTTTCTTCTGAGGGCTCCAAGAGGTAATCTGCTCCTTAGCTCCTCCAGTTTCTAGAGGCTGCCTACATTTCTTGGCTTGTGTCCCCATCATCTTCTCTCTCCACTACTCCTGTCTCCCTCTTATAAGAAGCCTTGTGATTACACTGGGTCCATTTGGATAATCCAAGATAATCTTCCCATAGCAAGATCATTAAATTCATCACATCTGCAAAATCCCTTTTGCTATGTAGGGTAACATTCACAGGTTGCAAAGATTAGGACACAGACATCTTTGAGAGGCTATTATTCAGTCTGCTATAGTTAGATTCAGTGGTGGCTCAGTGGTAAAGAAGCCACCTACAATGCAGGAACTGCAGATTCGATCCCTGGGTTGGGAAGATCCCCTGGAGAAGGAAAACAGCAACCCACTCCAGTATTCTTGCCTGGGAAATCCCATGGACAGAGGAGCCTGGTGGGCTATAGTCCATGAGGTCAAAAAAGAGCAGGACATAAAAAAAAAAGAGTAGGACATAACTTAGTGACTAAACAACAATAACACAGTTAGATTAGACAAATAAATGAATTGGAATTGCTAAGAAACTTTTGATGAAATAAAGGGGAATGAAATTAAACTTGCTCACTTGATAATTAAACTCTAAAACTCCAATTGTCAGGAGTATACTATGAGTAGAAGAAGCACCTGTAACACAGTAGCACAGAAATATATCCGAGTATATTTAAAGATTGGTTTAAGAGGAATATAGTAAATCAAATAAGGGGATAAAGAAGGAAGTGATTATTTAATATATAGTTCATTTGGTTAATTATATGAGGACAAATACTTTCCTTTCAACTTAAAAAAAGTTATAGGTATACTAAAAAGAGTTTAACATTTAGGTATTTCATCAATAAAGTAGTAGAAGGATATATAAGTAAAAATATTTGCTAGTTTTTTTAAAGAATTTCTAAATGTAAAAGGTTTAAAATTCATAAAATAATTAATGAACCTGACTACATTAAATTTTAAGTCTCTAAGTCAAATTTATTATTATATGAATGGCTAATAAGCTCAAGAAAAAGTGTTCAATAACCTAAGTCATTAGGGAAGTGAAACTTATTATTACTATAAGACCCCACTAACCCACTAAAGACTTACAACAGCAAATATTGGCAAGGATGTGGAGAAACTAGAACCTCAAGTATTGCTGGTGGGAATGTAAAATGGTATAATCACTTTGGAAAAATAGTTTGGCAGTTTCTAAAAAAGTTAAATATACACATTATATAATCCAGCAACTCCATTCTTCGATATTTATCCAGGAAAAATAAAAACACATGTCTGCAAACAGACATGTTTGCATGAAACAGAACTTTCATTGGAGCATTGTTCATAATAGCTAAATATTAGAAACAACCCAAATGTCCGTGGACAGGAGAATGAATAAACTCTGCTCCTACAAAGGAATACCACTAAGCGACAAAAGGGAGCAAAGTGTTATCAACAGTAGCAACATGGCTACATTTCAACTTGAGTGAAAAAAGCCAGACAGAAAAGTACACACTCCTTATTCCCTTTGCATGAAATGCTAGCACACGCAAGACTGATTGATATACGGTGATAGAACTCAGAGCAGTGGTTGCCCTTGGCAGGGCAGGCGGGGGCTGAGCGTTGACTGGGAAGGGTCACGGGGAAACCTCTGGAGTAATAGAAATATTCTGTACTTTGATAGAAATGTGGGTTACACGGGTATATGCGTTTGTCAAAACTCATCAAACATAACATACTCTGTGCATCTCAGCAGTAAAAAGTGAAAAAAAAATCAGAAGATAAACAAAAAATTAGAAGTAATGTTAGTTAAAAATGACAATCTCATAACTTTAATATATAAAGATTATTTGGAAATGAATAAAAATTAACATCCTAAAAGAAAAATAAAGTGAATATGAATAGTCTCTCTTTTGGAGAGACTACACACACACAGATATGAAAAGAAGTAATAAAATGGTATGGATATAGAAATATAATTTATATATATATATAATATATATATACCTAAATATGAAAGCTGATAAAAATATCTCTATATAAAAAGTAGTGATAAAAGAAATAAGAATTAAAATAACTCTAGATATTAAATTAATTGACAAAGATTGTTCAATAATGGTGAAACTATCAATAAATAACTGTCTGACCTGAAACTAACACAACATTATAAGTCAACTATAGTTCAGTATAAAATAAATTTTAAAAATATATATGTATAAATTAGTAAATAACTATCTGGATGAAGCTGGGGGAGGGCTGCAATAACTGATAACAGTAAAATAAGCCTCCCTTATTCCAGTCTTCTCTGCAGCACTGGCCTTGGGACACAGCCTCAACAAGCAGCAACGACGACCTGGTTGGAATTCTGAAACACAGGCATGGCTACCCGGCCCACCCAGAGTTCCACCGCGGAGCTCAGAGGTGATGAACAGAGTCCAGCATGTCCTCTATGCTGACCATGAATTTTTATCCTAACTGACAAATTCCTTCTCACCTCTCTCTCTGCAACCCACTCTGACTACCTAGAGTCCTAGCCATCCATTCAGTTCTCAGCCCACACTAGTCCAAGTCTTTTCAACCACTGCCTCCCCCATGTTCTCATGCAAGAGGTTAACTTGATAATCTGAGGAAATAAGGGTTTCCCTGATAACACATAATTTTATTTTCTTTGTACAAGGATGTGCTATCCGTCAAATGAAGAGAGGACAGACTGTTTGAAGAAGTGAAATTCATTCAATTAACAAACATAAAGAAAACATTAAACTTCATTGGTAATATAAAATACAAATGAAATTAAGACCCTATTTTTACCTATAAAATTAGCAAAAATTAATTTTTATTAACAAACCCAATCCAATAAGAGTATAATGAAATTGGGGGTACTATGTATTGCTTTGTCCCTTGAGAAAGCAATTTGACAATATGTATTGAAGCATAAAAATGTCCACATTATTGACCCAGCAATTCATCTTCTGAAATGGTACACTAAAGAAAAAAGTCTAGAAAATAAAAGAGAAAAAAGCTTTATATACAAAGATGTTCACAGTCATTTGGAAACAACATAAATAACTCATAAGAATATAGTTAAGTAAATTAGGACACATACAATGGAATATTCTGTAAGCCTTAAAGGAGTGTGACTCATTAGAAATGAAAAAGGCAATTCATTGAAAAATGATCAGCCACCCTTGTCATTAAATAAATGCAATTAAAGCAATAGAGATACACCATTTTTCATTTTTCAGACTGGTAAAGATTAAAAATTTTGTTAATGTCCTCTTGAGAAAATGGAAGCATGCTCATTTACTGTTCATGGGAGTATAAACATGTGTGTGTGTGTGTCTGTGTGTGTGTACACTATCCAAACACACAGAAAAGTACAGACAGGAATATAATAAACATCTGTATATCTCTGACTCAGCTTTTGAAATATTAACATCTCTAGGGCTTCCCTGTGTGGCTCAGTGGTGGAGCGTTCACCTGCCAATGCAGGAGACAGGGGTTCGATCCCTAATCCGGGAAGATCCCACGTGCTGCGGAGCAGCTAAGCCCCTGCGTCACAATAGTGAGCCTGTGCCTTAGAGCCAGGAAGCCACAACTCCTGAGCGTATATGACATGGCTACGGAAGCCCACACCCCTAGGGCCCGTGCTCAGCGACAAGAGAAGCCACCACAATGAAGAGCCCAGGCACCCCAACTGGGGAGGAGCCCCCGGAGCAACAGAGACCCAGCACAGAGAAAAATAAATCAATTAATTTTTTAAAAATCTATAGAATTTCTTTGAAGCGCAACTTGTCATTATCACTCTTTTTCATTCTTTAAATGTGTTCATTTTTTTTTGGCTGTGCTGGGTCCTCGTGGTTGCATGGGCTTTTCTCAGGCTCCAGCGAGCAGGGGCCACTCCCAAGCGGTGGGGCTCAGGCTTCTCACTGTGGTGAGCTGCCTTACTGCGGAGCATGGGCTCCAGGGCACACAGGGCTCGGTAGTTGCAGCACCTGGCTAAACAGTTACAGCTTCTGGGCCCCAGAGCACAGGCTCAGTAGCTGTGGGGCAGGGGCCCAGTTGTTTGAGGCATGTGGGACCCTCCCGGACTAGGGGTCGAACCGTGTCTCCCGTATTGGCGGCGGACTCTTTACCCTGAGCCACCAGGGAAGCCTTGTCACTCTTTTAAAAGTATATTCTTGTGTGTGCTCCAAAAATTCCATTTAATAATACATATTCTCTTTAAATGTATATGTTTTTATGCATGCGTGCTACGTGCCTGCTAAATCGCTTCAGTCGTGCCCGACTCTTTGTGACCCCGTGGACTGTTGCCCACCAGGCTCCTCTGTCCATGGGATTCTCCAGGCAAGAATACTGGAGTGGGTTGCCATGCCCTCCTCCAGGGTATCTTCCCAACCCAGGGGTTGAACCTGTGTCTCCTGGGGCAGGGGGGGGGTCTTTACCACTAGTGCATATACTCCAGTAATTCATTTCCTAGGAATTTAATGCACAAAATAGTTCTTTCAGTGTACAGATACCAGTAGTAAAAATATACACTGAAATATTATTTCTAATGGTGACAAATTGAACACAACAGTAAATTCATGTGGTGGAAAACTGATTGAACAGACCCTGCTCCACTCCACAATAGAACACCATCCTGCTTCTGGAACAAAATGAGTGATCTCATTTACCCAAAGACACATCATTGGGTAAAAAAAGCAAGGCACAGAGCAGAATGCACTGTAGGATCCCACGTGTTTATTTTAAAATATATGCACATATACACTTACATATGCATGAAAAGTTTTTGGAAGAATTCCTGAGAAAACTTTAAAAAGCAGTTACCTTGAGGAAGACAGCCTGAAGGAAAATGAAGAAGACTTTTATTCTATGTCTTTATTCCTTTCTTAATTATTGAAATTCTGTTCTATCATACACATTTATTTTTGTAATTAAAAAACTAATTTTAAAAGATAAGTATAAATATTGTAAGGCAAATAGGAAATTCATATGATATAATACTGTCACCAAAACAATTTTAAAAAATAAGATGAATAGTGCACTCTGAATGTAGCATGGCTGTGTGCAGGGGGTCTTTTGGAGACAAAGGTAATCCTGCTGCCTCTGTCCTTAGTTCCAGCCCTGCCCATCTCCAGCATCTCCTCCCTGTCCCCAAACTTTAACCCCTCCCTTAAGCACTAACACAAGATCAAGTGTCTCCTCATTTAGACAAAAACAAAACCAAAAACGCACCAACCTCTCTGGTTCCCTCACCCAGTTACTCCTTTCATAGCCCCAAGCTCTACCCCACCCCTCCCTAGCTTTTTTCCAAGCTGATCAGAGGCTTAATTGCTAAATCATGGACACTTTTCCACTGCTGATTTGCTGGAGCCATCTGCAGTGAATCCCATCATTGTTTCCTCCTTGAAATGTCTCCTCTTGGGGTTTGCGTTGATCTAGACCCTTACTGCCTGTCCTGGCTCCTGGAAGACTCTTAGGGGCCAGTCTTGTGTGTCTAATGTTGCCCTGAGCTTGATCAGGTTGAACCTTAGTTCTCCTCTCTCGTCTCTTCACAGTGTTCCAAGATGATCTCATCCACTCCTCTAGCTTCAGAATCACCACCTGTGCAATGAAGCTGCCCAGACATAGCCCATGGATGCCGTAGCATTCGTTGGCCCACATGCATCCCCAGCAACAACACCCCACGCCTGCTTTGGAGAATCCCTCTCTCCCATCCCACGTGATCAGAGTGGAAATACCAATCATAATATCACTCCTCCCTCTGTCCCAGTGCTCAGTACCCTTATTCATATCTAGTCCTGCCCAATCAAAGTTCTCCCAGGACTTTGCTGCTAGAAGAAATTAGCCTCTGTCCACTGGTGATACTAAAACCTGTCTGAGAGAGAGATGCTCCCTGCAGAATGGGGCCGAGCTGGCAGAACTGGGAATGTGGACAAAGTTCTAATAACATCATTGAATCCCTAAATGCATCCACATCTAACAGGGCCAACCACCCTTTGTACTTTCCATTTACATGAGCAAAAAAAAAAAAAAAAAAAGCCTTTTTGGCTTCATGTAGTTAAAGTTAGGATTATGTCTCTCACAAGTAGAAATACCCTGTTTAATACGCTTCCAAATCTATGCCCGAGATGTCACATTCGTAAACACAACAGTCTGCTGGAAATCCCCACTTGGGAGTCACCGTGTACCTCAGGCCAGAACTAAACATGCCTTCCGCTCCCCCGGCAGACCTGCTCCTCCATCTGTGTCTCTTTTCTCAGCCTCTCCAGCCGCTAGACACCCAGGCAAAAACTAAGCCAACAGGAAGCTTAAAATGACAGCTCTTTCTATCCTGTTTGAAGTTTTCTGATTCAATTGTTAAAACATCAAATATTCAGTTGTACAAGCTCCAGGAAACTAGGTTAAAATGGCATCCTTAGAAAGATTGAGGGTCCGCTGAACAGGAGCTGTGCATTGATGCCTCAAGCAACTGCTTTCCAAAAGGTTAGACCTGCTTCCACTTCACTGGCCTAGAAATCATTGCTAATGAGTCCACACAGATTGGATTTCACTTTTCTCAAACCTGATACTGTTAGCTAATGGCAGTCTCAACTCTGTCATTAGAAGTGACTTGCTAATCACTGCACACTTCCCACTCCATCCCATCTCTCCTCTAGAATCTTCCGTGCGCCTCCGTCACCAAAATGCTCCCATCATGCAAGATTCATGCCATTTCCTGGACATAATGCACAGGTTCCTGCCCCGGGGGCCTTTCTGGCTCTGGTACCTCATCCTTCTATTTCCACCTCTTCTCTGCTTCCCATCTCCAGGGTGTGGCTCAATCTGTCTCATCCAGGATGTCTTTGTAACAACTTCATGCCCAAATAGGGAAAAATGTCTTCTTATTCCAAAACCCAAAGTATTCATTTGTTTCTCTAATGCCTCTGAGAACATACTGCCTTTTTACTGCGTGTTCACACAGCTTACCTCTCTAGGGAGGCTGTCAACTCTACTTGAAGCCTTGCCTGAGGCTGGGTGGATGTCTTCCTCCTCCAGCTCCCACTAAAATGGGGCACCTCTCTCTCACACCACCTATCACAGTGACTGTCATTGCCTTTTACCAAATCCAGCTCTCCTCTTGGAGGGGAGGGCCAGGAAGATTCATCTATGTCTTCATAGACTAGATGCAAGAATGACCCTTGAAGCTTTTGCCTGATGTCCTTCTAACCAGATGCCCAGGTGCCTGTGGGAGCTTAAATCAATTGAACTCAACCAGAAAGGAGCTGCTGCTGCTACTTTATCTAGGGCAGGAGAGGCAACAGGACACAGTGGGACTCCTCCAGGGATGCCAGCAATCAAGGCTAAATGCATGGGCTGGTCACCCCTTCAACCACGGACAGCCCCTGCTCTGGGATCCTGATGGCAGGTTTGCAGAAGCCCATCAAACTGAAAGCTGCCAAGACTTTGCCCTTAGCAACACTTCAGGAGCTACAAGGAATATCAGAGAAGACAGGGAGGAGCGGTCTGAGAAGAGGAGAAAAATCCAAAGAGCCAGGTGTTGAGGAACCAAGGAGAGAGTGTCAAGAAAAAGAGAGTGATCTGCAGGGCTGAATGCCACCTTGCAGGAGAGGGCTGGAGAAGGAGCCTGAAGACACTGGCCCCCCTGACCTAGAGGAGGGGCAGTTTGGCCAGCAGGGATGGGGAGGGCAAGAAAGTGTGGAGACACTGAAATCCTTCAAACCTGCTCCTGTAACTAATAAAAGGAGAAACTCTCTAATGCCACTTCCTTCCACCTGCAAAATCCTCTCTATCTTCACTGTCCAGCTTGATATCACCTCTCCATAAAGCTGTTCCCTGGATGTGCCCAGAGGGGAGGGATTGTCCTATCCTCTGAGCCTAATGCTTTGACTTGCCAAAAGGGATTCATCCTGCTGCGCATCACGGTTACGTGTGGTCTATCCTGCCCTCTAAGCTACGAGAGCAAGATGGACAGCAGGCGGGAAGGAGGAAGGGCCGTGACTCCTGCAGACCCACACAGCATGCTGAGTCCAGGCCTGGCCGCTCTCTCTGCCTCTGATCTGAAAGCTCTGGAGGGCCAAGGAGCTGGAACGCACTAGTCCCAGGCCCTGAGGGCGAGGCTCAAAGTAGCCGTCAGAGGTGAGACGCGTCTTTTCCTTTTAAAGACGCCTTCACAAAACCATAAAGAGGGACCACCTCACACCCACTAGGATGCTGCTATGTAAAAGAAAACAGAATATCAAGGGTTGACTGGGACGTGGAGAATCTAACCTCATGCACTGCGATGAGAATGTAAAACGATATGGCCAGTGTGCAAACCAGGATGGTAGTTCCTCAAAAAATTAAAAATAGAACTACTATATGATTTAGCAATTCCACTTTGGGGTATATACTCAATATAATTGAAAGAAAGACCTCAAATATTTGCACAGCCATGTTCATAGTAGCATATTCACAAAAGGTAGAAGCAACCCAAGTATTCCATAGATGAAGAATGGATAAACAAAATGTGGTCTATACATACCATGGGAGGTTGCTGTTGTTCTTATTGTTTAGCCACTAAGTCATGTCGGACTCCTTTGATACCCCATGGACTGCAGCCCACCAGACTCTTCTGTCCATGGGATTTCCCAGGGAAGAATACTGGAGTGGTTTGCCATTTCCTTCTCCAGGGAATCTTCCCCACCCTGGAATCAAATCTCCTGCATTGGCAGGCGAATTCTTTACCACTGAGCCACCAGGGAAACCCACAATGGGATGTTATTCAGCCTTAAAAGGAAGGAAATCTTGCCAAATGCTGTAACACAGAGGAAACTTGAGGACATTATGCTAAGTGAAGTAAGCCATTTACAAAAATGCAATTATTGTATGATTCCACTTATATGAAGTATCTAGAATAGTCAGACTCATAGAGGCAGCAAGTAGAAGTGATCTGCAGGAGCTGCAGGGAGGTAAGGATGAGAAGTTTTAATTTAATGGGTACAGAGTTTCATTTTTGCAAGATGAAAAGAGTTCTAGAGATTGGCTGCACAACAATGTGAATATGCTTAACACTACTGAACTGTACATCTAAAAATAGTTAAGGTAGTCAATTTTATGTTACATGTATTTTACCAAAATTTTTTAAAGTATTTAAAATGTGCATTTTACTCCATAATATATCCATTTGACTTAAATATAAAAATGATACATGATTTTTCTCTTCTAAAATCTCTGATGACAGCTGATGCTCTAAGAAGATGTATTCTGATGCAGGAGGGAATCCCAGACACCTGAATCCCTATGAGGGGAGGCCCTGTGTCTGACCTTCCCTGCCTTCCCCATCCCCAGAGCCTCAGGTGCTCTCCTGTCACCCAACCAAGCCGCCAAGATTTCCCCCCTCACCACAGTGACTGGCCGAAACTGCAGATTACTCCAGCCCCTAAAAGGACAGAACCCAACTCTGCCTACCTCAACTAGCTGATGGCAGAGCCGAGGCCAGGGAAGCAAAGTTAAGTGAGATGTTAGCATCTGACCAAAAGCAGTTTCTTTGGTTGATTAATTAAGTTTCACAGAGCAATTCCTTTTCCCTTTCCTTGGAGAAACAGTCACACAGAACAAAGGTACTCAATTAGCCTAATACAGTTTTTCCATAATTATGCAGGAGTGCTGAGGCCATCCTAGGAGAAGCCCATGGCTGCAACCCACCCCCTCTTCTGATTTCAACCTCAGTCCCTTCTTTCTACACATCACTGAGAGCAAGTTCCCAAAAACAGGCCACTCAGCAACCCTGTGCCAGACAAATCACTGACCCACGTCAGACAGTCACACAAGTCTGACCCTGTCGCTTTCCTGTCCTCTGAGTCTCCACTGGCCTCCAGGTCAAATCTGAAACTCTGTAGCCTCATCTCATGCTACCTGCCCCAAACACTAGAGGCTCCTGGTTCCTCCAAGTTTTTATGTATTCTGCTCTCTCTGATTCTAAAACTGCTCTCAACCCAGAGCACCACCTCTGCCTCTTGGCACCCTGGAGCACTTTCTGCCTTCTGCTTTGTTCCTGGGTTCAACTGCAGTGGCCCTGAATCTGGGGCTGCTCACAGCTCAGCCCCACCTGAGCATGGCTTATAGGAGACATCCACAGGCACTCAGAAGAAATACGCTGGTATAGGATCCTGGAAGGAGGTTCCCTTAGCTCACCATGGGTTCTGTTCTCTGAAGACAGATCCCAGCACCACATGGTTCAGGCCATGGATGGATTCTCACCCAACCCCAGGATGGTGTAAGTCCTCCTGGGGATTCCCCCAACGGGACCCAAGGAAAGAGGAGTCGTCCATCCCTATAGCAAAGCTCTGAGTCGTGGGACCCTGGGGAATAGTCAGTGCTGTGTCCCCTAAAATGCAAGAAGCCGTCAGAGAGCAGGGCTGATGTACAGATAAGTGGGGGTGAAAGACGGGAGGAGGGGCTTGGCTGCACTCAGGTTTCCGTGCCCCTGGAGTGAGCCTGTAGACGTGAGGAAGGACTTTCATGATTCAGTGGCGTGGGAAACTCCAGCTTCTTCCCCATAACCTCCTCTCCCCCTTGTCCTACACCTGCGTGAACCGGGCTTCTGTGATAACCAAAAGCATCCTGACTGAGTGAGCCAAGCACATTCTGAGTTTTGCCTCTCTCCTAAGGAATCCAGAAGTCAAGCTTGCAGAAATTCCTACAGGAAGAGGCGCCATCACATCCCTCAACTGGCTGCAGCGACATGAGGCCTAAGCCATGGCCCTGCTCCTTCTTCACCTGCTCTAATCCCCTCTACCTTCCCGCCTACAGAATGCCATGAAATGTCCAAGGACCTATCCTAACCGGGGGCTGCCTGCCCACCCTCCTTTGTTCCAACAGCACACGCCCAGAGGAGCAGCATACTCGCTGTCACTCATTCCCCCCTGTCCAGACTTGGTCCCGAAACCCCGCACAGACAGCCTGGCCCACAGGGGAGCCAGCAGGAGGGGGTTCGGGTCAGGGGCATGGGAGTGGGGGAGGGTTTGTCTCAGACGACACACTCGTGACACAAGCCAAGAGCTCTCAGAAGTCACTCTGAGGGTCGCGTCTCCGTGCCTCTCTAGCCCCTCATCCTTAATGAGATGAGACAAGACAAGAAAGTCAGCAGGAGGCAACCAGAAAACTCTTGGCTGGTTCAGAAACCTCAGGCTCTAGTCCCAGCTTTGCCCTGACTGGCCATGGAGCCAAGCAGAAGCCCCTTCCCCTCTCGTTCTCCAGCTGCAAAATGAGGGGGGGCTGGAAGAGTTCTAAGGGCCTTCCTAACTCTGATGATGGTGGATTTCCCTGTCGCATGGGAAGGGAGAGGTAACAGGGAATCCCAGGCCGGGAGGAGAGTATAGAGGGCAGATATCAGGCATATGGAGCCACATGGCCAACTGAGGTCCCAGTCCCAGGCACAGCCTGCAACCAGTACTTGCCGCCCCTCCCAAGCCCCTCAGTCCAGACAGAAGAGTGACATGGGTGGTGGGGGGGGCATACCCAGAGATAAGGCCCTCATAAACAAGTTCTCAGCTCCAGTCCCAGAATGGAAGCCCCTGCAGCCTAAAAAGGCATCTCTGCATTCCACTGTGTCTCCTATCCCACTTCATCTCGGCCCTTCTGATGGTAGGGAGAAGGGCAGGGAGGACCAGGGGACAAGTCCATAAAACAGGCACCTTTGAGGGAGGCTTTGAGATTAGGGGAGAGGGTCCAAGTGCTTGGCTGAGAGACAGGAGACCCTGGTTCATGGCCCAGTTCTGCCACTGTTTGCTGTGGGCCCCCACGCAGTCCCTTCCCCTCTCCAGGCCCAGGTCTCTGTACAATGAGAGGTGAGACCCCTCCATATCTGACATTCCGTTTTTCTGGGAGGAGCTCCAGGAATGATTCCAGGCCTCATTCTTGAAGGGATGGTGCAGCTTGATAACTTCATAACCACATTTTCCAGTGCATTTGATGACCATCCTGAATAGGAGAGAGAAACAGTCCTTTTCACTCCATTTATAATCTTCAACCATCCGTGGGCAGCCAGGGTGCCTTACAGATGAGACCTGGGCCACCCCCCTATGCCAACCCTGCCACCGCTCCCATCCTCAGGAGACAGGCCACATCTTTTAGGTGGCTCAGAAAAGTGGGGCGAGAGGGGTTTGGGCAGAGCAGGCAGCTCAGCTGATCTAAGTCAGCGGTGTGGTCTCAGCTTGGCCAAAAGTGGAGGAATGCGGGGGATCGAGAAAGGGGAGGCACAAGAAAGGGGAGCTGTGGTCTCCCAGCTTCTCTGCACCCAGAGCATCAGAGCTTCCTGGCAGACCCCATGTAAACTCCCTGAGTAAACATGCCCCCATTTAGACATAGGCCCCAAGGCAGCCCAAAGATGGAAAAAGTGATTTGTGAGTTTCATCAACCACACCTTCACTCTGTATAAATAGATGTTCTACCACAAGGTCTAGTTCTGCTCCCCTAGACCTTGTCCCCTAAGATCTGAACCCTGTCCTGAGACCTTGCTGATGTTCGATCACTGTGATGGTAAGATATTTGTTACTACAGGTCACTTACTCTAATATTAGTACATCATGCAAAGTAAGTAACTAGATTCATTTTAACTTCACGGTGCCTGAGGCTCTCCTTGGGGTTTTTAGGATCCCCAGGAGGCACTCCCATTTCTCTGGGGAGTCCTCTGTCCACTTTAGTGCTACCTGTCTGCACCCAAATCAACCACCTCCTTATCCCCAGCATGTCATCACCTGCCTCCAGGCCTGGTCCTCTCCCCACAGACCTTATCCCCACCTCCACCTAAAACCATTAGCCGTTAGAGCCGTGTAAGTTCACTGAAGGCCTGTGGGTCATGGGAGGAAATTACTCTATGGAATAAGAAAACCATTTAAAATTAAACATCAGGCATCACTCTTGCTAAAGTTTGTCAGCCAGACATACCATGGGGAGCCCCTTACTGCTTCAGCTTCTGGTAAGACGCCAGCCTCCTTACATTTACTTATTCACTTGACTTCCACGCTCTGGGCACCCCTCCTATGTACTGGGGACATGTAGAAAACAGGACTAAGTGCCCACTATTTTGAAGCTTACTTTCTAGTAGGGACAGAAGACAAAAGCAAATATATGATGTCAAAGTTAAGAAAAACTATTCAAAATACGAAAATATTTCCCTTTCAGCTACAGCATTGCCTAACAAGCTGTCATCTGACTTTCCAGGGATGTGCTGTCCAATTGGGCAATAGGGTAGCCACTAAAATTTATGGTGGACATCTAAATTTAAACTTATTAATTTTATATTAATTTAAAAATATATTTAATATAATAAACTATATATTTACATGTAATTTATATTTATATAATATTAGTTATATCATATTTATATTGCATTATTATATATTACATATTATATATTACATTGGTATAGACAGAGACGTAAGGTATATTTAATGTATCAGTTAAATTTATTGAGATTTCATTTAGCTTAATTAAATATTAAAATTCTATTTCTCAGTCACACCAACCACATTTCAAGAGCTGACTAGTCCCATGAGGGGCTATCATATTGGATGGCATAGCTATATTGAACAGAATGTTTCCTTCATAATAGAAAGTCCTTTTGGACAGCACTGCTCTAGGAAAGTAACTTTTGTTTGACTTACTATTTACTATTGATTAGGACCCAGACTCTAAGAAGTAAAATGCTAACTTAAAGATTGATAAGCAGCAAGTGGTTTTTGTCCAGCAGAGATGCAAATGGTTTCTGTCTAGAGGAAAGGATAACCCCAAAGGCTGCAGCTTCATTGTGCAACGGGACATTAACCAACTTAGCGTCTTAACTTTGCAAACTTATTCCTGCTCCCTTTCTCCACTGATCACATATATCAGTTTCTCATACTTTCTTTGAACCAATTTTGTCATCCTGTCGATACCCTCACTGTGAGTTAAATAAATCACTGGCACATCCCACTGGATGCTTGTGTGAAAGTCATGTTTTTGACTCTTTGGAAATTATACTTTGACATCAGATAATGATCAGGGCTTGAGGGACATATAAGCAGAGTGAGGAGTTGGAAAGTGACCGTATGCAATTTTAGCTAGGCAGGTCAGGGGAAGCCTTCCTGAGGAGGTGACATTTGAGCAGACAATGAAGTCGAGGACCAGGCTGAGTATCTAGGGTCTGTGGCCCGGCGGGGGGGCGCAGGTATGAAGGCAGAGGCTGAGGCTGTCTTATCCTTGGGGTTTGAGGGGAGGTGGGAAGTTGGTGCGGGTGGAGCTGTGTGATCCTATGGGATAGGCAGGGGCCTGATTCTGTAGGGCCTTGAGTCCAAAGGAAGGACACTGGAATCTATTTTACAGAAGGGTGAGGATTTTAAGATAAGAGCATAACTTCCTCTCATATCCCAGAGCTAGTGTTGAAAAGCATCCTTCGTGCTCTCTCCCGCTAAGGCTCTTCTGGGTGCAGGTGGCGGGAGGGAGCAGGACACGCTTCACAACGTGCTGAGCCCCGTTTATGTAGAAGCACTGTGAGTGGGCCCCTAGAGGCATCCAAGGCATGACCCGAGAGTCACCTCCCCTAACAGCCCCTGCTCCACCCACCCCCTGGGTCTCACCTAAAGGCTCTTAAAAGAGCTTCTCTGAGCAAAGGAGCAATTTTATCTGGAAGAAGACTTTGACAGCCCTTCTCGAAGGTTCCAAAGCAGCCAGTTCTCAAACAAGAGATTTTTGCCTCATTCCAGATAGGCGAAGTTGAATTTTCACCAGTTGTGGTAGTAGGTCTGGGGCTCAGAGAGCCGATGAGGTTGCCAGTATAAATCTAAGGGTTTGGGATGATAAAGAGAAGATAAGAAGGGCTAATAGAAGGGGGGGAAATGGGAAAGGATACAAAAGCACCTAGAAGTGTCTCTAAGGTGGAAGAGCAAGGGCAGAGGGGAGCCGCAGCCCGGGAGTGAGATGCGACAACTGAGATTTCAGGAATGGAGAAGGCCCTGTCGGTTGTGGGTCTTGGCACAACGGTGCCTGCATCAAACGCCAGCTCTGCTTCTTGGGACCTGTGTGACCTTGGGCAAATCACACCCTCTCTGTGATACATTTTCCTCATGTATAAAATGGTAGGATAATAATATTGCCTTGGAAGAGTTTGTTTTTGGAGAACCAAATGAGATATCATGTGGAGGGTTTAGAACAATGCCAAGGAGCTCTACATACAGCGTCCTGGGAACTTTACATGCATTATCACATGCTATCCTCCTACAGCCCTGAAAGACAAATGTCATCATCCCCATCTCACACATCAATACTCGGCTGGGGTTGAGTTGATCAAGGACCCAGCTAGGCAAGAAATTCTTCCTTTGCTTCAACCAGAGAAGCCTCCTTTTTTGTTGGAGGCTACTCCATGTTGGATTTTCACTGAAGACATTGCTTGACAAGAGGTTGTCACAACTTATAAAATAACAAGGATGGAAGGGCTGGAAAGGTCTGGTCTTGATCACCCTTAAAAGGTTCTTAAGGGACTTCCCTGGGATCCAGCGGTTAAGACTCTGTGCAGGGGATGTGGGTTTGATCCCTGGTCAGAGAACTAAGGTCCCACATGCCACGTGATGCTGTCCTCTCATAAAAAATTTAAAAGAAATGTATAATTTTTTTAAAGGCTCTTAAAATTCTGACACATTTTTGCTCTCAAACTGCACTGAAAACTTCCAAATAACCCTTAGTCTCAGTAGGACCCAAGAGATCTTTTTCCTCAAGCTCATTGCTAAGCATGCTCCTTTGACATCATACAGATCCATAAATAAAGAGAAATGTCAGGGATTCTGGGAGGCTCTGTTTATGGGCACAAAAGGGGAGGGGTGGTGCAAAGGGAGCAGAGAAAAGGCCTATGATCTTATTCCTTTCCAGATCTCCCTTGCTCATTGAGATGCTGCAGCAACCTGCTTCGATACACTTCAATACGCTCCTGGGGAGTGACACGCAGAACGCAATGGCCCGTGAAGCTTATCTGCTCACCCAGGCGGGTCACAGGACAAAGGGCAGGCAGAGGGAGAGCCCATTCTGCTGCACCCTTACCCCAACCACCCCTGTCCAACTCTGTCAGCAGTATGTCCACTTTTATCGCCCCATATGCCATCTCTCTTCCCCAAAAGAAGGCAGGGTCCTCACGCCTGCTGATGGGCGTCGCTGCTCTGGAATAACCCCTACCATCTGGCACTTTCAGGCCATCACTCATACTGCTTCTTCCATCCGGAAGGGAATGTCCTGAGTCCAGAACCTCTAAACTTCCATTTCCGAATGTAAAAATGACCTGTCTCCCCCATCATTAAGTCTAGGAAGTGAGACTTTGGTTAATTAAAAAATTTTCTTATTTGTACTTTTCTATACTTCATGGTTCTGTTGAATTAGCAGGTGTTGCAAATATAAAAGCAATAAAACTATTATTTTTATGTAGATCTCCTCTTTAATTATGGCTACTTACACTTCAGGAGCCAGGAATAACTTCCTAAGCCTTAACCAGCAAAAACTTCTACCTCTTCCAAGCCCCCAAAGGTCTTCATTTCCCTCTCTACATCCCTGAGCATTGTACATCTGCAGCTATGGTGTTGCAGCAGCAGCCGCCGCCAGGTCATACCTCCTTCCCAACCAGCTACAAGTGCACTGAACCAAACTGGGTGATTTGTCTCCACTGCCCAGCTTGCCACCTCTAATACCTCCATTGTTACCACCACAATTTCCCTATTCAAAAACCACCTGCCCACACTATCACACCCACTGCCCATGAACATCATCACCATCACCTCTTCCCCTATCACTGCAAACACGGTCACCCATCACCATTACTACACTCACTCGTCATTAAAAACCCCATCACAAGGCTTCTCTGGTAGCTCAGTGGTAAAGAATCCACCTGCCAATTCAGGAGACACAGGTTCAATCCTTGGTCCAGGAAGACCCCACATGCTGAGAAGCAGTTAAGTCCATGTGCCCCAGCTATTAAGCCTGTACTCTAGAGCCTGGGAATCACAGCAGCTGAAGCCCGCACACCCTAGCGCCCATGCTCAGCAACGAGAGGAGCCACCTCGATGAGCAACTAGATAGAAGCCCCTGCTCACCACAACCAGAGAAAAGCCTGCGCAGCAGTGGAGACCCAGCATGGCCAAAATAAATAAAGTTTTTAAGTTATTTTTAAAAACCACCATCACAATCCCCATCTCTAAAACCATGATCATCCTAAACAACAAATCACTATTACCATTACCCCCATTAAAAACACCTTTACCCTAAAACAACACCTGTCACTGCTACCCCCTCACACCACCACAACCTACTCAGCACCACCACTGTTACCCCATCAACAACACTGCAATCACCATTGCCCATCAATGTACCCCCACAAATAACCCCCATCTCTCATCACCAGAACCCATCATTACCTACATTTCCAACCTATCACTACCACACTCTACCACCACAGCATCAGACCTCCACAATTACCAACATTCAACAATACCACCCACCGGTAAAAGCACCCCCTACCACTACCAACCACCACCAATGCCACCCACCTCCACCACGGTCAACACTCCTGGGCATGTACATCATGAATGACTGGCTGGTTTGTTACACGAATGAATGAGTAAGTATACGAATAAGTAAGGGAGTGAAGAGAAGGATAGCCCCAGCATGCCTTTGGAAGTCAGTTCCATCACTTGATGATTTGTGGTGTGCAATGTAAATGAGTTTACCGACCTTCATCTTTTTAACATCCCTTTCACTTTCCCAACTATCCCATCTGCTACCTTCTTCGTCCACTGTCAAGCCCTCTCCAAAGCTTGAAGCAACATCCTCCAAGATAGTGATGAAACAGTTGGCAAGGCTTTGAGACAGGGGAGCTGCAAGTCGGAGTTCTTTGTGAATGAAGGGTAAGTGTGCAGCCAGCTGCATCTCAGCTCCTAGAGCAATGACGTGGGACTCTGCAACAAGCTCTGAATAACAACCTAATTTAAAATCGTGGAGTGGGAAGGGTAAAGAAGTGCTGCCCAACCCAAAATCTGGGGATGTTTCTGGCACCTTGGCTATTCTCACTGCCAATGAAACCCCAGTTGTGTTCTCCCCACTCCCCCAGCCCCTGCCACTCCACATTTAGTCTGACACCTGGGACATGGCTGGGAGCCAGTAGATCTAAGTTCTAGCTTCTACTTTGACAAGGGCTTTCTGTGTCTCTCTCCCGTCTGAGCAATGAGTAAATTAGCAAAGATGTGTCTCGGGCTCCTCTAGCTCTGATGGTCTGTAACTTAACATTTCTACCAAGAAGATGTTGTTGTTGTTGTTGTTGTTGTTGTTGGAGGTATCAACATGTGGAGTCTGTCTCCTTGTATGTATAATCCCTCTCTTTTCACATCCTTGATGGCAAACACAGTTCCAAAGTAATGGCTGAGCATCCAAGAAGAGCTAAAACCATTTACCTTTAAATCCAAAGGCTCAGTCATGAATTTTATAACTAGAAGGCCTCAGGGATCAGCTGGTCCAAAGCCTGGGTTGAACACCTCAAGACACCCAGCGAGGCAGTGCCAAACTCAAACCAGAGCCTGAGCTGTTGACGTCCCTGCCCCGCTGAGCTCTTTCTGCAGCCCCAGGAAACCTGGAAGAAGCTACTGGATAAACCCAACACGTTTCTTGAATCCTCACCTCATAGGCACATGCCACCCAAACAGCTGAAGCTGCAGCTCCCATAAAGAAGTCTTAGGACATCTGGGGTCGTGTCATTGTATGAGCCTCAGAGAACCCAAAGTGAAAAAATCTTTGAAGCATTTCCCAGGGCTGGTAGAAGGGGAGTTAGGAAGAATAGAGGGAGGATTCTGTTAGCATAGCCTTCCTCCATCTCTGCTTCCTCTGTCTCACACACACTGTCTCTTTCTGGCTCTCTTTTGGCCTCTTTGCCTGTCGATCATTGATCATTTTCATCTCTCTGTCTTTCTGTCTCTGTCTCTTTGTCCACATCTCATTCCTCTGTATTTCTCTCTGCCTCTTCTCTCTTCTCTCCCGCCCTTCCTCCCCGCCTCTCTCTCTCCCTCCCCCCTCCCTCTCTCTTTGTTTCTGCTCTTGGAATTTAAAGCATTGGTGCCAATTTCAAGGTCATATTAATCCAGCTCTAGGAAAATCCCCGTTCATGAAATAAGACATTCAGGAATTACAACAATTCTTACAAAACTTCACAGCCTGGTGGAGAGGGAGGAGCTCAGACCTAGGAGTGAGAGCCCTGGGTTTCTTTCTCAGCCCTGCTCCAACCTGCTGTGTGACCTAGGGAAGCCTTCTTGGGGCTTTAGCTTCTGCATCTATTTGGACACGGTGATCTCAAAGGCCAGCTCCAGCTCTGACAACCTAGTATTTGGAAGGATCCAAATGTTCAGATTCCCCAGCTCAACCAATGCAAACCCTGGCTGTGTCATCATCAACCACTTGCTTTTGTGCACAGTGGCAGGGAATTCCACCAGAGTGCCCCATGCTAGCAGGTGTCTCTGCACTCAGGGATTAGGATCTTGCACTAATCCTTGCTTCTTCCTGTTCCTTTGTTTAAATGTGGATGAACAGGAGTTCGGTTTGGCAGCAGGTAAACCAAGCTGCCCTTTGGGAAGATCTGTCTATGATAGATGAATTGGAGGTGGCCTCTCAAGTAGCCTGGTTGCAGAATGAGTCCAAAGCCAGATAACCTGAGAAAAATTATTCACTTTTTCAGCAAATGTGTACTGAGCACCACCCATCTGCCGAGTGTGTGCGCTTAGTTATTCAGTCGTGTCTGACTCTTTGTGACCTCATGGACTGTAGCCCTCCAGGCTTCACTGTCCATGGGATTCTCCAGGCAAGAATACTGGGGTGGGTTGCCATTCCCTTCTCCAGGGGATCCTCCCAAACTAGGGATCGAACCCGGTCTCCTGCATTGCAGGCAAATTCTCCACTGTCTGAGTCACCAAGGAAGGCCATATCTGCCAAGCACCTGTCCTAAAACAGACACTGTCTTTGCCTTTATTATAATATGAAGAAGAAATAAAGTGATTCTTCTCTACTGGGTGAGTAACATTCTGCGGGGATCCGAAAGCAATAGGGCTTTGTTTTGAATAAAGACATCAAGAAAGGCTTCACAAGAAAGTGATAGCTGATCTGGACCTGGTGGGTAAGCAGGATTTCAATAGACAAAGAAGTATGCAGTCCTTCTTTGGACTGGGAAAAGGTGCGATCCAGGCAGAGGGAACGGAGAGCAAAAGGTTAGGGGGACCATTCCTTCAGAAACAACTGAAGAGAGAAACAGCTGAGTTCAGACTAGAGGGGTGTGGGAACCTATGAAAGGAGGCTAAGGAGATAAACTTTATCCTAGGGATGTGGGGAGCCACTGAAGGTTTTTCAGCAAGGTGCTGACAAGTTCCAGTTTATGCTTTAGAAAGACCCCACAGGCCATCAGTGTAGCGAAAGTGAAAACAAAATCATTCAGTCGTGTCTGACTCTTTGTGACCCCTTGGACTGTAGCCTACCAGGTTCCTCTGTCCATGGGATTTTCCAGGCAAGCATACTGGAGTGGGTAGCCATTTCCTACTCCAGGGGATCTTCCCGACCCAGGGATCGAACCCAGGTCGCCCGCATTGTAGGCAGACACTTTACCGTCTGAGCCACCAGGGAAATCCTGTATGTATCAGTGTAGCAGCCGGATGGAATAGGAGAGGCATAATGCAGAGATTCTCTGGAAAGACCAAGAGAACACAGAAGTAGAAGCTGTGCCAACAATCAGAGTAGACTTGTGTATCAGCATACACACCCTAGCCTACAGGGTAGGGGAAGAAGCCAAGAGTGAGTCGGGGCAGGAAATGAGGTCTGAATAAAACTTGGCAAAGGAGAATTTGCCTTAGAAGACAAGTCTATCAAAGTAGAGAGAGAATGAAGGAAGAACAACCTCTCAGAATCCCCATGAACGAGCCTGGCATGTGAAAGAAATCACATGTGATAAATCAGCATACATCAGAGCTGGCAGGAGCCCTCGAAACAGTTCAATTCTGCATCCCCACTGCATGGATGGGGAAACCAAGATCCAAAGAACACGAAGGGCTTGCCTGGATTCTCTAGTAAATCCATGGCGGAGCTTCGTCTAGAATCAAGAACTCCTGCCTTCAACTCCCACAGTTAACCCCCTCCCATAGTTTCTCTGGCTAGTGTGTGGCTCCACCTTGCCAGAAAAAAAGGACAAGAGCCACAGGGAACACAGGAAGCTGCCTGGAATCTAGCTCCTGTGAGGCAGATAGGAAGCTGTGGTATCAGGGAGTGTCAGAGTCCCAGAGAACTCTGGAAACTCAGAGTTCAGTGAGGGTGGGGCTAGGGCAAAGTCAGTGACGGCAGAAAGAAAAGGTGGGGAGAGGGATATTTTGAAGGAAAAGTTAGCAGGATTAAGTGAATGATGCTCCAAGAATAAAGAAAACAAAAAACTGGGCATTCAAAAGCTCTGGTGATATTAGATTCGTGTGGGAAGTCATCATTCTTAGTGAACAAAGTCCAGATTACGGGTGACCCACAAAGTGAGGAGACTAGAAGGCTGGAGAGCATGGAAGACAGAAGGGTTTATTTGGAGTGATATTATGAGCTTGGTTTGGATAGACTGAGTCTAAGTGGCGGTAGAACCCCAAAGCTAATTTTTTGAGCACTTACTCTATCATGAGCACATGATAGTTTTAAGCCTCATGAAACTCCTTGAGGCAGTATAATTATTATCCTTATTGGATAGATGAGAAACTGAGAAATGGAGCTGTCAATAAATTTGTCCAAGATTCCCCAGCTTGTAAATGTCCAAGCCAGATATCAAACCCAGGTCTGGCTGACTCCAAAGCTTACTCTCATCATTACTGCATCCCAACTCCATCATGAAGAGGAGATCATTGAAGAAGACTAGATACACTTGGAAGGAGAGAGGAGAGAGAGAAAAATGAGAGTACGGCAACCCCAAGCAAGGCGATGAGCCCAAGAGTCAAGGAGCAGTGGAGAGAGGGCGAGGGAGAATAAATAGAGTCTTTGTCACAGAAGCCAAAGCTGGAGGAAGTTTTCAGCCAAATGTCAAGACAAATCTTGAAGTCAGTCCAAAGTGTCTTGTGTGAAAATGTGCTGATCACTGTGAACACAGAAGATCCGTGGGTGAGAAGAAATCCCAATGTTTGAAGGTGCCTGGGTTGCCTGCAAGACTCAGAAGGGGGAGTCAGGATGCAGGTGAGAGCTCTAGTTAGGGCAAGGCTGAAACAATCAGATCTACAAAGGCCTATCAGGAAACGTGCCCTGCCACACTCCAGGGGATAGCAGAAACAAATTCTGAGGACGGGCAGAAAACCTGATTTCCAGAGTTGCTTTTTGTATTATTAGGTATGTCCAGTTTTCAATAACAACAAAAAATAGAAGATATGCAAAGAAAAAGAGAGACTCTGTCATATAGTGAAGCATATGACACAATATGCTTCAACTGAAAAGCAATCAATAGAAACTCTACCTGAGGAAACCCAGTTATCTTAAATTAGCTCTTTTAACTATGTTCATGGAGAAGGAAATGGCAACCCACTCCAGTACTCTTGCCTGGAAAATTCCATGGATGAAGGAACCCGATAGTCTACAGTCCATGGGGTCGCAAAGAGTCGGACACAACTGAGTGACTTCACTTTCTTTCTTTCTATAGTTCCTTTTGGAAAAGGAAATGGCAACCCCCTCCAGTGTTCTTGCCTGGAGAATCCCACGGACAAAGGGGCCTGGTGGGCTACAGTCTATGGGGTTGCAAAGAGTCTGACACGGCTAAGCAACTAACACACACACACAATTACGTTCAAAGAAGGCAAAGAAACCATATCTAAAGAATTAAATAAAAGAATGAGAATAATGTCTCAGCAAATAGAGAATAACAATAGAGATAGAAATTATAAAGACAAACCAAATAGAAATTTGAGGTTGACAAGTATTAACACTATAACCAAAATAAAAACACTTACTAAAGGAACTCAACAGCAGAATTGAGCAGGCAGAAGTAAGAATCAGCAAACTTGCAGTTAGCTCAACTGAGATGATTCAACTGAAGAAGAGAAATTCTTAAAAAGTGAATTAAAAAAGAGCAAGTCACCTTGTGAACTGCCGCTGCCACCGAAGGTGTGTGCAGGCATGTGAGGCGGAGATCTCGAGGTCCCTCGCCATGAGGGCTTTATCATGAGCACAGGCTCCAGGTCCAGGGGCTTAAATAGTTGCCCCGGGGCCTGTGGAATCTTCCTGGAGCAGGTATTTTCACAGTGTCCCTGCATTGGTAGGCGGATTCCGATCACCGAACCACCAAATAAGTCCAGAAGTTTTAACGAACATTTCTTTTAGCCTAAAGCACCACAGGGAAAAAGTGTAGGACAAGAAAAAAGTCATCCATACATACAGTAAAAAAGCAGCTCAAATTAAGAGGCCCACAAACAAGAAAAAAAGGGAAAACTGAAGAATGAAAAGGTGTTGCATCTCAACCTTATCGGTGAAAAACTGCAGGGGTTTCAAAATCATCTTGAACCTCGAAAGTGTGGGATATTCAAAGAGATGCTTGTGAATTAATTGAAAGGTTTTTGAATCGTTTCAGTAGCGAGCTGCAGCAGATTGAGTTACAGCAGTACCAAGGCTATAGCCTCGAGATTCCAGACATTTCATTTATTTATTTTTTAATGCAATACTGTTTGTTTAACTTCAAAACCATTTCAACATTCTAAACATACAAAAAAAGAAATAACAGAACACTGCAGATCGTGTTTAGTACAGAAGGTTCTTGAACTTTCACTGGTGCAGTGGCTCCTGGTATTGCTGACAATGAACAGTTCTACAGTTTGTTTTGTTTTGTTTTGTTTTTTTTTTAAAAAAAAAAAACATTTAAAAACTACCGCACTTCAACTAGGAAGGATCCAAAACACTTCTCGTGCCTGCTGACCACCCCCGCCCCCTTCCACAGCTAAGAATGGCAGCGGGATGCTATGTCGCTGTATACAAAAGCAAGACAACCTGAAGCTAAATGGATGCCCACTGCAGTGTCCCCGGGTCCAGCCCGTGACGCCCTGAGCTGTGGCCCCTCCAGAAGGCATCGCCCCCACAGCCTCCACACCAAGCAAGGAGCATCCAGAGTGTGTCTCGGTGGCTTTGCTCTTTTTACAAACTATAGATATGTACAATTGAGCACTCGGGATTTCTAGCCAATGACCATAGAATTAACACACTACCTTACAAGTTAAAAAAAAAAATGCCATAAATATCTTTAAATGCCTCGTCACACCAACAGCAACGTGCAGAGAGTGAGGAGAACAGGAGAGCCTTTTCATTTTAAAAATGTTTGGAAATATGTACAACTTTGATACAGTTTCCAGGTGCTCCGGACACCGGAGGCCACGTAATGTAAACCGCTGACAATTGCTAGAGCATGTGGAGAGACTAGGATATGATCATGATCCAGTTGGGTAATTAAACATAATGAGGGCAATGACACGTCAGTCAAGGCGCTCCCACTCCAAGGTATTCACAAGCACACAGACCAACCGTTTGTTTTTTTATTCACACTCTCCCTCCTCCCTCCTCCTCCTCCCCCTCTTCGTCCTCCTCTTCCACCTTTTTCCGGGCAACTTTAGCGGGACCCTTGGCGCCATCAAACTTCCCTTTAGACTTACAGTCTGCGACATCCTTCTCAAACTTCCCCGTCAGCTTCGCTGCCTTCTTGATGTATGGCTGCTTCTCACTGTCACTTAAGTTATTCTGCGTCTCGCCCAGCTTCTTTGCCACGTCTCCAATAGAGATGCCAGGGTTTGTAGACTTGATCTTGGGGAGGAATTCAGAGCAGAATAGGAAAAATCCAGATGGTGGTCTCTTGGGGGCATTAGGGTCCTTCTCCTTCTTGCCTCCCTTAGCTGGTCCGTAATCCTTCATTTCCTGATCATAGCGCACTTTATCCGCCTTCACCATTTCATCGAATTTCGACTTCTCTTTTCCGGACATGGTCTTCCACCTCTCAGAGCATTTCTTGGAAAATTCAGCAAAATTGTCAGGGACCTCTGGGTTTTTCTTTTTATGTTCCTCTCTGCATGTCTGCACAAAGAAGGCATAACCAGACATCTTTCCCTTTGGTTTCTTGGGATCACCTTTAGCCATCCTGACTGTATTGTTTGCTAGTCTGGGCAGCGAAGGGCACGACCCGCGGCTCAGCGCTCCACAGCCTCGCGCTAGCTGCCTCTCCAGACATTTTAAATGCAGATAATCTGAAAACTTTTAGGGAATAGGATTTTTATCTGAAGAAATTGCCAAACATTAATATGAGAAAAAGTCTTCATGGTGAGAGCCTGAAAGCCTTCTCCCAAGATCAGGATTTTCTTTTGATACTTCACAGCATTGTAATGGAGTTTTTAGCCAGGACAATTAGGCAAGAAAAAGAAATAAAAGACATCCAGACTGGAAAGAAAGAAGTAAAACTATCAGATGGCTAGTCTTATATAAAGAAAATCTTAAGAAATTCACAGACACACACTTTAAGACTAATAAATTCAGCAAGATTGTGGGATACAAGATCAATATACAAAATACAGTTCTGTTTCTGTATACTAGCAATGAAGAATCCAAAAATGAAATTCTGAAAACAACTCCATGTGCAGTAGTATTGAAAGAATAAACCATTTAGGAATAAATTCAAGACAGAAATTTAAGATCCATACACTGAAATTCTAAAACATCACTGAAAGAAATTAAGAGCTAAATAAATACAAAGAATCTCATGTTCATGAACTTAAAATAGCAGTATTCTGCAAATTAATCTATAGATTCAACTCAATCCCTACCAAAATCTAGCTGGATTGTTTGTTTGTTTTTAAGAGACTATCTAATCCTTAAATTCATAGAGAAATGTAAGAGATCCAGAACAGACAAAACAATCTTGCAAAGGAAGAAAAATGTTAGAGGACTTATACTTCCTAATTTTAAAATTACAAAGCTATACTAATCAAGATTACTTGGATCTAGTATAAGGGTAGCCCTATAGATCAATAGAATTGAGAGTTCAGATATAAGCCCATATATTTATAATCAATTGATTTTCCTCAAGACAGTTCAATGGGAAAAAAATAGTTTTCTCAACAAATGGTCCTTGAACAAGATCTCCATATGTAAAAGAATGAAGTTGGACCCCTCTCTCATACCACATACAAAAATTAACTCATAATGGACTAAATATCTAAATGTAAAAGCTAAAACTATAAAACAATTATAATAAAATATGGGTATAAATCTTCATGACCTTGTATTAGATAGTGATTTCTTAGAATGGCACCTAAAACACAAGCCACAAAAGAAAAATAACAAATTAGAATTCATCAAACTTAAAAATGTTTGCTTCTCAAAGGATAATATCAAGAAACTAAAGAGATAAGCCACAGAGTGGGAGAAAATATTCGCAAATCCTGTATCTGATAAAGGTCTATATCCAGAATATTTAAAGAACTTTTAAAACTCAGCAATAAAAAGATTAAATATCCCAGACAAAAAGTGGATAAAGGACTTGAAGAAATAAACTTTTCTCTAAAGAAGATATATAAATTGCCAATAAACACATGATTATTAATTATTAGGGAAATAAAAATCAAAACTGCAGTGAAATACTACTTCATACTCACTCTGTGTGTGTGTGTGTGCGCCTATGTGTGTGCATGCGTGCACGTGTGTGCGCGCGTGTCGGTGTGTGCATGTGCGGCACGTGTGTGCATGTGTGCACATGTGTGCATGAGTGCACGTGTGTGTGCGTGTGTCGGTGTGTACGTGTGTGTGCACACGCATGCGTGCACATGTGCACTCAGTTGTGTCCTACTTTCTGTGGCCTCGTGGAATGTAGCCTGCCAGGCTCCTCTGGTCCATGGAATTTTCCAGGCAAGAATACTGAGTGTGTTAGCTACTCAGGTGTGCCCGACTCTTTGTGACCCCATGGACTGTAGCCCACCAGGCTCCTCTGTCCAGGAAATTCTCCAGGCAAGAATACTGAAGTGGGTTGCTATTTCCTCCTCCAAGGGATCTTCCCGACACAGGAATCAAACCCACATCTCTTGTGTCTCCTGCATTGGCAGGTAGGTTCTTTACCAGCTGAGCCACTGGAGAAGCCCCCTTAAACCCACTGTCTTTTCTGTTATGACCATTCTAGTGATCATAGCAGAAAAGACAGACAATAACAACTGTTGTTGAGGGTGTAGAGAAATCATAAACTTATGCATAGATAGTGGGACTGTAAAAGGATACAACTGCCTTAGAAAATAGTTTGGCAGTTTCTTAAAACATTATGCAGAGAGTTACCATATGACCACATACTCTACTCCTAGGTAGACTACCAAGAAGTGAAAACATATGTTCAGATAAAAACTTTTACATGAATGTTCACTACAATGTTGTTCATAATAGCCAAAAAGTAGAAACAACTCAAATGTCCATCAACTGATGAATGGATAAGCAAAATATGGTATATCCATACAATATGATATTGTTCAGCCTTAAACAGGACTGAATTACTGACTCTTGTTAGAATGCAATGAACCTTGAACATTTATGCTGCATGAAAGAAACTAGACACCAAATGCAGCACATTATAAGATTCCATTTCCATGACATGTCCAAAATAGGCAAATCCATAGAGACAGAGAGACTAGAGGTTGCCGGGGGCTAAAGGGAGAGATGAATGGAGAGTGATTGCCTAAAGGGTATAGGGGATGATGAAATGTTCTGGTGAGAGTTGTACAGTCTGTGAGCCTACTAAAATCCACTGAATTATACACTTTAAAAGGGTGAATGTTATGGTATGTAAATTATACTTCAATGAAAAAGAGCAGGTAGAACTTTCCAAAGCAAATATTGAGTGGTTGCTTAATCCCTCAGAGAACATTAAGAATTCATTTAGATCTAGAAAAAAACATTTTATTCAACTATTAAATTATTTTAAACTTATAACTCTGAAACTTAGCTTATGTTGTATTTTTCACCACCTTCTTACAAAGTAATATATTAATTACAGCTGGATTTATAGAGAAATGTCTGGAAAGTTGTTATCTGAAATATCAACAGTGGTTGCCTTTGGGAGATGGTATCTTGTGTAGTTTTAAATTTATTCTAACGCTTTTATGTATTACTTATAATACATATATATGCATATGTATCAACTTTATAATCATTAAAATCTATAAAGCTCTTTTTATTTTGGCAGAAGAACAAAAACTGGCTATGCTGAGAAAATGTTGATAGATAATTTTAAAGATTCTTTCTACTCACATGAAGCCAATAGCATTTTGCTAGTTGATCCCAAGGGGGGAAAATGCCCAATTAGCCAAGTGATCACAATTCAAGAATTATTTTTTGGATAATGAACAAGGACCTGGGCTAAGCCATGCTGTGTTAGAGAGAAGGACGTTTAGGGCATGGTTACCGCATTCAAGGGTCTTTTGATGTGGTAAAGACCTCAGATATGTAAATAAATATCTGAAAGGAGGCAGAACAGAAGTCTAGCAGAGAGGCACCTGAGACTCTGCAGAGTCCCTGAGGAAGCTGTGATAAGCTGTAATTCACTACCTCCAGATGCAAAGACAGGACAGCTTTAGAGTTTCGTCTTGAAGGCGAAAGTTGGAGTTCAGTTCCGGGGGCGAAGGGGAGCCAAAGCCAGGAGTGAGCACTTAAGAGCCTTGCCCACTTTTCCCACCCCCACCCCATCACCATCACCACAGCTCCCCCTCGAGGCCCTGGCCTTCCTGAATCCCATACTCCCGGGCACCAGGCTGCCGCTTGAGGCCTTCAGGCAGGTGTCCACCTGGAATGCCCTGCCGTCCTCCCGCACTGCCTCATTCCCTCCTGCTGTCCTGTGAGAATCTGGTATTCTCTGGTTGCTGTCACTCTTCCAGAAGAATCCTCCTCGACGGAGACAGGTTGGGGGCAAGGCCTCCGCCTGCGCTCTGACCGCGCTCTGCGTCTGTCTCTGCTGCCGCACACTGCGCTCTGCATCGTCATGACCTGTTGAGTATTTGCTGCCTCCACCGGACTGTGAGCTCAGGTGACTGAAGGGCTAGGAACCCGGCACAGAGCGCTGGTGGTCGTCACTGAACGGAACCCACGCTGTAGCCAGTCGGGGAAATAGGAATGGTAGCCGGGTAGTCCTGTGTCCCACCCCCTCTGTCTGGGAGCCAACCCTGTCCTCCTGGCCACAGAGTCAGGCCAGCAACGCGGGCGAGGCTAGTTCTCACTCCTCCTGCCCCGGATAGTGAGACCCACCCAGGAACACAGGGGGCCCAAGCCAGGCCATTCAGAGTTCCTCCTCCAGGGCAACTGGGAAAAGGTATACATTCCCAATTGTGGAGTTTGGCTGAAAGTGGCCTCATTGCCTGCCAGGCACAGGAAAACCTATCTGTAGGAGAGAATGACGCACCAGACAAGCAAAAATGAGAGGAAGCAGAAACAGTGTCACGGTAGTTACTGACTGTCTTGGAGACCCTGGTTCCTGTCTTTGAGATTCCCAGAACTGCGCTCATTCGGGCAGATCTTTCTTCATAGACTGGGATCTTTCAATAAATACTTCCGTGGGTATAAGCTGGTCAGGCAGGCTGCATTTCTGTCACTTACAAGAATACCCTGTCCAATGCTGGGATCCTCAGTAAGACATACAGCTGGGAAGATCAGCAGAGGCCAGGTTGGGGAGGATTCTAAATGCCATCTGAGGGGTGTTGGAGTTTATTTGTAGGTACAGTAATGGGTAATGAGTAGTCAGAGCCTCAGGAGATAATACCAACAACACATAAGTTTTTAATTAGAGGGAGAGGGGAAGTGGAAGCCCAGTTGGGAATGCAAAGTAAAAACACCCCCATGTATCAGCAAGGTCAAGGAGAAAGAAGGTTGAAGAAAACCCTAATTTCGTTATGTAGGAAAGAGCAGCAAGGCTTGTGATAAATGGGAAAGTAAAGGAGAAAGGTGGGCATGTCGAATAAATAGTCATTTCTAAAACACTGCAAACAGCTCCATGTGCAAACATTAGTCACTAATACAAATGAGATCTCAGGGGTTTTATAAACAACCAAGCCGTTGCCAAGACTCACATCTGGCAGATGATACATCCATCATGTGTAAATACTTCACGTAGCATCGATTACCCTGATCAATTTTAGGCATCTATCATTTTCCAGGCCTGCAACTCAGCACAGGGAAATTACAAAGAAATGGGATGTTCTGATCTTTCTACAGCTGGCTCATAGGAAAACAGTGAATAAATCCATGGCAAAACTCAGGTGGCTTCTGAGGTATAAAGAAAAAAATTGCTATTTTGTTTTTCCATAGAATACTTTCTTAAACTAGATCAAGCAATCATCATCTTCAAAATTCAGTACAGAAACCATCCTCATCTTGGGAGGGAGAAAGATCAATAACACCCAAGAAACAGGGATAACAGATGCTTAAAACAGGGAGCCACAGTCCCTGGACCTGATACAGCAGTATGACATCTACTTAAAGGAAGATAAAGTAAGACTGGGAAGGTGAAAGGTGGAAAGGAGGTTAGGTTTTATCGTGTAGGCAAATGGACGTCGTAAGGGGTTTTATAAGCAGGAAAAAGACATGGTCAAAGCAGTTCAGAAAGAGCCTTTTGTAGGCAGAACAGAAGGCAATAAGTTCCCCACAAGTGGGGAGAAAATCGACAGCCTCAGGATTATCAGTCAAGAGAGATGATGGGGGTTGGAGCACTGCGTGAAGTGAGTGAGGAGCATTTCAGACAGAGGTGGTGGCTGAGGCCCTGCGGTGGGTGGGAGAGCATGACTGACGTGCCAGAGGGAGAAGGCAGCTGATGCTGAGCCCTCGTTAGGCACCAGCGCGACTCGGGGCACCTCCGACATACTACGTCATTTAGTCCCTGGGAGCAATGCTGCACTGGACCCCCTTGGTGTCCAGTGGTTATTAAGACTCTGCGCTCACAAGGGAGGGTGCAGGCATGATCCTGGTCAGGGAACTAGGACCCCACATGCTGCAGCCGAAAAATTAAATACAGTAATAATAAAAAACCATCCTGCAGGGTAACCGTTGCTATTTCCAAATTTACAAATAACAGAAAGGAGACTCAGAGAGGTGAAATAGCTTGCCTGAGACCACACAAATCTTTCGGATACAAAAGCCGGCGTCTTTTTCAAAATGAAACAGCCTCCTGGTGTACGTGATTTATCCCTCTCAACTTCCTCGGGTAGGAGCTGAGGCAGAGATTTAAAACTTTACTGACGCTTCCAGCTGGTGAGTGCCCAATGCTGGACGGGAGCCCAAGCCCGACCCACTCCCGTTTCCCCTCACTTCCTGCCCAGCTGACCTGTCAAATGAGCCTTTGTTCTGCCACGTTGTGTAGCTCCCTCGTGATCACTGTTAAACCAGAAAGTCTTACTGGGTTTGTTTCAACATGGAACCTGGGAAGGGCCTGGGGGAGGATGTGGAATGAGGATGGCCCTTCCTCCCGCCAGGAGGAGCCTCAGCACCTTTGAAAATAATTCCCCCAAAGTCTCCTAAAACCCTAGGTCTCTACCCAGCAGCCCTGGCCCACGGAGGTAATTTCCAAAGCCCCAGCTTTGAAGGCTCACAAATCCTCCGTTCATGTTCAGACATATAAATTGCATTAGCAGAGAGAACTACGCATCTGGTGATGTGAGCTCGGAGAAGAGAAGACGCTGGAGTTCCAGCGCACACACGCGAGCACACTCCGGGCCTGGCCCACCTCCAGCACAGCCCGGCGGGAAGGCTGGGTCTCTCCAGCTCTCTCCAGGCTGAGATGAAAGGAGTCCATTTCCCTCCTAAGAGTGTCCTAGGAGTGGGGGAGAGGGACCTCCCACACTAACAGACTCACACACAACTTCAGGTCACTGTCACTGGAATTAACAGGTTCGCTCAAGAGGCTCAGCCCAGAGCGTTTGCTGGAGTGAATGGGGCAAATTTTTCCTGCAGACAGACCAAAGACTCCGAATTTTTTCCTTCAGTACTTCCAGCTAGTAGTTTACCAGAATTCCCATGAACAAAATACTTCTCCATCTGTTCACATTTACCTGAAAATCTTGATCTGTTTTAGGCCCTTTGCTGGATTCTAAGGACCCAGAGATGAATTGTAAATGGCACCTGAACTCAAGTTCTCATTCCGGGGTGGAAACCAAACAGTGAATGAGGTCAAGGACTGAAGAGGCCTCTTGGCAGGCTTGGAGGCAAACAGACCTGGGTTCACATCTCAGTCTTCATATTGCTAGTTGTAAGGTCTTAAGCAAGTCATTTCAATAAAGGAGCCTCTGTTTCTTCATCTGGAAGTTAGAATCTATCCAGCAGAGTTGGTATATGGAAGAGAGAGAGAGGATTGATATAGCACCCAGACTGAAAAGATGTGCCATATATGCTATTGATTATTAAAAGAGAGTAAATATTTTCAATCGACAGAATTAGTGAAAGTTTCCTGGAGGAGGTAGTATCTACATGAGATCCTAAAAGATGGATAGATTTTGACCTGGTTTTGAGGGATTAGAGGGAAGAGTAGAGGGGCTTTTTAGAGCAGAGAAATTTTTCTGTATGATATAGTAAGAGTGGAAACATATCATCTTGCATTTGTCAGAATGTACAGCACAAAGAGTGAACCCTAATGTAAACTATGGGCTTAATAATAATGTATCAACATTGGTTCATTAGTTGTGGGAAAATATATTACACTAACACAAGATGTAAATAACAGGGGAAACTAGAGGGGGTTGTGTGTGTGAGAACTCTGCACTTTCTGATCAATCTTTCCGAAAACCTAAAAAACAAACAGGCAAAAAAAAAGCCAGGAAAGAGAAGTTTATACAAAAAGCCAGCATAAACAAAGGCCGGGTGGTCAGGACATGTGGCTGGAGCACGAAGCGCCTGGAGAAGAGTGATCCCAGAAAGGTGGGTTGAATATCATGTTAAACTGTTTACGCTTTATCCTGAGACTATGGAGAGATGGTAAATATTTCAAAGTGCTAAAATGATCATACTGCATTTAAGGATCATCAGTTAAGACTGCCCCTGAACAGACATGAATCTGTAATAAAGGACAGGACAAGAAATGATAAAAATCTGAGTTAAGAGTTAAGACAGCAGCAGTGGGATGGAGAAAGGTGGCCAGATGCAAACTATCCTGAGGTTGTCCCCGTCAGAATCTGGTGATTGACTGACCTACTGACGTGAGTGGGAGAAGGGAAGGAGTCTAGGAGAATGCCTGGTTTCTGGTTGATGCTAAACTGGCGGGGGGTAGGGTGGCAGGGAGGGGTTAGGGACATCCCTTTGTAGATCTGGAATGTAGGAAGGCTAGATCTGAAGGTACAATAACCTTGCCCAGCTTCAACATGTTTTTAAGAGAACATTATTTCAGATGTGGTACAGAACACTTTCTAGAACTCTCTTGTTCTGGCCCCTGAGGGCTGACTGGGGGATTACTGCCTACAGACTTGAACCCACGCTTACCTATGTGGACACTAAACCTGTTACAGAGGTCTTTTCAATGCTGAGCTTAAGGTTACCTCCCTGCGCTTCCTCCATTGAATCCAACTTGGCCCTCAAAGGGGTCTCTCTGACTGGCTTTCTCTGCCCCAGGATAGCCCATTAGAGATCTGTAGACCACGTCTCTTGAATCTGACCTTCTTCAGCTAGACAGCTCCTAATCCTTCACTTGTTCTAACACAACACAGTTCCCTCCCTACCTTAGACACACTCCAGGACACAAACCCCAGGAAAGTCTGATGCAACCCAGAGTGTCTAGAAATTTAACATCCCTCCTTTTAGACATTATTTCATTAGCACATCCTGAGATCTTCTTGGCCCCCAAGGGTAGCCCCTCATATTTCCCCCTCATCTCCATCAACTCCATCACCTAGCCCTTCTCTCATTTATCTCTACTGAGCCAGAATTCTGCAATTGGATTTTTATCTCCAAGAGTAAGATTTGATATTGACCTGGATAAATTCCACCCTGCCATGGGGCCATCTACAGGACAAACCAGTTGGAAACTGGAACACGAAGAGCTCCAGCCAAGCCCTTTGGAGGACTTAGAGGCAAGTGAGGGGCAGCTGAAATAGTCTGGCCCTGCTCTGGCCTCAGCTCCTCCATCTTCCATATGGGCATAGATAATCTGCTTTCCTGCCAACTCAAGAGAAGTGACCATACCCCATCCCCAAGGAACAACAGAGATCAACTTACAGAGGTCAACTTACACATCCTGCTGCTGCCAGACAACACCCCCAATCTATCTGAACAGGAAATTCTACAGAAGTTAAGATGTGCAAAAGTATCCTCATGTGCAACCAAGAGTCCCCAAGAGTTGTCATAAAAACTTGGAAATACTTGGCCTTCCCAGAGTGGAGCATCCTCGTGGGGACCCCTGATCACGGTAAATCATAAAGCTGGGGGCTTGAAGCCTGGAACAAGGTCCTACAGTCATTTAGAGCCACAAGCCAGCCTCCTCCCACTGGCCAAGCACGCTCGCTCTGCGGGAACTGACCATCTCTTCAAGAAACACAACTGCACTGTTCCCAGCCCTGAAGCCCTACCCAGAGGCTGACTGAAGGTCTAACTCGCTTAGTTGGCCGCTTATTTCACTCAACATTTGGCCCATCAGAAACAATAAATTTAGAAACAGAGGCAGGTCTTAGAAGACAATCTTTGGGGTCACTTACCTTTAAAATTCAGTTTGTTTTGATTCATCAAATACTAATATAGGGTTTAAAATGAAGTGATTCAGAGTGACACTGGCAAAATGGCAGAGTAAGGATCTCCAAAAATCCTCTCCATACACGCAGTGAAAATTGTCAAAATTGGCGAAAATTGTCAAAATCAACTTTTTCTGAACTTTGAAAATTAATCAAAGGCTTGCAGCAATCCAAGGAACACTTATATAGGGAAACCATATGTTCGCGTGTTCTTCATTCAAAGACTCGTACATGATGCTCATAGCAGCATTTTTCATAATTGCCCAAATGTGGAAGCAACCCAAATATTCATCAATTGAGAAAAGGAGAAATGTGGTATATCTATACACTGCAGTATTATTTGGCCATAAAAAGGAATGAAGTGCTGATACTAGCTACAACATGGATGAACTTGGAATCATGTTAGATGGAGGAAGCCAGTCAGAAAAGCCACATAGTATATCATTCTGTTTCTGGGAAATATTCAGAATAGATAAATTCATAGGGACAAAATGTAGATTAGTGTTTGCTAAGGGCTGACAGGAGTGGGAAATTGAGACTTACCTGAATGGATATGAAGTTTCTTTTTAGGGTGATGAAAATGTGCTAGAAATAGACAATGGGGATGGCTGCACAAATATGTGATACAATAGAAACATCTGAGTTTCACACTTTTAAAGCGTGAATTTTTATTGATGTGTAGTTGATTTACAATGTTGTGCTAATTTTTGGTGTAGAGCAAAGTGACTCAGTTATTATACATATATATGTATATACATTCTTTTAAAAAGTTTTTTTTCTTTACTACTATGGTTTATCCCAGGAGAAAGGATACCATTCCGTGTGCTATGCAGGAGGACCTAGTTGCTTATCCATTCTAAATGTATATGATAGTTTGTATCTACTAACCCCTAGCTCCCCTCCGTCCCTCTCTCTCCTCACTTCCCTCTTGGAAACCACTAGTCTGTTCCCTGTGTCTGTGAGTCTGCTCCTATTTTGCAGATAGGTTCATTTGCACCATGGTTTAGACTCCACATGTGAGTGACATCACACAGTATTTGTCTTTCTCTTTCTGACTTCCTTCACTTAGTATGATCATCTCTAGCTGCATCCATGTTGCTGCAGGTGGCATTATTTCATTCTTTTCTTATGGCTGAATATTATTCTACTGTATATATGAACCTCATCTTCTTTATTCATTCCTCTGTCAATAGACATTTGTTTCCATGTCTTGAATATTGTGAATAGTACTGCTATGAACAAAGGGGTGAATGGAACATAGAGGTGCATTTACCTTTTTGAATTATAGTTTTGTCTGGGTATATGGCCCAGGGGTGGAATTGATAAATCATATGGTAATTCTATGTTTAGTCTTCCAAGGAACCTCCATACTATTTTCCACTGTGGCTGCACCAACTTATACTCTAAAGGGTAAATTTTATAGTATATCAATTATATCTTAATTTTTAAAAAATACTTAGTAAACTAAAAATACAAACAACAAAACTCAAAAAGCAACAGTAGCAATAAGCATAAATTATCTCTGGCAAAGCCCATTAAATAATAAAATTTGCAGGAAATTCCTTGGTGGTCCAGGGGTTAGGATGCTTCATTCCCACTGCGCTGGGCCCAGGTTTAATTAATACCTGGTAGGAGAGGGCAATGGCAACCCACACCAGTACTCTTGCCTGGAAAATCCCATGGATGGAGGAGTCTGGTGGGCTGCAGTCCATGGGGTCGCTAAGAGTCAGACAGGACTGAGCGACTTCACTTTCACTTCTCGCTTTCATGCATTGGAGAAGGAAATGGCAACCCACTCCAGTGTTCTTGCCTGGAGAATCCCAGGGACGGGGGAGCCTGGTGGGCTGCCGTCTAGGGGGTCGCACAGAGTCGGACACGACTGACGCGACTTAGCAGCAGCAGCAGCAGGGGAACAAAGATCCCATATGCAGAGCAACACACTCCAAAAAAAAAAAATAATAATAGAATTTGGATAAAAAGTCTAACCTTTTTTTCCTTTGTTCCTTGTCTAGTTTCACTTGCTCACGGGACGACAGCAGAGACCTTGCACCTGACGTCTCAGAACAAAGTTCCCAGTGCAGAATGGTTCTGCCGACACCTCAGCTCGGAGGACCACACGCGGAAGCTGCACACGACACTCAACTCAAACTGGAGGCAGCGAGCCACGTGCAGAGACGCCCAGCACTCAGACCCGCAGCGGGAGCAGGAGAGCTGCTCTCGCCTCGCGAGAACTCCACCCCCTCCCCACTGACGGATAACCTGGAAAGCCCCCTAGAAAGATTTCAGCCTGCTGGGGAAGCATGTACTCCAGAGTATAGGCTCGACGCTGTCCATCACAAATAGCTGGTGAGAAGCTGCTCTGTAACATGGAGCTCAGCCTGGAGCTGTGTGCAGCCTAGAGCGGTGCGGAGGGGAGGGAGGTGGTATTTGCATAGTTACGGCTGAAGTGCGTTGCTGTATGGCAGAAACTGCCATAACATTGTAAAGCGATTTTCCTTCAATTAAAGGATAAATTCGAAAAATAAAAGAATAAAATTTTGCATCTGAACTGAACTTCCTCTCATTCTATGGGCTTGAATGACACCAGAGAGGAGGACCCTTGTCTCTGCCCAGCTGGAAGGGTCAGCAAAAAAAGTCATCTGTTCCTTCTCATGTTAAAACTACACAGCGTCTTAAAAAGCAGAGACATTCCTTTGGCAGCAAAAGTCTGTTTAGTCAAAGCTATGGTTTTTCCAGTTGTCATGTACAGATATGAAAGTTGGACCATAAAGAAGGCTGAGCGCCGAAGAATTGATGCTTTTGAACTGTGGTGCTGGAGAAGACTCTTGAGAGTCCCTTGGACAGCAAGGAGGTCAAACCAGTTAATCGGAAAGGAAATCAATCCTGAATATTCATTGGAAGGACTGATGCTGAAGCTGAAGCTCCAATACTGTGGCCACCTGATTCGAAGAGCTGACTGATTGGAAAAGACCCTGATGCTAGAAAAGATTGAGGGCAGGAGAAGGGGGCGACAGAGGATGAGATGGTTGGATGGTATCACCGATTCATTGGACATGAGTTTGAGCAAACTCAGGGAGACAGTGAAGGACAAGGAAGCCTGGTGTGCTGCAATCCATTGGGTCGAAAAGAGCTGGATATGACTGAACGGCTGAACAAATAATTGCCAGTTGCTCTCAGATTGAATCAGACCTTTCGTGACCCACCCTACCCCACCCCCAGCCCAGACTATTCTCCCTGCCCTGCTCAGAAGCCACACTGGCCCATTTTGCCCCAAGACTCACGCCCTCTGCCTGGAGCACCCTTCCCTGCAGGACTGCTCACTGTCAGTCAGGTCTGTCAGGCCTCCGTTTGTGCTCTCCACGTCGCCACCACGTATGTCTTACTTCCTCTTTTGTTCCCTGGTGCCCCCCCAGAAGCAAACTCCATGAGGACAGGGACTGTGCCCGCCTTGTTCACTCTAGCTCAGGGTGGGGGTCCCTGCCCGCTTTTTGTAATGAATAAATGATGTCCTCTCAAAGCTTGCTGTCGTTTGAATTAAATATTTTTTTTCTTTTACTCTTTGTGATGTACCTCTTTCCAGAAAAGACATTTCGTCTAATTGGTCCCCTGATTAGGATTGTTTTTAACCACATGAAAGACACCTGATAAGGGGGTATTCCACTCCCCACTGGAATGTCTCAGTCCAGGATGAACGAACTGTTCTCCTGTGAGCCATGTTAGCAGCTTGAGAGGCACCAGGAGGGACAGGAGCCCGACAGGACCCTCACCTTCCTGGCAGAATGACTCATTCTCCCTGTTTATGGACGCAGGTTGAAGTGAGCCAGCCTGGTGCCCTTCCCGAATCATGTGACTGCCATATTAGGTGCCATGCTGGGAGGAGGGGCACCTCTGGGGTGTTGGGCAGGGGATCCTGCAGATAGTCTCCAGATAGTTTTTTTCTTAGCTGGCATCAGCCCCTTCCTCAACTCAGACTCCCATGAAATTTCTCACGCAAATGTCTATTTCTTAGGCATGGAGAAGATACCCACTCAGGTGGTTTTCACGATTATTGACAGTAGCTCCTTCTATGCCCAACCCTATGCACTCGTTTCTGCATCCTCATCTATTCATTTTCTCAGTTGTTGCTGTTGCTGTTTAGTTGCTAAGCAAGCCCTGTACAGCTCTTTTCAAACTGTTCGTGGGGTTCTCAAGGCAAGAATACTGAAGTGGTTTGCCATTCTCTTCAGGGATAACCTAAACAAATCCCTTACAATTATACAGTGGAAGCGACAAATAGATTCAAGGGATTGAGATCTGATAGACAGAGTGCCTGAAGAACTATGGACGGAGGTTCATGACATTGTACAGGAGGTGGTGATCAAGACCATCCCTAAGAAAAACACATGCAAAAAGGCAAAATGGTTGTCTGAGGAGGCCTTACGAATAGCTGTGAAAAGAAGAGAAGCTAAAGGCAAAGGAGAAAAGGAAAGATATACCCATTTGAATGCAGAGTTCCAAAGAATAGCAAGGAGAGAGAAGAAAGCCTTCCACAGGGATCAGTGCAAAGAAATAGAGAAAAATAATAGAATAGATCTCTTCAAGAAAATTAGAGATACCAAGGAAACATTTCATGCAAAGATGGGCTCAATAAAGGACAGAAATGGTATGGACCTAACAGAAGCAGAAGATATTAAGAAGAGGTGGCAATAATACACAGAAGAACTGTACAAAAAAGATCTTCACAACCCAGATAATCACAATGGTGTGATCACTCACCTAGAGCCAGACATTCTGGAATGTGAAGTCAAGTGGGCCTTCGGAAGCATCACTACGAACAAAGCTAGTGGAGGTGATGGCATTCCAGTTGAGTTATTTCAAATCCTAAAAGATGATGCTGTGAAAGTGCTGCACTCAATATGCCAGCAAATTTGGAAAGCTCAGCAGTGGCCACAGGACTGGAAAAGGTCAGTTTTCATTCCAATCCCTAAGAAAGGCAATGACAAAGAATGCTCAAACTACTGCACAATTGCACTCATCTCACATGCTAGCAAAGTAATGCTCAAAATTCTCCAAGCCAGGTTTCAACAGTACATGAACCATGAACTTCCAGATGTTCAAGCTGGATTTAGAAAAGGCAGAGGAATCAGAGATAAAATTGCCAACAGCCACTGGATCATCAAAAAAGCAAAAGAGTTCCAGAAAACCATCTACTTCTGCTTTACTGACTATGCCACAGCCTTTGACTGTGGGAATCACAACAAACTGTGGAAAATTCTGAAGGAGATGGGAATACCAAACCACCTGACCTGCCTCCTGAGAAATCTGTATGCAGCTCAAGAAGCAACAGTTAGAACTGGACATGGAACAACAGACTGGTTCTAAATAGGGAAAGGAGTACGTCAAGGCTGTATATTGTCACCCTGCTTATTTAACTTCTATGCAGAGTACATCATGAGGAACGCTGGGCTGGATGAAGCACAAGCTGGAATCAAGATTGCCGGGAGAAATATCAATAACCTCAGATATGAGGATGACACCACCCTTATGGCAGAAAGCAAAAAAGAACTAAAGAGCCTCTCGATGAAAGTGATAGAGGAAAAAGAAAAAAAAAAAAGAAAAGAAAAAAAGAAAGTGATAGAGAAAAGTGAAAAAGTTGGCTTAAAACTCAACATTCAGAAAACTAAGAACATGGTGTCCAATCCCATCACTTCATGGCAAATAGATGGGGAAACAGTGAAAGATTTTATTTTGGGGGGCTCCAAAATCACTGCAGATGGTGACTGCAGCCATGAAATTAAAATATACTTGTTCCTTGGAGAAAAGTTATGACCAAGCTAGATGGCATATTAAAAAGCAGAGACATTACTTTGCCAACGAAGATCTGTTTAGTCACAGCTATGGTTTTTCCAGTAGTCATGTATAGATGTGAGAGTTGGACTATACAGAAAGCTGAGCACTAAAGAATTGATGCTTTTGAACTGTGGTGTTGGAGAAGACTCTTGAGAGTCCCGTGCATGCAAGGAGACCCAACCAGTCCATCCTAAAGGAGATCAGCCCTGAGTGTTCATTGGAAGGACTGATGTTGAAGCTGAAACTCCAATACTTTGACCACCTGATGCAAAGAACTGACTCATTGAAAAAGACCCTGATGCTGGGAAAGATTGAAGGTGGGAGGAGAAAGGGATGACAGAGGATAAGATGGTTGGATGGCATCACTGACTCAATGGACATGAGTTTGAGTAAACTCCAGGAGATGGTGTTGGACAGGGAGGCCTGGCGTGCTGCAGTTCACGGAATTGCAAAGAATAAGACACGACTGAGCGACTGAACTGAACTGAACTGATACGACTCTTTCACAACACCATGGACTATAGCCTGTCAGGGATTTTCCAGGCAAGAACACTGGAGTGGGTAGCCTTTTCCTTCTCCAGGGAGTCTTCCCGACTCAGGGATCAAACCCATGTCTCCTGCATTCTCTGGCTGATTCTTCACCATTGAGCCACCAGGGAAACCCCTTATTCCTTCAGACACATTCTTAAAGTAAAATTATTGAGTTCAAGAGTACTTGTACTTTACAATCTGATTACCAAGTTGCTCTCCAAAAGGGTTGAACTAATTTATACTCCTCTAGGAGTCTATAATAAAATCCTAAATTTGAAGGCATTTGCCAAAAAAATTTTACTCCCACATCCCACCTCACCATATTTCACTTTTTATGGAGATTGAAAGTAGAGTCTCCCCTCGCTGGGCAAATTCTGGGGTGGAGGTGTCTGTTCCGTAGGGGAGCAGTGTGGGCAAGATGCACTTCCTTCTGGGTGCATCCTGGGACAAACAGTGTCTCAGGCAGTCACCTGTCCTCTGGTGAAATATCCTGAGTCATGGGCCACAGACCGCAGGGAGGAGTCACAGCAAGGCAACGTTTGTGTGAGTCCCTCAACACTCCAGACTCTTCTGAGAGCTGCTTGGGGCGGGGCCGACCAGGACTTCCCTCAGACGGCTCTGTGCTCTTCCCCACCTCTGCTGGCTAAGGTCAGGACCGCCTCAAACAGCAAGAGAACACAGCTCCTCTCCCTCGCCCATCAGAACGGTAAGGACTCAAATCAGAAACTAGTGTTGGCAAATGTGCAGTGAGATTGGAGAGCTCTTCTGTTACTGGTGGGAGTGTGAATCCAAAGCCAGAGAAATGTTCACACCCCTTTCCCTCAGGAATTCTACTTCTCAGGATCGGCCCTAAGGGAATAGCCAGGTGCTGTCACAGGTTTCATGTATGAGGACGCTCACTCCGGCATTATTCATAGTAGCAACAAATTTAGAAACTACCAAAATATCCGGTGATAATGAATTGGTTACACAAATCCAAAAAAAATCGAATAGTGAACAGCCATTCCATATCATGTTTTTGAAGATTATTTAATGATATAGGAAAAGACTCAACACATGAAATGAAAAAAGGGGAGTGCTGCCAAGTTATAGCTACGTGATGTTCCAGCATTGTTAAAACGCAGGTAAGAAGCCTTGAAGGTTACTCACTAAAACATTTACAATGGTTTCTCCAGATTAAATGTGGTTATACGTATCTTCTTCATTCATCTATGCATTTCTCAAATTTTCTCTAAGAAGCATATATTACTTTTAAATTGGAAAAAAATATTAAGTCCTACCATTGTCCAAGGCTCAGCTGAAATCATACTTTTTCCTGGAAACTCTCCCAGTGGGTGTGACAAGCATTTCAAAGCTGTGGCCGTTAAGATGACAAGTCCCTGAACCTGTCGGCTCTGTTCATCGAGCCTCAGACCTGCGCCTCTGCGGCTCTCACCTCGGACTCTCCTGCTCTATGGATACTTAATAAAGTAGCCCTGTCCCCTGCCCTGTACCCAGCCTGAGCTCCAGAAGGCGACATGAGGGGCAGGGACAAAGCTTCTGCTTCTCCTGTCTTTCTAGGGCACAGGACCGCGAATGTTTATTAAACTTGTTGAATGTGATCAGATTGTCCAGAAAACAAGAAATCCTAATTGTATTCAGAAGACCTAGGTCAGCAGAGCTGACATTCAAAAATTGGATCAAGACCTCCACTTCTGACCTACAAGAAAGGGCTTGGTCAGCTTCTGGGCGTCCACGCCAACAACAGTCGCCCCCATGCTCACCGCCCCTTGGTCACACTTGCCGTGTCCCTCCGTCTCTGGGCCATGCCGTGCCCTTTCAACCTAGGGACCTTCACGCCTGTTCCCTTGGCATAGTCTTTTGTCCCTTCTAGCTGGCCACCTTCTTGTTATCTGTCAAGTACAGCTCGACAATGGGCTGGCTTGGTCTCCCCAGTAGTTATTTTCCTTCTTATCCTTTCTCGAAATTTTCTTTCTGTATCTGTGTGAACTTTGGTTTTATGCTTGTCTCTCTTGCTTCACCAGAATCCCCAGAAAGCTGGGTCTGTCTTGATGACTGACAGCTGATCCCAGCCTTCTAGCCCAGAGTCTGGCCCAATCAGGGGCTGAGTAAACGAAAGGGGACAGATAACATGGGAAGGACTTGGCACTTGCAAGGCATACGTTTCCATTTTCCTCCTTCCCCAAATCCTAGAGTTGCTCCAACTCCCTGCATTCAAGCTGACAATGCAGCATCAGAGTTTCAGAATCAGCCAAGACACAGAGAGGCTAAGAGCCTCACGGGGCACACAGGTGGTGTCCAGAACCCCGGCTCCTGGCTGCTGGCACAGTGCTCCAAAGAGCGAATCCGTGGGCTTGGACGCAGCCCCAGACTGGGCTCTGGTTTTCTACTTCCCAAATCCCTTCCAGGGAACGAGTCCCAATATGGTAGGTGAGAGTGAATAAAGTCTTTCATGCCACTATTTTTCATCAGGGCAGGGAATCCGGAGCCTCGGGCCGTTTGGATCTAGTTCAGTGTAACAACGATAATTCCTTGCATCTTCACACTGTATTGTTGTCTCCAAAGCACTATTGTTCTCTTAGTCTAGCTTCACAGAAATCCTGTGAGGTTGGACAAGCAGCTCATTAACTCATGTAACACATGAGAAACAAGAAGCCCAGAGAGGCATGTCAACTTGCCCAAAGCCACACAGCTGGTTAGTGGAAGAGCCAAGCCTGGAAGCCAGGCTTCCTGATTACTAGTCTAGAACTCTTCTAGTATTTCCAACATCTAGCCATGACACTTAAATCTTTGTTTCTTACAGCACGTTTGAGTCAGTGGCATCTCAGCATAGTTAGTGATTTGATAAATAGCCGAGGGAGGGGCTGACGGGGTGATGGGCGCGGCCCGGCATAACTCTGGTTGTCGCCAGGCCCTGGTTTCCATCACCCAATCATGTGGCCTGGACGTTACCACTTAAAGTTCCTTTCCTGGCCACTTTGTTTCGATCCTGACTTCAGGAGGAAAACAGACCCTATATTCTTCCTTCAGACACAGCCTCTGCAAAACAGGCAGGACAGACACGGAGGAGCCCCGGCGCGTTTGCGATGGAATCAGAACCAGGGATTCTGTGTACCGGAGAGGAAAGTATAGACACTTTCTGGCTGACAAGAATTTGGGCTGTGAAAGAGAGGAGAGGAAGAGACGGGGTCGGGGCAGAACTCGGAACTCTGAGAAACGGACCTAGAATCATTCAGAGCGAAGAATGATAAGGAATTCCCTGGTCGGTCCCCTTCTCTCAGCGATTAGGACTCCGTGCTTCTTGTAAGGGGCACGAGTTCAGTGCCTGGTCGGGGGGTCAAAAAAAAAAATCACAAAGAATGACGTGTTGGGAAACACCCAGCGTGGATGTTAAGTTCCAACTTCCAGTTCCATTGCATGCTGTACCCTTAGACGGGTCACGAACACCTCTCTGGGCTTTCGTTTTCTCGTTTTTACTATTGCATGGGAGGCAGGGAGGGATTAGGACGTCAAGTGTTTGGTCTTCCCAGTTTGTTCTGACCTCTGACCTGTCGCTGTGAAAAGTCCCATGAAAACTTTACGTAAATGATCACTTAGTAAAATATCCAAAGAAAAGTCTTCATTATTGGGGACCCTTTAGAACAGAGCTTTAAGAGCATAGGCTCAGAAGCCAGACTCCCTGGGTTCAAATGCAAGTATACCACTTATGAACTGTGTGACCTTGAATAAGTTACTAAACTCCTCTGTTTCCTCCTTCCTAAAGTAAGACTATGTATACCACTGCATTAGGGCTGTTACACGGGTCAAAGGAGTTAATGCAAGTAAAGCGCTTAAAATAGGGCCTGAGATATGGTAAACATTCATTAAGTGTGACTCTTATCATTACCCAGCAAAATCTGATACTCTCCATTCCACTTAAATGAAATTTGCTAACTAAAGCTTTCCATTGGCCAAAATATTAAAAATTATCATTAATTTGGATATAAATTAAGAACTGCAATCATTTTGAATGTAAATCTTTCTAAAGCACACTGTAAAATGTCTTGCTTTCTTAGAAGATCTATTAAGTATAGTTCACCTCCTTTCCTGATTCAGGCTGAGCAAGAATGGGAGATCATTACAAAACCCTTCCTAGTCTAAGTTCTAAGATTTCACGGGTAGAACGGGCAATGAAAGCCCACCTCCGTCCTGGGAGGTGGATGGTATCACACTCCCCAAGGAAGGGCTGGGTCCCCGAGAGCCTGCTGTCCGGGCCATATCTCCCACCCCCGGTGCTAACTCTCCGGGCTCTTCTCTGGCTCAGCATCAGGGTCAATGGCAAAGTCACACTCCCAGGCTCCTGTGCTCACCAACGTGTTGAAACCTAAGCCCATTTGGCGAGAGATTTGGCTCCAGTGGCTCCAAGGATGGCTGTTTGCCCACTGCCCCACTGTGTGCCAGGGTTGGCCTGCAGGCTGCAGCTTGCTTCCCTTCTACCCATCGCTTGCATCAGACCAGTCAGGTGCCATGGGCTGCCTGGTTTCCCACATGGCCCAGGAGGAGGTTTCTGGCACGCCTATATCAGGACACCCCACTCAGCCCCTTTGAGGAGAGGCCCTCAGTGCTAACGGGAGCCAGTGATGGTGTGGTTGCTTGTCACTGGCAGAAAACTTCAACATCCCAAACTGGAGAGCCTCTGATCTTTTCCCGAGATGGGGAAACTTCTGCCTCTTACAACCTTACCCAAGGCAAGGTTAGACTTGAACTCTTGAAACTTAATGGAGAAAATCTCTCTAATGGTACACAGAAAATGGAGAGAGTGTCTCTGCTCAGGCTTTAGGTCCTGACAGACAAGCCTGGTCCAAATGTGCAGTCAAGGTACCTAACCCCTCTTGCAAGATTGGTGTCTTTTGGCTTTTTAACACTTAGAATGGTGCCTGGTGTATAGCTTAATTATACCAGTTGACTCTTCCATTTCCTGGAGCCTTCCTCATCCTACATGCCCAACACACACACATATATGCACACGTGCCTTTCCCAACCAGGACCCAAAAGCCTAGATTAAAGAGGAATTAGAAGTTGAGCTTCCCAGGCGGCGCTAGTGGTAAAGAACCTACCTGTCAATGCAGGAGACATAAGAGAGGCAGGTTCAATTCCTGGGTGGGGAAGATCCCCTGGAAGAGGGCATGGCAACCCACTCCAGTATTCTTGCCTGGAGAATCCCCATGGACAGAGGAGCCTGGCAGGCTACATTTCATAGGGTCGCAAAGAGTTGGACACGACTGAAGCAACTTAGCACACACGCATGCGGGAAGAAGATAAAGGACCAGGCCACTCCCACCACTGCCTGCCTTGCAAGTATGACACTCTCTGACCCCTGGCACATTGCCAAGAAGATCCAAAAGTCCACTTTCTCCTCCACCCCAGATAACAGCGATTATACAGGGCGGTTCTGGAGCACTTCCTCTGTGCCTGGTGCCCAATTCCTCTCATGCATTATTCTGCCAGCCTAGGATTCAGGTCTGCCATCCTCACTGGTCCCAGTCAGGCCAAGTGATCAAGATAAACACTTCTAGGTCTCCTGCAGTCCCACAGTCCAATTACTTTAGACAACACCAGCCCAGAAGAGCCTCAAGCATCATTTCCTGAGGTCAGAAATTCCTAAGAAAGCGTCTTACCTTCCAGGCTCTCCCACATTCCACCTTTTTCCTTCCTTCTTTTTTTTTTCCTCTTTTGGCCGCACCACGTGGCACGTGGGAACTTAGTTCCCTGGCCGGGGACTGAAATCTCATCCCCTACATTGAACATGCAGAGTCTCAACCACTGGCTCGCCAGGCAAGTCCCACACTACATCTTTTTTATATCTTCAGATTCTTTCCTGAACTGACAGTGTTCATTTTAAAATATTTTTTGTTGTTTGTTACCTTTTTACTGGTTGATCAACTTTGCTTTTCCGATGGAGTTTTATGATTTTGACAAATTGGAACAACCATAATAACTTTCCGATCCTTTCATAAATAAAGAGACCCTCCACTCTGAAACTTGAAAGGGAAGAAAATTGTCCATTTAACTAGACTAGTTGTTTTTCCCATCAGCTCCCTTTCCCCTCCCTTTCCCTCTCTCTGCACATATTAAACACAATTTCATAAGACGTCTCCAAGCAGCGTTTCCACTGTAATTAATTGCCTTTCACTCAAAGTGACACATTTAAGACATGAAATACCACAAAGAAAGATATATTTAAGAAATTGAGAGCTCAGTTAACTTCGCTTTTGATTGCTGTGAAAATGAGGTGCTCATCTCTAGGAAAAGAGGGACTTTCAGAGATTAAAGAAGTTTGCCTCATTTAGGAAAAAAAAACTACAAGAAACAGATAGAAATATTATCAGGGGTTGCCTCCAAGTGATGGAGGGATAGATAAACACTTCCTTGATTCTAAGGCTTTTCTGAGCTTTCTAATTTTTTAAAAAATAATTATGACTTGTTTTTATAATAAAAAGAAAGGAAAAAATGCACTCAGGGTGATGGCAGCGGAGACAAAGCTGCTTATCTTACGAGTCATTTCCCATCTCTCACTTCCTGTCTTTTCCTGGAGGAAACGTTGGGGAAAGGAGGGAGGAGGCTAAGGCATCAAGAAAGCCTTGTCCGCAGTGGACAGAGAGAAATGAAGAGTTTGCATAACTTTCCCAGAGTCACAAAGTCTTTGGGGAAATTATGATACGCTCTATCTGCAGGTTATCGGGTTGTCTGCCCAGAGCTCTGTGCTGTTTACCCCATTGCTCAGTGCCGGTGAAGAACGTCCTAAGGCACCTCAGAAACACAGCCTCCTAATAAAGACTAGGCTCCAGCCAACCTTGTACCCATTAAGATGGCTACTATCAAAAAACAAAACAGAAAATAACAAGTGCTGACAAAGATTAGAGAAACTGGGGCCCTGTTGATGGGATGGGCGCAACAGCTATGGAAAACAGTATAGAGCTCCTCAAAAAATTAAAAATAGAACTATGATATGCTCCAGCTATCCAAATTCTGGATATATATATATATCTAAAAGAATTGAAAGCAGGGACAGGGACTGGAATAAATATTTGTACACCTATTATTCATTATTATACACGAAAGCCAAGATAGAGGAGCAACCTAAATGCCTTTCAACAGATACATGGATAAACAAGATGTGGTTTATGCATACAATGGAATATTCTTCAGCCTTGAAAAAAAAGAAAGGGAATTCGGACACAGGCTACAACATGGGTGAAACTTGGGTGAAGTAAGCCAGTCACAAAAAGACAAATTCTGCATGATTCCACTTATAAGAGGTATCCAGGGCTTCCCTGATGGTCCAGTGGTTAAGAATCCGCCTTGCAACGCAAGAGATATTAACTCAACCCCCGGCCCAGGAAGGTCCCAGAGGCCTCGGAGAAACGAACCCTGGGCTCCGCAACTTCTTAGCCCGTGGGCTGGAACCGCTGAAGCCTGTGTGTCCTGGATCCCGCGCTCCCCTGCAGGAGAGGCCGCCACAAGAGAGGCCGGTGCTCTGCGTGAAAAGCAGCCCCGTTCACCACACGAGAGAAAGCATTCCCGGCAGCGACGACCCACCGCAGCCAAAAAATAAACAAATACATCTTTTTAAAAAATGGCTATCTTAAAAAAAAGGGGGGTATGTAGAGAAGTAAATTTCATAGACATAGAAATAAAATGGTAGTTAACAGGGTCTGGGGAGAGAGGGAGGAAAAGAGTTATTTAATGTGTATAGGGTTTCAATTTCACAAGATGAAAAAGTTCTGAAGATCAGTTTCATATCAGTGTGAATATATTTAACCCTACTGAACTGTACACTTAAAAATGGTTAAGATGGTAAATTTTATGTTATGTGGTTTTTTTTGTCTTTTTTTTTTTAACCACAATTGAAAACAAGAAGACTAGGGACTTCCCTGGAAATCCAGTGATTAAGACTCTGTGTCCCAAAACTGGGAGCATGGGGGTGGATCTCCAGTCAGGGAGCAAAGATCCCACGTGCTGTGTGGCGTGGACAAGAAAATATATAAAAATAAATAAAATAATAAAACCTTTATTTTTAAATTATTTTTTTATCTTTTTCCCATTTATTTTTATTAGTTGGAGGCTAATTACTTTACAATATTGTAGTGGTTTTTGCTGTACATTGACATGAATCAGCCATGGATATACATGTGTTCCCCATCCCGATCCCCCCTCCCGCCTCCCTCCCCATCCCATCCCTCTGGGTCTTCCCAGTGCACCAGCCCGGAGCACTTGTCTCATGCATCCAACCTGGGCTGCTGATCTGTTTCACCCTTGAGAGTATACTTGTTTCAATGCTGTTCTCTCAGAACATCCCACCCTCGCCTTCTCCCACAGAGTCTAAAAGTCTGTTCTGTACATCTGTGTCTCTTTTTCTGTAAAACCTTTATTTTTAAAAAGCCACTGTGAAAACAAATAAATAAAAAACCAGGTTGAAGGCATTAGCAAGTTACTATCTACTGTTTCCACAGACTTGACGAGGAAGGGTTATTACATTACCGTAATAACCTGTGCAGCGCGCTCATGCGAGTTCACCATCACCCTCTGGATCACATGGGTTCCTCTGTGTATCACACAGCCCACAGTTAGGGCAAGAGCCAGACAGAGGTGCCCCAGACATGGCCGGCCTGGAGCCCCAGAATGCAGAGGGTGCCGGCCACGGCTGGTGACTTCCAGCTAAGAGCCCCGGAGGGGTGGGGTCGGGGGAGCAGAAGGGATCGGCCTCCGAGGACAGAAGAGGGCTGCGCGGCAGAAAAAGCCTGACAGTCAGGCCCCTGCAGGGATGCTGAAGGCGCGGGACACAAGAACTGATTTCCAACTGAAACCAGAAGGAATCAGGCCTGTCTGCCCGCTGCCAAGCGCACACTGCCTCCCGAGTGCAGGTCACAGATCCATCGAGGTCCTTCGCAGTTTCCCGATCTCTCTCCGGCCCCTGCATCCACTGCTCTTTATCACCCACTCTGACCCCCACCTGTTCTGTCTGCCAGATTTTAATTCCTGTTTGCTGCCTCTGCTCATGCCTTCCTTCACTTGCTCTTCCACACATTCTTCTGTTCATCTAATCACTCATTACATCCTAGAGGTTACAAGCACAGACTCTGGAGTCATACTATCTGGGTTCAGATCCCAGCTTTGCCCCCTTTTAGCTGTGTGATCATGGGCAAGTTACTTAACCTCTCTGTGCCTCCATTTCTGCACCTCTAAAGTGAAAATAAAAATAATGCCTACCTCAAAGGGCTACTCAAAGAGAAACGGACTTACGTCCATGTAAAATGCTGAGACCCAAAAAAAAAATAAAATGCTGAGACCCAAGCCTGACACATATGGTCAGCACTCACAGTATGTTAGGTATGGTCATTCACTCATCAAATATTCAGACTACTTACTATATAAAGTTATACTGGGGCCATGAGAAAAAAGAATCTAGACCAAGTGCCCTGAGTTGTTTCCCATCAAGTGGGGGAAGCAGACTTATAAGCAACTGAAAATAAACCAAAATAGGAAATAAAATGCTCCGGGGCAAGGGGACAGAGAGAAAGGAGGAGCTGATTTAGGGGAAAGTCTTCATAGAATGCTATTCATGAATGCTATTGCTATGTGACCTGTGGGATGATCTGCCCCTCTCTGAGCCTCTAGTAGCTCATCCTATACAAAGAAGATCAGTGTCTAGAGATTCAGAGACTGGCCCACACTTCATAGAAGTGTGGTCTTTGAACTGAACACTGTAAGACAGCACAAGATTCAAGACGCTGAGACTGGAGAGAGACTCTTCCTAGCGGAGCTTATACCTAGAAATAGGTAAGTACTTAGGAAATGAAAAGAAGTATTGTGTCCCTGAGGTAGGGTTGCCAGGGGAAACTAAGGACTCTCAGTTAAATTTGAATTTCAGATAAACATAAAAATTTTCAGCACAAGGATGTCACAAATATACTAAAAAACTATTTGCTAAAAATAAATAAATAAATTTAAAAAAATAAAAAACTATTTGTTACCTGAAATTCAAATATAACTGGGCGCCATATATTATTTTGGCTGAATCTGGCATCCTGACCCTGGGGAGAAAATAAGCCCTTTGGAAGCCTGTGCCCTGGGCCTACATACGCTATGTCCCCACCTCACCCGTGTGTGGTCTGCCACGCTCCTGAATCACTTGGCATTGTTCACTCCGGGCTCCAGAGGGACTCTGGTGAACTGTTGGTGAATCATTTGGTGCCACTTTGTTAATAACAATCACCCTCCCCATCTCCCAGACAGAGATGATGGAAAAATCCCACATTTGTTCATTTTGTTGAAGGTCACAGGGTTTGCTGTTTTTATGTTAGTTTCCTTATTTTTCTGAGATCATGTCTTTTTTTTTTTTCTTTGAGATTCATTAACTCTGTGTTGGAAAGGAATTCATTCCCTTTATTGTTGTTAGAGACAGAGAGAAAAAAAGAGACAGGAAAAAAATTTTAAATACCAGCATAACAGAGTGAAGACTGTAGGCCTGGCTGGGAAATGTCCCAAGAGAACCGAGGGCTCCACGGTGGACCCAGAGTGTTACTGGCCTTTTGTGTCGATACTTTGGGGGTCTCTCTGTAGCTTCCACCCAAGCTGGGCCTTTAAATCTTCAGGAGTGCAGCAGTGAAGAGAATCACCACCTGCAGAAGAGGAACCTGGCCATCCGCAACCAAGTTGGAAGCTGGGGAAACAAAAGATGGTCCTCAGGACTCACCCCTCCCTCATCCATAAAACATGCCTCGCAAAGTCATTTCACGCCCCAGCATCTGCCCGCTGTTCCAGAAAGGTACACCTATTCATCTCTCTCAAAAATGTTTATGGAGAGAAATTATCAGCAAGAGAAAACAAATTCTCTGGCGAGATATTGCCCTTTGTGAGATAAGTACTTCTATGGAAGCATTGACAATGGAGATGGTGTTTGGCTTTAATGTGGTCTGTTTGGGAGGGCTGGGAGGTGCCCCTCTACAAAAATCCCCGAGCAGGGAGACTCTGCCACCTTGGAGCCTGCCTATCTGACTCGGCTGAAAGATACGGTGACAGTGAAATTTCTGAGATTAAAGGGAAGTGGGAGGAGGTGTCCTTTTCTCATCGAGGCATGCAAAGCCTGCTCAGGCTCCCAGGCCAAAAGACACAAGACAAACGCAATCACTGAAGGAAGCCACTCCCGCCCCCAACCCTGTCTCAGCTGCTGCCCAGGAGGGTTTTAGTCATCAGGTGCCACAGACACAGGATTGAGGACATGCAAGCTTTTTAAGGCCCTAGAAAAATCCTTGCACATCACAAACGTTCTGATCAACTCCAAGATACAAAATAAAAATTCCAAAATTGAAATTTAACTACGTGTCCATGAAATACAGTATTATGTCAACTCCCTAAATTGTTCAACTTGGTATCTATAGAAGTGTTATTATACAGTATTTGAAAATGATTAGTGGATTCTTTCACTTCAAGGAATCCCTAAAACTGCCCGATGATTTCTGAGAAATCACAGTCACTGAAAATTAAATTGGCAAAATAATCTTGAAAACATAATTATTAAAAATGCCCTCAAGACTATTTTAAAGCAAAATAATTGCGTTTGTGGTGGAATATTAGGGGAATTTTGGTTTGTACTATGACATGGGGTGGTGCCTCTGAAGGTTAGACTGCTTGGCTCCCAGAAAGGTACTGAAACAGCCTTGGTCCCATGGGGCCCATCAAAATGTTTAAAAAGAACAGGTGGCCATGGTAATAAAGGTTTTTGTAGCCAACTGAACTTCTTTGTTCTTGTAAATCCAGAGACTATCTAAGCTAGAAGGATCCCTGGCCATGGTGGAGACCAGTGCAAAAAACAGGGCCAGTCTCTGAGTCTCTAGACACCAATCTTCTTTGTATAGGATGAGCTACTGGAGGCTCAGAGAGGGGCAGATCATCCCATAGGTCATCAGGTACTGAGGACTTAGGGGCTTTGAGATGAGTCCCCCCACCCCCGGACTTTTCCTTGCCCATGATGACATGCCTGGATGTCCTTTTTCCTTTGCCAAAACACTGAGGCAGTCCCCGTGTCCTTAGCAGAATATCTAGATATCTTTAAAGATCACTCACTGCTTTGATTTTGGAGAATTCAGCTCATTTTCTTAGTTACTGATGTCTGCCAACCACTTGTTCATCCTCCGGCTTTCCCAACCTTGGTCCAGGCACCTTGCGTTCAGGTCTTCTAGTAAGAAGCCCACTTTATCCTGTGCAAATCACCTAGACCAAGATCTCTTGCCCAGCAGGGCTGTTAGCTGACCAGGCGCCATTATCTACGGCTTGATACCTGGACTGTGCCCTCTGCCGCCCCCTTGTGGTCACCACAAGAGGTGCGCTGCTTGGGACTCAAGGTCCACACCTGTGTGCCAAGTACTTTTGAGTCAGCTTGATTACTTTTTCTGGAAATGCTTCTTTATTCCTGGATGGCTGGCACCTGGACAGGATTCATCTCCTCCACGCTTACTCTTCCAGTCTATTGCCCATGGGAACTTCAGCATCCTCATTGAGCAATCAGTCCAATCACTCCATCAACTCCCTGGTATTAACTGAGCACAGGTCAGTGGTGATAAGCCTGGAGATGGAGGATTGCAGAAGGAATGTGAGATGTAGCCCATGACCTTGAGGAGTTCAGAATCAATAAATAGAGTAAAAAATACACAGAAAATGTTTAATAATTTAATGTTCAACTATTCTGTGCCAAGAACTCCAAGAATTCAGAAATGAGGTCAAACAGTTGAGAACTCCCTGGAGACAGCAGATTTGAACTAATGTTTGGAACACAGGAAGTATTTCAGAAACAAAAGTGTAAAGAAAAAACACTCCTGGGAGTTCCCCAGTGGCCTAATGGTTTAGATTCTGGGCTTTCACTGACATGGCCCAGGTTCAATCCCTGGTCGGGGAACTGAGATCCTGCAAGCTGCACAGTGCAGCCAAAAATAAAATAAAGGAAAATACTCTTATGTGGCTCCTTTAATCTCATTTTACCACTACACTACCTCTGGCACCAGATGTGTGGGTTTTCCAAACATCAAGCAATTCTGTGACAACAATTGGGTATCCAGCAATTTAACTCAGTTCTGGCTCTACCAGGAGATACCATCAGATCCCATAAATTAAGTGCTTAGTCCCACAAAATTGTACCCCTCCCACTTCAGATGGACAGGGAAGCCTGGCCACATGGGGTGGCAAAGAGTCGGACTGAGTGACTGTAGAACCCTTCAGATGGCCAATTGCAAGTCCAGTCACTTGTGTTTCCGACAGACCAGTTATAACTTGGGGTTCCCACTCCCCCTCCTCAGGTTTGATTAATTTGCTAGAAACAGCAAATAGAACTCAGAAATTACTAGATTACTCGCTTACTATAAAGGAATATAACTCAGGAACAGCCAGATGGAAAAGACATAGGGCAGAGTATGTGGGAAGGGGCACAGAGCTTCGGTGCCTTCCCCAGGACGCTGGCCTTTGTAAATGTGTTCACTAACCCAGAAGCTTTCCAAACCCTACTGTTTCAAGTTTTTACGGAGGTCTCACTACATAGGCATGACAGATTAAATTGTTGTTTAGCCAATAAATTGTGTCCCACTCTTTTGCAACCCCAGGTACTATAGCCCGCCAGGCGCCTCTGCCCATGGGATTACCCAGGCAAGAATACTGGAGTGGGTTGCCATTTTCTTGTCATTGATAATTAATTCAACCTCCAGCCCTTCTCACCTTTCTGGAAGGGGGCGCTGAAAATTTCAACACTCTAATCACCTGGTTAGTCCCTCTGGCAACCTGTCCCCAGCCCAAGGAACTTTCCAAAAGCCACCTCCTTAACATAAACTCAGATGTGGTTGAAAGGAGCTTGTTCAGAATAACAAAAGATACCCATTTCACTTTTGTGCTCTTAACACTTAAGATATTCCAAGGGTTTTAGGAGCTCTGTGGCAGGAACAGGACAAAGACCAAATATATATGTATATATATTTCTCATTATAAATCATAGCATCACAAGAAGGAAAAAAAGAAGAGTATTCTGGAAGGAAGTAACAGCCTTGAAAAGTAACAGCTAAGAAAAAAATTATGGTTAAAACAATATTTCCAAGATAAAAGACTAAAGAGAGAGAAACTCTCTTATTATCTTTTTTGGGCGCTGTTAGCACTTTCCTACCACTTTGCATAGCATACAATGCCCTCAGACTCTGTGATGTTTACTAATCTCTTTTCTGCTATTCATTAGGGCCCTACTGGTTGCAAGTAACAGCAGCACAGATTAGCTTAGACAAAAAAGAAATTTATGAATTGAAATAACTGAGACGAACACGGACAGCAGTGGCAAAGGGTATGACCGAACCCGGTGCTGACACCCGGCGCCCGTCATCAGCTTTCGCGGGCATTGCTCTCTCCTCCTCTCTCCTGTTCTCCTCCCTCTCACTCTGTCTGCACCTGTTTTTCACCGTTCACTTCGTTTCCACTCTTTGAGGGCCTCATTCTCTTCTATCATAGCTTGGTTTCCTCTAAACGTCAGGGACGATGGCCGCCAAGGTAACCAGTTTCATGTACTTCTAGCTGCGACCCTAGAAGTCTTCCCCACCAGTTCCATCAGAAGAGTCCCCGGGGCTTCCATTGGCCCAGTGATAGAGGTGATAAACTTCTATAAAGGGAAGTGAAAGCCACTCAGTCCCATCCGACTCTTTGCGACCCCATGGATATAGTCCATGGGGGTCTCCAGGCAAGAAGACTGGAGTGGGTGGCCATTCCCTTCTCCAGGGGCTCTTCCCAACCCAGGGGTCGAAGCCAGGTCTCCCACACTGCAAGAGGATTCTTTACCAGCTGAACCATCACGGGAGCCTGACCCTTCTAGGCTCTTCTCTTTATCAAGGGGCTAGAAGCCTGGGAGGGTTATGTCCCAGAATCCCTGCCTTCAGAAACAGCAGTTCTTCGGGGAGAAGCACTTACCAAGATGTGAAAGGCAAAATAAGGCAGAAGCCAGATTTTCCTTCCTCTGGCACTGTCAAACTTTGGGCTTAGGCAGACATGACATTTTGCAGTGGTCTCTAAGTTTTTTCCTGAAAATCTCGGGCCTCAGGATGGGAGGAAGCTATGATCATTCCTACTGGTTTCCTGAGTTCCTTCAAATTCCTGTCTGTAAAAGCTGGTGGCCTTCCTTGACCTATGTCCAGACTTTCCAGTGATTTTTTAAGGACCTAATGTCCTTTATTAAGTCCTTTCCTTCTTAAAATACCTTCAGCAGTTCCTGTTTATGACCATATCCTAACTGATACAAGCATACACCCCAAGGGTGGAGCATAGGGTAGGATTTATAACTCTGATGACAGAAGGAGAGGAAGAATTTGCTAGCAGTCAGTCAAGAGCAGCCACATTTCCCTGTGAAAAACAGTGGGAGGCAAGTTCAGGTGGGTGGAATGAGGTGAGATGACGGAGGCACTGAATATCAGGCCTGCAGACTTAAGGCAATGAGGAAACAGGAAGTCGGGTGGATATGACGGCAAGGCCCACACTACGGGCAAGCAGTGGGGGCACCTATGGGACTAGTTAAGGTGTGGGCACCGGACGACAGACGCCCTAAAATGAGAGAGAGGTGAAAGCACAAGAAAAGTGCAGCTGAGAGATGTGTTGAAAAAAGAAATAAGGTATTTTGGTATGTCACATTTAAGGACTTAATAATAGCTGCCATTTATAAAACTACAGTTGGTTATACATCAGATGGTCTGCTAAATTTTTCATTTATGTTAGATAAAACCCTGCAAGTCAGGAACCATTTGCATTTATAATTGAGAAGACCAAGGGCCAGGAATATTAACTGATATGTCAAGGTAAATCAGCTAGAGGCCAGAGCCAGGAACTGAGCTCAGTTCTGCTGCTCACTGAGGCCTGCACTCATCTCCACCGTGCTAAGCCTTCGGCTGTGTGGTCACCACAAACTGTGGGAAATTCTGAAGGAGATGGGAATACCAGACCACCTGACCCACCTCTTGAGAAACCTGTATGCAGGTCAGAAAGCAACAGTTAGAACTAGACATGGACCAACAGACTGGTTCCAAATAGGAAAAGGAGTACGTCAAGGCTGTATATTGTCACCCTGCTTATTTAACTTATATGCAGAGTACATCATGAGAAACGCTGGGCTGGAAGAAGCACAAGCTAGAATCAAGATTGCCGGGAGAAATATCAATAACCTCAGATATGAAGATGACACCGCCCTTATGGCAGAAAGTGAAGAGGAACTAAAAAGCCTCTTGATGAAAGTGAAAGAGGAGAGTGAAAAAGTTGGCTTAAAGTTCAACATTCAGAAAACTAAGATCATGGCATCTGGTCCCATCACTTATGGGAAATAGATGGGGAAACAGTGGAAGCAGTGTCAGATTTTATTTTTTGGGCTCCAAAATCACTGCAGATGGTGATTGCAGCCATGAAATTAAAAGACACTTACTCCTTGGAAGAAAAGTTTTGACCAACCTAGACAGCATATTAAAAAGCAAAGACATTACTTTGCCAACAAAGATCTGTCTAGTCAAGGCTATGGTTTTTCCAGTGGTCATGTATGGATGTGAGAGTTGGACTGTGAAGAAAGCTGAGCACCGAAAAATTGATGCTTTTGAACTGTGGTGTTGGAGAAGATTCTTGAGAGTCCCTTGGACTGCAAGGAGATCCAACTAGTCCATCCTAAAGGAGATCAGTCCTGGGTGTGCATTGGAGGGGGGGACTGATGCTGAAGCTGAAACGCCAATACTTTGGCCACCTCATGCAAAGAGTTGACTCATTGGAAAAGACCCTGATGCTGGGAGGGATTGGGGGCAGGAGGAGAAGGGGACGACAGAGGATGAGATGGCTAGATGGCATCACCGACTCGATGGACACGAGTTTGAGTAAACTCCGGGAGTTGGTGATGGACAGGGAGGCCTGGCATGCTGCAGTCCATGGGGTCGCGAAGAGTCGGAAACGACTGAGCGACTGAACTGACTGATGCTGCTTTTCTCCCAACATTGGTCCTTACAACAGCACAAAAGGCCAACTTTGACCCACACCTGGTGAGAGGCAGTGGAGGATAATCAAAAGGGCAAAGCCTTTGTCCCTCTGACATGAAGCCTAAAGAAGATTATAATCATGAGGAAGCAATGTGACAAATCCAAATTGAGGGATTTCTGCAAAACAACTGGCCTGGTCTCTTAAAACATGTCAGTGTTATAAAAGACGAAAAATAATGACTGGAAAGCCAAGCTCTAGATGAGAACATACTAAAGAAATGCAATAGTTCAATACAATGAATGATCCTGAATTGGAGGTTTATATTAAAAAAAAAAAAAGGAATACTATAAAGTACATTTTATAAGCAATTATTAAAGTAAACCAGATATCAAATAGTAATGTGTTAATGTTAAACTTCCCAAGTGGGATCATTTTATTGTAGTTTTGTGGAAGAATGCCATTGCTCTTTGGAGATGAGCTGAAATATTTGAGAGTAAATGAAATACTTCCAAGTCATTCTCAAATGGATTAGCGTAACTGATAGACGGATGTATAGATGGATGGATAGATACAACTAAAAAATGTTGCTCACCATCTGGCCCTACCAGAATGAAGTCACTAGCCACTGCAGTCACTGACCTTTAACACACCCTGAAAGGAGCTCAGCGTGGAGATCAGGAGACACTCTGATCTTGGAAAACTGGCTGAACAGGCCTTCAGAGAGAGATGTTTTCAGGGGGAAATTTTATGAACATGATTTCCTACATCTTCTCATAGCTAGAAAAGCACTATAATCCTTGATGGAGACATTTGCGTCTTGTGACCAGCGGCAACTTTCTGCAGAGATGTGTCCTCAATTACACGCATCCCCTTCATCAAAATCCTATCATCTCCCCCCCACCCACCCCAACTCTTCAGAGCAGTTCCTCGGAGCTATCTGAGAGGCTATCTCCAGGGCTATAGTCCTCAGTGAGTCCCCAAATGAAACTGAATTTACAGCTCTCATGGCAAGGGGTTTTGGTTTCTGTGTTTCTGGCAACAGTAGATAGAGTGCAGATGCAATAAAACCTTAACAATTAAAGGGTCTGTGGAGTTGATTGTACTATTCTTGCAATTTCTCTCTAGTTTGAAATTTTTCCAAAAAAATGTTGAAAAAGTTTTAAAATGCACCCATTTCAGTAAAAAAACAAAACAAAACAAAAAACCAAGGATAGAAAAAAGGACGGCTTTAAGTCAAACATACCTGAGTCCAGCACTTACTGGCCCTGGACCCCTGCGTCCTCAGGTCCTGAACTGGGCTCAGCATCCTCTTGTGTTCTGTGTTCACACTTGTTCTCCTTCCTACCTTCTGCCTAAGCCCCACTTCTTAGAATCCATTATACTGGCCACTGAGGGAGATTTGCTCAGTATAAATAAGAACAACTGTGTGTCCCGTAGAATGCACAGTTGAGGTGACATGGAGCCCTGCAGGGACATTTATTGCATGACAGACAGCCAGTCCAGCCCTCTGAACATCACATCTTGGGGACAAAAGTAAAAAATGCCTCTACCTGTGGCTTGCTGGTTTAAACTATGGATCAGAGCTCAGAGACTAGCCATGAACTTCTCAAAGTGGGAGCCATGAGTTTCTCAAAGTGGGAGAGTTGGCCCATCTGAGCAGAATTGGCTGCAGTTCATGTAAAAATGTAGATTTGGGGCTCCTGAGGCTCTGAGTCAGGTTTTTGCCGGCGTGTTGCCACTGCGCATTCTAATTCTAAGACAGTTCCTAGGTGACCCTGAGACGGGCTCACAAGCTTAAACTCTGACCCACGTCGTGGCCACGGGGAACGTGCTACTTTATAGCTAAATAGGTCCACTGGAGAAATGGATTCCTGTGGTTAGAGCCTAGTAATAACATAAAAAGTTTATGTCTGCCACAAAGATGTCCACAAATGGGAACAAACGGAAATACGAATGGAGCTGTGCATCAAGATAAAAGCACGACACTAAGAAAGCAGTGTTTCTCTCTGGGCTTTGCCGGCTCCAGACTCAAAGTATATGAATGAAATGCTGTTCCTAAGCCCATCACTGTCTGAACTCTGGGACAAGAGGGATCAGAGGGGACTCAAGGCTTGGGCAGAAGGCGCCCGTCCACTCACTGTGACTCTGGGAAGCTGCAAAAACCAACAGTTCCAACCTCTGGGCATGTGCAGTAAGCAGTGATCCTACAGCTTCATGTAAACCCCCAAATCTCCAGGAATTCCAGTGATGGACAGGCTCACTTAGCTTCTGCCCAGGATCTGATGGGACCTCTCCCACTGGCCTTGCAGGCCTCTCCTTGGGGACAGTCCACTATGGGATGCCACCTGAGGGAAAGAAGTTGACAACGGTCACCTGGTTTTCCTACGGTCCACTGATGACGTGGTAGCGGACATCTGGTTTAGAAGGTGCTGGGCTCTTCTCTCTTCCAGCCAGGAGATCAGATTATTTAAGCTCCTCTCTGACCCTGAGAATCTTCTGTTCCAAGCAGGCTCTGGGCAGGCATTTACTCACAGGGTCCGAGTTATTTTGGGAGATTCAACATCCTGCACTCAGCCCCAGGGAAGGGAAAAGGACAGACAATTAGGTAATCTCCACCCCCACCCCACCCTCAAGCTGAGACAGAAGACAGAATGTCCATTACAGCTTTAACTCTTTCCTGGCTCTGGCTAAGAACAATGCACCCCCCAGGAAAGTCTCACATGACAGCTTGGCAAAAAAATAAAATGTATCAGGAGAAAATTATGCATGGAAAGAAAGTGACTTTTAAAAATTGTCTTTAAATATTACAATCAAAAGGAAAGGATGGAAATTGCATCAGAAGAACATGTGTGTGTGCAGTTTAACACTGAAGAAATAAATCCCTTTCCCAACTGTAGGACTTAAAGTAATATCGTCCCGTTTACAGTCCATGGGGTTGCAAAGAGTTGGACACGACTGAAGAGACTTGGCACGCACATATACACGTACCTTTTCAGGAACTCCAAAGTGTATTTTGGAGATAAGGAGAATCAGATTAAAGACCTCAGGTTTTGAGTTTTGCACACAAAGTCGTTGGCATTAGAACCCAGGTGAGTGTCACCTGAGAGGTTTCAGTGTTTGCTGCCTGTGTGCCTGTTTTTCAAATGTTCACTGCCGTGTGGTGGAGCCGGGCCTCGGATAGGAAGGGTGCTGAGCAGAGAGAAGGGAGAAAGGCAGGCAGCCAGCCGGGAGGAGAGTCTGCAATGATACTCGAGGGGTGACAGTGCCCTTTTGCATGTGGGACGTCTGTGGCTCCTCATCGGTGTGGTTTATTAGGCCTGAGGTGATAATTCATATTTAAGATTCCCCCGCCCCTGCTTTGTTGAATCTCTATTGGAGTCAATTCCACACACAGGGCCTAACGTTTGCCCGGTGCTGAGCGAACCCTGGGGGTGGGCAGCAATACATTGCGCACAGCCCTTGTTCCTTGCCCTCCAGAATTCTCTCCAGACACCAAAGTCACATGTCCTGGACAGCTGGCACCCCCAAAGCAGATCAGCCAGGGACTGCGGGGCCTACAGAGACAAAGGCCTGTCGGGGCTCATGGGTTTATGCTTTAGTCTTCCCCGGCAGCAGAAAAATGCTGCCCTGTTCTGAATCATCACTTGCTTCTTAACACAAAGCAAAAACAGCCGCCCTTCCCTACCTCCTCCGGTGAGCTCAGCTCCGGCCTGCCCTGGCCCCGCTCCTTGCAGAAGCAGTGCCTGAGTCTAACCAGCCCTGGAGCTATCCTTGTTTCTCAAGGCCTCCTTGGGACCTGGACTGACCTCCGGCCCCTCTGACCCTGTCTGGTTCTTTTCTGTCACACTTTTTGCTTCCTCGTCCACAGGCTCCAAGCCCCGTCTCCCTGACCCAGAATTTTATGCCCTCAGACGTCTCCAGCCCACTGATGGCATTTTCTGGCCCATCCTGACAGGCTTGGAGCCTGCCAGGTGTGGGGGCCTCCAAGATTGCTGTCAGACCGAAGTTTGAGACTGAGACAGTCACCGTACTTGGTAGGGTGCAAACTCCATCATTTAGGCTGCAATCACCAGAGCTCAGGCAGTTTCTCCATTAAGATGCATCACTGCAAAGCAATTCAACTAATTCAGTTTCCTAGCACCCTTTTGCTGATCAGGCGCCCTACTGTCATCAAAGGAACTTTTGAACTGGCTCTAAAACTTCAGTTATAGCAGAGGTCCTGGAGGGCTTGCTGCGCCACAACACCCAGTTTCTGATTCTGAAGCTCTGCAAATCAGAATTTGTATTTCTAATAGGTTCTCAGGTGAGGCTGATGCTGGTCCAAGGACCTCAGCTTTTTTTTTTTTTTTTTTCTGGCTGCACTGGGTCTTTATTGCAGCACACGGGCTTTCTCTGGTCGCAGTGCATGGGGTTAGTTGCCTTGTGGCATGTGGGATCTTAGTTCCCTAACCAGGGATCTAAAACACGTCTGCTGCATTGGAAGGTGGATTCTTAACCACTGGACCACCGGGAAAGCTCCAGGGGCCTCACTTTAAGGATCCTCGCTCCAGTTCAGTGGTTTTCAAACTCAGTTGTACATTGGACTCGTCTGGGGAGTTAAAAAAAAAAGGTAGACTAATGCCTGAGTCCATGCTCAGAATTCTGATTTAACCGGTCTGAAATACAGACGGGTCACCGGAGCTTCCCTGGTTGCTCAGTGGTGAAGAATTTGCCTGTAAAGCAGGAGAAGCATAGATTCAGGAATTGGATAGATTCCCTGGAGAAGGAAATGGCAGTATTCTTTGCTTGGAAAATCCCACAGACAGAGGAGCCTCGCAGGCTACAGTCTACGGGGTCACAAAAGACTCAGACATGGCATAGGGACTAAACAACAGCAGACTGGAGACGAGGCGCTGTACAAGCTTTGTAGGTGATTCTAACACTCAGCGTGAGGTGAGAAGTCTGCTCTGGTCCATTTCATCAGTAGAGGCTGCACCAGGCATGGGGAGCCCCCTTCATTTTCTGTGGGCCCACTTACCTGAGACCACCAGGTAAAATATAGAACACTCAATAAAATTTGGGGCTTCCCCTGTGGCTCAGGTGGAAAAGAATCTGCCTGCAATGCCGGAGACCCAGGTTCAATCCCTGGGTCAGGAAGCTCCCCTGGAGAAGGGAATGGCAACCCACTTCAATATTCTTGCCTGGAGAATTCCATGGGACAGAGAAGCCTGGTGAGTTACAGTCCATGGGGACACAGAGTCTTCAGACACAACTGAGTGACTTTCGTTTCACAGTTAAGTTTTAATTCTGAATAAACAACAAATACTATTTTACCATAGGAATATTCCAAATATTGCATAGATGTCCATTTTTGTGATTGTTATTTTGTTTTTTTATAATTCTGGCAACTCTGCCCTTAGATGCTCTATGACATAGAATGAGAAACAAGGATCTGCCAGCTTCCATTGTATAAATAGTAACACCAAGTTCCCAGGGGTCATATAGGAAGTCAGAGGAGAGCCAGGATAAGAAATCAGGAGTCTTGACCTCCATCTAGAATTCTTTTCCTTCCATCACACAGCATAGTGCTAAAGACACTTGCACCCTTCTCTTGTTAGGGGGTTATTATCAGTCACCTGGAGGTGACTTCAAAGGGTTGGGTCTGATTTGTGTCCTCTCTGCTACTGTCCCAGTCCTCACCTATACCCCGCTTTCTACTGCTGCAGGCACCACCAAGGCTGTCCTGGGGCATAGCCATTCTCAGGGCATGTCACTAATGGCCATCTCAGCGAGGAAGCGGGCTGGAAGTGGTCCCGGCCAGATACAGCTATGAGCGAGAGCACATAATTGGGTAACACAAGGACAAGTGGGCTTTGGCACAGGCAAACGACAGGCAGAAAATGTTGGAAGAGGCCCACTTAATTCACAGAGACACTTGGAATTAGTTGTAAATTCTCTGGGAAGAGATCAAGGCAGCGGCATAAACAGCTCAATTAAACTGTCGGCTCAATGTTCAATGCACAGTAATGGTCAAAACACAGCCTTTAATCTAGATACAGAGGATTATCTTTCAGCCAGGAATGAGATTCCTAAGATTAGTTGTACCTGAGGTGGAGGGAACACAGAGCTGGCTCAGCGACACCGCGGACAGGCTTGCGTGTCAGGATGACTGGGACTTGTGTGGAAGGGGCTACCTGGGCTCCACAACCTTCCTGGAGGCCCCTGCAGATGCTGGGAAAACAGGGACGAATCTCCTTCTGCTTCCTCCAAGGAGGAGACATCGTCTGGGAACAGAACACTCCAGCACATTTGCTTTAAAAATGCAGCAAGTCAGACATGCTCCCACCTCCAGACCAAAGCCCAAGCCACGAGCACCCAGGACTGAGGCAGAGAGATGTACTTTTAGCCCTCTGCCTTTCTACCCTCCACAATCAATCACTCATGTTCATTCATTCATTATGCAAATATTATCACAAGTCTACTATGTGTCAGACCCTGTTCTGGACACGGAATTCATACAGAGAACAAAAAGCAAAGATCCTTTCCCCGCTGTGGGGCAAGATAAAGGATAAACAAGAAAGGTACATCAAATACGCTGTATGTGAAAAGGGAATGAGTGATACTCAGAAAAATGAAGCAAAGATGAGGACAGAAAGTGTTGACTGGGGACAACTCTGGATATGGCGCCTAGGGGAGGTCTCACAGCAACTGTCATTTAAATAAAGACCAGAAGGGAGCAAATGTTGAACCAGGGGCCAACTGGAGGAAGCATTCCAGGCAGAGAGGTAGTGCAAAGACCCAACCTGAGAGAAGTTCAAGAAACAGCAAAGAGGCTGCCTGTTTGGGGCAAGAGAGAGGACAGTAGAAGATGAAGTCAGGAATTTAAGAGAACTAGGTCATCTGAGGTCTTATGGGCCACTATAAGGATTTTCACATTTATTCTTAGGGAAATGGGGATTTAATGGGAGATTTGAGTGGAGGGCTTCCCCAGTGGCTTAGCAGGTCAAGAATGCCTGCATGCAGGAGACATGGGTTTGATCTTTGGGTTGGGAAGATCCCCTGGAGAAGGAAATGGCAACCCACTCCACTATTCTTGCCTACGAAATCCCACAGACAGAGGAGCCTGGTGGGCTACAGTCACGGAGTTGCAAAGAGTTGGACCTGACTGAGCACATAAACTCTTTACTCATTGAAGAGGGGAGAGATATAATCAGATTCATTTTTTTATACATTTAAAAAAATATTTATTTTTATTTACTTATTTGACTGTGCCAAGTCTTAGTTGCAGCATGCAGGATCTTTTAGTTGCTGCCTGTGGGATCCCCGACCAGGGATCAAACCCAGGCTCCCTGCATTGGGAGTTTGGAGGCTTAGCCACTGGACCACCAGGGAACTCCCCAGATTCATTTTTAATGGGATTATTGGCTGCTGTTTTGAGAGAGAAACAGGGAAATGGGTGAGAGACACTTGCAATGATTCAGTCAAGAGATTAAGGAGCTGGACCAGGATGGAAGCAGTAGAGGTGGTGGAACATGGTAGGATTCTGCACATTCTTTGCTGATGGTTGGATGGAGCAGGAGTGAAAAAAAAAAGGGTGTCAAGAATGACTGAGGGATTTGTTTCAGATGTTTACTGAGGATTAATGACTCTGGAATCCATGCTTTTAGCTCAGACTCCTGGGCTGGTACACAGCAAGGAACTGACATTAACATTTGATGAAATGAACTGAAAAAGTAGATGAATCTGTTGGGTTGGTGGCATCATTTTTCCAGGCCTTTTCCAATGGCAGAGCATACCTCCAGATACTGAGGGTGCAGAGAAAAGTGAGAAGTTGAAATGGGGCAGAAACAGAAACAGGAGCATACCCAACCCCTCCAATAAGAAAACTGGGGACAAGAGGCAGGCAAGGGGATTTAAAGGTTAAAAATGCCAAGAATGACAGGCATAGGGCTGGATTTGTGATACCAAAGAGACTGGGTGTCAGTCCCAATCGTGCCTCCTGATTCAATCTCTTCTCTTCATTGGTCCCAGGTTTCTTTCTCCCTGTGAAATGGGGTCACTGGCTTTCTAAAAAGAGTCTAGCTAGCTTAACCATCTGTAGTGCTCTGATCCCTTTCTTACAAGTTCCCCTCTTCTCTAGCCATTTGACACAGTGCTTCTCCAACATCACCTTTCAGGAAATTTTCTGTTTCTTTTCACAGTGATTATTTCTGACTCTGAGTTTTCTAAGATGTCGTTATTAGTTCCCAAAGAAAAACACCCATGTGGTTTTTTTGCCTGCTTGAAATAAACACTACCTTAGGCCAGTTACCCCATCTGTAAACTGGGAATAACACCAGATTGTAGGGATGCTGAGGAGGGTTAATTATATACAGAATGTGTAGGGGCTAAGCAGATACACAAGTGCTCTGGAAGTTTTTGGCATAATACTATAGCATTACAATAATTTTGGCTTGCAAATTATACCCCAGCAGAGACATCACATGGAAAAGTGGGTCTGACCCCATGGCCCGCTGAAAGTGAAATGGAAAAAATAAGCTGTGAACTATAACTTCTCTTCCTAAACTTTTGGAAAAGGCAGAGATAATTCTTCCATGTGCAACCCACATGCAGGGAACAAGTTTCTAGATCCTGGAGAAGCCTGTCTTCCCCAGGGTGGCCTGGCCTGTTGCCAGCATCTGACCATTCCTCTTTCCTAAACCTGGAAGCAGAGATAGGAAGGGAGGGAGTAGGGGAGGCTTTGTGGTTGGTTGAAAGGTGGGATTCACAGTGAGGATATCCTCACATTTCAGGTTTTCTATTGGAGCTTCCCTTACTTGCAGGACAATTAAGTGCTTATAAAGTAGAGGAATGATTTAAGGAGTAATTTGAGACAGTTAAATCTAGGGACATTCAAAATAAACATTTCAGTCCAGGTCAACTTCTGGGCCCTCCCACCATCCCCAGACACCACACACACCCCCCACATCCTAGATTATTTCCCATGAAATTCCAAATAAGTAGATCTCCGGCAATGAAGGGGCTGGTGTAGTTGATAATATACGGCTGTATATCATATATTGGGTTTGTAAACTTTAACTGGCTCATAGATGATTACAGTCCTGTCTCACCAGAGGGAAAGAGTGAACAGCCTGATCCTGAAGGGAGTTTGCAGTCAATTCCACTGGATTAATGTGGGTGGCTGAGTTGACACAGCTCAGGCTTGAGTAAGATCTCAGTTGGTCTCCTGGTTTTGCCATTTCCCCACTGTGGCCTTAGGCAGGGGAAGAGGCCCTACCTACCCAAGAGCCTCAAACTGTTTGACCTCCACCTCCAGTCCTAGCCAGAGAAGACACTGACCTTGCTCCCTGCCCTAAAAGGTCCTGCTTTTCCTAGAGGATACAGGAAACAGATTTCCCCAAAGCCCATCTGTAATACGCAGGTTGCAAGTGGTGATAATGATTTGGACTATCATCTTAATAAATCAGCATTTTTTGAGAATTTCTCAGTCTTACACCTTAATGGTATGTCATAGTCTGGGGCTTGATCAGCCAAATTCAAAGGAGCACCGGCTCTAGAGGCAGTTAACTCTTTGGTCTCCGCAGAACATTTGCTCCTCTCAGGAAAAGCCTTCCTGAGCAAACTGTGCTCCTCCCTCAGCCTCAGTTTCCTCATTTTAATAATCAGAGGACGATCTTAAACGGCAAAGTAGAGACAAGTGGAAACGAAACAATTTTGGCACCACCAGACCAGGAACTGACATCCAGACCCACCTGGGTGACCTTCTTCCGAGCCTCAGTTTCTCCATCAGTAAAATGAGGGCCCTGGATTAAATGGAGTGTTGCTAGCTCCTACAATTTTAGGCATTAAACATTCCCACGGCTAGCTCTGCCAGGTTGGCACTGATCAGGGTAAAAGCCAAGACTTCCTCAGAGGTGAAAAGGTAAGCAAACAATCCGATCTCCCCTTAGCTTGGCTTTCCAGTTGGTGAGGGGCCAGGCCCCCGCAGACAATCCAGGTCGTCCGCGTGGCTAAAGCGCTCATTTGCATAAAGAATCCTCCGATGGTCTGGCACCCAGGGTTGAACCGAAGTCTTCGTCCGTTTAAGCAGAGAATTAGACACCCTGTTCCTAAGGGTCTCGGCACGGCATTTCCTCTAAGAGGGTCACGCCGTAGACTAAAAATGCCCCTTGTCCCCTAAAGTGGGGATCCCTGGAGAACGCAACGCGCGGGTGCCGGGGTGGGGAAGGCTTGGCCTCTACGCGCTGCAGGTTTAGGCTGCCAATCTCTCGCCCAAGGCGGTGGCGGGCTGCACGCGAGGCGGGGCCGGCTGCGCCGCGGGACCCCGGCGCCCTCAGGCGCGATCCGGGGGCTGGCGCCGAGGCGGCCGCGGGAGGTGGCGCGTGCTGAAGGGGAGAGCTGCTGCGGTCCAGAACCGGGGCGCTAGAGGGCGGGGCCAGGGCCGAGGTCTGGCGGCAGGGCGCGTGGGGGTGGGCGGGGCGGGGTCTGAGAGGGCGGGCTGGGGGCGGGGCGCGCGCGGGCCCGGGGAGGGCGGGGCCGCGGGGCGGGGCGGGCTCTGGCGGCCCGAGTGTCACACGCGCGGCGGTTCGGGAGGCGGCGACAGCGGCAGCGGCAGGCGCCGCCGGGACGGGCACGGGCGCGCGGGCTCGGGCGGGCGCCGGCTGCCTCCGTCCCTCCATCGCTCGCTCGCTCTCCGGCCCGACTGCTCGCCGGCCGGGGGCCGAGCTCGCTCCAGCGCTCTCGGGAAGGAAGAAGTCGGGGCGGCGGGGGGCCGAGGACGCCGACAAGTTCCAGCAGCAGCCGCGGATCCCGGCCGAGGCGGAGGCTGCGGTTCCGACGGGACAGGAGCGCGCTCCGTGGCAGAGCGCACGGCCAGAGCGTCTGAGGAGCGGGAGGCGCCCGGGCCTTTCGCTATCCGTGGGGCCGCGGCGGGGATCCCATGAGACGCGCCCGCAAGGGGCAGGAGATCCAAAGCCCGGGCGGCGCGCGGCGGAGGCGGAGGGCGGTGCTGCAGCTGCCGGAGCCCGGGAGCGGCCGGCAGGAGGCAGCGGAGAGAACTTGAACTTGGCGTCGGGAGCGGGCGCCCCGGACGCCCCTCGCCGGGGCCGGGGCCGGGGCGCCGAGGGACCTGGGCGGCATCGCTGCCCCCCGGATGGCCGCGGCGGCGGACCCGGCTCCCGCGCCGCGGCCCTAGGCGGCCTCTCGCCATGGCCAAGTGGCTGAACAAGTACTTCAGCTTGGGCAACAGCAAGACCAAGAGTCCCCCGCAACCGCCGCGGCCCGACTACCGCGAGCAGCGGCGCCGAGGCGAGCGGCCCTCGCAGCCCCCCCAGGCCGTGCCGCAGGCCCCCGCGGCTGCCTCCGCGTCCTGCGGTACCGCCGCCGCCTCCTGCTTCTCGGCCTCGTCGGGATCGCTGCCCGACGACAGCGGCAGCACGAGCGACCTCATCCGCGCCTACCGCGCACAGAAGGAGCGCGACTTTGAGGACCCCTACAACGGGCCCGGCTCGTCGCTGCGCAAATTGCGCGCCATGTGCCGCCTGGACTACTGCGGCGGCGGGGAGCCGGGTGGGAGCCAGCGCGCCTTTTCCGCCTCGTCCGCGTCGGGCGCCGCGGGCTGCTGCTGTGCCTCCTCCGGCGCGGGCGCCGCCGCGTCCTCGTCCTCGTCCTCTGGCTCCCCGCACCTCTACCGCAGCAGCAGCGAGCGGCGGCCTGCCACCCCGGCCGAAGTGCGCTACATCTCCCCGAAGCATCGCCTCATTAAGGTGGAGAGCGCCGCGGGCTGTGCCGGGGACCCCCCAGGGGCCGCCTGCTCTGGCGGCCGTACCTGGAGCCCGACGGCCTGCGGCGGCAAGAAACTACTCAACAAGTGTGGCGCCTCGGCCGCGGAGGAGAGCGGTGCTGGCAAGAAGGACAAGGTAAGACGCCCTTGGCCTCACTCGAGGTTCCAGAGCCACTGTGCGCACGGGGCACCGCTCTAGTTTCGAGTTCCTACATCCACTTCGGGCTAGGACTCGAGGTCAGGCCTTCTACGATGCTACCAAATTCTGCCTCCTTGCACGCACTTTGCCCCCGATCATTGGCCTCCTGACAGTCTCAACGCTGCTGCTTCCCAAAGGTCCTCAATCTGAACCCACAGCCAGGTGCCCTCTTTGGAAATATCCTGACCAGAGAGCTCTCTGCCCAGCCTGGTCCAAGAGATAGCCAACCAGCCCCTCGAGGAGGAAAGTCAGAGAGTCAGAGCCCTTAACGTATGTAAAGTGTTAGTGGGTCAGTCATGTCTGACTCTTTGCGACCCCATGCACTGTAGCCCGCCAGGCTCCTCCGTCCGTGGGATTTTCCAGGCAAGAATACTGGAGTGGGTTGCCATTTCCTTCTCCACGTATTTAGAAGAGTGTTTATTCTTGTCTACCCCCGTTCCTCCCGCCCCTGACTTTATAGATGGGAACTGAGATCTAGAGCTGGGAAGGGACCCGCCGCATATTACACATTTTCGATGGCAGATCCAGACCGGCTGTCTCTGAACGGATATATGTAAATCCCTCTAAATGCCCTGCCATGCCCCACCCCCACCCCCACCCCCGCTCCAGGTTTCCAAATGGGGCAGCCTTTTGTACTGGAGCTGTACCGAGAAACACGACCCCCACCCCCCAACCCCTACGCGTGCTTTTCCGGTTGAAGTGTGCTGGTCTACAAGAGCGCTCCACTTCGACCTGTCAGTTCCTCCAGCCCGGCTGGGGGAAGAGGGGTCTGCCTACCCGGCCAGCTGGAAGGAGACCACCCCTCCCATCCTCATCTTCCTTCCTGACCTTACCCTTTACAGCCCCAAGGATGAGGGGGACGATTTTGTACATTCTCCTCCTTAACAGATCAGACTGTCTTGATCCCCCGGACCTTTGGAGCAGTCTGGTTAATTACAGCCAGACTGGGTCCCCTCTTCCCCCTTCACACTCCTGTGACACTCTCCTTTCCCCCATAAAATAATACTTGTTCTGTCTGCCTCTGGTGGAAGGCAGTGCTTTCGTTCCATCTGAGGCCCAGTGCCCTGCGATGGCTGTGAGACTGCTGTCCTTCTTGTTCTCCAACCGCCCTGCCTTCTCCCAAAGGTAAACTTTTCACCCAGATGTGGGCTGGGGGAAACTGATAGAGTCTGAATTTCTTTTAGGACTGGATGTCCAGACAGGAGGGAGACAGGCCCCTACCTGCCAGCTGGTGCTTGGGAAGGGAACTTTTCCTTTTCCAGGCAGGAAAAGTAAGCCGGTGCCCCTCCTGACTTTTTCTGCCTGACTTCCTCTCCCCAGGGTCCCAGGTCCCCCTAGCATACCTCCTCCTCCCGCTGGGTCTGTTGAAGACAACGTGGGTAACCTATGGATTCCACTTCCCTCTGGAGCCAGTTTGGGGCCGCATCTGCATGGACTCTGGGCTTCCTCAGCACTTGGGGTGCCACACCTAAATGACAAGAGCTAGGATCCGGGTGGCCACCTTGGCGCTGCCTCGGGGACAGAGGAGGTTTCTCTGGGAGCCCCCAGGATTCTGGGTTTGTGGTCCATCTGTAAGGGAAACCACAAAGGCTCCCTGCCGCCTTATGTGTGGCCCAGGCTCTGCTAGGTGCTCATCTGGGAGAACCTGGAGTCCCTGGAAATAGAAGGATGGCCTAGCCTAGCGCTCCAGAGAGATCCCGCCATTCCCCTGTTATTCCATGACCACCTCCCCGGTGGGCAAATCTCCTTTCTCTCCCGCTGCTTGTGGTTCTGCCTACTCACTAGGATCTTCCTTTATGGTTTTCAAAACTTTAGTAAATGTTTTTTCCTAACTATAAATAAGACTACTTCGAATACCGAGGAATACGAAGTTTAATGGCTGGAGTGTTAAGTGCGTTGAAAACTTGGCTTTGTTCTACCAGACGTCTCTTACGGTTCTTCTTTGCTCCCCTCCGCGGGGCCCTGGAGCAGGGTCCAGTGACGCCTGTGGTCCAAGCTGCGGCGTACATGATGAGTGCTGCGATGGCAGGGCTTCATGGGAGGTGGCCAGGGAGGACCACTCTTACGGTGGTTGCAGAAGAGAACCTGGTGCTCTCAGGGATTGTAGGTAAAGGCCTTGTGGCAGGAATTGAGAGGTTAGAGTTGGCCAGGACCCCAGAGGGGCAGGAGGTCCCGAGTCGGGGAGAACCTTGTAACTTAAGCAGTGAGGGGATTCAGCTCTTGAATGGTATGAGCAGATATGGTTTCTTTAAAAAAGATCTCTCTGGAGTGCACTTTACCTACTAGACTGTGACTTTGAGCCCTTTGATCTTTTAAGAGGTTGTTGCCATCTTCAGAGTCAGAGGGATTGCAACTGCCAGATGTTCTTTCTAGCAAGCAGGAGGAGGAACCAGTGAGGGGCATCCTAGGCAGCGGTTCTCAAACCATCACCTGGAGGACTGGCCAAAACACGTGGGGCCCGAGAAGGTGTATTTCTCACAAATTCTCAGGTGATCTTTCGCAGCTGATCCTGGCACCACACCAGTGCAACAGCGGCTTCTTAACCCTCCCTCTGGGTCTTCTGGTTGGAGCTGCTTTGGGATGCAGAGACTCCGGGTGCCCTCTTCATCTCTGCCCTCTATGGGGCTGCCGTCCATACCCACCCTGCATTCCTGGTCAAGCAGCCAGGCGGTAGCCTGGTTTTCACATTATTTGCAGCCAGACAGCTTTTGGAAGCCAGGGACACTGCAGGTCCAGCCCTGAACACACTAGAGTCCGCCTTCTGCCCCTCACCCACAGATCCAGGAAAACCTCCTTCTAGCCCACTTAATCTCTGGCCCAGCTTCCTCTTATCAGCTGTTAGGGAATAGAACAAGTACCCGTAGGGCTGTTGGATGCCCCAGCTGTGTCGGGACCTGTGTTTTAATGTTGGCCTGTGCTGGGAGTTACTGTGGCATGGGGCTAGGAGCTGTGGGTCCACAGATCCTCCTTTCAGGGCCTCCATTGCCACCCCCACCCACCTTTGTCTTGGGGGCCCTTCTGCCCCCTCAGTACTGTGCCCCCCTCTGACACATACTTAGCCATCCTCCTGTTCTCCTGGGTGAATCCCAGGGCACACACACCCCTGGCTACATATACCCTGCTACCAGCCAGTCTCCAGTTTGGGGTAGTTTCCCTTTTAGAATCACGTTTTCAATTTAACCAACTTTTACCCAGCACATATTTTGCGCTCAGAGATCTCTCAGTACAAGGACAAGCTAGGAGGAAGAGAATAAAGGCTGCAAAAAGACTTGGCAGTAATTTTTGGCCTAAGCCTCTGAAGGCTGCTGACACCCGTCACCTTTTCATCATTTGTTTCCCAGTGTTTTTGTCTTGGGGAATTTAGTGAGATCTTCACGTAGGAGGCAGCTGTGAGTTGGATCTAGGGATGGAAGTGTAATTTCGGTGCCGGGAAAGGCTGACTGGAGCCTGTGGGAGCCCTTAGGTATATGTGCCGTGTACATGCATCTGTGTGTGCATGCATGTATGTCTGTGCGTTGGCCTGTGTGTGCATGTGTATATATAAAACCTTAATGTGGAGAGTGTTTTTGGAAACCAAAGCTTTCTTGCAGTGGGCCTCACTTGGGAAATGAGAGATGACAGTGTGAGAAAGGTGGGGGCCTGAGTTTGGACCCCACAGGGAAAGCCTGGAAGACTGTTGGATCAGGAAAAGGATAGACTCAGAGCCGTGGTTGGGGAGCATCCCAGGCTGTAAGCTGCTGCAGTCTTGGGTCGATGGGTTTGGAGTTGGGAGGCAATTACAGTATAGTCCCAGGGAGAGACAGTGAGGGCCTGAGCTCCTGGGAAGAAAATACGAAACTTTAGTAGGTGGAAATATTATTCCCCCAGGTTGTCTTTATAAAAAAAAAATAATGATGACAAAGAGGCCAGTAACTTGGTAGGTCTCCTTATGTGCAGCCAGACAAGTCTTATCCACTTATGTTTTCTGCTGAAGTCTTGTTTCTTTTGTCATCATTAAGTAAATGTTTCCACTGCAGCTGAGAAAGTCGAGATGCACCATGACATCAGTTTCCCAAGTTTAAATACAGGCTGATGTGTACCAACACTTGGTATTTTGTCAGCATCCACAGAGTTGAGTTAAATAACATGCTTCCAAAGAAATAAATAATATCATGGTCAACTTTTTTTGAAAAAAATACTCAGCAAACAGTTTCTGAGCAGCATGCGAGGCAGGGGGGACCTCAGAGAGAAAAAGTGGTGGAGAGCTTTTCCGAGAGGGAAGCTTCTCAATCTGCAGTTGAAATGAGCTTTTTAAGATTTAGTCTGGGAGTCAGTCGGGTAATGAGGCAGTGTCACAACATGAGGCATGCCAGAACAGAAGTGTGTGCAGAGGGCTGAGTAGAATTCACAACTCTTGACTATGAATTCAAGGAGGGCTTTCACGAGGTGGTGACATTTGAGCTTCTCCAGGTAGAAGCTGGTGCCAAGAGAATGGATGGAGGCTCTGAAAGGTGGGTGTGGTGGGGGCATTGTAGAGAGAGGTTGGTGCGGCAAAAGGAAGAGATTGTCTTGTGTATCTTTTGGAGGAGCTGGGAATTGGAGTCTTTGTGTCCTTTTCACATCAAATAGGTGATGTGTAGCTTGATTGAAGCCAGGGTGAAGCATGAGCTGAGAGTTATTTCCATTTGGTTAATAGCCACATTCTCCAGTTCTTAGAAAGTAATTGATTGGAAAAGTAAGGACCAAGCTTGGTAGCTGTGGTTTGGCTTGGAACACTTTGAAGTCCTGTCCCTTGAAAGTAGTGTGAGAGAAATGCTGCCTATCCGATCCAGTTTTTCCCATTGATTCCTCAGAAAAGAAATATATTCTCCAGGCTTCAGACTGACCACTTAATTGATCATATAATCCTCACAGTCACTCTAGAAGGGGTTTAGGTACCGTATCTGTTAGCTATCGCTGCATCACAAGTTACTCCAAAGTCGGTGGTTGTAAACCAGAGGTTAGCAAAAGAATCAATCAGTTAGTGAGTAATGTTAGCTTGTAGGCCAGACAGCCCCCATCACAACCATTCAACTCTGCCATTGTAGCTTGAAAGCATACAGACAGTGTATAAATTAAAGAGTATAGCTGTGTCCCAATAAAACTTTATTTACAAAAAGGCAGCTGGCCTGCGGTCTGCAGTTTCCAACCCCTGATTTAAATGGTAAGTCTTTATTATTGTCCATGAACCCCCAAGTCAACTGAGTAGTTTTCCTGGCCTCAGTTGGCTCACTCAGGCATCTGTGGTCAGTGTGGAGCGGGTCTGCAGGCCAGTCCTAGCCGGGCTGCCTTACGTGTTTGGCTTAGGATGGCCCTGGCTGCCTCAGTTCGGTTCTGTTCCACATGGTCTCTCACCTTCCAGCAAGTTAGCCTTGTTCATATGATGGTGGCAGGGTTCCAAGGAATTACAGAAGCCTGTACAGTTTCTTGAAGTTAGAAACTGGCCTACTGTTCCTTCTGCTGCATTCTGTTGACCAAAGCAAGTTATAAGGCCAGCCAGTATTCAGAGAGAGAAAGGGGAAGCTGTGAAGTCCTGTGGCAGAGGGTAGGGATACAGGCAGGCCATTAATCAGGGAGTTTACTGCTATTCCTCTACCCTGGGCACTATTGCCCCATTTCACAGATAAAGAAACTGAGGCTTAGAGGTATTGATTTGCTTAATGTCACAAAACTACCAAGTGACGGGCCAGGATTACACCTTCAGTCTGAGTTATAAGCCTGTATGCTTTTTATCAACTTGTTTGACTCCTTTCAGTTAATAAGATAGAGATAGTAAAGCTCTGATATTTGCTGAAATGTGCATTGTACATCTCCTCCTCCCCTTAAAGTTCCTTTTCTTATACCACCCCCTCCCAATTCCCATCTCTTTCAGTCTGGGCTTTGGTGGTCCCCAAAGGGGCCCCAGAGCCAGCTTTCCTCTCCCCTTCCCTCATCTCACTCTGAGTTCCCTAAATGAGATGTTAGTGCAGCACCCGGGTTATTTCATGGAGAAATTCCATGCACAGAGTTGGCACTGCCCAAGGGACAGCTGCACAGAACGTGACTTGTAACTGTCATGTCTTCTCACTGAAGGGTTGGCGAGCCTGCATGTGCGCTTTTTTAAGGGAAAAAACAAAACAAACCCCAGGACCCTGGCCCTTGTCAACCAGGAACCTGAGTGTTCTTGAGGGAGATCAGATCACTGTCTTCTAATCTGACCACCTCGGAACATAACTGATTTCCCCAGACTTGACCCCCAAGCCTTGACCTCGTCCTCTCCCCAGCCCCAGAGCGCTTCTGACCCACACAGTAGGGGTTAAAATGCAAACTTGAAAAGGTGTGCGTTCCTCTGGTCATTTAAGCAAAGCTGAACATGCCTGTGGTCAGACGCTCCCTTGAGCAGTTTCACTTGGAGTTGACTTTCTCCTCTTGTGATGGGAGAGCCAAGTGGCAGTGGCCTGTGGCGAAGGGAGAGGTCAGGCGGCGCCCTGGAAAATAAATTGGGATCTGTGGCTTTGAAGCAGAAAGCTGGGCTGCCGGCTGGCTGATGGTGGCATCTCCGCCCACTTTCGGAGAGGGGACTGTTCCTGCAGGATGGAGGCCGACTGCTGGTGGTGTCTGCCTCCCTGCCTGCCTTATACCTTGCTTGGCTTGTGGTGACTGGGAGATTGCCACATGCAGGCCACTGTCAGAAGCTGCGTGGATAAAAGGGAAGAACCAGGGGAGAGGTCGTGCCTGCCCGTAAGGAGCTTATCTTCTGGTGAGGACATAGGGACCACACAGTTCTGTGTGGCGGAGTTTGTCTGTAAACAGAGTGGTGTGGGTGAGCTGGGAGCCATCCTGGCCCAGAAGCCGTCCTGAGCAGAGCCTTGACTCAGGGAAGAAGCAGGGTCAGGAGGAGGTTCATTTCAACTGAGAGAAGCAGGGAAGGCTTCTCGGAGGAGGCGGCAGTTGACTCAAGGAAGAGTAAGTAGTATTTGAGTTGAAGGAGCTTTCCGCAGGAGCAGAATCCGTCATGCTGCTCCCCAAAGTCGAGTAGATCTATTGTCGCTCCCCTTTTACATATGCGAGAGCTGAGGCAGAGAGGTTAAGTAACTTATCTAAGGTCACCTTGCCAGTAAATAGCAGAGGTGAGACCTGAAACCGGATTTAGGGTCTTTGAACCACTGTGCTATACCACCTCAGGCTGCACAATCTCATGCCTTAATTTTCTCTGCCTTATTTGTGGCTAGACTTAAAGTCTTACAAAAATCTCCTCTGTTAGCATTGTAGGACCTACAGATTCCTACATTTGCATAAGTATTCCAAAGCTTAAAAGAAACTTTCACACCCATAATTAACTTCACTGTCAGACTCGCTCTGAGGAAAGTGCTGTAACCCCCATTTTACAGATGGAAATATTGAGGGTCCCGGAAGGAATGGAGCTTGCCCCGCCGCAGAGCAGGTGCTAGCCAACACAGCGGCCAGGCCGCTGACCTTGTGTTCTGAGTCTAATGCCCTTTGTGCCGGGGTGATGTGGAGATGGTTTGGCCAAAGCTCTAGTCCACCGGAAGGGTGACAGCCTGATTGATTTCCGGTTCTTTCTGTGTTTTGATTCTGAAACAAGTTACTGAGACCATTAAGGAACATCGACAGAGGACCTTGCTTCCGCAATGGAATTTTCCTTCTCTTCCTGTTTGGTATTTTCCAGTAATATTTCTATTAATGTTTCACTTTCGGAGGCACTGGCTTCCTGAGAGTTTGCGCTTTCTCAACTGGTGAGCTAGGAAGAATTGAATTTTCCTCTAAATCATTCAGTTCCTTTCCATTTTCCCCAAGCGGAACTCGCTCTGGACTTCCCATTATGCTATAGAGGAAGGATCTTGGAGGTGGGCTCAAGGGATGGAGAGAGAATTAGTCAGAGCCCTCGGGAGTGACTCAGGGCCTGAGGTTTCCAAGCAGAACTTTAGAGTAGTGGTCAGAGAGGGGTTTCCCGAGGCCAGTGAGTGGGAAAATGATTTGATGGGTGGTGGGCTGGCAGGGAGATGGGTACTTCCGGCGCACTGCTGGGCCCCCGCTTGCAGGCTGAACTCCAAGTCCTCGGCTGGGCCCTGAGAGCCGGTACCAAGCCCCTTCTCTACATTCATTCAGCAGACACTGTTGAGAGCGGGCTGCGTGCTGGGTATTGTTCTGTTTAGATGCTGGGACTACAGAGTGGACAAAGCATAAACGTTCATGCTCCCCTGAGTTTGCCCTCTCAGGAGAGGATTCAAGCAAATACAGTATGTCGGGTGGAGTGTAGAGAAGAGTAAAACTGGGGTGGGCCTGCATTTGAGGCGGAGAACTGCTTCAGATGGACGCCCAGAGGGCTTTGCTAAAGGGTGTGATGGTGTGATTCACACGGCCCACAGAGAGAAGTACATTCCAGGCAGAGTGAACGGTCAGGGCACAAGTCCAAGGCAGGAGCATGCCTGGCTGCTTCAGGGAGATCGGAGTGACTGAGCGGAGCAGGTGGGGAGGAAGTGGGGAGACAGAGGTCTGAGATGGGTTGGGATGGGGAGGCTGAGAGCTTTGAGTCTTGGAGGCGCTGAAAGGGTTTCTCGCTTTAACTCTGAGTGAGATGGGAAGTGAGTGGAGGCTCTAAACAGAGCAATGACATGATCTGGCTTTGGGGGTTCAAAAGGATCACTCTGGCTGCCGAGTGGAGAATAGACGGGAGGAGACCAGCTGGGGGGCCAACTACGATGACCTTCAGCCGCAGGAACTGGGGCGCTGGTGATAGGTGCTGAGAGGAGACCGGATTCAGGACTCGTCCTAAAGGGCTTCCTGACAGAGGAAGTGTGAGTTGTGATGGGGGAGGAGAGTCGCGGATGACTCCGGGTTTTAACTGGAGCATTTAGCAGGATGAGTTGCCTTTAGCCAAGACGAATAGGACCCGGCAGTGCAGCCACAGTCCAGCCAGTAGAGTTGATCCAGCAGGTGAGTCCGGGATTAAGAGCCATACATGCTCTGACGGGCTGGGAAGAACCACCAGGAAGAGGAAGTCGTCTGGGAGCTGGGTGCAGAGGACGGTGCATGTGGGGCGTCCCAGACGGAAAGGGTCCTGTCTGCAGTGGCTGAGATGCGGAAGGGAGCCCTGCTGGATTCGAGCAAGTGTGGCCAGAGCCTCCAGATTGCCTAGTGGAATTGCTCGTGATAAAGGAAGGAGGCGCAGGGGCTTGGGTGTGAAGGGCCGCCTGCCCCTGGCAATTTAGAGAATTGCCCCAGTTCTCTAAACTGGGAGGCCAGCTGCTGTGTTCTCTGCCTGAGCTCGGCACTGGGGCAGGATGAATATGAGGCTGGAGCTTGCCTGTTTTGCTCAGCAGAACATTTCGATGCGGGGCATTTGTGATTGTTGGGAAAGTTCTTTCTTGTCTGGGGCACACCAGAACGTGGGCTATGGGGGAGAGGCAAACAGAAGTAGGAGGAATGGAACTTTCCTGGCTTCTCCATGCCGTGGCTAAATTCTAAAAGTGAAAATGTCCCAAAAGTTCCTCCGAGTGAAGCTTCTCTGCTTTTTGGGACGTGCACGCTCAGAAAGCCAGACAGCCTGGTAATCCCCCCAGTGCATTCCAAAGTCATGCCTGTGCTTTGGGGCCTGCGTGGCATTCTCAGAATGATGCAGCCCCTACCTGCCCTCCTGTGGGGAGCAGATGCCAGTTGCCTGTGTTGTGGGCAGTTCCTCAGAACAGTGAGCTTGGATTTTTTTTTTAAATAAATTTCAGTGGCTCAGCAATAAAGAATCTGCCTCATTGCAGGAGAACGTGGGTTCGATCCCCAGGTTGGGACGATCCCCTGGAGAAGGAAATGGCAGCCCACTCCAGTATTCTTGCCTGGGAAATCCCGTGGAAAGTGGAGTCGGGGTCGCAATAGTTGGACATGACTTAGTGACTAAACCACCACCAGTGTTAACTCTTTTAAATCTGTGTTAACTCTTTTCTTCCCCCTTCAGCAAAACTAAGACAAGGTTTGGTATAGAAAATGCAGATAAGCAAAACCAAAATAGAAACCAACTTCAGTTCTACAATTCAAAGAAACAGCTGTAACGTTTCACTGTTTTTCCACTTAACCTTTTTCAGTGCATGTATGTGTGCCTATATTTTCCTTCACAGAAATCAATATTGTATGTATCTATTTATATACTTTTCACTTAATGACGTGGAAAGATATCTACATTGTTTTAAACATTCAACAACAGTAATTTAATGTCTGTATAGTATTCTATTTGCCTATTTAGGCTCTCCTAGTTTTCACTAATTTAACAGTGCTGTAATGAGCATCTTTGTAACTTAATTCTTTGCATAAATAAGTCTGTGATTATTTCCCTGGGATTGGTTCCCAGAGGGGAATTGTTGAGTAGGAAGGTAAAAATTTTGATACAGGCTTTCAAACTGTGTCCTAGAAAGGCCTTATAAGTTTTGCCTGCTTTACTGTAATGCAGTTTAGTTTAATTTGCAGCTTCTTGGGTTACTAGTGCATGTGCCTGTTGACCACTGGTGTCTCTTTTCCAAAGCTGTGTATTTCTATCTGTCCATCGTTTCTGCCATAGGGTTTATCATTTTATTGATTTATACTGGCTCTTTGTGGGTTAAGGATGGCAGTCCCTTGCCTGCCGTTTAGATTGCAGGGTAGTTTTTGCAAGTTTGTAATTCGCCGTTCAGCCCTGCATCCAGTGATTGCTCTGGTTGTTTACACTGAACTGTTGTTTTCTCCTCCTGGATCCTTCTGGTTTAACACAGTGTAACCAGCCTGCTGCTTAGAGAGGTTTTCTGTACTCCACTGTATTTTCTTCTAGCACTTTGATGGGTTCTTTCTTTTTTGAACATTGACATTTTAATCTGGAGTTTGATTTTAGAGTACAAGGTGGGGTTTTAATTTTATTTTTCTGAATATGACCAGTCTGTGTCTGGACATCCTCTCCTCTGTGCTTGTTCTATCAGCTATCTGTACTTCTTCAGGTGCCTTTTTAGATTTCAATATTTTGACTCCGTCTCACCCTGGCTGTGTTATGTTCGCATCAACTATTATGATAATGATGATTTCACCTGTCTTTGTAAAATGACACCTTTCATCTGCAGATACCCATGCAGTTATTACACATTCAACTCCTGACACCGTAGGAAGGTGACTGGGTAACAGCACTTCACTTTGGATGCCAGGTCTGATGCCAGAGCTTTCCTGGGATGAGGCCAGGAGAGCTTCGCCTCACCTCTGATGGAGTCAGCTCCCGCCTCCAGGACCAGGGGGCTGGCTGTCTAGATGTATTTTGGGGCAGCCACTTACTCTCTGCGCTGCCTGTGCAGCTTACTTGAGTGTGTGCCCGTTTCAGCTTTTACACGGTGGTGACGTTTGTGGGGAAAGCGTGCACCATTCCGTCATCCGTGCAGCAGGCATTTTTCAGCATAGACCTTGAGTAGCCGAGCTCAGTCTGGAAGGATGGGGAGAACTTAAAGATGTGGCGTGTGGGACTATATTATTTTAGTCATTAAATTTTTTTTTTTCACACCCACCCAACTCCAGTGCAAGTGACATGAATTTACAGAGTTCTTTCCCCACTCCCAGCCTTTTCTGTCCCCTCAACCCAGAGGTCCTTATGTCTTCAATTAGTGAGAGAGCCTTTCCCAATCTCTGTGGCATGTTCTTTTCCTGGCTCAGGCCAGTGTCAGGATAATCCATTCTGCAGTGTCTGCCGTGGGGTTTGTGACATTAATGTATCGGTGTTGACAGAACAGATTAAACCCAGGAGTGTTCATGGTGAATAAATCAGGGAGGAAAAAAATGCAGACTTTTGAACACTGAATGACATCTGTGGTTCTCAGGGGCTGAGAGTGTCTGCCTGATCGCCCATGCTGTGTGTCACGACGTCAGCAGGCCCTGCCTACACCAGCCCTGAGCCTGTTAGAATCGCCGGGAGAGCAGTTCTCAAAAGTTTTAGTCGCTTGGGCTCCACCCCAGACTAATGACACCACAGTTTCTGGGGACAGAGCCTGGACATCAGTAGTTTTGAAAGGTCCCCCAGTGATTCTGCCATGGAGCCAAAGTTGCAAGTTGCTATCCTGGACCTCAGTTTGGGGTTTCCAGGGAGCCTGGAGATCACCCAGTCCAACCCTTTTACACCCATGCCTGAAAACGTGCAGTGATGAGAGGATTTGTCACATAACCAGACACTCCTTTGCACAGCTGGGCTTTCAAGTTTTTTCTGCTATCCCCTCCAATTTAGTACAGGTTTGTTGAGTACCTGGTGTTTATGGGCACTCTGCTGGCTGACTTCTTTCTCTCTGCCGATTCTGTTATTGTTTTCGTTGGGCTCTTTGAGGTCAAGCAGAACCAGTCTAACCTTACGTCTTCCACATGACGACCCTCAGATGTGCGATCGTATCTTCAAAGGCAGACGGAAGCTGCAGGCTGTACTGTTTCCCCACAGAGCCGGATTCCCAGCCAGGACACCAACTGCTGAGGGCCAGTACCCTTCAGCATCACAAGTGTGGGGGGCGATGGTGGACCCCGGTCCGGGAGCTTCCTGGGCAGGAAGTGGCAGGCCGCAGAGCGGGTTCTGAGTGGGTGGGCTGAGGCTGCCGCTGAGGAGGTCATCACGCCGTAGTGTGACTGAATGTGGGGCATGGCTGGGTTCGACTCCCAGGTGGATTAGGAGCAGGGCGGTGGGGCGGGGTGGGGGACGGGGGGTAGGTCCCCAAGGCCAAGAGAACACTAGAGCAGCCGGCAGGAGCGTGTTCCCGGGGAGCAGGGGCCGGGGGATCTTGCCATCAGGACCTCAGCGCTGAGCAAACAGCAAGCAGAGCAGCCGCTGCCCAGCTGAGAGTGGGCTGGTGCTGGGGGCCCCGTATTCTCGGTCCGGGTTCTTCGCCTTCTGTGGAGGTACCCAGTGACACTACCCACCACAGGTGCCCAGAGCTGTTGAGTCAAACACGGCGGGACCCTAGCGATGCCCACTGTGGCGATGGGAAATGAGCACTGGCTTTGGGCTCAGAAGTCTGGGCTCCAGTCCTGGCTCCGGGTCTCAGAAGCTTAGCACTTTGGGGCAAGTGACTAGTTTCTTCAGGCCCGAAATGCCCCATCTGTCCTGCCGTGGGTGTAATAATAATAGATGGTGTTTCCTGACTGCTCACTCTGTGCCTTGCACCTGTGGAACACTTTCTGCGTGGGATCCTCAGGGCCGGTCTTTGAGGTGGTCCTGTTAGAATCCCCTTTTTACAGATGAGGTAACATTCTGGAGATAAGGTTCAGGGGCAATACATAAGGTCATAGTAAAATTATTTGTTTGATCGGCTAAGCACAATGCTTGGCGTGTGGAAAGAACGTTATGAATTCTTTGGGCCACAGGCTGTTTTGGACTTGAGCCCAGCCTCAAACTCTGGGCTTCCTACACCCACAGTCAAGCTAGTGGCACTTCCCTTTCTGGCCTGGTGAGGTTGTCCTCAAAAAGTGACCCTGTCCGTGACAGTCAGTTTGTGGTTGACCCATGATTCCCTGAAGTGGGACGATAGAGGTAATAACTACCTGGATCTACCTGATTGCCCCTCTGTTCTAAGTGCTTACGAATATTAACTTGCTGAATTTCAACCCTAACACTAACCCCAGAATGTAAGTTCTATTAAGAGTCCCATTTTATAGATGGAGAAACTGGGGCAAACAGATCTGTGGTTTTTATTTTATTATTAAGTACCTTGTCACAGGTGGCATAGCTAGGAACGGGCAGAGCTGCAGATGGAGGTGTCCAGTCCAGGAAGTTAGTTTGGTTTCTGTCTGCCCATAACCTCTGTGCTACACAGTTATAGAGAACAGTGACAGAGGTCAGTTCTTGTAATATTTGGTGGTCCCAAAACCAAAGCACCAGAGCCACTTAAAAACTCTCTGCTGATGATAAAGCATCTGGTTTGGGCCAGGCACTCTCCCTGTGTCTTCTCAGGATAATGCTGCCAAAGGAGCATCCGAAAGGCTTCACGGAGGAGGGGGCGCACGAGGCGGGCCTTCTTGGAAACAGAGGATCTGGATATTTAGAGACGGTGGGTATGAGGACTTCATGGGAGGGGCCTTGTGAGTGGTCCATAATGAATAAAAGAGAGGCTGTGAGAAGACAGAAAAGATACAAGAGAGAGATGAAGCCAGGTGTCAAAGCCTGGAGGGCCGGGCAGCAGAGTTGGGTCTGTCCTCTGTGGGTAGTGAACGATGGTGGAGCATAAGATCAGATCTCTGCTTTAGGGAGACCTGTCTGTCTGCTTCTTGAAAAGTGTCAGCTGCTCAGTTGTGTCCGACTCTTTGCCACCCCATGGGCTGTAGCCCACCAGGCTCCATTGTCCATGGAATCCTCCAGGCAAGAATACTGGAGTGGGTAGCCATTCCCTTCTCCAGGGGATCTTCCCAACCCAGACCCAGGGGTCCAACCCGGGTCTGCTCATTGCAGACAGGTTCTTTATCACCTGAGCCCCGGAGGTGACATCCGCATCTTACGAAGATGCATTAGAGAGGACAGATTGAGAGGGTGCGGGTGGGGTCTAAGGGTGGGGAGCCCTGTTAAGAGGACGTCAAGTGCTTTAGGCAGAGGCAGCAAGGGCCTGGCCCCAGTCTGCATCCTTCAGCCATGAAACACTGTGACTGACGCTTTAAGGGGCTCTCAGATGACAGTGGTCAATGGAAGGAAATCAGCTGAGTCTAGGGAATAGATTCTCTGAATCCCTGTCATCAGTAGCTGAGATGTGCTCTATGTGGGGTTTGTGAGTTACCCAGGCCAGCAGAGTGTTTGTCCACATTCTGTCAGTCAGGCGGATCGTGCTTCCCGAGGCCTGGGTCAGGGACAGAGGTGCATCTCCACGCGTGCCTTTCCAGAGAGTTGGGTGGGTAGGGGTCTTGTATGAACCAGGCAGCACCTCAGCTACTTGTGAGGGAAGTTGTGCGTGGTGAAGGAGGTAGGGCAGGGCTCAGTGTTCGTTCTGGGGCACGGCAGAGCTAGTCACCTGACCTTGAGGCCAAGATTCAGCTCTCCCGTCTGATGGCAGCACCTGGGAGGGTGGGGGGCGGAGCTGGAGGCATCCCGGGGTGTCCAGGCGAACACTGTAGCAGGTCAGAGGAGCCACGGTAAAGCTGCCCATTCAGTTGGAGCCTTCAGAAGAAAGGAATGCAAATGGGACACGGGAGCGCCAGCGCTCTGGCTGCCTCTGGGATGCTGACCTTCAGAGGACGTCCCCCATGGGAGGAGATCTGAGAAGCAGTAAGTGCTCAGGAGCCTTTGAGCTCCTGCGGGGGGGAGAAACATTAGCCTCGTTGAAGATGAAGATGTTGCTGGTCTCAGTTGAAGGGCCCCCTGAGGATCCCTGGCCAATTCCTCCCTCATTCACTGCTGAATCTGAGGGCCCCTCTGGCCCAGAGCATGCCTCCCAGTTCCCGAAGAGATGCTTGGTAAATAAAGATCTAGGAATGATGTGCCATCGGGCCAGCTCGGGGGCTCTTGCCACGTGCTTGGGGCACACGCTCGGGGAATTCAGCTGTCACTCGGCTCCTGCTCGCTGAGCTTCCGCAGCGCTCAGGGCCCATCTGAAAGCCATCTGTGGCGTGACTGTGAAGTGACAAGATGGTGGGAATCGGTGTCATCACTTCCGAATCACCCGCAGGACAGCTGACAGCATTGTCAAGGCCCAGATCAGACGTGCAGGCCTTGGGCCTGGTGTTGTCCAAGTGCAGAGCCCCACCCCAGGCGTGTGTCTGGGGTCTTGCCTTCTCTCTCTCGTCCTGCCCTACTCTGGGTTTTGTCTGCACCCTTGATTCTGGTTCTTTATCACCCACAGACTGAGGCAGAGGTGGGCCTGGTTTTAAAAAAGCTGAGCAACTCTTCTCCATCCAGGCAAACCCTTTGTATTGAGAGTCCTTTAAATGATCAGACCTGAAACCTCCAGAGAAAGCAGAAATTGCTCATAGTGACAGCTTGCAGAGGAGCCCTGGATAAGGAGTTTGGAAGTAAGAAATCAGTGGATGGGGGCGAGGGCACATTCTTGATTTTTTTTTTTTTTTCCGTTGGGGAGTACTGGGCGTCCCTGGTGGCTCAGTGGTAAAGAATCCACCTGCCAGTGCAGGAGACAAGGGTTTCATCCCTTGAGTGGGAACATCCCCTGAAGAAAGAAATGACAACCCACTCCAGTATTCTTGTCTGGGAAATCCTATAGACAGAGGAGCCTGGTGGACTGTAGTCCATGGTGTCACAAAAGAGTAGGACATGACTTAGTGACTAAACAACAACATTACAACTATTTAATTTCTCTCCTAGAAATGCCTTTTTTTAATACTCGTCAGATCCTTTGGGGATTGGTTATTCCAGAAAATATCGTACCCCTTTGGCTTTTGATGGTTTCTTCTGGTTTTACCTATTTTTCTACGACATGGCAAGTACTTTGGAGCACTGGATTTTTTTTCAAGTTCAGCAGCTGTAGTTCTGTCTGTGCTCAAACGTTTCTTATTCTGCAAGTAAATATCAGTTGTATGACTTCATTTAATCAGAGGATCGTTTTGTCTGAGACATTGCTGATAGATAGGAAAGAGATTTTACATCTGCAAAGGGTACTGAAATGAAATAAATTCATGCCATCCTGTGCTCCCCAGACTTTTCTTTAAAAAATTTGAGAAGGGAAATCAGGGTGTCCCTCCTAAGAAGAAGCCATGCTTCTTTAGAAGATCTGTGTTTATGAATTTCAAAGATTTGTTTGAATGTTAAATCTAAGGTCATCTTGCATTCACAACTAAAAATCAGAAAGAAGTGAGTTAGATTGCCATTATCATTTATCCCCGCAGCCACTAGTAGCCATTTTCGACTCATTAGTTCTTTAGTGGTAAAAAAGAACCTTCTCCATTGCTGAACAAAAGACCACTTGAACCCTGTGGTTGAAGAACTATGGATGTTTCCCTTCTTTGGTCTGTGGTTGGATGGTCAAGACTGACAAGCATAGACAGGTGGACCCTGGGATTTGTAGCAAGCTGTGTGTGTTGTAGATCATTGCGCACTCAGCTTTAAACTACGCCTGTCATGCCTGCTGTCACGCTGGCCTGGGGGCCTGAGAGGAGCCATGTGGAGCAGGGCAGGAGCGACTGCTCAGGCTTAGTCTGGGTTCAAGTTGAGGGCCTGTGACCTTGGGCAAGTCATTTCACCTCCCTGAGCCCATTTTTCCATCTTTAAATGAGCGGTTCATCCCTATCATGAGGTCAGTCAATAAGCCCAATGTAAAAGGACCTTATGGGGCTTCCTGGATGGCACTCATGGTAAAGAACCCCCCTGCTAATAGAGGAGGCGTTAAGAGATGCAGGTGTGGTCCCTGGGTCGGGAGGTCCCCGGGAGCAGGAAATGGCAACTTACTCCAGTATTCTTGCCTGGAGTATCCCATGGACAGAAGAGTGGCGGGCTCACAGAAGAGTCAGACATGACTGAAAAGACTTAGCCTGTGCGCACGCACACACACAAGGACCTTATAAATCTTAGTTGCCTCAAAAATGTTACAGACTTGGTTCCCGGTCAGAAAGAGTGATGGGAAACTGAGGGAATAACGCAGAGAAGCTGAGAAGTTACTACTCTGTGGCCTCACTAGTAGTTTATCCTAAGGAGAGAGTGAAGAGAGTCACAGTGATTTAGCTACCAGTATCCTACAGCGTTTGGAAAAAACAAAAGAGCGGAAATCACCTACATACCCAGCTGTGGGAAATGGCACGTGCGTACGGTGGAGAGGAATGCGGCCATCCAAAGCGGGATTGAGTAACTCAACTGCAAAGGGTCAACAGGGGAAAGGCTCACCACAGAAGACTTTTTCGAAATAGGATATTAAAAAACCAAACACTTATATTCTCCTTCTACTCCATGCCCACTTACAAAAGTGAAAAAAGGGCCCAAGTAGATAGACCCAAGTGTGAATAGTAGTTGTCACTGCAAGGTTGGATATTTTTCAGTTTTTAAAAGCGAACACTAATCACAGAGGGACATTTTTTTCCCCAAATAAACTAATGACTTGGCAAGGGCAAGGGGGATGGGAAGGTGAGCCAGTGCAGGCTCTCTGCCTCCCAGCAGAGCTCTGCCCAGCCTTGTGAATGAGCTGTTGAACTTCAAAGCCAGGGCAGAGAGAGCGTCTCATTGTGTTGGAATGTGGGCGATGAGGCTCACAGGAAGTGATGACAAGCCCTTTGTTATATAAGCCCGCCAGTCCTGCTGGATGGTGCCAGCGCTGGCCCTTGGTGCGGGATCAGGGCGTCGTCTGTCTGTGTCTGTGGTCACAGCCCTCATCTGGGCCGAGCCCTGTTATCGGAGCTGCGCGGCCAGGCGCCGGAAGCCGCAATGCACACCCTCTCTTGCTTCACTCCCACTGGCACGTTTGGCTGTTACATGTGAGGAGAGAGGCCAGCGTGGAGGGGGTTACTGGCATTATTTCACCAGGGGAGGTATGGGGATTTTCCCTTGCCCCTTCAGAGACATCGATCCTGGCCTCGTCCAAAAGCCAGAGCTAACCTGCTCTTCATCTGCTTTGGTTTCTTCGTTCCTGTTTGTGCTGTGTTTCCAGCTGTGGTCCTGCTGATGGAGTTAGTCCCCGGAAGAGGGGACGGTTCCCTCGAGCTGGGAACATGGCTCCTCCGGAGGCAGATGGCAGTTTCCCCCTGTAAACTTCCGCGCTGGAGGCAGGCCGAACTAGGCTATGCACGGACAGGTGCCCAATCAAGCGGTGCAGCCTTGGAGTGAGATGCATGGGAGGGTGTGCACACCCACTGTGGGTAAAGATGGTGGAATGTTGCTGCCGTTGCTCTTGCCCTTGCATCAGAGATTCCGAGCTGCTTTGTATTGAGAACCCATTGTATGTTGTGCTCTGCTGAGTGTTTTAGGTGCAGCACCAAACTGTAATCCTTCCAGGAACTCTACAAGGAGACTATTGTCCATTTTTTTGTATAAGAAAACAGACTCAGGTCAGGGGACGTGGCCAAGGCCTGTCAAATGCCCCTGTCTCGTTGGAGACCAGGGATTCAGCATGTACACATTTTTTATTTAAACTCTTAACTCGTGGCTCAGAACCTGAAGCACTCTAAGCATTCTGGATGAATTAAACCCTGAGGCCCCATGGCTCGGCGGCTTGGACAAGTCCCATCTCCTCTCTGCGCAGCAGCGTCTCCATTTGTAACGGCCAGGTGTTCTCTGTTCCCAGGCTCGGTCTTTTCAGGAGAAGTAAAAGACTTCTCAGGACAGCCATCCCAGACTGCAGATGCTTGTGGAATGCGGTTGGTCTTGTAAAAGGTCTTTTACCATTGGGCTGAGGCCCGAACATCAGATGACTGTTGTCCCCAATTAACGAGACACAAGACATAAAGTTACGCAACTTTATAATGAAACCACGTTTCTCACTACCATTTCAATTCACCCAGTGTTTAAGGCACGCGTCCTGCCCTTGGCAAGCTCTTATGTTTCATTCCTTGGCGTGATCACCCACCTTTTCACCTGAATTGGTTTGAGAAGCCTTGGGCAGTTTCCAGAAGTCAGATCCACTCTAAAGGATGGAAGCTTTACCACCCTAAGATGTTCACAGAAGTGTGTGGCCTTCCCTGGGGGCCCTACTCAGAGAGGAGCCCAGAGGGGCTTTGGGAACAAGGTTGTTCCTCCCAGGGTGGGGGTGCGTGGCTCTTGTTCTGCTTGCATGTGTCCATTCCCACGCAGCGCAAACTTTCTGTGAAGGGCCAGGTGGTAAGTATTTGAGGCTTGAGGGACAACATGCAGCTTTTCAGTTTTTTCCTTGTTAGAATGTGCCCATAGATAATATACAATGAATGGGCATGGCTGTGTTTCAATAAAGCTTTATTTACAAAAACAAAACTTTACAGGGACTTCCCTGGTGGTCCAGTGGCACCCCCCCCCCCCCCCAACAATGCAGGGGCCTGGGTTCCATCCCTGGTCAGGGAACTAGATCCCATCCCATATGCCTCAACAAAAAGATCTCCCATGCCACAACTAAAAAAAAAAAGACTCCACTGGCTGCAGTGAAGATCAAAACTTCTGTATGCTGCAACCAAGACCCAGCGTAGTTGGAGAAAACGTTGCGTACCTCTGGCCTCACATGTTAGGCACATCTCTTCAGAATCACAGGCCATGCTGACTTGTTCCTTCTGCGTTTGGTACATACTTGATTTGACCTCCTGCTTGTATGAAAGTTCCCCACCCACCACTCCTCCCCATACTCATGGATTTCTTGCAAGCTGTCTCTGACCTAAAGACACTGTAAGAGCTTTCATCAATATTTAGTTGCACAGAAGTAGCCCACGCTCTCACATCAAAAAGTATGTCTTTTCAAGTGTATTACTTTCCCCTCCAACTGTGTAGTCCTGTGTGAGATCTCTTGTTGTATTGTCTGTCTGGCTCTTTATAAAGATGTAAGAAATTGATAGTGTCCATTTGCTTACTCTTAAGGGTTTTTCAAATGCTGTCAGAAGAAAAATTCCATCCCTGGCATTCCACAGTGCCTGAGTCTTGACTTTTCTGGCCACGCCTTTGCTTTAAGTCGCTTCAGTTGTATCTGACTCTTTGCGGCCCTGTGGACTGTAGCCTGCCAAGCTCTTCTGTCCATGGGATTTTCTAGGCCAAGAATACTGGAGTGGATTGCCATTTCCTTCTCCAAGGGATCTTCCCGACCCAGGGATCAAACCTGCATCTCTTTATGTTTTCTGCATTGGCAAGAGGGTTCTTTACCACTAGGGCTGCCGGGGAAGCCCCAGATCAGTCCTTCATCTTCTGCCTTTCAAAAGTGACTCCAGACATATCATGGCTTAAACAGTCTCCATAGCTTCCATGTCTTTACTCATAGCTTGATGTTCAAGCTGACCCCTTAGCTCTGTGAAAGGTTCCCTCTTGTTCTGTGATTCCTGGCCAGCCAGTTGGAAGCTACTTGCCTTCCCCAGGACGTTACCTCCATGCCCCTGCGTCTTTGCCTGTTGTGTACCTGTAACCTTTACCTTCTTCAGCCTTCCCCGTGGGAGCACCTTACGCAGGGCCCGACTGGGAGGGGCCCAGACATGCACGTCAGATGAGTGGCCTCAGTGAGGCTGATTAGGACCCAGTGTACTCCAAACCCCCCAGAGTCTCCAAGCCTTCTGTGACTCCAGCACAGGGAAAGCCCCAAAGCCCAGTGCCCCCGCCCCAGAACAGCGCGCACGCTCCAGATTACGGCACCTGGTGGGCCTCCAATGGTCAGAGTAAGTTTTGTGCCCGCCTCTGGTGTGGTGGTGACACTGGAGGGCAGGTAGGTGGGCGTGTGGGAAGAGCAGCTTCCTCCCTCGTCAGGGACAGGTGGGCTTGACGATCGTAACGGGCGCCAACCTTGAGCACCGTCTGTGGGCACAGCCCAGCCGGGGACCTGCGTGTGACCTGCTCAGGCTCAGGGCAGAAGGAAGGACTTAGGGATCCTTCAGCTCTTTCAGCATCGTGCCCGGCACCTAGGTGCTCACAGATGTTTTTGGAATGAATAAGTGAATTAGACTAGAAGGAGGTTTTTCTGGAAGGGTTTGTTGTGGCCAGATGGAAGGGCCACAGATGCCTGCCTAAGGAGTTAATTGAGCCCTTGCTCCGTAGGCAGTGGGGCTCCAGGACAGGTGTGTGCAGGGAGGGGCACCTGTGCGACAAGTGTCATGCTTCCCCCATTATTTGCCCTTTCCGGTGTGGCCGAGATGCCAGATAATGAGCCGCACAAAGCGCTTCCTTGTGCCTGAGAGAGGCAGGGCCGGCCTTGAAGCCAGCTGGCCGCAGCCTCCTCCCTGTAATTCATGGGTAGCGGCAGGTTGGAGTGGGCTGCCGGGCGGAGCCAGGACTTGCCTGCCTCTCCATGTCGCCGCCTTGGCTTGCTGGCTGCAGCCCAGTGGCTGCGGCCCTGACGCAAGGTCTGCCCCTCTGAGCTTCCCCTGCTGCTAGCGTGTTCTGGGAGGATGAAAGGCAGCCGGCCGGCTCTTCCCAGAACTTGCTGACTCAGTTGATGGTGCCCGTGGCAGGGGAGCAGGGAGTCCCATTGCCTCTGATTTCTCTCCGCCCGTCCAGCTCTGCATTCCCAGGCTGGGTCACCTTCTCTCTTCTGAAGGCAGCTGGCCCCACAGCTAAGTGCTCTCACCCCCTCATCCCCCAGAGACCGCTTTTCCAGGAAAGATGCAACTCATTGTGTTTAGCTTGGGAAATGCAGTTAAGACATCAGTCCCGCAGACAGAGAACAGGCCTGTAGACACAGTAGGGGACAGAGAGGGTGGGACGACTGGACAGAAGAGCATGGAGGCATATACATTACCGTGTGTAAAATAGACAGCAAGTGGGGATTTGCTGCCTGACACACACAGGGAGCTCGGGCCAGTGCTCTGTGACACCCAGGAGGGGTAGGGTGGGGAGGCAGATGAGGGGGACAGATGTATACCTGCGGCTGATTCATGTCGATGTGTGGCAGAGGCCAACACAATATTGTAAAGCAATTATCCTCCAATTAAAAAAATAAAAAAGACAGGAATCCCTGGAACCTAAGTCTGCAGAACCGTTACCTTGTTCACAGGGGGCTGTTTCAGTGGTTCGGGTCCCCACATGTGCACTGGGTGAGCCCCCTGGTGTGGGCATGGTGAAGTATGCAGGACAGGGCGTTGTGGAGTAGGTGGAGAGGCGGGGGGCAGGGCCACAGGCACGGAGCGTCCACCACACAGCAGAACTGTCAGCGTCTCGGGGCCATTGATACTGGGGGCGTGCGAGCGAGGCTCCAGTCTGGCCCTGAAAAGTGGCTGCAGTAAGATTGAGAAGAGCTATAGGCAGAGGGTGCAGCTTGACCAAAGTCACCGAAGTCAGCAAGCACGGCTGGCGTCTGGTGGGAAGGTCGTGGGGCTGGAGCACACAGCTGGAACAGGCGGGGCTGTGGATTATCTGGCCGATGGGGGCCTCTGAGTGGCTCTGAGAACCCGTCCAGGCAGTTAGCCAGGCGATTCTGTATTGTAGTCATGTGTCTGAGGGACCTCTGGCTGCGTTTCTGTTGCGCAGGGACATGGGGGGAAGCCCAGGGCCTGGCCCCTGGTGAGAATTAGCAGGAATTAGATGTCTAGGCTGGGCCTGGTCACCCCAGGAAAGCCCATGCGTGGCCAGGCTGGAAATGAGCCCCTGCTGTTCTGGCGGTGGCATCTGCTTGCTTGGGCTGGCCTTGAGAAAGCCTGTCACAGTGGCTTCTGAGGCGAGCCAGCAGATGGGCAAGACAGAAGAGCCTCCCCGCGGAGCAGGGGAGTGCTGACCCTCACACCGGCCCTCGGTTTGCCCTGGGCCCTCGCACTGGTATTGTCTCAGCTGCTCCAGGAGGCAGAGAGCACGGGAGGTGGGGATGGGGATTTCCAGGTCCCATTCTAGGGATGGGGAAGTGAACGGCTTGAAGCACCACCCCCCAAGGTCAGGGAGGTCCCCCCTCCGACCCCGAACAGGGCTGGGCCTCCCCACTCCCAGCCCAGGGTATTACTCACCACTCAGCACAGTCCTCAGTAATTTCAGGGCATTGGCACAGTTAGGAGATGAGGTTTGCAGTTAGACAGCTGAAGATGGTGGGTGGTTTTTGGCTTCACTAATACATGTTAAGTTCCTACTGTGTGCCAGGTGCTGTGTTAAGCTTTTTTTTTTTTTTTTTTTGCTTCATTCTTGCGACAAACCTTGTCAGTGGGTACTTTTCTTTTTTGGCTGCGCTGGTTCTTCAAGTTGCTGCAAGCGGGCTTTCTCTAGTTGCCGCGAGCTGGGGCTATCTTCGTTACGCAAGCTTCTTATTGCGGTGTCTTCTCTTGTTGCAGAGCACGGGCTCTAGGGTGCGGGCTCAGTAGTTGCAGCACTCTGGCCAAGTTGTTTGGTGTCATGTGGGATCTAGTTCCCTGACTAGGGATCGAACCTGTGTCCACTGCGTTGGCAGGTGGATTCTTAACTGTGGGCCACCAGGGAAGTTCCAGTAGATACTTTTTTTTTATCCCCAGCGAGTAGGAACTGAGGCACAGGAATCTGAGTGACTTGCGTGACAAGCCAGCACAGGACAGACGTGGCATTTGAGCCCTAATGGTGCTACCCCTGGGCCTGCTCTCACCCCATGGCCTAGTGTCTCTGTGAGGCCAGACGTGGGCATGAGCCCCTCATTGGCCTCAGCAGACTCCTTGCCTGCTTTATAATTAGAACAGGCTGAGCTTCTGCTAATGACTTCCTCATGAGATGCATATTCAGACGCTCCAGAGAATATTCAAGAACAAGAAAGGAAATAGGTGTAGAATGAGGTTGTTTCCACTAAGGCCCAAAGCACTATTTTTAACAAGTATGTTTGCAAGCCGACTTCAGCCGGCTGCGTTTCGGCAGTTAGCTGGCTCCCGCTGTAGCTCTCTCCTCTTGCTCTTCTTGGTGCATCCCGTACCAGCCCCCCCTACCACCCCGTTATGGGGGACAGCTGACATCATGTCGCTCCAGTAAAAGCACGATTCCTATCTGGTCATTGGCTTCTCGGAACCTCCAGTGGCTTCCCATTGCCTTTTGGTGTAATGTGGGGTTGCTTTAGCCTGGCATTCAAGACCTCCTACAAGGTGGTCCCCCAATCCTTTTCCTGATATGCCAGGAGCATCCTTACCTAAACTCACCGAATTTTTACCCCACTGAGCTTTGCCCCTGGCTATTCCAAGGCTAGCATGCCCATCTTCCCTCCCTCCACTCCATCCTGTCTGGCAAAGACAGGTTCAGCTCAGATCTTGCCTCTTGGCAGAACATGGACACTGTCTCTTTATTCTGCTCCCTCCCCCCCACCCCCCCACCCCCAACATGGGTCATACTTCTGGGCCTTGCTTGTGATGACCTGACTTGCCTCACAGGTAATTGTGTGGTGCTGTGACTGCCCCTCCCCTGTACAGAGCTCCTGGCTGGGTGATGGGGAAAGACAGTACAGATAGAGACTTTGTGGGCAAAGGCAAATGAAGGTTCCTGATTAGTGAGAAGGGCTTTCTGGGCATCAGGCATGAAGGGCTTATTTCTGATTGTGTAGAAAACCGTGAGCCTGGTGGTGACTGTACTTCGGCCTTTCATCCCTGGCTGGAGGTTCTAAGAGAGGTTTTGAGTGAGGATAAATGTCACAGGCTCTCTTCTGTTCCAGTCTCCCAAGTGCCAGGTCCTCTGGAAGTTAACTGCCCCCTAAGCAGGAATCTTCTACATCAACCTGTCTCGTTTCCCTGGGACAGCTGCACTCCCCTCCCAGCCGGCACACTCCATCACCCCTCACCTTGCTGGTTACCCCTCTGCTTCAGAATGTTAATATAGTCTCTGTTTACAGTAAAGCCCCAAAGCAGAGCCCTCAATCCACACCGCCCCCCCAAACTCCGTTTCTACGTGTCTTTGTTATACGCCCACTGGACAACCTCCTCAGCAGTGTAGCCTGGGCACTTTACTCTTCCTTCCCTCACTTTCACGCCCCCTCCAGATGCCTTCCCGCTGATCCCCCCGCCTCAAGTGCAGTCATTCCCGCCTGAGCCCACGGGCCACGCGCCTCCTCCAGGAGGCCACCTGACCCCCACCAGTACCGCCTGCTAAAGCAACTCCACAGTCAGCCCTGGGGTTGGGCAGGGGAGGGGTGGGGCCCTTGGCCTGTTGGAACCAGGCTGATGGGCATGGCCTCTGCCAGGGCGAGTGGTTGATGGCAGGCCCCGAGCCAGAGACGTCTTGAACTCACAAGGTGCCGGAGCTTCCCTGAGGTGTTTCTTGTATCAGAGTCGTTTCTGGACAACTGTGGGTTGTGTGGTCAAATTAAAGAGGTTGTTCAGAAAGCCAGACTGGGCATCTACAGGAAGTAGCATTACAAGGGATCTTGTGGCTTTGTGAGCTCTGCTCTGTAGATGGGGGAGGGACAGGGGATCATAAAATCAGGAGGTTTGCGCCAAGAATCATGGAATCCATTCATTCACACACCTCTGGACTGCAAAAATAGGATGGAGTCTTTGGCCCAGGGGCCATGACCCCCTTTCTTTGGATCTCGAAGCCTTGATATCTGCAGTAGCACAGATAGGCTGATGACAGAGTGGTTCCAGGACTATAATAGTCTTGCACTTGGCTTTCTCTTGGGCTTATCATATAAAGTGCACCCTTTTTTTTTTCTTTTGGTGAAAGAGCCTAGCTTGTTCATTTTCTTATTTAGATGCAGTGACAAACCAGGAATAGTTTTGAAATTTTTAAAGACTCCTGTTGCCTGGTTTGGGGACTGTATTGGAGGTCTAAATGGCCTGACATTTGACAGAGCACTTTATCTTAAGACAGCTTTTCATCATTCTAACAACAAATTATCCACATTTTTCAAAAGGATAAAGCCAACTATAAAGAACCCTTTCTTGTGCTGTATCGTCCGGGGCTGTCACACCCTCCTGCCAGCTCAGCCTGCCTGATAAACTTCAGGAGTTCAGAAGCTTGTTCTTCGCGGCTGACAGTCTGTCGCAGAAACTCCCGTCCCCTCACTTCCTCTGGCCCCTCTCATCCTGCTCCCGGGGCCTTTGTTCTGTCTTGGTCAGACACTCCCTTCCCGGAGCTTGGCCCGCCGTTCCCACTCCGCCTTTCACTCACCCGCCCCTGGCGGACGGCCCCTTGCCCACTGCCCTGCTCTGTCACACTGTTTTCCCCTTGCCCTTGGGCAGGCCGGCTGTTTTCCTTTGCTGTGTGACCTTGAGCAAGTTTCTTAATCTCTCTGAACCAGTTTCCCCACTTGTAAAAATATATATTTTTTTACTTACTGAGCACCTTAGTATGTGCTGGGTGCTGTGTTAAGCACAGGTACCAGAAAGATAAGTAGGCATAAACCTTGTCCTAGAACCCCGATTTAGGAGGTCTTAATAGTCACGGCAAGATGACTTCATGGGAAGAGCAAGTGACGTTCCGCCGTGTGCTGTAAAGGGCAGTGCCTGTGGAAATAGCGCTGGTCGCTGGGGCTCCTGGGCCCATCGCTCTGTAACAGAGCAGCGCCAGTCCTGAGTCTGGAGATGCCTTCAAGCCAGGTGCCTATGCAGCCACCCTGTTCTGTGGCGTCCAAGCCCTAGCGCGCGTGGAGAAGAGGGACCTGAATGGCTAAATCCAGACGGTGAAGTAAGGGAAGGGGGAAATCCTGGGAGCCATTTGGAATTCTCCAATTGTGATTTGACCTGATTTTTTAAAACTCTTATACAGCTCATCAGGAGTTAGTGAAACTGCCTTTAGTCAGTGGGAAGTGAGCCAGATTTAAAAAAAAAAAACAGTTCTTGTTATAGTGTCACAGGATGTGAAGTGTCACTTCTTAGCGCTCACAGCTATTTGCTATTTGCAGTCTTGTCGGTCCCCCAGGCTGGTCTGGGAGCTCCTGCAGGGCTGAAGTCGTGTCTCACTCCGCTTGTCCCAGAGCCCAGCACACGGGCCCTGCCCCAGAGTCAGCCCTGGGGGCTGAGTGGGGGTACAGACAGAACTAGGGGGCTCAGAGGAGGGAGAGCTCACGTCTAACCATGGAGGGGGAGTTTCTCAGAGAAAGGTACGTGCAGGTTGAACCATGATGATGATAATACAGTAGAACCCTTACTGCTGCGAGCCTGAGGTGGGCGCCATTATTATCCTCACTACCTAGATGAAGACACGGCGGCCCAGAGAGGTTGAGCAAGCTTCCCAAAGCGACACAGCTCGGATGCGAGCTCAGCGGCCACCCCAGAGCTCACGCTCTCGAGGACTGTGCCTTGGAGCCTAGGTAGCATCTGGACGTACAGTAACTGGAGAATGGAGCGTCCTTGGAGGGCACTGGGTGGGCAGAGAGCCATGACGGGGAAGCTGGCTGGTGACTCCTGCAGTCAAGTGTGGGCCGCAGTGGACAGTGAGGGCTGGCAGGCAGGCCTGTCCGCCACGCAGGTGGGACCGAAGATCGTGAGTGATGTGGGGCCTCCTCACAGGCTTTCTTTCACACAGGCTGGCAGACAGGAGCCCTCAAGCTGACAGTTCTACAGTTCTGCAGGCCCTCAGCAACCGAGTGAGCCCATCCTCGGAGAAACTGGCAGGGACCCTTCTCTACAGAGAGGGAGGGTGGTACACGGAACTGGCTTTGCCCCAGCCCCCCACGTGTGGCCCCATGCCAGCCCCTTCCTCACTCTGGTTGTGTTCCATCATCTCTGCAGGGAAGGAGTTGCCTTAGCGGCGTCTCTCTAAGTCCTTGGAGCAGGTCATTGAGAGCCAGAGTCTGGGACAGGGGAGCTGGGTTTGAATTCTGACTCTGACTTGCTGCCGTGGTGGCTGTGGGCACATTACTCGGCTACTTGGTGCCTCAGTGTTTCCATCTGCAAAATGGGGACAACGTGTGAATCTACTCCACAGGAGTTGTTGGGAACATGAGAAGAACTGCCCACAGCCCCTGGTCTCTGCTCTCAGTATTTATTGTCTTATGAGCATGCTTGTCCCATCCTTGCTGTCTCCAGCCCCCTGACTGACCCCGTGACTCAGTGGAAGGGGAAGGTCTGGGGCTCAGAGCTCTCTGGCCACCCACAGAGCTGCTGCAAGGCCAGGGATGCCTGGGTTTGCCCCACCCACCCAGCGCGTTTGCTCTGTCGATGCTGAGATCATCGCTGCCAGTGGCCGCCCAGCCTTGGCCAAGCTCTTGCAACATCCCCAGGGCTCTGGGGGCTCCTTGTGCCCCAGTCCTGCGTGGGTAGAGCTCCGGGCAGGCGGCACGTTTTGGCAGGTCCTCAGTGGTGTCACTGGTAAAGAGTTTCCTGTGGCTCCGCTTGTTAGGGCTGAGGAAACACAGTTTTTAGAGTCCCCTTTTGTTCTTCCCAGATGCTAATAAACTGTTTAAAATTTGGTTTAAATGCTGCTTCTCAAAAACAGACAAACGAGTTGTTGGGGATTTCTGTCCCTCTGTTAGTCCTGGGTCATTGAGGTTGGTCTGGGGAGAAGGCCGGGTCCCATGCATTAGAGTGTGTCTTGTGAACGTGTTTGGTACGGATTTCTGTCTACAGGGTCCTGTCTTCCTGGAACAGTGGGTCATGTGCTATAACGCACCTGCATCCTGAGCGCTGGGTTGGGGGTGTGAGCCCATGCTGTCTGCTATGTGCTGGGGAAAGCTCATGGGCTGGGATTCCTTGCCTCTTGACTCACTTATGAGTCTGAGCCAGTCACTTCACCTGGGCTGGGTTTGTGAAATCCTATGGATTATTGTGAGATTATAGTGGGATTTCACGTACTTCTTTTCTGCTAGAGATCGGTGATTCTCAGTCTTGACTGCATGGTACCATCATCTGGGGGAGCTTTTAGAGAACACTCACCCCAGGCCCCACCTTACACCATTTCGATGTTATTTGGGGCAGAACCTAGGCATTGGTGCTTTGTGAAAACTCCCCAAGGGATTCTAATGCACAGCCTGTTGAGAACAGTAAGACTAGCCCAGAGGTGGGCACACTGCAGCCCTTGGGCCAAATCCAACTGCTGCCTATTTTTTGAAATAAAGTTTTATTGACACCCAGCCGTGCACATTTATTTAGTTGTGCATGTGGCTGCTTTTGCATTACAGTGGTAATTGAGTGGAGTTGTTGCCACAGAAACTGTATGCCCTGCTAATCAAAATATTAGCCACTGTTTGGCTCTTTACAGAAGAAATCTGCTGACATCTCTCGCCAGACTCTCTCCCTCTCTGAGGGCAGACACTGAGCTGTTTATCCTCCTGTCCCCTTCTAGATCACCACGGGCGTTGCTGAAGTCCAAAACAGAAGTGGCCTGGGTCAGTCCCAGCCCATCAGTTGGGAGAAGAGGTCCCAATTAGCTTAGGCTGAGACCCTCCCCCACTGAGTGACCTGGTCCCAATCTGGAGATCTGTCTCATCTCTTTCCTGGATGGTGACACTGCCTCTCTGCGGGCGGGCTTGTGTATCCTCCCACCCTCACATACTTTTAGGAAATGAGCCAGTTGTATTGCCGAGCAGCACCCTTTGGGCTCTCAGGCTGGGGGTCTTCTTGAGGAAGTGAGAGAAGGGGTTATACTTCTAACAGGTTGGACCAACCGCTGCCTCCGCCGCCCCCAGCCCCCTGCTTTGGGGTGCCATAAGAATCGCAGGAGGAGCGTAGAGATTCCAGGGGCAGAGGACCGCAGTCCCGGTCCTTCTGCTGGCTCAGCCGGGTTCTGCCCAGAGCTCCCTGTGGCAGGCAGCTCACTGCCTCCTGAAATAATCCTGTGCTGTTTTGCACAGCTGTGTTTGATCAAACAGTCTTCCTAACCTTGAGTTGAAATCTTTTCTATAGCCTCCACCAGTTGGTCCTCATTCTGTTGTCTCTGGCCCCACAGAGCATGTCTACATCTGGTTCCAGGAATTAACTGCACTGCACACACCCCCCCCCCCCCCGAATCTTATCTAGAACATGCACATTTCTCCGTCTCTTTAATTATGCTCATGAGACATGGAGTCCAGGCTGTTTATCATCCTGCTGGCAACTCTTAATTGAAGTGCAGGGCCCAGCGCTGGACGTGATTCTCCAGCATCCCTCGTGTCTGTGCAGAATGGAGGGAAACAGTCCTTCCCTGGTGGTGGAAGTCACAAGGTCACACCACTGTCCATGCCACCAGTAGGCAGCTTGGCTTTTGAGAAGCCATTAGACCATGCGAACACAGCATCACTTTAACAAAGGCCGCAGGCAGCTGAGATCCCTGGGTTCTTGTATATCTATGGCAAGTTATGGCATTATTTCTCCTTCCTGCCCACGCCGGGCCTGGTGGAGTGTCCATGGGCTTCCTAAAGGGCTCTGTCCCTTCCTGGCTTGCCCTGGAGGTTAGAGACATGCACCCAGCCCCCTCACCTGGCAGCTGTGTGGTGTGGTCTTGAGAGAGCTTCATGAGCCCTGGGTTTATGACATCCCTGCGCCAGGAATGAGGTTAATGTTCTTAATGGCAAAGGGTGAGCCCCATTATTACCCCAGCTCATTAATCAATGGCAGAACCCGTTTTACCTGTTAGGTGTCCTGGTGTGGGGAGTTCATGAATGGGCATCCAATTTCCTTTTTAAAGCCAAGCAGCCTCTCCCCTTCTTAAATCCGGGAGGCAGTTCTGGGGAGGGTGTCAATATTTTAGAGAAAATTTTTTCTTGGGTGGAAGGGGCTCTGGGCAGCCTTTGAGGGCCCTCCCTGCCTTACTCACCAAGCTGACACAGCTGGCCAAGGGTGCTGGGAAAGCGGCAGCAGCTTGCCCAAGCTGGTCCTTAAGCCAGTGCCGCCGGGCCAGGACAGCTCCAGTTAGGGGGTCCAGAATGCAGGGCCATCCATTTAGACCTGTTGCTCACAGATCAGAGGATGGGCCTGATGGAACTGTGGAGAGGGCACGTGGAGGTGGACCACTTAGGTCCACCACTCAAGTGGAGCCCTTTCGTATTGGCTGGTTGGCTGGGGTGATGGTTTAAATGTCCCCAGGGAGTACATCCTTCTGGGGTTCATATCCTTTTCCCCAGATTGTTCAGTCGCTCAGTCATGTCCAGCTCTTTGTGACCCCAGCATCCCAGGCTTCCCTGTCTATCACCAGCTCCCGGAACTTGCTCAAACTCATGTCCCATTGGGTCGGTGATGCCATCCAACCATCTCATCCTCTGTCGTCCTCTTCTCCCACCTTCAACCTTTCCCAGCATCAGGGTCTTTTCAAATGAGTCAGCTCTTCCCATCGGGTGGCCAAAGTATTGGAGTTCAGCTTCAGCATCAGTCCTTCCAATGAATATTCAGTACTGGTCTCCTTTAGGATGGACTGGTTGGATCTCCTTGCAGTCCAAAGGACTCTAAAAGAGTTTCCTCCAACACCATAGTTCAAAAGCATCAATTCTTCAGTGCTCAGCTTTCTTTATAGTCCAACTCTCACATTCATACATGACTACTGAAAGAACCATAGCTTTGACTAGACGGACCTTTGTTGGCAAAGTTAATACAGCCAGCTATTGATTCTTGTTGATGAAGCAGGGGCCTGTGTTCAGGTTCACCTTCTGGCTCTCATCTCCCTCCTGTGCTGACTGATGCTTCTGTGTGCAGAAGTGGGGGATGTGGATGGGGTCCCCGAGCCTTTCTACTGCCTCACAGCTGCTGTGAACACCTCCGGAACAATGCTGGTGCTCATTGCCTCTAGTGTAAGGACATGCCTGCACTATTTTTGGTGGTAGGTTGTGGGGAGTAGGAGGAGGTGGGATCCTGGGCAGGATGGAGGAGGCAGGAAGCAATGGAGGGAAGTAATTGCTCGAAGCCCGGCAGAGCGCACGGCTCCAGGCGGAAGCGGTTGCTTCCCCAGGTGTGGCCCTGGCAGGATGCAGGTGTGTTCCAGTCACAGGGAGGCCGAGGAAGAGGAAGGGAGACTTCCAGCGCCCAGCTGATGAGGGAGTGTCAGGGTGGCCCTTGCCCAAGTGGGTGTGCGTCTGAGCCAAACTGGCAGAGCTTCCTCTCCTTCCTCTCAAACCTCCCTTCAGAGATTTCGTCCTGCTGTCGGGAAGGAACCCAGGGTTTTTGAAACTCAGGCGGCAGGCCGTGGGCGCCACAGAGAGCCACAGACTGGAAGGGAGGCGGGCCAGAGTCGAAACCTGCACCACCTCGTGCTCTGAGGCCTTGGAGAAACCAGGAAACCTCTCTGGGCTCTGGTTTATCTCATCCGAAAACAATATAGTTAGGAGGATGAAGTAAGACGGCGTTAAAACCTTAGTCTTGCCTGACAGTAGCTGTTCCCTCCATCCTCAGCATCACGTCTGAGCCTCTTGCCAGTTCTCATCCTCCAGTGCGCTCAGGCTCTTGGAGGGTCTGGTTTAAGGTTCTCAGGTCCTGGCACCAGCGGACCTCACCTCCAGGGAGTCGAGCAGGGTCTCACTTCCTGGCAGAGAGGTGTATGAAGTGAGGAGGCTGATGACGGGATAGCACGTTGGGGATATCTCCTGATGGTGCCTTGTCAGAGAGGCACTCAGCCTCCGCGATCACTTGATTAACGCAGCAGCAGTGGATCAAAGTTTACTCTTTTGAAATTGATAAGTCTGGGACTCTGTTCAAGATACCTTTGCCTCTCTTTAAGGATAGAACATTTCCAGTGGCGTGATTTATGACCTTCTTTGGAAGGAGATTTTACAATGTGCACCAGTAATTAAGGCCACTTCCGGCTCGATTCAAGAGGTTACTGTCCTGCACCATGTTGGCATTTCATAGAGACCAGTTCTCGGTGGTCTGGAGTGTGCCCTTGGAGTAAGTGGTGGGAAAAGCGAACCCCGCCAAGTAGTGGATGTATACCAGACCATTGAAATCCAAAGGAGGGCTTGATTTTTAAAACAGTGTTGAGAAAACTGAAATGCCCCTCATAAACCTGGAGGAAGAAGGCTGGACAGGTGGACTGGTTATCAGGGCTTTTCCTGCCGTCTCACCTGCTAGAGTTTGTTCTGGTGGTGCTGTATCTCCAGGGAGAGATATTGTACATCACTGCGGACCAGGGGGCTGGGGTCGCCTGTCACAGGAGCCTGGCTCAGGCAGATAACTGAGCTGATGTGAAAGACTAAGGTTCACAGCCACGGCTGTTGGTCAGTGCCCTGACTAGACTTTGCTCATTGGATTTTTTTTTCTTTTTATTTTTGGTTTAGGGCAGACCAGAGCCCTTCTCTCTTTGACTATTGGCTGTGGAAGGGGCCACACATCTGACCTTACAGCTTATCTGGGGGAAAAAAACCAAAACCGAGGTCCTTGGCCTCCTGGAGCGTGTGGGAGGCTGGGCATGTTGTGCCTTTATGGACGTGCTTGTACATTCACGTAAGTGCAGGTGCATATGCTAGGCATGTGGGTGTCTATTTACTTATTTTATTTACTAAACACTTACATGATGTCTACCTTGTGCTATGTGCATGATTCTAAGCGTTTGACAGATATATAAGACACAATTCTTGTAACAATCTCCTAAGGTAAATCTTTGTATTATTCCCACTTTATAAATGAGGAAACTCGGGACAAAGTGTAAGCTGTGGAGCTTGCCTAAGCTTATGCAACCTGTTGGTGGCCCAGCCAGGGAGTGTGCAGGAGCTTGAGTGAAAATGTGCTTGTTTCTAGTACCCTCAGCATAAGGGGCGCCTGATAGGCATGAGCTCCTGCTCCCCCCTGGAGAAGAATGGCCCAACAAACCCGCCATGGATCCATCAGCTCGTTGACCCATCCAGCATTTGCTTGGCCCCCTTATGCCAGGCTGGGACTGAGCACTGGGATGTAGATGGGCAGAGCCCCTAGGACCACGCTGTGTTGAAAGCTTTGGGCACTGTGGCTTCACCCTGGGGTTCTCAGGGCAAAGGCTGCAGGTCTGAGACCACTCACATGTTTACAGATCTGGCACCTCTGGGTAGGGGATCCAGGGGCAAAGAGTATGGGGAGAATGTGTCCATGAGCCTGGAAAGCTCAGAGATCCTGAGTCCACAGCCCACCTCCTGGGCTCTGGAGGGCCTGGTCAGAGGGGAGTCTTGTACAGCCATGGGTGATGGGATGGAGGCAGCAAGCATGCATGCCCACCTGTGCTTATTTTACTGTATTTCCTTCCAGTCCCCCCCCCCCGCCCCACTCTTTTTTTGGGGGCTGATTGACACAGAATGTAGGATCTTAGTTCCCAGACCAGGGATCAAACCTTCACTCCTTACATTGGAAGCTTGGAGTCTTAACCACCGGACCATTAGCCAGGGAAGTCCTGCAGTCCTTTTTTTAAATGTACTTAAATATGCTTCTTTCTTTCTCTCACTCTCTCTCTCTTTTTTTTTTTTTTTTTTTTGGTGTTATATTTTAGAAGAATTGAATTTTCCTAGTTTCTGTGTTGAAATCAGATTTTTGTCAATTGCTGAAGTGCCAAGGATAAGGCTTTTTTTTAAACTAGTAAAGATTCTGGGGACTTCCATGGTGGTTCAGTGGCTAAAACTCCACACTCCCAGTGCAGGGGGCCTTGGTTCCTTGGTCAGGAGACTGGATCCTGCATGCTGCCACTGGGACCTCCCAGCACAGCCAAAATAAACAAACAAATCAAAAATAAATTTTGAAAAGATTCTGTTACCCTCTTTTGTTGGCTGCATAGTGGGGGTCCTCAGGCAGCTCACGCCATCCTAGAACAAGTCAGAACTCCAGCTGCTGGCTCAGAATTTTCTCCTGCACTTTTGGCTGTGGTCTGAGCCATAGGTGTCTGCGTGAAGGAGGTGCATTTTTAGGCTCTACTGAGAACAGTGTTGCTGCAGGCCACTCACTTCCCTGCCTGTGGGGTCAGGAGCCGGCACGGGCTGCCAGCGTCCTCAGCTACAGGGTGGGTGAAGCGTGGGTCCCACAGTGGTCTGGGGCTCCGTCAGCCAGTCACGGGGGGCGGTGGCCCCTCTGCACACAGGCTCACCCTGCTGGGGTCTGTGGCCCCCAAGGCCTTTCCAGGCGTTCACGTGCTCTAGCAGCCCACCCACTGGACGGGAGCTTCAGCTCTCCCTGAAGCTGCCAGGCGACGTCGCAGGCCTCTGAAGGGACTAGTGGCCCGTCAGGGTCCCCACTTGGTTTTGTACAGGTGCTGCTTACTTGTCCTCTGGAACAGGGGCCCTCGCCCAGGAGAAGATGACCCAGGGCCTTGGTGTGGGAACACTCTTGTGCTAGGGAGGCCGGCTTCTAGGGACAGCCTGCTTCCATGAGTCTGTACAGTTTCCACCACCTTTTAAAGCCACTGTTATCTGCTCAGAACCCTTGGAGGGAGATGGGGCCTGGAGATCCGTCTTCCCATTGCATGGATGAGGAAACTGAAATTCTGAGGAGAACGGCAGCGTGGGCAGGCTGGGGGCCAGACGGGACAGGAGTCTGGGGCCGTCTGATGGGCCCTCCTGCTGCTGCAGCTGGGGGTGAGCTCACCAGGTGTGAGGCTCTCCTTGGCCCCCGGCAGCGGACACTGTCAGCCTCCGCCATGCCCGTCCTGCCCACCAGTGCAGCCTCCCCCAGCTGGCTTGAACCTGCATCTCTCCCCAAGGTTTCGTGCAGGACCCGCAATGGGGCGGTCATCCTTCTCCCACCCTGAGGCCACCCAGAAGTCAGGGCTCAAGAACAGCTTCCAAAGGGCCCTCCCAGAGTAAGTTGGTGTCTGGTTCCCCTGTCCTCCTCACCTTGGTAAAGGGGTTCTGAGCAGTGGGTTTCTGTAGACAGTGTTCAGAAGTTTCCCAGTTGGGTAGAGTTTGGGTGGTCCACTTTGGTAGCTGACTTGATTACCCAGCATTCCTGCTGCTGTCGCCTCCCTGACCCATTTCCCCATCCCTCCTAAGTGTCAGCTCCCAAATACACCACTTGCACCTGAGTCCTGGCTTCCGGTTCTGCATCTGGGAGAACCCAGACTAAGATACCTGGCCTGTGGCATCTCAGGTGGGAACAACATCCTTCCCCGCTTCTCCAGTGCTCTCGCCCATGCCAATATGGTGCTAACCCTCAGTCCATTGATGCAGTTTCTTCCCACCCCTGGAGGAAGATGTTTTCACAGTGAAGGTGTGAGAGCTCAGGTTCAGAGAAGAGAAAGAGATGTGCCCAGGCTGCCACACCTGGGGAGAATCCAGGAGGCGCTGAAGCCCAGGTCCCTGAATTCAGGACTGCCCGGTACATCCCCGCCCAGCACACCTTGTGAGGGCCCTGCTGTGCCCACGGGCCGATTGCCTTATGGAAGGACCCGCCCGAGTCTGCCTCCCAGCAAAGAGCACATCACAAGCACAGGGTAACTGATTAAACAAAGCCGCTGACACCATTACAGGTATGACACTGCAATGTTCTGTCCCTGGTAACTTTCCCGTACTTTAGGAGGGTGCCAAGTACATGTAAGAAAACATGCTTTGGGCTTCAGGGACAGCTGCTTAACTTAGAGGACTGCACAGGAGAAAGAGTTAATTGAGGCTTGGTTGCTGAAGGATTTGAGAACATGGCATCGTTTTCAAAAGTGAATCACCGTTTATTGAGCACCCACTATGAAGCTGAGTATGACTGGAAACTTGCAAATACGGTGGTGGTAATTATGGCCATGCTGATGTCCTCCATAAAAGGCAGTGGCTGGGGTGGGCTGGGGGGTGGCTGTTTAGTGTTCACATCTTAGAGGCCCTGGGGCCTGGCCTGCCTTGCAGCTCCCAGGTTGGAAGAGTGCATGGATCATCCTGATGGGCTGCGTTCAGAGAGAGCGACCCTTCACCTATGGTCTTGCACCACTGCTGCTGATTATTGAAATGCGCTGTGCCGGCCTGGGCCCCGACCCCCTTGATCCAGCCAGAGCACAGGCTGCTGGGAGAGGCCCCCTTGCTCTGCACTCCTGCTCTCTCCTGGGCCCTGCGTGGAGCATGGAGGCCTGGTCTTCAGAAGTGCCCGAGACCTCGGGAAAGGCCTTGGCTTCTTTATTTTACATACTTTTCCTTTGCACACTGCGTTTGCTTTACATACTTTTCCTCTGAGTCCACTGGAGAAGTTGTTCTTATTGGACACAGCCTCCTGTTACCGTGAGAAAGCCCCATGGGCATGCCTGATCCTTCCTTGGGAAGGGAACGGCGGATGGGACCAAAAAATGACTCCAATTCAGCCATCTAAAACCCATTTTGGAAGCAGGCAGCTGTAAATATGTATGTAGGTCACCAAATGACTTAGGTTTTCGTGCGGTTGGGATTTGCCGGGAGTCTGGCTCTGTCACCCTGGTAATGAGCATTCTGTTACTGGACATCCAGGTGACTCGCAAGACCCTTCCCCACCCTCCCCAGGCCTCAGTTTCCTCAATAAGAGGACGGACTCCATCAGGCTGGATGATGGGTTGAGATGATGATCATCATAACTGACATTTCTCAGGACTCACCATGTGCCAGCCCCGTTCTAAGTACATCACTCAGATGGGATCATTTTATCCCCACCCCGCGGTCGTTTTATAGACGAGGGGCCTGAGGTCCCTAGAGGTGACTGACTTTCAGAACCGTCCCCTGTCCCTGCTCCTGATGTTGCCGCCTCCTACACTTCCAGTCTGGAGAGCCCTGCTAGGGAAGAAGAAAATCCCCTTCTTAGCCTGCCTGTCCCGGGTCTGGTCTGAGAGCGCTTTCTAGGCAGTGGCCCCAAACCCCGGAGGGGCACTTGTCCCCTCTTGAGCAGGAAGCTGGGGAGAGAGGACTGTCTGGGAAGGTGGTGCGGGTGGTTGGGGTTTGCAGGCGGACTGCTCTGTGCTGGGCCAGAGCTCAGAGGAGGACAGAGGGATGCATAGTGGGTGACCCCGGGTGGACCGGGCCTGGCCTGGGGCTGCCTCCGTAAGGAACTCTGCGGGGATGGATGAAGGTTCTTGTGAGAGGAGCTAGTGTGCCTCTCCTGGGGCATGATGGTGGTGAATATGCCCCGAAATTTTTAAGAAAGACTTTAAGAGGAAAATTAGGTAGCCATCCAGGTAGCATGGAAGCCGTGTGGACCTGGGCGTGAGGAAGCATTTGGTTGTCTGTTGCTGGCACTGACCTTCACTCCCCGTTCCCCAAGACCTCCTGCTCCGCAGTGCATTCGTGCTTCTCAGGCTGTGGAAAGTGGAGCGTGTTGGGGCTCCATGTGAGATCTCCTTGGCACAATTTAGACACAGGAAAGTTTGAGATCCACTGGACTAGACTGTCTCCCGAGGCCCTCTGAACTCTGACCCCACATGTAGTGACTCTGCAGACCCCCAGGTGCTTCTGTCCTCAGGAGGGAGGCGCTGAATCCTCTGTCCGTAGGTTCTGACTAAAAGCAATGAAAAAATGAAAACTAGGATTGAGCTATTTCTGAGTTCAAAATAGAACCTCCCACTGCTTGAGAGATGCTGAGAAGCTGGTGCCTACCACATAGCAGCAAGGTTCTGGGGTAGATAAACAGAGGGCTGGGCCAGGCTGCACTCCAACAACCTCCCACCCAGGACCCACAGCCTGCTCCATGGGGTGAAACTGAAGGAGGGTGAGGTGTGTGTGTGAGAGGAGGGGGGAGGCGGGCACGCAGGGCTGGAGAGGCGCTGACGAAGGCTGTAATTTGGAATGCATTTTTCCTGACAAGCTGGAGCCTGCAGGTGTCTAGGCAAGCAGCTGTGGCCTTGGGAGGGGCAGGACTGGAAAGACCAGTGGAGACCACCGCCTCCCGACACACAGGCCAGCTAAGTGGCTGGTCTGTAAAGAAGCGTTTACAAAGCACCTAAGGTCTGCACAAAGGAACGGACGGCGGCTGCTTGGATTCTGACAACTGTCCTGAGTAACTGAAGCATAGGGTTGTGAGCTCCCGCCCCTGCGGCCTTAGGGGCAGAACCCTTGACCTCTGTCAGTGAAAGAGGGGCCTCACACTTCTAGGTGACTCTCTGTGGCTGAGCCGGACCTTAGAGGAAAGAAAGGGAACGTGTCCTAGGTTGGTGCAGAAAAAGCACCCTTCCCACCAGCTGATTTCCAGGAGTTTCGGCTGAACGCCTGAATGTAACTAATTAATCTTCCCCAGATTAATTTTCTTACCATGTCAGAAATGATTTATTGGTGTGCCTGTCAGTAGAGGTGGTCTGTGATGGTCAAAGCCAGGGACAGGGATGGCGAGCAGGGACTGCTTGCCTGTGTCTCCGCGTGGGGGCGAGGTGTCCCCCACGGCCCTGTGTGTGCTGCAGCCTGTTCTGTGGACCCTTCGGAGCCCTGGACGTGGGCACAGACCCAGAACACGCTGCCATCTCAGCATATGGAGGGTGGCCTGAAGGTTCTATACCTCTTAATCAAGTCCCCGTACAAGGTGCATCCTCCCCAAAGCATAAAAGGCAAAAAAAAGGATCGTTCACAAACATTTTTCTTTTTGTGGTTGAGAAATGTGACAGCTGTTGTCACACCTAATTGCAGCCAATTTTCTCTCTGTAATCATCACTGGGGCCTTTTCTGGGGCTTCTTCTTGGGTCTATGTTCGGTCTTCCCGACTAGGTTTTCAGCTTCTCATGGGCAGAGACCCCAGCTTGATCCCGGGCTCCCAGGAGGTGCCACCATAGCCTGTTCTTTATAAACTGCTGACACGTCCCCAAGTCATGACATTAGTTGCTCTTCGCGATACTCACGTAAAGTTGAGAAAACAAATAGTTCTGCCCTGTTTCACGAAAGAATTGCTGAAGCTTGAGGAGATAAAAAGAAGGTTGTTTGAAGCTCCCCAGCAAGGATGAAGGAGAGTCAGTTCGGGCCAGAACGCTCTGTCTGGGACCTTTCCGCTTGGCGGGATCCCTTCTGTGGAGCCACTCTTTTTTCTCCGTTTTTGCTCAGTTCTGGCCTGCTGCTAGGGCTTTGGCAATGCCACCCACCTAGGTCACGGCTGGGGTTCTGCGGCCAGCCACCCAGCTAGGTGTTCCTTGAAGCCGGTGTCCTGTTGGGGAGCAGCTGAAGCGCACTAACAGAGCGCAGACAGGTGGTGTCCAGTCTTCTGACCTCTCCCCAAACCGCACACCCACCTTAGGGCCTCTGCTTGGGCACCCGAATGGCAGGCGCTCCAGGTCCCAGGCAGCTGCTCCTTTCACTGGCTGTCAGCTGTCCTTCCCGACTCATCAATCTTACCCCTATAGAGTTTGGGTCTGTATGGAGCATCTGTCCACCTCCTCTTCTCCAGGCAGCCCCTCGTCATTGGAAGCCCTCTCCAGACCCCCAAGTCCCTGTCCTGTTAATGCCATCTCTTGGCCGGCATGGCAGCCGAGTCTCCCTCTTGAGGCCTGCCAGGGCCTGTGTCACGGTGGGCCCCAGAGGAAGAGCAGGACTCCAGCCTGCCAGTCCCCTGGTGGGGGCAGAGGCAGGGAGCCGCTGGCTGCTGCTGCCCTGCATGCTGTTCACTCACCTTCAAGGAGCCCGCCTGACCCCCAGAGTGGACGGGGGGCCGGGTTGCCCGTGTGGCTCCTGGGTTTCCAGCTGGCAAGCCAAGACACAGCACCCCAGGCTGTCCTTCATGGCCCCTCTGCCCCTGCACAGTCAAAAGGCAGGCCAGTCGTACACTGGCCTGTATTTTCAGCCAGGTGTGTTGAATTATGCTAGAGCCAGCACCCGTCACCTCCCTAAGGCAGAGAGCTCCTATTGTCTTAGCTGTTCTCTCTCTTTTATTTATTTTTGGCTCTATTAATAAATAAAATAAAATTTATTGATTGATTTACTTTGGGGTCTTCTGTGCTGCACGGGCTTTTCTCTGATTGCCACGAGTTGGGGCTATTCTGTTGCAGTGAGGGGACTTCTCATTGCGGAGGCTCCTCTTACGGCAGAGCTCCGGGGCACTCAGACTTCCGTCGTTGCCGCTCATGGGCTCAGTAGTTGCAGTCCCCAGGCTTCCAGAGCACAGACTCAGTAGTTGTGGCACACAGACTTAGTTGCATGTGGATCTTCCCAGATCAGGGATCGAACCCATGTCTTCTGCATTGGCAGGCGGACTTATTTTTACTACTGAGCTACCAGGGAAGCCCCTTAGTTGTTCTTTAAAGTGATTCAAATGCGGTGGGGAGGTTTAGTCATTTAACCTGGGGCTCCTGACCTTTTTGAGAAGTGCCTGACACTTTGCAGGCATATATGAATGGGGTGGAGGGAGGAACAACTTTATCAGTTATTAGATTCTCAAAGAGATCCATGACCCCCAAACCCTGAAGAAAGCAGCACAGTTTTAAGAATAAATTGATAAGGAAATGGTCCAACTGGGACCATGTAGAACGTTCCCAGGTGTGTTCACCTGCAGTTTGCTTTAGAGCAGAGGAGACAAAAGCCCCGCGCCTGGAAAGGACACGGGGCCCCATGGGTTGCCGCCCCCTCCCTTCCCAGGAAGAAGAGGGCAGCGGAGGGTGGTGGAAGCTGGTCTTGCCTCATCCCGCAAGTAGCTGAGCCGGGGCAGCCCGATGCTGCCAGTTCCCAGGCAGCAGAGCAAGGGAGGTGCCTGTCTGGCCTGGAGGAGGTGCCCTCGGGGCAGTGGGGACAGCACAGGCCTCCCACTCCTGGAGGGTGGAGCTGCCCGTCCCGTGTCCCTTCTTTTCAGCAGGCTTGTGTGCTTTTAGCAGGGACACCTGTGCATTTCAGCTCTTCTCCACAGTCCCACCAGCCCTCCCTGGAGCCAGGTAACCTTCCTGGAGAGTTTGAGCAGTAGTCTTGTTCTGAAAGGATCTGTGCTTTGAACAGAGAGCATTGCCCATCTTCACAGCCAGACCCAGCTTCGGCCCTGGCTCCCCTCAGGGGGCAGGGCAGGGTCAGGCATGTTGCTCAATCCGACCAGCCCTCAGGATTGCACAGAGGATGCCATCACTCCTGCATCTTGGATCCTGGAGATGGACCAAGGTGTGTTGGATCATCTCTTACTCCACTTAACCCCCAGGGAAGAAAGCAGGAGAGAGCTG